>NW_026636884.1:395000-1140000 GCF_028554395.1 Pezoporus wallicus | reverse complement strand
GCACTTAAATAATTACTTATACAAAACCCTTGAGAAATAAGAATGAACCACATTTTACAAGTTTGAGAATTGAGGCACTTGTCAGCTGTGCCTCACAATCTATCCAGAGAGCCAAGCAGAGGTTAACCACATAGCATACACTCTTAGGATTTAGCAAATACCAACAGGTTAGTGCCCTGATCACATAATAAAACGTATAGGTATGACCACTTTTATAACAAAGTAAGTGTATAGCATTATAAAAACAATGAGGAAAGTTTAATAATAATGACTGCCAGCTAGCTGACCACTCGACTCCCATGACTCTTCACTGGATTTGGGTAACCAACTGGTTGCTGTTGTTTGCATAAAAACTAAGGACAAAATCCACATATCCTCAGACAGAAGACAAAAGGCATATGAAGACTGACTTGGTCTTTACCAGGAGGCTTCTTGAAGTTGAGCACATTCGCAGGCCAGCATGGGAAAGTTAAGCACTTTCCTAGCTGTACTGCACCTGTTGTATAAACATCTCTTTGCCGAGGTACTCAACACCAAATACTAGGAATTAAGAACTGAAGTCACACCTATAAACAGAACTCAAAACTAGGAAAGGTTCTTTGTTACAATATTTTCTAATAATTTTGGGTATTGTTGACCTGAAAATTTGTCTGTTAACACAGAAATTTATAGTACTGTCTTATCAAACCACTTTACACAGAGACTCACAACTTCAAATATCGGTATAAACAATAAAGGCTTTTCCCCACTTCAGAACTCCATTTCTAATTTCAGTTTTCATTTGGCAATCCCACAGATCACATATGCCAGACAAAGCATTTCAGCCTTTGTCAATGATTGGATTATTCTATGATCTTGTTAGCAGAATGGACACAAATGTCTGCCTAACAGCAAAAAAAATTGCTCTCTTTGTGAAGCACAGCTGAGGCAGACACTAGTACAATTATTTCTTAGAGCTTAGAAAACAGCATGATATCATAATGCTTTAGAAAACTGCAGCAACTAAAAAACCGGCAGGCTGTGAATGTTATTCATATATGTGTATATACAAGTATATATACCATATAAAGTGAAAGAAAGACAGGAAGAATATGGAATAAACCACAAGTATAATAAAATCTGGGATTGTGCAGATTTTAACGGATATCACATAATAAAAGTGTACTAACATTAATAAAGAGGTATTTTAACAATTTTAATATATGTACAAATTTCCTCATAATTTTTCCCACACCTTACAGCAATACTCACCTGATGAACAGACATCCAGAGGAGTGAAGAATGAGCAGCTGACTTTCCAAGTGAACAAGACATCAAAAATTGGCTTTTGTACTCCTACATGAAGCACTCTACCACCCCTTTTCACAAAAACGCAAGATGGCTAAATCATAACCAACACCAAACAAAGATTTTTCTAGCTTTTTATAACTACAGCTGTCTTTTCCGACACATTAATCTATTTTGCACCCACAATGATTCTGAGTTGTTTTCAGCACTTTGTAAATTCTTCATAAGCTGTTATTTTTAAGTTGCCTGAAAGGGCAGAATTCTAAAAACAAGTGTATAAGGTAAGCTAAGTAGTAAAATGTTTTAAAGTGCTCTTTAATGGATCCTCCTTTACAATTTGAACAGCAACTTTTCATATCTGACATAAAATCCATAGATATAAATCACATTAGAGGGTTATTCTTTCTCCATTATCAATCTCTGTCTCTTTATGGAACATTAAAGTCACATTTGACCTTAAAACATGATAAAATGGAAATCAAACTAGAATGTTTTGTAAAAGATATAATGAACTTGTACCTCTTTTAAAAAAGTCTCTTTATGATGTAATTTTGAATGCCTCCTTCATTAAATAGCAGCAAAGATTTTCAAAGTATAGCTGTGACATTCAAATAAAGGAAAAAATGGTATTTGTCATGACAACTTCCATGAAAAAAAGAATCAGCCTGTTACAAAACAGAAATGTAGAGGCTCCACTTTTCAGCAAATTCAGCATTTAATATAAACAGAAATTTGTAGTTCCCCACCAAAACTGAGAGACTTCCGAATGCAGCAATCCCATAAAATTAGAACATCACTCCAGGAGGGACTCTTAAACCATACCACACTATTTACAATACTTATTTTACAAATAAGAACAGAAAGAATCCACAGTTCTGCCAAACATCTGCCGCGTGCACATATAATAACTAAAACTAGGAAAGTTTTGCAAGCATAATCCCTTTGATCATACAGGTGACTTGTTAATTGCTCAGTGGTTCCTACCCACAACATATGTCAAATACTCAGAAAAAAAGTAAGGTATTTCTCCCCCTCCCTCTGTCAAATAATCTTTAATACAGGAGTTAGAGAAAAATGGCTCCTCTAAAAGAAGTGGAGAGACCCATCTCAAAGTAGCCACTAGCCACTAAAATTTTTCGAAAGGATTTAAAAGTCTCTGTTTTTCCACTGTGTTTTTTCATTTTCCAGATGCCTTCAGGTTCACCTAATCCACTACTTTGAGAGATGCGATACCAGGATATAGAGTGGTACATGTTAATAGCTCACAATAAATCCAGATAATTCCATTTATGTGAAAATAAAAATTCAGCTTAATTTTCTGTGCCCAAACTCAAAAATATACTTTTACAGTTTTAATTCTTCATTATTTTCTGATTTCTTACACTTACAATAATGCACACTCTCATGCTTGAATATAGTTTTACAATTAGATACACTATTGAATGCAAACTAATTTTCACTTCCACAAAGCACTTCCACTAGTGCTTTGGCCTACCTAATCTATGTTATCTGTTTGGGCAAGTGTATAATGAAAGTATAATCACAACAGTACTGCAGTCACACTCACGATGAAACAAAAAACACTGAAAGAAGGAAAAGGTATTTTCATATATACATTCCATAGGTTATCTATGAAAAGTCTTCCATTTAGTGGCTGTTGAAAGTTTTTCAAAGGGGAAGTGTATTAAGCAGAATCCTTTGACACAGCACAGAGCAGTGGAAAGACCCTTTTTCTCTAGCCCTTCATCCATGATGGAACAGAAACCTTCTCTTTGCCAGTAAAACAGAGTGGAACAGGGTTTTTCCTCTCTTCCATTACCTGCTTGGACAAGACTGGGGGCTATTTGAACATGCAGGTTACCTGAAGATGCATTTTTAAGGAACAGTAATTCTAAAGGACATCAAGGTCATCCAAAAGATTATTGAAATGAAAATAGAATACATTCTGTATGAAGGAAATATTCCAGAAATACTACTGCAAAATTCTGACATGGTAAATTAGTCTATTCTGCCTGTCTATATACCGGTGAAGACGAGGATTAAACTAGTGTTTTCAGAATTATCTTTGATCATCAAAAAATGTTAAAGATTTCCTCAACACACCTTTGCAGTCCCAAAATTAGTGAAATGTTTTTCACCAAGTATGAAAAATTTTAATAGGGTACAGTTTTAACAGCCATACTGCATCTTTTTATTTTCATTCTTCAACTCTGAGATCACCGAGTGCTTTTACATATGCCAGTTCCTTTGTCTAACCTGACTAAAAGCCACTTGCTTTGTGAACAACTTGTCTCAGAGGGTGTCATTTAAGAGGAAAAGTCATCCATAAGATAACGTGTAGTCTTGCCACTAATGCAAATTCCCTACAAATAAGGATATTTTAGTAAATGAAGGAGCTCTTCAATCCTCTGCTTTCACAGATCTTTGCACTTGACCTCTGACCTGAGGTTTAAAGTCTGGACTAAAAATGCTACCCAGGGAAATCTTACAAAGACTCCTGAATAAGACTTAGAAAAATGAAAGCTTAAAACCTCAACAGCGAACAAAAGTCAACCAATGACAACATCTGACAGCCACCGTCAATTCTGAAGTGATGCCTCTGTCATCCAACGACTCGAAGTATTGATTTCTCTCAGCATGAAAAAAGCTTAAGCCAATGAAATAGATATAGCATCATCCCCCCGATAATAGCCATCAAGGTTAACACCAGCAGAACACTTATCAAAGTATCTCTTCCATTTCTTCTTGTTTTAATGGACTGAACACAATGCAATGGCTTCTCATCTCTGCAACCCATAGTTTTCCAAACCTCATTTATTCTCTTTTCCATCCTTTTATCTGATTTGAAGATTAAAAAGAATCTGCATCTAAATCCACTGTTTGCAATACGAAGGGGGAGAGAAGGGCGTTGATTTTCTAGCCAGACATTCCTGGGGAAAAAAAAACAAACCTATGCATATAAAATCACAAGGGGAGGTGTGGGGTAGAGTGGGGTGCTGGAAATCTGCAGTTGACTTAGATCATGCCAAACACAGACTGGTAAAACTATGGTCATGACCAGAAAAAAAAAAATACTACCACAATCAATTCAGGTTAGTGATTAGAGAGAAATGCAAGGATCTCAGGAGACATCTGGTTTTAATCTGTGCTGAGTCAACAGCTTTATTTTTTACCTTTAAGTCTCATAGTATTAAGCTTTAGTAAACCCAACGAAATAATGCAACAGCACTTTTACTGAGATTGCATCTTTCAAATGAACCCAATTTAGTACCATAGTTAAATGAGACAAACTAACAAGAGTTCAGCTGGATATAAAACCAAATGACAGAATAAATCAAGACTAAAGAGCAGAGACAAACAACATCAGAATTTTTCTGCAGAATCCATTAGTACCACAGACTTTTTTTTTTTTACCTTTTTCTTTGATGCTTACCTAATAGTTATTATTTGTGTTAAGGTAGCACCCTTGGATCACAATCAAAGATGAAGCTTTATATGAACAAGTAAGAGCTCTCACTCCTTGCTAGAAACTGGGATTTGCTGTATGTGCCTACATTACTCCAATAATTCAACTCTCTAAGTATCACTGCTAACCACCGGCACAAACAATATGCAGAGACAAACATTCTTGTCGAACCCAAGAAGCTAGTCCTTACCGTACATATGCCCAAATGTTTTGTATTCAAAGTATGCACTAGGATAGACATTCTTCTCCCTCTTTTTCGCAAATCCGGTTTATGTCCGCAGTCCCTTCATACTATTAGCCTGTTTACAACAGGCTAATATCTTAAAAACACTACAGTTGGACATTAAATCTGAGATCCCTTGGGGCCACATCTTCCAACTACATGTCATTTTTCAAGCTAGAAATCAAAATACAAATCCCCTATGCTCTGGAAACAGGAAAGCTCAGCACTTCTGCATAGGCGATGATCTTTTCTTAAGGAAAGAAGGAGCCAGTGATGGTATTTTAAGCCATTTCCCAACCACACTGCATCAACCTTGTGACATTCAACTGCTTCAACACCACTGCCAAGATTAGTACTGCATTCACTAAATAACTTCTAGTCCATTGCAACAAATGAATTGAATCCATGAACAACTTCTGGAACTGACAAACTCGCTCACTCTATAAGGAGCATCCACTCTGTCCAGCAAATGAGACATATGCTTACATAATCTAGGGATTCACTACTCATTCTTAGAGAGGGCCAAATTAAGGCTGCACTGCTTTGATTTTGCAAAACTGTTCCATATTTGGTTTTGCAATTTTTTCATACAATTTCCACACAACTTAGATTTTAAAAAGAGGAGAAGGGAAATAGCTTTTAATCAGATGAAAACACTTATACAAGTCTCAAAGGAGCCAAATTTGGGCCAAATGCAAACACTTGTATCACTTCACCCAAAGCAAAACAGTATCTGATTGTTGCCTTGTCTGCGACCAGTAGTTAACCCTGTGTGAGCAACTTGTTACTGCCAGAAGAAAAACACAGTAGTGTTTCTAGTGTTTAGCTCCAGACTCCAAAGGTGCAGTAGAGACCTAAACAACGGTCCCAAATCTATTTTCAGTCTCCCCCAGCTTTTCTTTCTGTTTTTCTCTTCTATCTGCAGGCTCTTTCTCCTATCACCCACCCAAACTTTGCCTTTTAGTTGTTGCTGTCATTTACCTTACTTTAACAATACCACCAGGACACTTCCTCCCCTCTGTACCATCTGAACTCTAAGTGGAAGTAGGGGAAATAATTATCATCCACAGCAATGGTGAGGCTGTCAGCTCAGGAAACATTTCCCAAAAAAGTCTTGCTGTGGCTTTCAAGACATTCTTCAAGATCTCGTGAAAATCTTATGACCGGGGCCAGATGACGCATCTCCAGCAAACCTCAACAAACTAAAGCTCTGAAATTTCTTCATTCATCACCACTTCTTCAACTGTCTTGTTCTACTGAGGCACAGTAAGGACCTCACTTACCTGTACGGTAGGTAGAAAGCTGTCCAGCAGTTTTAGCCCTAGCAGCCAAATAATTGCTTTCTTAGGATTAAAATTTCCAGACACCCTACTGCCAGCACAGTTCCTTTACAACTTACAGCACCAAGATTTGGCACAGGAGTGATGCTTGAGCAGATTGAAAGTCACACTCAGTTCAGATGGCACAGCTAAACCTTAAATGGAGTCTCTAAGAGCAGGTGACACACTATCGAGTATTTTTAAACAAAGCAACTTACTAATTAAGCCCTTAAAGGTACAACAGAAACAGCAAATTTTCACAAGTTTTGTGTCAGATGAATTCTGACCAATTTTTCATAACAGCGGCGAAAAGTACATTTCTGACAGTGGGAAACAAAAATATCTCAAAACATGGAAACCCCAGGAATTCTAAAGGAAATAAATGTTTTAATTTGGAAACATTTTTCCAAACTACTTTTCCAAATCAAGAAAAAGATAAACCTTGGAGAGCACAAAGAACGAAAAAAATGTAGCCAGAATTACTCAGATGTTAAGCTGATAAACTGAAAGAATATGGAACCTTATTACAAAATACCTTGTACCACTTTAACCTATAAATGTGGCTTCAGCCTCATTTGGATGAGTTGAAATTCTGCCGTTACCAAAGACACAGCCATAAATACTTAGTTCTATTACTATTTAATACATGACCTGTGTTAATTGTATCAACACCTACCTTACAGGAATGTGTATTCCTATGTAGGACCCTTTTTTATTATTGTATAATATGAATGTGAGTTTTTATATGTAGAATACAATGAAAAAATAATCAACATAATTCTGCTGATTTTGTTAGGTATTGTTTGATATTCCTGCTACATCACACTCACTAAATTTCCTTATAAATTTGCCAAACACATGCAAAGCAAATTCATTTCCAGCCAAAATCTCCACATAAACAGTTTCCAAGATTATGTAAAGTTCCAGATTTCAAAAAAACCCAGATAGATTAGACCCTTGAGATATCCCTGCAGCCTGGGGTCTGCGTTTCTGTCTATTTTCTACATAGTTCCCCTCAAGTCCTTTTTCAGCTTTCCCTGTTTAGTGTTTAAGAGCACAATTCTGATTTTAATCCAGGAAATTCAGAATGTATCAAAATATACTAGCTCATGAACAAAGAACAGAGAAATAACTTACATGTGAGATAACAAGACATTTAGACATTATAGCTTCCTCTCTTGCCATAACCAATTGCATGCTAATGACAAGCACATCTCTAATAAGCTTTGGTACATTGCATACCGAGTTGGTTTCAGACCTGACTCAGCTCCTTAACATGTCACTTAAGGTGCTTAATAAATAAACAATTAAACAGATCATAGTTTGCCTTCATATAACTTTGTTTTGTACTCCGAGAACAGAATCAAAGGTATGTTTAAAAGTATTCTATCCTGTACAGTAGTCTAGTACTAGGCATTAAGAAGAAAAGGAAAAGTACCATCAGCACACAGTAAAATTAGTTTATACACAGGGATACATAATAGTAACTAAGGCAGATGTAGGAACCAATCACCTATCAATCTGCGCTAGCACCAGGAGCACCTTTAAAAGTGTTCTGTGCCATATTTGAGCAACCTGGTCTACGGGAGGTGTCCCTGCCCGTGGTAACAGGGTTGGAATTAGATGATCTTTAAGGTCCCTTCAAACCCAAACCATTCTACAGTTCTATATCTGGCAAATCTTTGGTGAAACCTCAGCTGTGAAACATTCTGACATGAACATGAACTCACAACCAAAGGTAACCCATCTGTCCTTCACCAGCTTCTACCATGCTTGCTCCAAATGTTAATTTAGTGGCCTTGATTTCTGACAGTTCAGGACCTTTACAGTCTCTCAAAATGGAGAATCATTACCTTGACTGGCACATATCCTTGAGCAACACTGCTAAATAGGACAAACATGTTTGCTGGCAATGTAGTTCCTTCCCATACACAGAATAAAAAAATCCTTTAGTTTCTGCTATTAAGTCACTGCAGCTTCATCTGTATCTGCAGAAACATTTTAACTTATTATTAAGAAAAAGTATTAAGGGCTTTTTCTTTTTGTCAAAAGAATTTCAAATTACTACCAGAGAATCTGTGAGGAAAAAAATAAAACACATAGGATTTTACTCAAAAGTGTATAAAATAAAAATACTAAGCTCAGTGCTGCTGATTCACAAGTTTCTAACTTATACGCCAAACTTGCTCATCACCTTATGGTAAACTAAGGTACTTGAAAGACTTATTCTTTGGAGACCAAGTATTTTAAAAGCAGGAGGTTTTGATTAAGATGATGATGAAATGGCAGAGATTTGCAAAAAAAAAAAAGAAGAAAATGGGAAGGATTCTTAAAATATGGCATTTTATAGCAGATACCCTTACAAGCATTCCTTCCTTCATTGCCACTTACTTTGGTAACATGTTAAGCAGTCACAATCCCAGGTTTAGTTAACCTCTCTGCCTTAACTTAAAGCCTCCTGTCAAAATTCTTACAGCATCAAACTATGAAAAGCAAATTATTTTAACTTCATTTTTCTCTGCTCCTTTTTTCAGTAGTCTATGCTTTATATTTCATTCTAACTAGTGTACGAGGCTTTTTTCTTTGTGATTGGTTCCCATGCACTTACATAACACAATTTTAGACTTTTAGAACAGCATGAGATAGGTATGAATAGGTTTGGGTTTTAATTAACATTTCTTACCCAGAAAAAGTTCTACCACTCTTGAAAGGTTAACTTTCGGCTCTAAAAATGGCAAGGTTTTTCTGTCTGGTTGGTTTTGCTCAATGGTATGAGGGTGTTTTCACACTACACCTCGCTAACAGTTATCAGCATTTGTTACAAACAGCTGAACTCCTGGATGTTGCTGTAATGGCAAAAAACAGATCACACAGTACAACTGCACAAATCATACTTAACTAGATTTCACTAACTGACTTTAATTCAGTGTAAAATAATAAACTCAATACTTGGAGCTTGTTATGTTTAGAGCACTATAGATACATAGGATAAAAAAGCAACACAAATAGAATCATAGAATAGTCAGGGATAGAAAGGACCTTAAGATAATCTAGTTCTAACCCCCCTGCCATGGGCAGGGACACCTCACACTAAACCATGCCACCCAAGGCTCTGTCCAACCTGGCCTTGAACACTGCCAGGGATGGAGCATTCACAACTTCCCTGGGCAACCCATTCCAGTGCCTCACCACCCTAACAGGAAAGAATTTCCTCCTTATATCCAATCTAAATTTCCCCTGTTTCAGTTTCAACCCGTTACCCCTTGTCCTGTCACTACAGTCCCTAAAGAAGAGTCCCTGTCCAGCATCCCTACAGGCCCCCTTCAGATACTGGAAGGCTGCTATGAGGTCTCCACGCAGCCTTCTCTTCTCCAGGCTGAATGGCCCCAACTTTCCCAGCCTATCTTCATATGGGAGGTGCTTCAGTCCCCTGATCATTCTCGTGGCCCTCCTCTGGACTCATTCCAACAGTTCCATGTGCTTTTTATGTTGAGGACACCAGAACTGCACACAATACTCCAGGTGAGGTCTCACGAGAGCAGAGGAGAGGGGCAGGATCACCTCCTTCGACCTGCTGGTCACGCTCCTTTTGATGCAGCCCAGGATACGGTTGGCTTTCTGGGCTGCGAGCGCACACTGAAGCCGGCTCATGTTCATTTTCTCATCGACCAACACCCCCAAGTCCTTCTCCACAGGACAGCTCTGCTCTGAATCTCTTCTCTGCCCAACCTGTAGCTGTGCCTGGGATTGCTCTGACTCAGGTGTAGGACCTTGCACTTGGCATGGTTAAACTTCATGAGCTTGGCACCAGCCCCCCTCACAAGCGTGTCAAGGTCCCTCTGGATGGCATTCCTTCCCTCCAGCGTATCAACCAAACCACACAGCTTGGTGGCCAGTTTATAGCAAGCACATCTGATGAGCCTGTCCTACTGGTGGCAGTGGAGAGAAGCTGCCAGGGTGAACACCCCCCCCCATCTTAGCAATGTCCACCACCTTGGTGTCGGCTTCCACAGAATGTTTTAGGTTGGAAGGGGCCTTGAAGATCATCTAGTTCCAACCCCCATCATGGGCAGAAGCATGTTGCACATATTACTCAAAGCCCTGTTCAACCTGGCCTTGAACACTTTCAGGGATGGGGCAGCCATAGCTTCCCTGGGCAACCTGTTCCAGTGTTGCACCATCCTCAGAGTGAAGATTTTTTTCTTTATATCTAATCAAAACCAAAGATCCTTCCCAGGTCCCCAGCCATGGGGAAGGTGGGCTTCCCAGTCTCAGGCTGCCCCCTGGCCCTATGGCCCTACCCTGTACTGGGCACCTGTCCTGGCCCTGGCCACCCTCCCCCACAGCTGCCCTGCTCTTCTCATGATGGGTGGGAGGTTGAGATGCTTGGTGAAGTCCTGCTCAGGAGGCTGTGGTGCTGTAGTGGGTACCCAACTTACCCCACTGTGGGACACTGCAGGCCCTCATGGCACCCTGACAGTATACCGTGTCTGGTCCCAAGTTACAACAGAATTTGTTTCATTATGTCAAAACTTGTTTCACAATAGTCACAGTGTTTATACAGTAACTGAGCATTTTGCACTTTGTCTGACACCTCCCTTAAATGTTTCTAAGGCAAGAATTGACATCAGTCATGAAAGACGGAATCTCAGATTGCTCTACAAGCAACACACAATTCAGGATAATTTGATGAAATTTAAATCTCAAGTTTCCTCAAGGTCAGGCTGGTAGAAGGATGAAAGGAGCACGAACATCTCAAAATCCATTATGCCATAACCTTGATACTACTACTTAAACCCAGAATTCATTCCAACAAATTTTTGACAAAACAAAAACAAAACAAAGCCAACAGTATCCTGGCAGTTGGGCACAAATGAAAAAAAGGTGTAACAATGACCAAAGTGCTTGCACTGCTCAGCATTATAGTCACTAACATTGCCTTCCAAGCTCTACTACCAGGAGATAGCTAAATCTTTTAAGATGCAGAAATCTTTGAAGATGCATTTTCTTAAAAGTGAATTAAAAACAGGGACCTAGAAATGTGAGCAGGGAAAAGGGGGGGGGGGGAGAAGGAGTGGAGAGGAATGTATCAGGAAATCTTTCTAGTGTGGAACACAACAGTGAGAACAATTTGTTTTTCTGGATGTTATGAGGTTTTTAAGGATTAAATCTGCCACTTCTGGTAGGACTTCAGAGTAACAGTGAAATCCAGAAGTCTTGAAGTCACTTGGGACCTTCTCTGAAACAGTGATCACTGGAAGAGCAACTGAACTGCCTTATAGATCTTCCTTTCCATGATCTATGACCATCTCAAAGGTTCAGTTTTCTCCTATTTAAGTCAAAGAGAAAAATCAGTAGGTGAACTCACTCTGTAAACATTGCTATTACAGAATCAGATGAAGTAGGAACAAAGAGATTTTTAAAAAACCTATTATAGTTATTCCCATTTAAAAGCTAATACAGGAAAGTCAAGATGAAAAGCTGGACTGCAAAGCAGCAAGATGCAAGTGGCAATGTGAAAGGACCTGTCAGTTCAGTTAAGAATTGTGATTAGTGCTGTCTTGTTCCCTCTCCTGAAAAGTTGTAGGTCTACTCAGAATAAAGAGGTTACCTTTATAGAAGATCGGGAATGTCAACCTTGGCTGGGCGTGGTTTTTCAGTTTTCCACCATCTCCCTCCCTGAATCCCAAACAGACTTCAAAATAAAGGTAATCTTCTCCGTTTAATTGTAAGATCCTTCTTTAAAGAGAATTACAGCCTCTTTTCAACCATTACTAACGGAGGTATTTATTTCAGCACAGTCACTATATTTTGCACTGAGAACAGAGCATTCTCAATGAACGGCTAAAGCTTTCTTTGGAATGAGAAAAACTAGATGTATTATATGCTAGATGCAGTATGTTGCACAACTTCCTCCCCATTAATATTCCAATAAATGAAAGAGAAAAATTCTCTATGTGACTAATGCAGGTAATACTGAAAACCTAAACTGCAAATACTTCAGGCTCCACTGACGAACTTCGCTGAATGATGAGATGCGGCTTTAACCCAGCAGCCTGAACTCAGGTCAGCAACAAGCAGTATTTGCAACTGAGATGCTTTTGCCAGGAAAAGCCAAATGAGAAAACAAACATGCAGAAACAAACCCAGAATACAGGGGGATATTTTACAGGTTTGTGATTTCTTTCTTCAATTCCTGTTACAAACAGATTTCTTATATAAAAGCAACACTTAAAAATTAAACTGTATCTGAGAGAATATTCAAGACTACTGCCAAAAGACTGCCAAATACATCTGGGCTACAAATGACAATACACTGGATAGAAAGTTAACACTCATTTAGCAATCAGATGCACATTTCATCCTTAATGAAGGCCTGAAAAGAAGAGTTCACTTTATTCTGGATACAGGTATCAAAGCAAATCTCACAAAGCAACATAGGCACATCATCTAAGGATCTTTTTCACATTAAGAATCCTATTAGAAGGAAAACACTAAAAGGTAATTGAATTTCCCTCAGTTATCTTCATCTCTGTCAGCTCCTGCTACAATAACTTACTCTCCAGAGCAGAGATAACTCAATTCTGTCCAGCAAGCATATGTTATGAATCTCCAAAGCAAACTTGTCTAAATCATTCTGGTCTTCTATCAAGGTTGGCTGTGGATATGAACTCTGACAGAAGGCAAACAAATTTATTTTTATCTTTTCAATAATTCACTTTCCTGTGCCTTGATGGAAGAATCTAAAGACACAAGTGTTTCCACTAATTCTAGAATTACAAAGACTGGTTGAAAATATTTTATCTGGAAGTTAATGCTATTATAAACTGTTTGATTCATCATTCTGTTTTAGCAGAAACAAAAAAGTGTGTAACAGCAGTTTCAGGCTTCTGTTGATATACAATAACTAAAACAACCTTCTCATGCTGTAATTGACATTTTTCAGAATGGTTTTGACATTTATATTTTCACCTTCAATGGAAATATTAACTGTACAAATAATAATAACCAAAGCATGCTCTTTTTATTTCATCAAAGTTCTTAAAACATCAGTAAGTGCAAATATTCTACTCACATAAGCAAACTGCTTTGACTTTAAAAGACACATTTTAGGAAGGCATAATGACTTATCTAGACCAACATCACAAAAGAAAAGCAATACAGAAAGCAGCCAGAGGAAGGGAAAATGACAAGAATCACAAAAGCTACTTCTGGAAGGAGAGGTGATAAAATACAAGCTGAGGTTCTGGACAAACTAACACTAGTTAGTACAATTCCTGTCAGTTTGTGATTGTTTCAGGCTGTTCAACGTATATGCAAAATAAAAAAAAAAACTGAAGAATGAGCGTATAATGAAGTGACAAAGTTCCCTGCTGGTACTAAGCTATTCAGGGTTGTATAATCATGAAGGAGCTGTGAGGAACTGGAGGAGAAGCTTGGAAGAGAAAGTCATCATGGTAATAGAACAGGAACTTCAGAGTAGGTAAAAGAAATGTAGGAAAGAATCTAATTTTAGATATAAAATGATGGGCTCTGAGTTCAACTTTATCTTCACTCCTTTTTATCATTATGAGATTGCATTATCAATGACATAGTTCTATGAAACCATCAGCTCAGTACAGAATAATCAACAAGCATACAGGAATCAAACAATTAGAAATCACTGGAAAGAACACCACATAAAACACTGTGTATTTATAAGCTCCTGGTGTGTCCACATCTGAATGCTGTGTGCAGTTCTGGGTCTTCTATTAGGAAATATGATAGAACTGAGAAGCATTTTGGAAGGATTCAGAATTGGAATCACTGTCTCAGAAGAAATAACTACATAACATCAGGATTTTTCAAGGTGGGGAAAAAAGAATTGTCTCTACAATTCAGGAAGGAAAAGAGAACTCTCTAAAATCATGTGGTACACAGGGCTCTTTCTAGGTGAGTTCTTATAACATCAGATGGAGAGAGAGTCACAGTGAAAAAGCAGGTCAAAGAGATGGAGAGTGCATGCAGAGACAATCGTGTGAAAGTTTTCCAAGAGCTGATAAATGCTAGGGACTGGCAGTCTTGTTGAACCTGCAAAATATGATCAACTCAGAATTCCCCTGGTCTGCTGAATTTGTACACCACCATGCTAGGTGGTATACAATACAAATTTCTACACTACATGCTAGGACCACTAGCAGCTGGTATGACATCCAAGAGAGTGACAGCTACTCTAAGTAAACAAGGAATCCAGGACTGTGTGTATTTCCCCATGAAGCAAGGGACTTTCTGCAGGATTTTGTGAACCTATTGGAATAAACCTTTCATTATAATTGTTTGAGTCAGCCTTCCAACTGTAAGCTCCAACCGCAAATGCGTGATGGTGTTGTGTGTAGTTATCAGCTATTAACAGTACCAGATTTAAGCTATTAATTACGACAGTATAATGAACAGAAGGTGTTCCGAGAAATACTGGATGTGATTCACGTCTCCTGTTCAATCTGACTCACTACCAGGGAAAAGACATTTTACAACACAAGAATGAAACCAAGATGCCAGTACAATTTGTTGTTACCTCAGTCTAACTATAAGCAAAAGTCTGTTTTACTGAGCAAACGGGGGGAAAAAAATCCCTGAGGAGATACAAAGTAACTGGACATCATTTCTGGCAAGCAAAAATCAGCAGCCTTGGAAAGTGTTACTATGTTTGCCCTTTGAATAAAATCTTCCTTAAGTATCCACAGTTTGAGATAATAGGCTCAATAATGTGATTACTCTTGCTCATCCATGTTGCAGTAGGAATCAATCATCCAAGAACAGAGAATAGAACTACTAAGATGACCTAGAGCACAGACCACCTTAGAAGAAAAAAAGCCTAGTGCAGTGAAGTGAGACGCGATGAATGATAAAAAAGTAAAAATAAGAAAAACTAAAGGAAAACCACATGTGAAGCCAAAAGATAATAATCACATAATAACAAATATGTGCTGAACATAAGTATAAATATATTAGAAAAAAGTTTAGAACTGAGCAGAATTTTAAGTCCAACCTACTAGCTAGAATAGTGAGAAAAAACACCTTTGGGTATTCAGACCACACAGAACTTTCGTGACCTTGTCAACACCAATATCAGAATTATTTTAATACATTGTCTTTCTCACTTAGGTTAAAGTAACTTACAGCAAAGCACATAGGAGAGATGCGACCTGTCACCTGTGTTTTTTCTTCAAAGCTGAACAATTTCTAACACTGTTGTTAAAAAGGTACGTAAGTAATGCAAGCTATCTTTGGATGGGAATTTTAAAATAAAATCTCCAATCAAGCACAACAGGATGTTTGCTTTGTTAATGCTAGAAATTTACACTCTATGTACACTGTATTACGTCAGTCAAGAGTATTTTGTATTTTAGTATCACTGCCTTGCATGAACTACCGTAAAAGTCTGTACATGAATAATAAACAAGGTAAACACTACTGATTTATTTTTCGTGAATAGGTGAGAACAATATTTCTGATGCAAGTATCTGATCTGAAGCAAGAAATTTCTTAGCTAGCTATCTTAGTTTTCATATTACAAGCATAAAAAGATGCAGGAAAACATGGAAAATGTTTTTATAGACAACACAAAAACTGTGTATTAGGGGTTCAAATGAAATGCATGCCATCCATCAAAAGCCTTTTTAAAAGACCAGAAAAAGCTGGAATGGTTAAGCTACAGAGAAAGAAGCCTGTAAGAAAATAGCATTCTTTAAGAAATTTGTTCAAAGAAGTAAAACAGAAAAATATGTCAACTAAGGCTTGTTAGTTTTTAAAACAGAAGGAAGCAGGCCAAAAGAGTCTAAGGAACACTTGCATAAAAGCATAAAAGGCAGTAATTAATTATTTTACAAACAAATCGGGAGCAGTAAGCCTGTTAAAGTATCTCTGTAGAGCTAATAGAAGATGAAAGGATAAAAAGAGCTCTTGGAACATGAGACCACCAAATTTTGCTGATAGCTTTAAATAATTCAAGGTTGTAAAAACAGCAAACATGAACAAATGCTAACACAGTGACTGGGAGATAAAACAGTAAGTGAAATTCATATCAAAAACTGCAAATTTTGTCTAAATCATGATCCCCGCCATCCAGGTATAGCCAAGAAAGAACCCCTATAAAACTGCACTGCTCTTTTACTTGTCCTTCAGCATGTAGCATTCAACTCCGTTAGAACAGTGAGTTTGATGAACTTTCGGTCTAACCTACTACAGATGCTCTTGAGTCTCAGAAAACTATTCATCTGTGATACAGAAGAACATTATTAATGTAAATTAATTTTAAAAGGTACAGAATTTCCAAGTGGATTTTATTAACAAATTATTTTGGATTTTAACTGCTCTAAATAAAGTTCCAGTTATTAAAGTTTATGGCCAAATTGTTTCCTATTCCACAAACCAGCAGAACCTATGGCTCTATAATATTCTACTGAGAGATGTTCATCTGAGTATTTGAGTAATTCCCGTCACCAGTAAGTATTCATAAAGAATTATCTGCAGTAAGCGGAACCTAACTATGTAAATCCTGCACATACTAATATAAGATCAGACATTCAAATTTCTGTGCTTGTTTTGCTACTGCATGACCTCTTAGAAGTAACTTAAGTCATTAAGGTGGAAGAGATATTCCACGTATAGATTATGATATTTTACTCACTTCTTACTCTGTATTTACTTTGAGAGTTACACTTTCAATGTTAATAAGAAGTTTGAAACTTAGAACTTGAAATTAAAGACAAAGAAGAACAGAAACCAATCCTAATAAAGTGCTGTTTAGACATGACCGTATCTATGCTGATGAATCTCTAAGCATGCTCTAATTGTAATTCTGGATTTTCTATTGCTACTTAATTAGCAAGTGAACTAAATAATAATAAAAAAAAATAAACAAAACCACAAAACAAACAACAACAAAAAAAAAAACAAACCAGAAACAAACACAAACTGCCTGTCAGTCTTACAATTATGGATTTCCATACACATACACAGAAGTTAAGATACAGAAAAAGATAAGTTCAAAGAGGAATGTCTGTTCCCGGGTTAGCGGAAGATAGGTTACAGCAGAAGCGTACAATGCTGTTCTACATTCTCTAATTATCCCATTTTCTTCCTTCTATGCTGTTTCAATTCAGTCATTTAGTCATTTTTAAGATACTTCATAAACAATATTATTATATCTTTTGATAGCTCTTAGACACAGCCCTGTAAACTATTTTGATTTAAATTTGAGATATAACAAAAAAAGATGTCTCCGCATTCCAGTGCTAGTTTTCATACCTTCTCCTCCCATTGCTTATTAAGCGCAGTGAAAGAGAAACTACAATTTTTCACTCGTCCTTTCACAGTCAGGCAATACTTTGCCCCAACACTTCCCAGAGCACAGGGAAAATGTTACGATGTTCAACCAGAAAATGAACTTCTCATTACAGTATCCTTTACCTCACATGAGACAACAAATCCAAAAATTGCCACCTCAGGAATATAAGAAGTTTAATTTCCCAGTTTGCAACTCATCACCATATTGCAGCAAAACAAAATGGGTTAATCTTCCAATGGAAAACAAGAAATAAAATTTCTTCTATGCTCGGCACTCTGTTGAAGAGCTTAAAACACATCAAAAAAAAAGTGTTTAGAAATTAAGTAAGAAGTTTTCTTCCTTCTACCAACAGATGGTGCTACACTGCTTAACCTGCCCAATACAAAGGACAGTGGTTATTTAAAAATTAAAATTTGAGAAAGTTAAGCCCGTTCATAATGAAATGTGTAAAGCCTTATTTTCTGTGAGGGTACATCTAACATAGTTTGTGTTGCCATATTACATTTTTGCAATCTATATATAACTTTAGGTTATATTATTACAGGACACCTACAACTTGCGCTATCCATTACCTTCCTATGCTCTGTAAAGACCCATTACTGATAACCCACACTACTAGACAGAATGTCCATTGAAAGCATTCTGAAATCTTTTGTTCTAATAAATAAGGTCATTGCTGTTAAGTATATTGAATAAGAATTTATACAAAAAGGATGTTGCAAGAGCCACAGAAAAAAAAAACAACAAAACAACTTGATGCATGAGATCCGTAACATAAGCAGCTCTTACTAAAAACTGGAAATTATATGGAGAACAGGGACTCGGTCAAGGATTACAACTTTCTTTCACACAGTAACTGTATGTTACATGTAAATGTAACTATCACCTACAGAAACAACAGACACCAAATACCGTTTCCTAATTCTTCCAAGGGCTCTCAAACATTCTCTCTGAGTTACAGGTATTCCTGACACAACTGATTTGCAGTACTGTTTAGTTACTTCCTCTGACACAAATAACATCTTCTAATATTTAATGCTTAGTACACCAAAGGGGAAGAGGTTCAGAACACACAACATTATCAATCAATGGAATCAGTGAATTCAGTTTTCTGCCAAGAAAACAAAAAGCAAACAGCTACATCCAATTCACTACTGGAACACTTGCTTAGCCTTGCAGCTTATCTGTGTCTAGGCAATACTTGTATTAAGATTCCTTTCTCCACATGAGCCATGAAGTAAAACATTCAGTTTATTACACACAGCCTATAAATTGATACTGAATAAGAATTAAAACTGTGAGGAAGTCTGAGTCTTTCGCATGCAAAACCATAACTGAGCAGAAAAGGGCAACAAATTTTACAGCAGCTGGAAATACTAGATTTAATTACTGAAGAGAAATCATGCAGAGAAGTTAGCTGCCTAGTATGATTTATAACAAATGCAAAGGGAAAGTCATGTGAAATTCTCAGTTAATCAACAGAAATGGCCAATAACAACAAAGCCAGCAGTTTCTATTTCTATGGATGACTACACTTTGAAAAAATAAGACCAGAAATTCAAGGGAATCACACCACACAATCTTTAAAAACAGCTACTTAGAGGAGGCAGGTTAGTAAATTACAGCAGCAGCTACATTTTACTGAAAAAAATTACTCCGGTGTCTGTTTTCCTCACAGACTCAGAATGAAGAATCCTTGTCCATCCATTTTAGAATGCTTTCTGAAAATTGTGTTGCAGTGTCCATTGCTCCTCTACACACATTTATAAAGTGCAACATTATGAACAGTTCTGCATAGCACCTTTCCCTCCATTTTCCTATTCCTTCATGTAAATATTCCAGGCAAATAAAACCCAATGCTGTTGGAAGGATACCAATCAAAAATACTTTACACAAGCATTAAGATATGCTATTACAGATTTTGGTCAAAATCCAATAGTGCCATGAGAAAGCAAACAAAACCTTCAATACAAAGATGAAACACTGTAATGCTCGAACAATGCAGGTCTAAAACACTTGCAAGTTTACATATTTAGAATTCTATAAATATGTATATTCACACATAAATATATAAGGAGATTTATGCAAGACAGGAGGCATATCCAAGGAAATGGGCACTCCTGTAATAAATTATAAAATAAAGTCAATTAGAGCAGAAAATTCCCTCCCCCTCCTCACACCAAATCCAATTATTCTCATAGGCCCAACTCCACAGTAGTCTGCACACAATCTAAGACACAGTACGAATCACCACATTTTTCAAGGTCATTTCTAGAAAGCAGTCTAGGTGGTAGCATGAAACTAGTTGATGGAATTCAGGCATAAAGAGGTTCTTCTTTGGGATTTTCAGCTCTACCAAACATTTTGGTTTTGAAAAATGCCTAAGAGACCCATATATATCAATCCCAGAGACACTGGGCAAAATTTAAGGTTACAAGGGTTATAAGTTAAGTTACGAAAGCTCACATTTCCACATTCACTGTAAAAATGTTTGCTTCACTGCCACCTCACTAGAGAAATGAGTGGAATATTGCTTAATCACATTGTAAAATGGGTAAATATGTCTTGGGTCTCACTGTGACCTCCCTGTACGTCTACATTCATAGATGTAATTACTTACAGAAGTAGCAATGAAACCATAGGTGAAGAAAGGATCAGAACAAAGCAAGAAATAGGTTAACTTTTTTTATTCAGCCACAGAAAAATCTCACAACCGATCCTTCATCTCCAAAGCAATTCTTAGAAGACAGACAGCATAACTGGTTTGGCTCATAATTTATTTTACTTACATTAGCTCCTATAAAGAAAAAAAAAAAAAGAGAAAAAAAAAGAGTGGCCAGATACCAAAGTGAACTTTTTTTTTTGTCTTTTGCAGGCTGCTGAGTTGTAAGGTAGAATCACCTAGAAAAGGGTGGGAGGTTGCATCTCCCATGAGGGAAGCTGAGCACCTCCAGTTTGAAGACGTTTCCGAAGTACAGGACTACAAAGGCAAAGGAGGGCTCTGCAATGCAAAAGGAGACAGACACTCCAAACACAAAGGAAGAAAAACAGCCAAGCCAAGAAGACAGATGCCCTTCTTGCTACCAGATACAGAAGTGGATGTGCTGATTTTGCTCTGTTTAAGACACTGTATTTGAAGTTTCTAAAATAGAGAGAATTGCCTTAAGAAGACACAGGGAGGAGAAAAAAGATTTCTTTTCAAATCCTTTTAATTTAAATTGCAGGCACTCAGAGTTTTCCGCATACCTAAAGTTACAGCACAAAATGGAGCAATACGCAAAAAAAAACATTCCTGCTTTAGACGCCTTCCTTTGTTTTTGGCTATCCTACTTTATGGAAAGGGAATAGATACTTTCCTCTCCATGTTCTAACCAATGCAAGGTACCACCACATGGAGATACAGCAAGGAGAGACCCAATCAGCCGTTACGCAGCAAAGGCAGTATGTGCCACATTACTGTTGCTTCTCTGCCTCCTCCTGACTATGACAGAATTGATAGGTCGACATTTCTCAGTCAAGGAAGGAAAACATCTGTTCTGTACTTGCACTGAATTAAGAACCAAACAGGAGGGGTACCTTCCCTCTGGACCCTATGCAACTTTTAAAATGTCCCATGACAAATTTCTAAAGTGCAGTTGTCCCGCACAGCAGTGTTTTTCATAGTACTACCTATCTTTCTAGGTTTTTTTCTCCCTCTTACAGTGACCATCCTTAGCCCATTCATAACCAAATACTATGCAATAATATATAATCTAGAACTTCATTTTGAAGTTTGTATAGCTATTCCATTGTTTCCTCCTGCCTCTATGTGCCCCCAAATACTAGAGTTCAGTTTTAAATGATGAAAAGATATTTTGCCTTTTACTTCAAAACTGCCTTTGCTTTAAAAAAAAAGAAGTAAAAAAAAAAAAAAAGTGTTCTACAGAAAACTTTATAAGACCAGATTGCTCTGTCACCAGGCTGCCAACCTGTCCAAAATCTGACACATACATTGAAAGGCTCAACTTTTTCATGACTTTTAGAAACAGGAGAATTAAAACCAGGTAGCAGTAAACATACTACGGATCTTTAAAAAGAAATTTGGGTGTTGGATTTTTGCTGGCCAAATATTACCATGGAACATTTCACATGTCACTTGAAACACCAGAAATGCAAGTCTGAATGAAAATGAAAAAATGGGTGACAGCTCTTACCCCATTTCTTACCTGAAATCTTATCTCTGAATCTTTATCCCTCACTCAACCAGACTTTACAGAGTCACTCAGCCCTTTATTCCCATAGCTCAGGTGGCAAAGCCTGTGACCAAACCACACAAGTCAGGCTAGACAAAACAACTTTTAGCTCAGGGTTCATCATCTGCTGCTCTGCTTTCTTACAGGTCCTCAAGCTGGAGAATGAACCACATCAAAGGCTGTATCAATTGTTTTGAGAGTTCTTTTTCTCTTATTTCCTAGTCCTTCTCGTCATGCCAGTGAGTCATGACATGAGTGTTAGGGCCAAAAATTAAGGCATCAAAACCTCAACAGCCATTGGTACAATGGGAATATACCTACCAATTGCAATACACAGCATAGCAGCAGCCCAACATGGCAGACACCAATTCCCATTAAACAATGGAATAGCACCAGGCTAGCCAAGTGACAGATCCAATTCCAGGCACAATAGAAGAATGGTAAGTCTTCTATTGTCTGAAGCACCACTTCAAAAGGCTATGAGGAACACTATAGCTAAAAAGTACCATTGTACTAAAGCAAGACACACTTAACAGGGCATGTGAAAATGAGATCATACCATGGATGGATGGAAAACAGTACACAGGAATTTCTGATTACTGATGAGGTATCTGCAAATTCAATGGATGTGACTAATGGTTCCCCTTTGCACAAAAGAAACATAACATTGACTGAAGCCTGCCACATACATCAGTAACACTAACTTCATGAGACACTAGGTTTGTTATTTAAGCATTTGCTAGAATCCAGTAGTTGTATATCATCAATTTGCGTACCTGCAGAAGTGATGCTAGATACAAGTTTTTCCAACGCAGTAATAAAACTAAACTTGATAAACAGACTGCTGCTATTTTGGTACACTAGTTTCTGTTTAAGTTCAACCTGATGAGTTAAACCCCTTGAGCCATCATACTGAGATAGCACAGATTCAAAACAGCATCAACTTAAAAAAGTATCAGCCCACTCTTATCCTACAGGGTTGTCACAGCAAAACTCTGAGCTATATTAAAAAATGTAAGTTGATGCTCAGCACAAATTTCTTCCAGACATCATAAAAGGTGTCCTGAGACTGAAATAAGGCTAACAGTGAAGATGTCAGTGAACAACTGAATCCATTGATAGCCCGTATTTACATGACAGAACCCTTTACTTCACACAGATTTCCCACATACACACACACCTTTGTGAACAGTTTGCATCTGAAGAATAAAAGTGGGCTGTTCATCTAATCAATAATGCCATGTCATGCACAGAGCTTCTGCATAAATCCAGAGCAAAAGATGTCAAGAATGTCCCACTCCAATGATTATCAGGCAATGAAGTAAAAAGATGCACTTTTCATCTCCACAGGACCGTCGCCAAACCCTTGATGTAATAAATGAAACATGCCTGCTATTTCACCATTGTAAAATGGTACTGTAGATATCTTACAACATCTCCATTTGCAGGAGGGGGTAACTAGCTCTAGATGAAGTGCAGATATGTTATTAAACAACGCACAGCTTGAATCCTGGGGCCAACACAGATGACCTTTAGAACATAAGCACTGTCTAAGACAAATATGCTTTCATCTTTGGGGAGTATTTTTTCAAGCAAAGATTTAAGAGTAAAACAATTTAGAAATACGTTAAGCACAAATGTGCCTTCAATCTCTTAATGCTTCATTTTAAAAACAAAACCACAAGTAATATCATATGTCAGAAGAAAGACTAAGTACTCTTTAAGCAGAATACTAGTGAATTTAGTAAGATTTAGCTTCATTTTCATTTAAGCAACACAAAAGCACAGGGAAAGGAGATATGTGATGTAACTGAGATCCAAAGTCGGAGGTAAGACTAAAGTGATTCAGAAAAAAAACCCATGTATTTTTATTACCGGTCTATAAAAAAAAAGTCCATTATTTCACTTTAGAATCCCTTAAGTGGGATGAAACCAAAACCACACCAAGGCATGTAAAACATAAGGAAAATGTTTTTAGAGATGGATTAAGTGAAACAGCAAATGATACAAAGAAAAAAGTTAATTTCTCTTCAGTAAGGGTTTATTTTCCAGAGTTACATCTTGACTGTGACACCAAGGAGCTTTAACACATATAGGGATATTTGCTTCATGCGAAAGTACAGCATTGGCATGACAAAATTCCTTCCCTACAAACTATGGTTTGCAGATTCTGACAAGTTCTGAGCTGCTCTGCACAGCTTGTTTTTCCATCCATGTCAGAGGCAAACTGTCGAAACACCCTATGAATGCAAAGTACTTTTCAGGATGGAACCTCCTGCACCTGAAAAACCTGTATCATACACTGGAATCCTCAAACACAGTGGGCTTGTTATGTTTTGGTGTTTTGGTTGTTTTTACTATTTAATTTCTTACCTCAAAGTCAGCATGACGGTTAATATCCTCTGCTCTCTGTCTGCTCAAGATAAATTCTGCTTCATTAGCCACTCTTACCAAATGGTCCTTCATGGTTTGACTCAGTAACCTGAGGACAGAGAATATTTAAGAACTGCCTTGAAAGAATGAAGTGCTAAAATGAAGAACTGTAAATACAGGATATATTTACAAATATTTTGAGTTCTGTTCCATAACTGACTATTGTTTAAAGAAAATGGTATAAATAAGGTTGAAAAATAATTTTCTGGCAACTAGTAGAATTGTATTTCAATAGTAAAACAAACTAAGTATTAACTAAAATGTAAACACACTAGACAGACATTTTACCTGAAATATAGATATAAGAAAATCTTTCACATACAAGCAACACAATATAAACATGCAGTTTATGTATATAAACATCCACAGTGAAAGCCCTAATGTAACTGATGTAAAGTTTAAATAAAAAAAAATGTGAATTGCACTGCAGTATAGTTTTTTCTCCAAAAGTAAGAATCAAAATTTTATGGTAAGTATACATTTAAGTCATATTTTCAGGATTATAAAACAACCTCAGTCTCACAAATGAAATGCTAAGATACACATTGTTCCAGGTTATATACAGAATAAAGCTATAATTCAATCTGAGATTTCTGAGGCCTTCACAAACCCTGAGTTTATGAATGGCAGAGGAGCTGACAGATTGAATTACAACCCAATTATTCTGTGAGTTCTCATATTGTTACTAAAAACATTTCCCTTTTAATTAGTTACACTGGGATTCATAAAGTTAAAACTGGCTATACGTGAACAACACTGTTTTAGAAGATGCACATTTCCACAGCAGTACTCAAAGATACACCAGATAAATCCACCACATGCTCCACTGGTTAGTTTTTCAAAATATTTGTTATTAAACTGCTTGTTGTTGCTTTTGCGTTTTGTTTGTTTGTGGTTTTTTTAAGATTTTCAGTTGCTAACACAAAAAATAGTTACAGAACATAAAATCACTCGTTTGCATTGCACATATAAGCCAAAGTACATTTCAACATGTTCAACAAGGCTATATCACGCAGGAAGCCTTCTAATGTAATGTTAATTTTATCCCCTAGAACTTACTTATCTAACCTAAGACTCCACCTGTCTCTGTCTGTATGTTTGATAGTAAGACCATCAATGCCCTGCTACTACTTTTCCATTTGAGGCAAACAAAATATTTTAAAGAAATTCATTAAGTGTAGCTTGCTGCCTGCAATAGAAACAACTGTTTTCAGATGAGTAGACCACTGCTGAGACAAGGACAAGAATCTGACTCTTGAAAAAGTACTATTTCAACTCCAAACTACAAACCACACATTTTGTACATATGTAAGTGGCTACAAACTGTAATAACTAGATCAGCTAACTTTAGAAGAAAGCATTTGTCTCTCCTGAAGATAAAAATGATGTTTAGAAAAATCTCATTTTCCTCACTTAGATAACAATACACTTCATGGATTTAAAGGATCATAATGGTCCTTTCTGGTACCTGCTCTGGCCTCCTACACAGAATTGATCATGTATGTTTTCCTGAAAATAATTTCATTTCCTCCATCAAATCTGTACCTTCTGTTTGACCTACAGCATAGCTTTCAGAAATATGCCCCAACTTTGGGTTTTTTAATTTTGTTTTCTTAAGATTTGATGATATTTTACACCATGTTCCCTATAAAGAACCTTTATAATAAAGTAACTTAGGTAATTAGTGTCACTTAAAAAAAAAAACAAACAAACAAAAACAAAACAAAAAAAACAACCCCAACTATTTCTTGTCCGCCTTTATCCTGATTTTTATTCCAGCAACTAGATCACATTAGTTCTTCTTCTGTTAAATAAAAAGTCTATCCAAAACATGTCTTTATAAATACTTTTTCTCACAGCAAAAGAACAGCTCCTCAATTTCTTGACTACAACTGTGTTTCTTTTCCAAAGTATGCACCCCCAAGCTGAAAGAAAAACTGAAGTCTAATAATTTCCTTCTTGCCTATGCATCATAATCTCTGTACGCAGATCCATGGACCCTGTTTGCTTTATACTATTATCTCACACACCTGATTATTTTTTCAGTATTATTAAATGCCAAAATGCTGTTCAATACAGCAATTTACACTCCTCGTTCTCTGAGAAACTCCCTTCTGGTTTGGCTTTATTTATAACAAGTTATTAAATTGAATTTTTTGCCGATCTTTAACATAAGAAGAGTGTAGATGGAGCTTGGATGGACACATTGCGTAGAAGTTAGACATAATACCTAAGGGGATAAAGACTCTGAATAGCAGGCCTACTCTTCTGTTTTCAGTGCACACTAGATTCAAAGTCTCAGACAGAGTTTTCTTCCTTTGGCTAAGCACTTTCTGGACTAAAAATACTTAAAAACATGTGATTAACTTTGAAAAGATGAACACCCTAGTAAAAACAAGCAAGGGAATGGATCCCATGCTGGAAGTTAAATATATACTTGCATACTTTGCTGGGTCAGGAATGAAGTGCTAAACCATTGAGTGGAGGAGCTCCAGCCAAATACATGACAGATTCTGATTTTTAGTGTTATGCTGGAAAAGAAAACTATAAGGCACAAAGTAAGAAATCTTCTGATTTCTGGCTGCTGAGTGCTTAGATGATGAAGTAAAGAGTCAAGTTTTTCCTTACAATGAACAAAAAGGAGAAGGTACAAAAGAAAAGGGAAAAAATAGCACAGAAAAATATGTGCATGCAAAGGAAATGAGAGATGGGTAAGTTCTGGGTTAGTAATATGATGTCCAAAAATTGTCAGTTTTAGCCAAAATACAGAAAAAGCTTTACTGGTGACATTTACAACAGTTGTTTAGGCATAAATCTCTCATAAAGTACTACAGGGAGAGATTATGTATGTTCCCAATACTACCACAACAGAGAACTCTGAGACGGGAAAGCTTACCTTTCTTGGCTACCTGCACTCCTCATAAACTGCACTCCTCAAGCATGTAAGAGACTCTCTTACTTCAAAAGGAGATATGTTCTACATGGATACATGCTGTCTTTTATGGAATCTGACTGCTCAATGTGCTAAGTGTTGGAATATTACTGTTGCAAGGAAGTTTTACAATTGCTTTGTGGAACTTTACAGATATGTTATTCAATCATCAAAAAAACCACAAAAGTCTATAAGGTCCTAAAGCCTGAAGTCTGAATACATTTACACCCTTAGAACAGGAGAGAAAAGGAAAAAAAAAAACAAACCACAAACCAAAACAAACAAACAAACAAACAAAAAACAACAAAAAACCACCAAACAAACAAGCAAAAAAAAAAACAAAAAACACCTAAGAATTCTGCAGACTCACCAAAATGCCCACTTGGCCATCCAATAGCATAAAACTTGACAGCACTCCAGAAGGACATCTAGTATGGTACACACACCCATACCAATACAATCTTTTCTATCTAGGATAGTCACTTACGGTATATCAGGACCTAGTGAAAACTGACCTGAGGTTGTGCTCACATTCTGAGAGACACCGCATGGCAGTACACCATATGATTTCTGAAAACCTTCTATGAGATAGCAATAGTGCAATACAAGCATACACACAGGGTGCGGTATAATACCTTCATGTTACTCTTCTATTAACTTAGTTTTGAAAGCAGATGCTACTAAAAACTTTCTACATAAAAAAAAAAATAAATAAAAAAAAAGGAATTCCCAGGCACTCAAGTGTTTCATGATTTTGCTTTTGACTGACTCAACAATGCTCTCACAAGCAAAACCAACCTTTGTCACATGCATATCCTCTAAAGTTATTAGCATCTCCAATAATAATGATTAACAATTAATGTAAGCTTTTTAGACTTAGTCCTCCACAAAAAGCTTCTGTTTGCTCATTAAGTTGCAGCAAAGATGTTTCCAGTTACACAGAAATGATGCAATTTTAATCCATGCACAGATGATCAAGCAACTCAATGAAATAAAAAAATGGTTTAAAAATGGCTGTGCATGTCATACCATACCTTAGTGTGCACACACAAAAGTTGTACAGTGTCAAGAACCCCACCTCAAGTCACTTACCCATTTCTGAAACACATAAAGGCTACGACTTCTAATTTTCAGCACATTTTAAATGCTGTTTAAAGTCTAGCCTAATAACTTTCTGTAGTTCAAAATTCAGACATCAACAAAGCTGCTTCTGCTATAAGACTAAAACAGTAACATAAAAACTCAGAAACTAAATCATCAACAATCCCTTTTATAAAACACTTTTACACTTGAGCAGAATGGGTTGCTAAAAATAAGCAGCAAGGAAATGTGGAAAATACTTTTTTCTCTTACAAATCATAACTTAGATCCAGGTTCTATGTCATCAGAATCTCAGGACAAGGAGGCTGCAATAACGGGACTGGTAGTAATCAATTCTACTTTGGCTGTGAGTACCTCTACCATTTTTATCCTGAGCCTTTTTTGGTCAATTATGCATAAAGCATAAGTCTGTCAGTTACCATCCATTTTTTCATTAATAGCTGTATTTTCCTAACTATTTTTCATCACAGTAGTTGCTCCTATGGCAACACATTCTTTAAAATTCATTCCTTTAGAGTGACC
Organism: Pezoporus wallicus; assembly: GCF_028554395.1. NCBI lineage: Eukaryota > Metazoa > Chordata > Aves > Psittaciformes > Psittacidae > Pezoporus > Pezoporus wallicus. The sequence continues at coordinate 1,111,156 of NW_026636884.1, read as the reverse complement.
ACACTCTATTACAAATGAAAGACAACTGAATGGGGCAGCCTACATCTGTCGCCTATTTTCCATTAGAAAACTGTGCAAGTAACTGTCCAACTAGTCTGATTGCCAACTATTTTAATATTAAAAAATATTTGCATCTATGGCCAGTCAAAAGTAATACATACAATTAACAAAAAGGAACAGCAGGTGACATATGTTGAAATTTTATCACAGTTCCTTGTAAAAAAAATGCTATAGAAATACAGACGATTACAGCATTCCAGATTTTATACTACTGGATGTTATGGATTGGGAGAATAATACCATTTACATGCAGTTATTTCTGGAGAGGTTTGGAACTTTATTTTGTTGGTTAGTAGGATTTTTGCTTGCTAAGTATATCAGATTTGCATGTTGTCTGCCTTCCTTGTTCTCCCCGTGACTTTTGAATTCATTGGATAATTCCAACAATTTTTATTTTTCTATTTTTCAATAAAAGGCTACAGTTTCTCAAAAACATTAGATATAAAATTTGTATTAAATCACCAGAGTACAAAAATCCTTGCAAGCATCCTTAAAAAAATAAAACCAAAGGAGCTCTTTTCAACTGCACTGAAAGTCATAACAGAAAATCCAATATAGGAGGAAAAACCTCTGATATTGCAGGAGAATTTTGATTAGATTTCATTCCTCATTAGACAACAAAGAATCTAGGAGGGAGAGAAAGATACAAAAAAACATTAGTTCTACTTCTCCTGGATACACTTGTGAATCCTTAAGTTTTACTTGGGCTTTTTTGGTTAAGTATTTGAAAGGGCAAAGGCAAAACAGAGGAAATCATACATGTAACCTGCTAGTTTAATTAGGTTATCTTTCAACAAAACTTTGGGTGACAGTTTTTTAAAGCAACTGCTTTCCAGATTTTGAATACTCATTTACAGATGTATAAAAACGCATGTGTAGAACACAGTACTTAGTTCTTTGAATGACCAAGAAAACTATACCTGTGAAAATTAAAATTAAGCATCTTTAAGAGTCTCTTCAACTGAAAATAAGAAAGAGTAATTGCTGCAACATGCTTAGGAGACTGATCCCTCAACCCTTGCCATGCCAAACCCATTATCACCCCAAAGGGGATAATAACTGTCATGCCTAGTCTCAAGCTCAAGTACGTTTGTTAGTGCACTGACTGATACAGAAAACAACGTCTAGCATAAAAGATGCTTCACACTAAAGTGTGCTAATGAATCAAAGTGACAGGAGAGAGTTTTAACCTTCAGAGAGCAAAGGAGTTGTTTGCTAACTAGTCAAGTAGAGGAAATAAGAGTATAACAAAAGAGACGTTTGTACACACAAGGAAGTAAAACAAAGCTTCTTTTTTTTTTCAGTTCAGAAAGAACAGCTTGGCCATCTCTTGCATAAAGAGGAAACATAATTAGTTCCAGGGTGAAAAAATGGAGTCTGTCTGGACACCTCGGAATTCTTCAAAGGAGAGGACCAGCCGTGACCATGAACCAGATCACACCTAAAGAACAGCTCCAGTGAACAAAGACCCTCACCAGAAAGCTCTAGCAGGTCAAGGCTCCAAAACAACATCCACTCTAAAGGGAGGACCCAAAGGTGAAAGGTAAGTACAAAGACTGAAATTAGGACTGACAGAAGTTCAGTGGGCTAAGGAAAATGTTTTGCAATCTATACTTCTGCTGCACAGATGTCTCCGTACATAAGAGCAGCAGTGGGTACAGGCACCTTTTTAACAAGGTTTCAAAGAGCACTAATACTGTTCCCAGACATTACAATAACAGTGAACAATACTCATTCATTTTTATTAAAAACAGATTAATGTTCAATGTAGCAATGTAATGAAATTGACATTTCTTTTCATGCACAGAAAGAGGTTATTTCCCAATAGCTGCTGCTTTAGCTTTTTGTTTACATTCTGTACCTTCCTGTGTTTCTACAGGGCTTTGTTTTTAGTTTTGGGGTTTGTTTCATTGCTGTTTTTTTCTTCAGGGGTGGTGGTGGGTTTTGTTTCTTTGTTTTCACTATGCTTGTAACCCAGCCTTCCAAAATTTCAGCTGTTTTTTCAGTTTAGGTAGGCTTGTGGTTCTGTATTTTCACATACACGTTTTCATATTCTCTCCTATTTAGAGGGGTTTTTTTCAGTTCAAGATTCAAAATTTTACTGGGCACAGACAAATCAATTCTGCTCTGTATGTGCAGTGGACCCAAAATCATCTGGAATGCCTGGAAGCAACTGTATGTGTAACACATTAGTTACCTGGGGACATGACGAAATTCAGAACATTCTGAATGCAGCACACACATTGTAGATCTTACGAGTCCCAGAGGCAAACTTTCTGTACATATTTCTGTCCAGGGAATCCTAGCCAAAACACAGCAAGCCTAAACATAAAACTTTTAACCGCTGTGAGAGAGAGAGGTACATTCATACCTTTCAAATAAAAGTAAAAAATACATTTGAAAGCAAGTGTAAGGAGATTTAGATCTCTTTTTCTAGACCTCTTTGTGAAAGATTTTTCAGTCATCTTATTTGCCTGATAAACAAACAGTAGAACACACTTTAAACTGGAATATCCCCTGGGACGGTTAGTCAAAAAAAAACCTAGTAATAAACTCTGGGAATAAACCCCTGGTTTACAAGGGTTATAGGATGACCAAGACTTTCTCCAACAAGGCAGCAGACAACAGCAATTCTGTGATTCCAGAAATTCTAGGTAGTTCTTCCAGTCCTTAATTTTATTTTATTTATCTTAACACTCCACATGTCATGGTACCCCCACAGACATCCTCCCTTAATTGCTGAAATCAGTTCTGTCCTTTGTGCAACTACCTTGTCTTCTTTTCTTGTGTACTTACAGAAACAATTTATAAATTCAAGTTTATTATAAAAGTATGCAGTTTACATCTAAATCATTATCATCCAGCTATTTTCATTTTTAAGTTTTAATGAAAACATTTCAGCTTTTGGAGTTAAGATTATAATGTTATGGCAAAAATACTGAATATACAATAGCAAATGCAGTAAAATACAAGGCCTCAAATGTTTTAGTGTAAGTGTTAGTATATGTGGAACCTGCATAAAGAGAAGAAAAGAGCAGTTCTGGAATATAAGTTCATGTCATATAAGGGATAATAGTTTCATTTTTGTGAATGCTGAAAAGCCACAAAGCACCACAATGACCAATTCAGCAATAACTTTAAAGGCTCCTATGAACAGAAATGGAAGGAAATAGAGAAAGATAAAAGGAGCCATTTTTAAGAAATTAACCTCCTCTCCCCCATAATGAAAGTTATATTCCCATTTTTTTAAAAAACAACTCTGCTATGAGCCAGAAATGAAATGAAGTAACAATTACTTAGATATTTTCTGCTAACCAAAACCACACATCTCAGTCTTCAAGGGATCATTTGTCCCTGAGACAACCACTCTGCTAAGGCTAGACTGTAAGTTATTGATGTTGTTTATGGAGGTGGGGGAGCGATTCCATCAGTCTGTGATGGGCATTGCAGATTTTTAAAAAGAAAATAGTCAATTCCAAACACTTTACTGATAGAATGCTCTCTGAAAGCTTGACCTGAACAAGCTGAATAACTGTTAGGCAACTGCTACTTACAACTCAGTCTCAGAAACTGATTTGTTCATGATAATCATCTTACACAGATGAACCATACATTGTGGTTTACATGTGTGTGGGATCTCTATGTTATCTATGCTAATAAAACATTAATCAAGAGGCAAATTTATAGCAGGCACTTTGTAAGGAAGGTCAGGACAGGTCAGCCTCACATAATAGGAAACAACTACAGGCTAGATCTTAACACTGTAACTGAACACCCTTGTTACTTTACCTTGGCCCTTGGGATCAAGACTAGTAGCAAAATGTTTTTCCTCCCTCAGAGTGGTGTTTCCCTCATCATAAACTGAAATATGACCATTAAAATGGCCGTTATTTTTAGCCATCTTGAGAACATTCACACATTTTGAAAGAAAAAAAATCTGAAATAGCCATTTTCCCCTACACCTACAACGGAAAAAAAAAAAAACCCAACAAACCCAAACCAAAACTTATGTAGCATTTTAATTTATGTGATAAATTACTTTGATTTTAACTCAGTAGCTGTCCTAACCCCGTAAAATTTATTTTCTATTGGGATTCTTACTAGGTCAAGTTACTCAGTAACAGAATTTAGGTTTAGATAAATGGCATTTCTTATAATACTCCTTAGCTAATGCATTAAGACATCTCAAAAAAAAAAAAAAAAAAGCCTTTAGAAAAGGTAAATATTGCTCTTAATGTGCTTCAACAATCGATTCCTAACGAAGAAAATATTGATGGTTCTGAATAGTCACTACAAGTCAAAGAGCATGGCCTCATCACCTCCTCTGTCATTTTCTATACATTCCAGTAATATACATATATAGTTACGGACAGAACATTAAACTAATTGGTAATATTAACAGATTTTTTTTTTTCCTTAAAGGGACTCCCTTTCTATTTTGAAGTAGATAGGAAATAAATGAGGAAACAGGAATCTAATTTTTGACACAGAAGCTTATCGTACAGTTCCTAGCTATAATGTCTTCCAAATATCAACTCCCTTCCTGAAGAGATTAGCTGAATACAAATGACAGTTTCAATGTTAACCATTGCACAAGGACAGGAAAAAGCAAATCCACGACACACTGACAAGTGAAATCTTTAATGAAACTATAGAGCATTCAGATTCTACAAAATCCCATAGTCAGTATTAGAACTGAACCGAAGTCCTAAAGAAAGTGAAATCATGCTTGTAAAACTCTAATAAAACAACACAAAAAGACATAAGAAAAGCTCTTACGAATATTTCAAGCCACACAACTTCTTGGAGGCTAACACAGAGGTGTTTTCAAATATCGTGACTTACCTTCCTTCATTGACAAGCTCAATAAAGGCAAGGCCAGCATTCTTTTGTATAGAGTTCTGCCACTCCTGAGAAAAACACAAGAGAAAACTGGTTGTATAAAAACAAAACTAAGAAAAAACATTTTCAACTACAAAGTTACACACTTTCTTTTTCAATCTTAGCAATTTACACCACCATCAGTAAATGTACAAGGCATGAATTGTGTGCTAATCAGGAAGGAAACATTGCCAGCATGAAGAACCAGAACTGTATCATTTACTCAAAATCATATTCTGTGGAGGGGAGAAGAAAATACAAGAATATCCCACAAACAACTGCATCATTTTCTTTTGCTGTGTTATGTAGTAATTCTGATTGCTTTTTGCCTTATTGAACTTTGATAATGCCAGAAACAAACTGTTTCATGTTAAAGTAAGGCTCACTCTTTATACACAATTTTTTCTTACAGTTTAAAGTCTGGTTAACATATATGCTGATAATAATCCTCATCTCAGCATCATGGAGTCATCTCTATTCAAAACAATCTGTTAATAACCCAAATATTCATCATTAACACCTAGTAAATTTCAAAACAACTTTTAACACATTTTTAACACACTGAAGAAATGGCAATGTCAGACACAAGAGCACTGCACATTTCTTACATTCAACTGACTCCTGAATTTCAGTAAAATTGTAAACCTCATACATGTAGGCAGGTTTTGCCTGGCCTCAAGAAAGAAACCAACACGGATGACCTATCACTGGGGCTTGCTTCCCTGATATGAAAACTGAGGAAAAAACAGAACTGGTTAACACAAATACCAAGAAGATTTTTTAATTCTAAACTCAATAGGAACAAGTTGACAGAGCTAAAATTTAGGGTAGTAAGTACGTGAACCTTTTATTTTGCAGGAAATGTAGAGGCATTTGCATAGAACAGGGCAAATGCAACTCTTGGTTTAACCTCTACCAATTTTCTAAACTACTACAAAAGACAGATACTGCAGCAAACAGATTGTTCAAAGTTTCATATGCTTTTCTACGTCAGCTTCTTTGATCTTTTTTCAGTCTGTGTTGTATGAAATAATAATCCTAATGATTATTCACATCACTACTTCTATCACTGCGGTTCTTATCCAAAATCTCACCAGCTCCAGAACATGGAAAAAAAGGCAAAACTAAATTCTCTTGCACAAATTTCAGATTTGCTTAATATCTGCTGAATATAGGAGGTTTTAATACCCACTGTTAGAGTACATTTTTTGCATCTCAGTGACACAGAATTACCTCTCAGTCAGTGACACAAAGGTTTGATAAGATATACACAAAAGCCACTAGAACAATGTTGTTTCTTTGCAGTTTAAATCCTGCCCCTCAAGCCCTTCCCCCGAAAAAAAACACAAACAAACAAAAAGAGATTTCCAGATTTCAAATACAGTGGAGAGATTGTAACTCTTATCACTTGACATGTTCCAGGCCCTATTTATTCTTCTGTCACTTTTTAGTTGCAATGATTTTCAAGTAGTCAGAATTAAGAGTAGAATAACTGGAATTTGTGATTTATTATTCATTATGAATTATAAATGTATTTAATTACTTTTTATATAACTACTTTATATGCATTCATAAGCAAGCACCATGCTAAGCACCAGCTAAGTTCCATTTACATATTATCATATATGGGGTTTTGTGGCGTTTGTGAGGTTTTTTTGAGGTCACATAACATAGCATCAGTGGTCTTTACTGTAACATATTATATTGTACGATCTTCTTAGTATTTCTCCCACTATCCTTCTCCCAGTTTTTCTCTATTGCCTTATTATAGCTTACACGGCTTCATGTTAGTCTGTAAGCTGTCTGAAATAGCGTTAAGCATTTATTCTTTTTTTTAATAAAAGCCTTTTAGCTGATAATTTTCCAAACAAAATAGCATATGCAACTAATCCATGTAAGTTTTTTAAATGTAATATAAAGCTGTAAAGATGATATTTTCGTATCTTCATATGATAATTGACACTATTCTGTTAGTTTAAATGGGCAAAAGCTCAAGCAAAGCAAAATAATTTTTTCCATTTATGACATTGTCCATCTGTTGCTCTGTTCTTTTTTAAAGAGCTCATTACAATACGTGAAAATCTAATTGGTGAAGATGGAGGTTGCCAAAAGTGAAAAGAAAGTGCATTTATCATGATACTTTTCAGCATTTTTCTCCATATCAGACATCATCAAAGGACGCGTTAGTCTAAACAATTTCATAAATCACAGCTGAACACACCCTAAAGCTAATTTTAAATAGTTGAAAGAAAAGACTAATGGTCATCATCTTTCATGATCCATTCAATATTTCCCCACAGTACATGTTCTCTCTCAAACAATTACACTCAGTATGCATATTGCATTATTATATCAACATCTTAGTTATCCATCTCCCTAAGGTATCAGGGAAAAAACACGTTAAAAGCTTCAAACTCAACCACTAATGCAACTAAATAACTACAAAACACACTTCAGCACTTTCCTAAGGAAGGGCTGTAAGGGAAGATCAACAAAGTCAATATTTTCATACCTGTTCTAAGCTGTACTTAATTGACCATCATTTCCTACAGATACAAATGTTTAGTAACAGAGACATAACCTACTTTTAATGCTTTCGGTCAGTGTACACTCAACATTGAAGCATGAAAAAAAAACCTGGAAGGTCTGAACACTATTCACAAATAACTATAACAAAAACCAGCCATTACAAGGAGACAAATAAGAAATCACATTTTATTCTAATACTATGTCTGATATGGAAATTTCCTCGCTCTTTATTGTTTCACATACTTCCTTAATGGAATCTGTAAACACCTCTGCAAGTACTTTAGATAAAATGCCAGTACTATATCCTTTTCTGCAACTGTCCTTCAAATCTCATATGAATTATAATTTGGTATTTAATAACACATTACATTTCCTGTAGCTACAGCACAATTCTGCCATAACCAAAATTATATACCAGTTCTCTATAGCACCAATTTCATATCAACAAGTTTCATTAACACATTCTTACTGAGTGCCCAAGACTCATCAAATGCAAACATTAAACAGTACTGGTCTTAAAAACCCCTTCTTTCAGAAACTAATGATCTCCCTCAAGGTTATATCATGCCCTACTGCTGTCCCATTTGAGTTGAGTTTATTTCATTAATTCTAACTAATCATCAATCGCATGACAGTACCAAATACTCTAATAAAACTCATAAATTACTCCATTTTCTTTGTGTAGGAAATACATTTTGTCCAAAGACCACAACATGCATGAGATCATAACCAACAATGAGATTAACCTAGCAAAACAATCTTTAGGAATTCTATATCCCATTTTATTTCCTTTCAGGTACATATACATGTGTAGTTATCTTGGTCTTCAAATGCATTGAAAAGTCTTCTGTACTACGTGATTTTCCATTTTCCTTTCTTAAAAACTAGGTATATCTCTAATCATAAGGCATCATCAGATAAATGTTCTTGAAAAATTCTACATTGAAGTTGAATTTACCAGTGTCAATTCTACTGATCAATCATCTTCCTCCATTTGTTGTTGGCTCCCTACTCATTCTGAATATCCTTGTTCAGATTCAATACTTCAGGAGCTTCTTATTTACCAGAACAGGCCTGCCCAAAAGCCTTTTCTATAAGCAGGAGTTCACAGGAGACAGCTTTAAATCAAAGAAATGCAGGTGGTTCTTTATGCAGTGCGTTACACATTAGTGAAATCTATCACACCAAAGGATGCTGTGGTGACTAAAAGTTCAACAGGATCAAGAGGAGCCTGCATATGTACATGGAAGGAAAATACACTGATACTGACTAAATAACACAGAAACTACATCCAATTCATAAAACACCCCAAACTGAATATAGCTGAAAGTGGAAGGTTATCATACAGGCTTGTCTTACTCCTCTTCAGCATCTCTTTGTGTCTATTACCTAATCCAATACAACCATTCCTAAACTCTAGTCACTCAAAAAAATGCAAAGAAAATTTTGCTGGTAAACATTTTTGTTGGTTTGTTATCTGAAGTGCTTGCCTGTAGGCAACAAATGGATATATACCTCCTCACTTGTACCTTTCTAGGAAAAAAATATTTCCATATTTCAAACAACACAAAATATGTAGCCTTCAAGCTATATAAAAGCATTTGCAAAACTAATTTGTCAATTGGTCTGATAGCTAAACAATTAAATGCGGATCTTTAACAGAATATTTAAAACATTTCCAATAGAGGAAAATGGCTTTATTTTCAATTGCAGGCAACTGCATTGCTACTTTCATTCATATATACATACACATGCATGATCCTTAGGAATTCATTTTTGTCTGAAAGTTAAAAAAAATATCCTAACAAGGTCAATATATTCCCCAATTAAGAAATATATCTATCAGTTGAAATACACATTCATAAGCAAGCAAAAAAGAGCCAGGTCTTTGCTAATCCATCCTTCCCATAAAGCTGGTGGAATTTTAATAATTTATTTTGGTTATGAAACAAAGGAAAAGGATGACTTTTGGTACTGACAACTATGAATGAAGCATGAAGGAGCACGGTGGGAAAACGTGTTAACATATGACTAAGAGACATATTATGTCCTAGAGTAAAGGTCAAATCTGCATGAAAAACTTGTTCATAGAGAGATATACTAATCTTTAAGTGCCTAAAGTAAACTATCAAGAACTTTTCAGCAGTGTTTGCACTTGGTGTCAGCACTCTCTCAGCACCACATCCACTACAGGCTTGAATGAACATCTAGTGAAAAGTAGATTATATCTCAGCTGAGTTCTTAATAATTAAAAAAAAAAATAATAACAAACCACAACAAAAAACAGGTTAGGCTGCATGTTAACTAGAATCTCTGCAAACATAAATTCCTTTTAAAGAATTGAATCACGCTTATTTTATTCTACAAAGCTCCATTGAAAAAAAATAAAATCAACATGGAATTATGGGAAATAATGTCTAGAAACACAATGCAGCAATTTAATATCAAAATTAGCTCAGGATAAGTGTATACGAAACAAAAAATTTGCAAGGATGCGATATTTTAATATACGAGTAACATAAAAACACATTTGGAGACAATGTTATTTAGTATATATACAGTCATACTTGGATATTAAAATAAAATTTTAAAACCATAAATCAATAATGGAAGAACAATTAGAAACTGACTGAGAAAAAAATAATTTCAATAATTATAAACATGGTTCTTTCTCTACAGAAGAACACCACTGTTGCTGAATCTCGACACAAAGAAAGCTTACAAAAATATTTACTACTATCCTAAAAAATTTAGAACATCTTGTCAGGGAAAAACTTAAAACAAGTTTGAATTTATTGAAATTTCAAGAATGGATACTATTCCACACTAAACAATGGCTTGTCTATGAAAGCTTCAACATGGCATGTATGTAACAAGTCAAGCTATATCACTAATCAATACAGAGGGTTTGATTTCAGTAGGGGTGATAAAAGTTACTCTAACCCTAGCCAGCTACAAGCTCTCACCAGATGATCATCATTAGGCCTCTATCGGGGTTCCACATACTCAAGCTATACAAATGTGCCCTATTAATACATGGGTCTGTCTGTTTGGCAACTCCAGTCTTAAGACAAATGGCAGCTGCTGCCCCTCAAGGTCTGAAGTCAAGTCCTCAGGGAATCTAAAAGCCCAACTGGAAAAATCAAGGCCTGTTCATTAGAGACTGCTCCAGGGGAAACTTTCAAGGCTGCCATTAGAACTATATAAAAGAGCTAATTATTTTTATAAGACTTTAAAACTATCAAACACACTCAGTTACAATAAAAAGTATTTACTGCTGGCATTCCATTAAAATGACATTGCTTTTTTTTCAAAAAAATCAGCTAGTGACAGTACACAACCAAAGTCTTTGCATTAAAAATTTTAATGAGTCTTCTAGGAGAAAGTTGTGTAAAAATTAACTAGATGAGATAGTTTCTCAAGTGGAGATATAACACCAAGCATGCTGTTGAAGGAAAATATTCCAAACACACTCACATCAAACTAAATAATGAACTGTAAAGCTGGGCTGAGATTATGCGTGTGTGATTACGTACCCCTGAAAAGGACAAGAAAGTCAAGAAAAACACATGCTCAGCATTGCAAAACTGCCTGAAAAGAACACATAGCATTCTTGTTTACAACCTATGCTGTTAACCAGTAACTGAAAATGCTGCAGTACACAAGTGTATTGATAAAAGGCACATGGCCCAGTTGGTATCAAACACCAAGAATGAGCAGAAAAAAATTAAAACCAAAAGCGTTTCAGTATTTTTCCTCTGATAAAACACAGAAACAAAGATTATAACAACGATAGCTACTTTCATAAAATATACTCTGGGGAAGAGTAGGAATATGATTTTTTTATTCATAACCACAAAATTGTTTACCATTTTAGCTATCAAACAGAATCAAAGTCTCTTATACTGAAATACTTTTTCAGCTGCACTGCAGGACAACACTCTATTGAATTCTAACGGTCTAACAGATCACTGCTATAGAGTATTTATTACACAGTATTTATTACAAATCTTTTAAAAGTGCTATATGAAATTCATTAGTGTTCCTTAATCAATTCTTGGATCAACATGCACATTACCTTCCGACAGCCTAATTCAAAAAAAGCAATTACGACCCTAGTCCTTATGTAAAAGGACGACAGAAAGAAGCTATGTTACACTAGTTTAAAAGAATGAAAATGTAAAGAAAACAGATTAGGAATGATTTATATCAATGCCTAGTGCTGAAGTTAATTACAACTAACCCAATAAAATAGTGCCTTTATTATTGTACAGCAAGTAATAACCTTAGATGCAGAAAACAGAATTCTTTACTGACTTTTGCATGCTCAATTCCACAGCACACTACATTAAGAATTAAAGAAGCAGTAAATAAGCCACACAGAAACAGCAGGTTTTTAACTAAAAGCAGAAGACTCCCCTGCTGTTTAACCATTTGGGATATTCCATGTAAACAGAGCTTCCTATAAACTAGTATTATGTTGTTAGTGGTAAATGCCTAAAACTACCTTTTAATGAGAGTTTAATTTCAATGCCTAAAAGTTTGAGTTCAAGTCACAATAAGTTTTTATAGATTCTGAAAACAAATCATATGCACATAGAGCTGGAGTAGTTTGCATACTTCAGTACTACATAGTTCAGTAAAATACTAAATAAAAAAACGTCAGCTTGTCAATGACTTATGTCATAAGATTACTCTGAGACAACTACTGTCTTCTGCACAAACTACGCAAATCTATCCTAAACCACACAGTATTATGAAAGATACGCTATGTAAAACGTTACAGCACATACAGTCTTCAACAACTACACACAGCCAGAAAATCTCGACAGAGGCTACAGTTGTCATATTTTATAGTAATATAAATTTCCTTAAAACAGGATTTTAGTAATAAAAGAAAACTAAAATCACATAATCCAAAAGTTCATGTAAAATATGAAAATATAACTGTCTGCAATCTGAAAGGTCATATAAAATTATGAAAATATCACTCACTGCATAAATAAAATGCTATCAGTAATAACAAGCACAGCATAAGAGCTGCATAGAAATCAAACATTTTATCCAGTATCAAAAAAGTATGAACACATATATGAAAAACATTCATTACATGCCTTTTATAGAGTTTTAACTCACGACCTGACAAATAAAATTTTGCCCCTAGAACCAATATCAGATTAAGATGAAACAGATAAATTTATGTTAAACTCCAGTTCATTTACAATCCCAGTAAAGCCAGTTCATTTACAGTCCCAATACAGCCACAAACTGTAGAATAGGGAAAAACTGAATGAGTGGATCACTGATTTCAGGTCCTGATGGAGGAAGCAATTTGCTTGAGCAGCCTCTCCCCTTCTGTCTCCCACTGGCAGGCTGTTGCCATGACTCCTCATGAAACGAAATTAGGGGTCAGGTTTGAGTTCATCTAGCAGCAAACCTTTTCCACCACAGCTTCCTCTTCAGGTTCTTTAACCATCGCCTATTTTCAATGCTGACATGAAAGACAGTAGCTTCAGGAAGAACAGGAACAGAAATCTTAAACATGAATTAAGAAACCAAAATACCAAGCAGTTCTGTAAATATGCAGCCATGGGAAGCAAGAAACTAAAAGTCAAAAGAGATGAGTCAGAAAAACAGAAGTGAGGAAAAGGGACAACATAAGAAGAACAAAGGGAAGAGATCCAAATAATCAAGTTGCAGTGCCAGCATCATTTTTATGCAGAAAGAAAAACAAACTGAGGAACAGCAGGATTATAAAGCAACTGCCTCAACTTCAGTGCTTTTTTGTTTAACTGCGATTCTAATTTGAGTTTTTGTAAAACCACTGCATGGAAAAAACTATCTTCAAAGGTAGACTACTAGACTACTAATTATAAGGACAAGAAAATCACAGCATGCTCCTTGTTGCACAGTTGCACTAATAGTGATAGACTGATTCCACTGATAGCAACATTCATCATTACCATCACTAAACAGGAGAAGCCTTCCTGCTCAATGTCTGATTAAATAAACTGAATAAAAACTCAACAATATACACAGCAAATACAGTTATGGAACTAAAAGCCCCTTTGTATTACCCTTTTACCCAAATGTAGCTTTGTTTCAATTTAAACTCTCATAATGAATGCATGCAAACTATGAACAAGATTCCTGCTATCACTGTACCTTTGAGGGAATGAAACCAAAGTACATAAACCAATCCTATATCTTCACTTTAAAGACAGAATGTCCAAATCTGCCCCTTATCATTCCCTTGGTAATCCTATCCTAATGCAGATCTTTTAAGAAAAGATTTAGAGAAAAGGAAGCTAAATCAACTTTTTATTTTTTATTTAACTAAAAAAAAAGCAGAAAACCTAAATGTGTCTCTTCCATTACACTCCATTTGCATACTACATTCTCTTCCTCATCCTACATCTGTTATCTTCATTCAGATTAAAATATTCTGGGTATCCATTATTCCATTGTTACACGACACCAGGCAACACAGGGTTCTATTGTCATCTGCCCCTGGACGTTGCTACAATAAACATGAAAATAGTTTTCTGCTCCTTTCACTGCAAATCTTCCCCACACAAACACACTCACCAAGCAAATTTTCCAGAAAAGCAGGAACATAACCACTTCTGGTTTAAGTAGAAATAGAAATAAATGTCTTCATAAATTCCAGCCGATGCTTCTGAATCAAATTTGACTCTAGGATATAACCACGTAACAGACATGTACCTCAACATCATATTGATTGCTGCATAATATGAATTATGAGTTTTTTCATTTAAACAAGTGAAAGATTAGTGCATCATCTTCAATAAGACAGATGCTTTACCAGTTGCAGAGATACACAAAAAGATACAGATAAGTATAAATAAGACTAAAGGTTAAACAACAAACTGAACAGCACTACCATGCAAAGCTTCTCCTGACACAAATGAGTAAACAGTACTGCTCCCCAAACCATGTGTTTCTTAAGCAGCTTTGGTTGGAAACAGAGACACATTATTTGGTTTATTAATATGAACAAAAATGTTCACATATTTATGATTAATATAAAGTCAGTGACAAGCGCTGCTGCTCACTGAACTTTCCATAATCTCATACCCCTCCCCTCCACTAAACCTCTTTCCATGGTCTCAAATTAAACAGACTAGCTGTAAAACAGCAGGGTGTCAAATTAAAGCACACTTTATTTTCAGAGGTCTCCACACTTCGTGGCTGACTTCCTGTCAGGAAGAGTTCCATTTCAGTGCAGAGCCCCATCAGCAGGGAGCTCACAGAATTAAGTGCCAGTTGATATTACTTTGTTTTGCATTTACCACCCATGAGAATATTGTTCAAAGATCTAGTTATAAAGTCAGCATGGTATCATCCTTCTGACTAGACTGCCAAGCCACAGGGTGCGCTCTCACTGCACAAAACTCACCTTAAATGGTGGTGTTTTTTTAAGTCCTAGTGTGCTGGTGAAGCAACAGGATGCCTTTTTTCTTCAGAAAAGTCTTGCTTCCGTAGCTAAATTATTTTCCCTTAGTTTTGAACATCTGAAGCACTGTACATTAATGGAAATGAAGCTGTCTTGTTTCCCTATCACAGCCCCAAGATTCACACTTATATTTGATATCCATTCTCACCCCTAAACATAAAAATTTATACATCAATCATAGAAATTCTCAGCAACACAGTTTTAAAGGCTAATATTTTTAGCTGTAGTGAACATGTGTTCCATTAAAACCCACACCAACAATATGTCCTAGATTCCTGACCAAATTCAACTAATTTTCATTTCATAAGGCAATTTTTCTTAGTAAGAGCCTATCATATCCAAAAAGCCAACAGAACAGCCACTAAAGATTGCATTAAAAAAAAACTTCAGGCAGAGAAAATCCTCATTTCCCCTCCAAAACTCAACTGTAGGCATCAATTCTATTTTAGTAAGATGACCTCAAGAAAGGTCATCTCCACTCCAGTGTGGCAAACTATTTCCAAGAATGGCTTTGTGGTTTTAAACCCTATCTTTTACCCATTCCTCTATCCAGTCTACCATTCATGTTGATTTCTCCAAGCATACTGTCACAAGAAACAATGCTTTGTATCAGTCCACAGAAAAATATCATAGCTTTACCATACCTATCCACTTGTACTTCTCTACACACCTCTACGTATCGCACTCATCCCAATTTCTTTACATGTAATTTTTAATTTATTTTTGTTCAAAACCACAAAGTTCACGATTATTCTTCAGAAAACAGGTGTGTAGTATAAACAAACAAAAAAAACATTGGTTCTTTCACGCTACTTTTCTCAGTTTGCAGCTGCAGCTGATACAGTTTGCTTTTACTAAATACTTCAAAATACAGTGGCTGCAGACCGCAGTGGGCATTTTTCAGTGGGTCAAAAGTACACCTAGGTAAAACAAGTTATTTCTATCGCTTAGACAATTATATCTAACATGCAGAGAAACCAACCCCATTTATTAAAAGTATAACACAACAGATATTCTTCTTGCTTTCTCACACTAAATGTAACACATCATAGTTTATGCTCATCGTAAAATCCCACATCATACATTTCATCTCCAAACTGGGGAGTGAGAAAACCTTTAAAATATCCTCCTAGAGTAAGAATTATGGAAACATACAAGGAGATAAAGCAAAAGTACTAGTTCACACATCTTAACTACTGTGACCACTACCTGTCAGGATATAAACATCAAGTGCTTATTGCATCATTAAGTCAAGAAAAGGTCACTTCTTATGCACACAGTCTTGGCAAATCATTCCCAATACATTCCAACCTCTTTCCACACCTAATGCAAAAGCAGAGTTTAAGTTATAAACTTCCTTGATTTTTACTACTAAACACACCATGAATATACATCCACTTTACAGACTCACACAAGAAAGTGTTTATCGCAATTTAACTGTTTTAAATTTAGCCACTGATGGACACAAATGTTTTAAACTCCCTACCTGTAGGCCATACTAATTGTAAACAAGGCACATCATTCCTGAAGCCAAGTACACCATACAGAAAAGGCAGAGTTCACACATGTAAGTGTAGCAAACTAAAGCAGAATCTGAGAAATGTAAGCCTTAGTAATTATTATGAATAATAATAGTTTGAAAGAAACTCCTATTTAAACATGTTAGAGTGCTCTCAAAGCAATTCCTTGCAATTCAACAGGTTAAATATTGCAGGAAATTATATGCAATTAAACTTTCAAACAATTGAGAAAGTAACACAAAATCAAAGCAGGAATGACATTCCAACAGACAAACTTTGTTACCCTGAAGTTTCACACAGAATATATTACAATAACCTAGGTCTGGAGAGACAAAATCTATATACTGCTTAAGTCCAAGGGAAAAAAAAAAAACACAGCTAATTTAAAATATAATTTCAACATACTCTGGTTCAAAGGGAAGGTTTTCCCAGCTGTTTCCATTTATTTAAATCTTATCTGAATTGCAGTTACCTCCCAAACTGATCTGCAGTTTCAAACACTTGGAACGTACAACATAGTTCAATGAAGCAAGCAGCAAAATATCCATAGCACAAAGTAATCCATTTGTAATTATTCCAAGTACTCTGCTCAGTGACATATACCCAACATAGAAGTTGTCAATACACATTTTCAGCACCCAAAGGGAAATCAGAGATGGAGGAAAAATTCCCACTTGGGAAAGAAAGAAGCCACAGTATGTGTAAAAACCCCCCGATATATCAAGTAAAACAGAGAATTCAAGCGATCCAGAAAACAGATTTGACATTCTAACCTTCTGTTTTGTTAGAAAGAAACTTAGTGACAATATTGTATTTAATATCCAACCACCAAAGGACTGCACTTCAGGAGTCTGGATTCCACAGCCAGTGCTGTCCCACACCTTCCAAGGGCTTTCATTCAATTTCTCCAGGGTTAATACCGCTGACCACCAGCCAAATAGCACATTGTGTTGATATCAAGTGCCTGGCAATGCAGAAGAATGCAGAAGCCCTAAACTTCAATCCCCAAACCTTACAGAAAAGAACTGAGTATTCATATATCACCACCAAAGAAGGAAACTGCAATTGAGGACAAAGCAGATGAATCACAATGTTGCTTTTATAGAATGAGAAAGCTTAATTTTTCTCCACATGCCTGGTAAATTTCCTTAAACTTCAGCACAACTAATTACATTAGGAGGATATGTTGAAATTTTTCCTTCAACAGATTATTCTACTTAGTGATAACAATAAGTATTACCTGAAACCTAAGTCTCTTCAACCCCAGGAGAGCATTGTTCCTGGCTACTGTGCAATCTACCTTCCCCTGTCTCTCACTTTGACCACAGTCTCCATCCTCCAAAACTAGATGAAAATACACATTACAGGGGAAAAAGAGTAATGGGAATTCTTGAAGAGTTTGTCAAGTAAAATTGGTTTACTGAAAATATCCTGAAGCAGCACTGTAAATAAAGCTCAACAGAGATTCCTCAACTACTTTCCATCCAATAGCATCTTAAATAATTGGATGAGAACCTCCTATTTTGTGTAACAGCTACAAGAGCCATGCGATTATTTGTTACAAAATTGCACTAGGAGTATTCCTACTAGTGCCTGCATAACAATTAATAACATGCTTACCAATCCCATGTTTTCAAATGTTAAGATTTACATGGTTTTATTAATATGCCTAGCTTCAGAATCTAAATAATCCATAACAGTTAAATGATCTTGAATACTCTCAGTTTCTCCAACAGTCACCTCATCTCTACAACAAATTGGGTGGCAGATATTCTTCCAAACTTCCAAGTTCTTCAAGAGTACAAGCGGGGGAAAAAGTACACTAAGAAGTCTCTGGCATACCTGCAGGCCAAGTATTTTTCTGTGCATCTCAACACGATGTCTTCATACTAAACTGGAAACACTGATACTTCATAACATTGCACAGAGAGCTAGCAATACAAGGCAAACACTTGTGGGTATAATCTGTGCAACATCTTCCCCCAAACATAACAACTTAGATTTTGGGAAGTTATCTGTTGAGATCTAAATCATTTTAATTTGCCTAATGCAGTTATGTTTCTAATAATTTTATCATAAGAGCCATCTATTATTAAAATATTTATGGTTTGGGTTTTTTTGAAACTCAAATACAGCCACATTAATTTTTGGTAAAAATAAATATCCTATTACCATAAGTTCACACTGTATAATCAAAAAAACTTCCAACTCCTGAAAAAAAATGGCTTTTAAAAGAAAATTAGAACATGCATTAAAATTGATAGAAATTCATACTGGGACCGGTATTATTTAATATATTCATCAATGATTTAGATGAGGGAATTGAGTGTACTATCAGCAAGTTTGCTGATGACACTAAGCTGGGAGGAGTGGCTGACACGCCAGAAGGCTGTGCTGCCATCCAGCGAGACCTGGATAGGCTGGAGAGTTGGGCAGGGAGTAACTTGATGAAATATAACAAGGGAAAGTGTAGAGTCCTGCATCTGGGCAGGAACAACCCCAGGTTCCAGTATAGGTTGGGAAACGACCTGTTAGAGAGCAGTGTAGGGGAGAGGGACCTGCGGGTCCTAGTGGACAACAGGATGACCATGAGCCAACACTGTGCCCTTGTGGCTAAGAAGGCCAATGGCATCCTGGGGTGTATTAGAAGGGGGTGGTTAGTAGGTCGAGAGAGGTCCTCCTTCCCCTCTACTCTGCCCTGGTGAGACCCCATCTGGAGTATTGTGTCCAGTTCTGGGCCCCTCAGTTCAAGAAGGACAGGGAGCTGCTGGAGAGAGTCCAGCGCAGGGCAACGAAGATGATTAAGGGAGTGGAACATCTGCCTTATGAGGAAAGACTGAGGGAGCTGGGTCTCTATAGTTTGGAGGAGACTGAGGGGTGACCTTATCAGTGTCTATAAATATATAAAGGGGGAGTGTCACAAGGACGGAGCCAGGCTCTACTCAGTGGCAAACAATGATAGGACAAGGGGTAATGGGTACAAACTGGAACACAAGAGGTTCCACTTAAACTTGAGAAGAAACTTCTTCTCGGTGAGGGTGACGGAACACTGGAACAGGCTGCCCAGGGAGGTTGTGGAGTCTCCTTTCCTGGAGACATTCAAAACCCGCCTGGATGCATTCCTGTGTAACATTATCTAGGTGTTCCTGCTCCGGCAGGGGGATTGGACTAGATGATCTTTCGAGGTCCCTTCCAATCTCTAACATACTGTGATACTGTGATACCTCACAAAATCCCTACAAATTCTAGCCTCTGCACCGAAACATATACATTATTTAGATCACAGATCTAAAGTAGTATTAGATCCCATTTCAAATTATTTTCAGCTCTTAGAACACAAACGGATTAGGTGAAAAAAAAAATAATCAAAATCATCATCTAACACTTGGGGCACATAAAAAGTATGCAAACAGCATTGTTTCTCTTCATATCTAAACCAGGATACTGCTAAGCGTTTAGGTGCTTCTGTTGAGTTAGCTGCTATGATATCATAGTGACAGCTCTTTAGATAACCTATACCCAATTCAATTAAAACATCATAGCGATTACTATAGTTATCCATCACATCAAATTGCACTTAAAAGTAAATTAGGAACCAGTGCAGATCACAGAGCATCAGTATAATGTGTTCTCTCTGCAAGTAACAGCCACTGAAAACCAGCCATCTTCTATGTCAACTAAAATCTCCAAGTAATTCAAAGGCTTACCACATTTTAGAACACACTGCAGAAATCCATTCCTGAGATAATGAATTTAGATTGTTGTTAAAAAGCTTTTTCCTGAGCACAGGATACCCAGAAAAGCCTGACCATCTTACTGCATTTTACATTCAAGTACTCAGGAGGAGGGGGAGAGGTAAATGGGTGCAACAAAATCTGCTGAAAAATCAAAATTGTAACAACCATCCTATTGCTCTTCCTGAGGGGAATTACCCTATCATATTGTTTGTACATGGTGCATGACTGTATGGCTCATGTTGATTTTGTCTACATAATTAAGAATCCTCATTAGAGTAAGAGGCATGATGCAACTAAGATACAGCCCATGCAAAAGATGAATATTGACTTCTTTACGAGGAACAGAATCTGTTAGCAAAGGGATTTAGTAGCACATAAAAGAAAAATCATGCTAAAGAAAGACCTTTTGCCAACATTTTGCCATTTAACCAATGATAATTGGTTTGGTGAGTTATTTAGACAAGAAAAAAAATGTCTGCCTACACAGGGAGTAAGACCAACTTTCACAGTGTCATTTGTTTGGCTTTACTGCTACTAATCAGCCTCTGCTGTATTTTTAAGATGCACATGCACTGCCTTGGATCATGCTTTTCTCTCCAAAAAATAAATCCAAAAACTATCAGCACAACACATGACATATTCAACTGTAATCATACTTCATTGGGCCATATGAACAGATGTTATCATGTAAAAAAACAATCTGGAGTATCAGAGTTTATGTTTCCCTCTTCCATCTCCACACAAAAGGTATTATTTATCAAGGTCCTATATAAATCTAACAAGTACAGCTACGTAGTTATATTGCAATATATCACGTTAATATTTCTCTAAGATAAAATATCTAGAGATTAAATGTATTAGAACACTGGTCTTGGTTTGATGTATGCCATCGGCTATCAAGAACGTGCCCTAAATCCCAGCTATCAAGAATGTGCCCTAAATCCCACTGAAACAACAGGGGACAGAAGAAGGAGGAACCAAGAAGCTTTTATATCTTGAACTAGCAAGCAGGGTGTATGTGCAGGTAGTGATGGTGATGGGGCCAGAAAAGTTGTTGCAATATTCATTAATTTTAAACTGCAAACTCTTGAAAAAAATTGGGTGGCATTCCACCAATTGTAGAAAATTATACAAGAACTGAATAGTACTGAAAGTCAGTTAGCTTAAGTTTATTTTACAGTCTAGAAAATGCAGGTTCAGTACGAAAAAAAGCTCTTAAGTCAAAGAACCACTTAATTAGTTCTCTTACACATATTCCACTGACAATTCAGTTGATTTACTACACAAAGAAGCATTTTTCAAGTGCTGCAAACTCTGTAAATTCAAAGGCATCAAGGAAAATTATGGAACCTATTTCACCTATTTTTGTATCTTTTCACCTTGGCACTATGGTAATAGACCAAATGCTTCATGTATGTGAGCAAGGGATAAATGTTTTTATACCTTCATGAAAGAGTAGGGAAGAAGACGGTATTTCCCACTTAGTCATGTCTTTCAAGGAAACACCTGACAAATGAAAGGAAGCACAGTAGCATATTTGCTTTTTATGGGTAAACATGCACTCAATTCATACATGCCCCTTTGCATTTTAGGGATAGAGCGAGAGTCCTTTTAGATGAAAATTCTTTATTCAGGGGTGATATCTGTTTCTCCACACAGAAGCCTTGTCTCACAATAGCATATGAACACCTCTAATACCCTGACGTCACTCATTTAAAAGGGGTATATAGACACAGGACTTCTCTCTTTTGGCTGGTTTAATTACCCCAACAGGATGCCAGGCCAGACTAGATGGTGCTTCTAGGTTCACTGTACTGTATGCGTTTCTGATAAATGGGAAAAGAATAGATGACCTGGCAGAAGGCTCAGACAATAACATGTGATTTACAGGACATGAATGCAGCTACTATAAGATTTATCTGACAGCCCTCTCCGATAGTGGACTGTTGAGTATCCGATGGAATGATTTCTAGTCTGGAAAGTCTGCTACTGAGTAGCCATACACATTATTTATTTATTAGATGTTTTGGGTTGAAACCATTTTTAAATGATGCACTTCACAATGCTCAGCCATAAATTTAGTTTTAAACCCTAGAAGGGAGGTAGTGTTATTGGAATGTGTGTCAGACTGAATTAGGATGAGCAACACAACGCTTTTATAAAGTGGCCTTGAATGCAACGTCGATTCTTTCAAAAACGATATTAACGTCAAATAAGCAGGAACACTTTGCAGTAATATTAAATGAAAGATTTCTTTATGTTTTGATAGATTTATATAAATGTAAGCATACACACAGAGACACGTCTCAAAATGTAGCATGTCTATCAAAAACACAACTGGTTTTGTCTTAGAAAAAGCCTTTGTATCTCAAACCACCTGTTTCTCCTTTTATCTCGGTTTAAACATTAGGCAACATATAAACATGTAAACACAAAACTAAAACACAAAAGCAGTGGTGTTTTTCCATATGCCTAAATACATAAATTTTAAAGGAGAGAAAAATATAACTGTGAGTCACAAACAGTTGCACGGTATGTTGTCTTTTGCAATTTTTTTAAATCACTTTACTTGAGAAAGAGCTTTACTCACACCATTTTATGAAAAAGTAGTTGTCAGACATTACTATTCCATATTGTATTTCTGGTAAAGAAAGAACATATTCCAGCCACAAATCTAAATAAACATCAGAAAAATTTCAGATGTTTCATAAAAACAATTTATCACATATACATCAATATACACAAATAATATACATCACATATAGAATGTTTAAAACAAATTTTGAGAAAGAGGTTAACATAAAAACCGCCACAGATATTAATCAGAGCAATCTTTCAATTTCATAAAATGGTGCCTGACAAATTTGCGAAGTTTTAAATCAAATTTGCAGATACTTACTGTGTGACTATGCCACATTATTTATGTGATTAAAAACTAGTTTTTGACCTGATCTTTTGATCTTTGGCACTTCATCCTCTCCATCTCCTCTTAAAAAATAATTAAAATTTTAGCAAAAGGCTATCACTTCATTTCCCACCCCATCTTGGCAGAGGAAGAAGAAAAAAGGGGGAAAAAAAAATAAAAATCAATCAAGCTCAACCCCATCTCCTCCCAGTATCTGTAAAATGTCAGCTAGAAATTCAATTTCATATCTCTCTAGCTTTCATGTAGCAAAAAGACAGTTCACTTCTTAACAAAATAAATCACTTCTGTGATTGCCATGCTGACCTCTTTGAATTAGGAAAATTCAAAGTGAAAAATGTAATTATCACCCCAGAACAATCTGTATACATCTGGAGCTAATTTTAGATTCATTTCTCACATCATTTTTCATATTCTGCCAAAAAATTACAGCTCCTATGTAACTTTAAAAAGACTTTGAGGTCTTTGTGACTTTATTGGTTTATTTCTACTGTTTTACACAGAACAACCTTAGCCTCTGCAACGAGCACTGCTAAGCAATCACGATAGCCTCAATTTGATTAGATTAGCATTAAGTGGCATTGTGACACATATGACAAATAGATGCATTAGAGCACGTCATTTATTCCTTATCCTTTCCACTTCCCAAAACCAAACAAGTGACGTACAGTACAGAGCACAACATGATTTCAAAAAAAAAGATTAGATTACCCTACCAAAAAAGAAGGGAAGGTCAACCACTAATTACTGATACAAGCAACATGGATAACAAAAAATTAATTTTTAAATGGTAATACTAAGCTTTCAGGCTCATATTTAATACTCAGATTATTTCTACTCTAACACATTAACAAATGAACAGTAAAATTTGTATAGGGATTTCTCGTTAGAGAGGATTATTTTCTAATTTAAGTCAGCAGCAAATCTGTTTTCTAGAAATCATGAACAATGTCCACTTCCAGTATTGTCATATGTAACATAACAATCTCTAAGTTCCAAAAGTTCCATAAGGAATATTAAATTCCTTTCAGGGTAAAGACATACTATATTTTCTGAGGAAGACTGAAAACTAGATGAACAAAGTTCTAGAACCATTCATTAATAACAAGCTCACTAGAAAACATAGCTACTCTTCACTAGTTCATTGTAAAATCTATTAGGTGTAATCTCCAGAAGTAATTGTTCTTATTACACTTCATTGACAATGCAGACTATCGATTTTTCACACCTTCTATGATTCTTTCATTTGTATTCATGAAATGTCTATCAGCACACTCTAAATAAATTTGGCAATATAGGCACTAAAATGAATAAATCGATGTGAAGAAACATTAATTTTGCATTATCCTTATTCGTCAGGCAAGCAAACCATAAGGGTTGTAAATGAAGGTCAAAGGTTTTGAAATGGGTCAGAACCCTTGACCTCTAGACCAATACCATTCCCATTAAAAAAGGCTATTTTAAAGTTTTAAGTAGGGGAATTTACTACCAGAAACGTATCATTTTTAAGGCACCAAAAGAAAGGCTCAATAAAAATAGTCTTCCATTTAATTACAAAAAAAGAAAGCAAGAAACCCAAAAAGCAAATCCAATTAATATACCAAGATTTTAAGAAACTTCCTTAGGCTCCAGCGCTTTTCTAACCACAGGAACAGGGAATTCTCAGGTTCCTAAATATCTAAAATCACTCTGCCTTTAGGAATGCAGAATGCCCCAAATTGCTGACAACCAGGGTTGCTTTCTTATTCTTTTCTCAAATTCTTAGTACTTGTCATATCAATTAAGAATGACAGGGTTTCAAAAGTATTTATCATTCATACACAAAAGAAAAAATCCTACTCATCCCAGAGGATTCAGCATGCCAACATGCAGAACTAAATCTGCTTCTTTAACCTTAATATTTTATTGGTCCTACTTTATTTTACATAAATGGCAGCATAGAATTACTTAGGAACATCACCATCAGGGTTATGTAGATCTTAATAGCAAGGTAACACCTTACTAAGGGTAAAACCCTTAATATCTTTTTCTCTCCAACTGACTAAACAATTACTAAGAACTTGGGGTTTTTTTAATCAAAAGGCCTTGCACATACTCTTTCTACATATTACACATAAACTTAATTTCAAGTCAAATTTAAAGTAAAATTTGAACTGTAATTTCCAGCATGCTCAAAGGCAGCAATTTCAGATAACACTGTTAATTAAACCTCACCTGAGAGCAAAGAAGCATCACCAGCTCCACAACTGAACTGCTAGATTTCATGCACACAAGACCTACAAAAGGAAAAAATGGTACACATAAATGCATGCTTACATGGCACCAGTCATAAACACAACTGTTTTGAAGTGCATAGAGTAGGAGTAGAAGTACTCTGACAAACAAAAGAAATCTGTAATTCTCACACCACTTCCAGTTTTTGTACTTTATCAGCACAAAAGTACGCATGTAAAAGGAAGATCATAAATTCCATGCCTTGCATCTAAAGATGCAGCTAAGAGTAATACATTACCTCCATTATTCAGTTTCATAAATGTTTGTATGTCAAAATTATCAGAAGTGTAGTTAACATATGTTACATTAATCCACTGTATTTACATTTTGCTATTTCTTGAAGGATTGGGTCATTATATATGCAGAGAAGGGAAATGGCTTTATGACCTTTGCTTTCTCCATTGCGCGTTCTCCTTTCAGCCCCCAGCTATCAATCAAGTTTCCATTTTGTTCCATGGCAGCAGACATCCCAAACACTCTTATTAGTACTTTGACCCTTAACCCCACACTAAACCTTCGCAGAAGTGCAAGCAGTAACCTATTATATATTCTCGACTGTTTATAAACTAATTTGACTACTACTGTTATTTGTATTTGCATTTTGGTTTAGGTTTGTCTGGGTTTTAGGCCCCAAAATTGGTTTCATGTGTTTATTTTTCTCTTCCCTACCAAATAAAGCTTTGAGAAAAATCACTTTCCTGTTATTTTTAAATTAATGAAATAAATCTGTTCATAAGCCAGCTTCCATTAAAACGTTTGTCAGCTAAAGCAATACCCATATGTATAATCAAAAGTAGAATCCCATCTTTTTCAGTCTTATGGAAGACAATTCACATAATTCTTTCTGCCAACTCTTCCTACTCCAAAAGTAACACAAGCTAAATTCCTAAACTAAAAACCTTTCATTTCAGTGAAGTTTAATGAAGTCTCAATTTTGTTATCAACAGTCTTCAGTAAAAGGTTTACCAGTGTTTGATATCTACTTGTGTTTCTGATAACGTTAACTGTATTCAGCACTACATACAGGATGTCTGTCCTAAGCCGTAAAACAAGTAGTTTCAAAAATTTTTTTAAAGGAGAGCTTTAATTGCCCAGGAAGCAACTAGATCTATTAGTGCAAATACACCTTGATGTGCAAGCGATCAGCTCAAGTAACCATAAGCTGCTAATACGGGAGTGCTCGTTACTGGAAGCTGCAACAAGCTCAGGCCCTAATTTAATTTACTGCTTTAACTGGCCAAAACTCACAACTTTCACTCTAAAAATCAGTGGACAAAGCAAGTTACACAAGCAAATTGTGAGAAAAATGAAAGGTGGTGTTCACTACTAAATTCACAGTGGTCCAATAAACAAGATTTTTTAAACTGAGGATATTAATGTCTGCATTGCAGAACTGAGCCTTGCTTTTTAAACAGAGAGAAACCCACCTGTAGAAAGAAAACTCAATCATCTCAAGCTCAATCATTTTAAGCCAACACCAGAAAGAGCCATGATCTTTGTTGTGCACCTGAATTTTCACCTTCTCAGAAATACCAGAGAATTCATCTCAATACTGACAATCTTCCCTATATGATTGCCTTTCAATTAGAAACTAAGAAGACAGAAGCAAATTCACATACAAGAAAGAGATACAACACACAACATGCTCTGCTGACATAGTTCCCAAGAAGCCTTCTGTTGCAGTGGATCAGTAAAAGTGTAAGGACTTTGTACTTAACTTTCTGAACTATACGCTATGCTTTGTATTGAAGTGTTGATACTGACACCATGTTTTCAAAACGCATTTCATACACCAGCTTCTATGGAACAATGTCCTGGAAGAGCTGGAGAACTAAGGAAGAGACAACAGCTGGTCCCACGTAATGAGATATAGGAAAACTATGAGATGAGATGGAGGGAAAGAGGTGGCAGAGATGGCAAAAATGAGGAGGAAACAACGATTAAAGACAGAAGGAAGGGGAGGCAGTGAAATCCAGCAGAAAGCACCATGTCAGAAGGCAGAAGGAAAGTTTCTGAGGCATTAAAAAAAAAAATTAAATAAAGAAACCAAAGCACACATCAAAAAAACTTCTTCAAAATGGAAACTTACTTGTACCTTCTATCAGCAACTCCTGCCCATGGCTGCCCAAAAGAGTTCGAGAAAGAAAGGGAGCAAAATCCACAAAAATCTCTCTCAGAAGTGGGGCAGCCTTTTCCAAAGCATGTTCAAGCCTGTCTGTAATACTAGTAGAGAGATACAGGTGATTAACAAAAAAAGGAAGTTGCTGAAATTTTGGACAAAGAAGTATAGTTTGTGGCAATGTTTAAGTGATATACATGCATATCAATGCCTAATCAATAATCCTTCATTAGGTACTGAATATCAGCAAAATTACATTTGTATAAGATGCAGAAACAGAAGATGTAATAGCAAAAATGTGAGCCACAGCACAGCTGTTCAGATGTTTAACTGAAGAGGTTACCTCATATTTGAAGCAGAATCCTCAGGCACCGAAGAAACTGTAGGGACAGACGGCAATTTTGAATTAGATGATCCCTTTCCTACAAGAGAAAGTGATACACAAGTACATTATATAAGAAAACATGCCAGAGGTTAGATGACTTGTCCAGAAACTAAAGCCTAGAGCTCAATCTCTGAGAAACCATGGTTTTCAAGTGTGTATGAAGACGAGGGTAAACCCTTTCACCTGTTTATATCTCAGACTTTTTTTGCTGGAACTCCTATATACTTATGTTCATATTTACCAGTTATGCTATGGCAAGCTTTCTACATTTTGTTCTACCTCAAACAGAAAGTAAATCAAGGAAGCATTGCAGTTTGCTTTGTGAAGCAAGTCAGATTAGACTGCAGTGATCCTTTCTGACCTTATAAGCCATGAGTCCCATGAACAAATTTAAGAACACTTACAACCTTAAGCACTGAATACAAATAATACTTCTGGAAGGTACTAATATACAGCTAAGTGGCAACACTTTAAAGCATCTCTTTTGGTTACTGGAAGTGTTAATCCAATTTTAAATAACTTGCACAGAAAACCCTTATTTTTTTCTCTAAAATTAAAATATATTTGCGTCAAAATGAAGCAGAATACAAAATGAGTGGGTATTTTCAACAGCCTGGCTTAAATTTTTGCAACACTGGGACTCTGTCAAAAACAGCTATGATAACATTCTCCATTGCACTGCCAGCATCATTAGCATGATGGCAGTGGTATAACCTCATTTATGAGTTATTAACTTTGCCACATCAATTATTCAAAGGTCAATAGGGAAGACTGGGTCATTTATGTATCCTACACTTACAAAAAAAAAAAAGGAAAAAAAGGAATTGTGTTATGTCGAATTGACATTACACGGCTCTCAGCAGCAGAATAGGAATCTGTAAATACTAAATTCTGCTGCTCAGTATGTAAAGAGAAATACAACTTCCATACTCCAGTATGGACTGGTATTAGCAATGATGAAGAGGGGGTAAGCAAGACAGCCAGAGATTTCACAGATATTTGCTGCCAGGATAGGAAAGGTGACTCAGAAATCTTGCATTGCATTCCAAACTGCAGAGAAGAATGAATCTTAGCAGACAGATTTCTGTGCATTTCCCAGGAGTATGACTGCTTCTAGTCCATCTGCAATCCTATCTCTTTCCAGCCTTAGACCCTGTCCTATTATCTTTCCTCTCACCTCGCCAGTTTCAGATTGTTTTGCTGCTGAAAAGGAGGAAAGGGAAAAAAGAAAATAAAAAATAGCATGAAAGAAAAGACTTCAGTTCTCACATCTGCCTTAGCAAAGACGTGACCCTTCTCAGAACTACAGCTATAGAAAAATTCCTGAACATCCCCCACCTACACTGAAGTGAGCTCAGTTAAATGCCACCTGTCTGGAAATAAGCTGCTAAGATCTCGAAAGTGTCTACCAAAATGTGTCAACTGCAACTTTTCAAAGTGTTCTACTAGACTGAAGTTGAATAGATTTGTAAAAAGATGGCAAAGACAAATCCCTAAGATACTAATTTTATTTCTCCTGTCAAATTTCAAACTTCTGGTCCAAAGCACTGGCACCCAGAGCTTCCCCCCAGAAGTGCTGAGGGTTTGTGATCTTGTTTTATTGTTCAGGGTGGGTTTTTTTTCTCCTATCTGGGGAAGATGCTTTTCTTTAATCTTGCTTCAAAGGCAGCACAGAAATTAACAAATCAACGCATCAAAATGCTGGAAAGTTTTGATAATTTTCTTTCTTCACAGGTAGGAAAACATATTTGTGAATGGGATTTGCTTACGCTTTTCATAAATCCAACATGAAGCTCCTGTTTTGTACAGGATGATGAGGTCAGAAAGAAATTTCGAGTGGGACAGACAAAATGAAGGACACGAAAGAGGGGACAAAGCGTTAGCTGAAAGCAAAGTGGAATCTGACTCTTCTGGGCAAAGTTCCCTAAATAATTTATCTAATAAAGGCAAATCAAAGACATATTTCTGAAAATTTCGATGGGGATGGCTAGATTCTGTAAATATTTAAAATATTTTCATGGGTATATTACCATCTCTTTAAGATCTCATTTTACATAGTCAAACCACCAAAAAGTATTCGGGATATTCCCAAAGGAAGAGCAGTCAAACAACAGTGCTGAAAATGAGAACAGAGCCTCCTGTAAAGAAAAACAAAACAAAGCCCACAAAAAGCAACAAGACCCATGATTCAGCAGTCCCAAAGACTTCAGTTGTTTGTGGAATACTTAACATCTACAGTCTTTGGTTTTGTTTTGGTGTAACTTGAGGGTTTTGCTGTTTATTTTATTTTGTGGGATGGGCTGGGTTTTTGTTTGGTTTTCTCTTTCTGCACACAATGGCACTGGTAAAAATGGTTAGAGTGGGAGGTAAGCAAATCACTGACAACACAGACAGGATATGAATATTTTTCCTCCAGAAAGCCAGCCAAATTTTGCATAACAGATTAGGCATAAATGTAAAACACTATGAAGTTTTAAGTGAAAATCCACTTTAAATACAGACATAAGAAAAAGGCACTGATAATTTAAATTTGACAACAATATAAGGCAGGCACCTATATAAACTGATGCTCTATTTGAAGATTATGCAAGGATATTTATGGCCTGAATTTCTTCATGCTTCTCATCACCTAAATCCACATTCCAAGCTCAGATATACTTCCCTAAAAAGGGTGAATCTCAGATTTATCACAGCTGAGAATTTCAGGGTTGGATGCTTTGGGTTTTGTTTTTTTTTAGAAAAGATTAGGCATAATGATTTCTGCATTCACATTTTGGTTTATGGAAGTTTTTTTTTTTTTTTTTTTTACTTAAATTCAGAAGTGGCTTTTTTTTCTATGTTTTCTGGTTTTAAAAAAATAAAAAAAAAAAAAAAAAAAAAATACTTCAGTAGCATATTTTCATCCATGACACACATGTGGGTAAGTGCAGTAGCTACTTCAAACATGTGGAACTAAACTGACTTATCTCTCCCTTATCCTTTCACTGATAAAGTGGCTCCTTCAAACTGACAGTTTTACAGACATTTGCAAGAACATAAAAGAAAATGCAAATAGATCATCTGTCTAGCACCCTTACAGTGAAACCTTATTGTTTATTCAAGGTCCCCAAGGGTCTAAACAAATAATGTCTCTAGTAATAAAATATTGTTAAAGAAACAACTTGTGCAAGATCCTTATGCTTTTGAATATACAAAGTATGCTTGGCAATACACAAGCAGTGCATGGTATACTTTGGGGAATGAATATAAGGTATAAGAGAGTTGAGTTGAAGTAAATAATCATACCTCAATTTTGCACAACAGACCTACCACACATAAATACACTGATGCCTTTTAAGAAAGGCATATCTAATAAAATAATGAGCTCATTCAAAAATTACACTTCCAGGGCTGGAAGTGTACAATGCAAGACTACAATGAAAAGTTTTACAAGCTAATATAAGGGATCTGTTACATAAACACATCTGTAGGTTAAACCAAAACAGATTTCATGAAACAATGGTGAAAACTTCTCCAAAGACAAGCTGCTTTAAAACAGATTTTATACTAAAACAGTATTAAACCACTTCCGCTGCATATCACTGGCATTCAGGATTTAAAAAGTGCCATTCTGCTTTGTTAACTAGCCTTCAACTACTGCCACTGTAAACTTGGAATTCTCTTTGAAATAGTTACTATAATCCAATAAATTTCTTGAACTACCTTCTGCACTGACAGTAACTCACCTCACATTAATTTTTCTCACTTTAGCTTGTCTCCCACTAATTTATTTTATTACAAGACACCAAGGTTATTTCCACATATGTATAAAAATCCACAAATACAATTCTTCTTTGCAAAACAAGCCAACTGTGGAAGAAAATTTATGTTTTCCTACACGAAGGACTAGAATTCAAGAGTCACAGCTTTTTCATCTCCTGTTAGTGCTTATTCAGAAGTTTCTTTCAAGCATCCACCTTCTTTTCCACCTCAGCCTTTCACATGGCCTTGTTTATGAGTTCACATTTTGCAGAACAGCTATGCCTCTGCTCAGGAGAAGCAAAATCATGCTGGCAACTTTGTGTGGCTCAGAGGCAAAACAAGTGAAGCTCAAGGAACTTCAAGTAAGAAGGGGAAGAAGCAGGCACCAGAAATGGAGTGGAACTTCTCAGTGTTTTCTACACTCAAAGTGACGATAAAGACAAGATGCAATTCACTACTGCTTCCTACAGAAATTTCTCATACTCCCTCTTTATAACAATTGTATTGAACAAACATTTTCAAACTGAATAGTGAAACCTCAAAATTGCATTGTTTAGCGTGAAGCACTAATAAAACATGTGCAAAATCCCTGAAGTACATGAACAGAGAAACTCAGAGAATCAGAGAAACAATTCAAAAAAGTTCACACCACTTCAGAACATTACAACCGTAAGCAATGAATTATTTAAAAGGAAAACTAAGAGACAAAAGTACAAGCATTCCACAAACATATTAATAACAGCTCAGACAACTCTGCCAAGTCCTGCCTACCCAAATATTAGTCCTGCCTTTCCAAAATAGCCCTTCCTGGACACAGCATGTGTAAAATCCCTACATCCAATCTCACATTCAGCCTATGAACCAATCCAAGGAACAAACAACTCAAGTAAATTCCTCCTCCTCAGATTATTACTAATAAATACGCTCTTTTGCTCAATACCACCCTCTGTAAGAGCCAGTCATTGACTCAACATGGGCCACAAAGGTGCTTTAAGTTTCTCCATTGATTCCAAGATCCAGTTCCAGCAGATGAACAACCCAAATATCAGCCACGAGGAACAAACTGATGGCAAGTTTAGACCACAAGGGGCACATTTGTATTCAGGAAAGTCTTTTGGTTCTGTGAAATACCCTGCAGTTTGAATGAAGAAAGGTGAAAAAACTTCTCCTGCGAAAAGGCCAGGCTGTCTGAGGCCAAAATATGTTTTCACCCTCTTTCAAAGTATCAGAGGAACAGAGGGAGCTCAGATGGTTATCGTTCCAACTTGTCAACACTTTCTATTTGGTAGGTCAGGACATGTCACACCCACTTGATACGAGTTTAGGACAATCTTAAGGGTCAAATATCTGAGATACTCACAGACTTTGAGCTACAGACAAGATGCAAACTTCAGAAAAAAATATTGGTAAGGGGGTTGATCAAATCTGGGCAAACACAAATGACAATGGAGGCATCTGGAACCACACAGAATGACAAATGCTTCAACACAGATCCTACCTTGACCAAGCAATTCTGATGTCACATCTACGGGTGGAGGACGCTCACGTGCAAATAAAACTTATTTCCAAATTATGCTTATGTACATATTACAACTAAAGCACTATTACTAAAACTACTGCTATTTAATCCCATGTCTGGATTTCCCTTTCACTTCTGTTTTGGAGTGAACTGACTCAAGTCTCCACAGTAGAGTATTGTATGTTATTGTATATAATATATATATAATACACATAAAACGTATATACGGTTCTGTTTGCTTGATGAGTTTTTAAAAAATATCAAATGCATACAAAACTAATTTTAAAAAATCCTTTGACTTTAGAAAAAGAACAGCTGAAATGTATTTTTAAATATAATTCAATAATGTTTACATAATGCTTAATAACTAGCCTTCATATGAAATGTGAAAAAGCCCCGAATTCATACTCACTACATAAACCCCTAGTCTCTGCACTTTTTAGAAAAGGATTTAATTTTTTTTCCTTAATTACAAAAGTAATCAGACTTACAACTAATGTTAGCTGAAAAAAAAGAGAACAATATTGATTTTCTGCTGTATGGAAACAAAAATTAGTGAAAGACCATGTGATTTAAACTTGGGAGGGAAAATTATATACATTGTATTTTGGTTTTTATCAGAAGCTCACTTACTGCTACTTGTATCTTCAAATAAAAAAAGGCCTCATACGGATCTATTTCAAACTTAAATGTGTGCAATTTACATGAGCAACTTCAAGGTAAACTATTCCAACACTGCAAAAATTTTGTTTCCGTGCCATTATTTTACAGGGAAAAAAAAACAAAAAACTCTCAGGCTTTAATCTGTTTAAGGCATGATTTCATTTATTCCTTTACTTTTTCTTTTTAATTAATTAGACTGGCAGTCTAAACATGTCTACTATTTTTAATCCTGATTAGTTTCTTTTTATGCATATCAGTTCAGATTACATGTCCAATTTTTGCCAAAAATCCCAGACATGCTGGAAGTCACACGGTTCCAAACTATATCAGTATTGTTTATTGTCTGGATTTCTTTTACATTCTACAGGCACAGGAGCACTTATTTTTTCATCTATATGTTCTTAGAAGATAGACTAAATCTGAAAATCAGTGTTCATCTCTTGTTTCTATTAAAAGCAAGCGAATACTGACTTCAGAAATTTAATATTTAAGCCAAATCTAACCTGGGTAAACCAGTAAGAGGTTAACAAATTAGTAATTATTTTAACCAATTTCAATGTAGCTAGGTTTTCTTAATTTTAAAAATAAAAGATTAGCTGCTCAGAGCCAGCCTTCCCCAAAGAACTGTGAAGTTTTAAAAGACAGCTAATTTTCCCAGTCTCAGCATTACTCCTAGGTTAGTATAGTGCATTTTCAGTGACTAAATGGTTCCTCCCTTTTGCAAAGAGTAGCTTTTCCTTTACCTTGGCAGGAATAAAAACTTTATGCTTTTCCCAAGAAATGCAATGGGCAGTTGAAGATGGCAACAAATATCTTCCAGACACATGAGTACTAGAGGACATGACAACAGATTACATTTTTACATTTTTTTCCCCCTCAGTCTTTGCAGTTTGGAGGTAAGTTCATAAAAACAGGAAGCAAGACACTCAAGCATCAAAAAGAAACACCACTAACCAGGCACAGATTGAGATTTCCTTGATTAAGATGTATACAAGTCTTACGTTAAACTTCATGGGCACAACTGTAAGATTCGATATAGCCTTGTGACTTAAACATAGCTAAGTAGAAAAGCGTGCCTTTGACACAGCATATAAGGTTAAACATCTCATACAGAACAACCAGAGAGACTAAGGGTTCAAAGAACCACTTGCTTATAAACAACGTACTCAATTTTGTCCAAAGCAATTAGCTCAGCATCAACACTGAAACTGACCTAAGGCTAAAGCTATCGGAAACACTTGAATATCATTTTCAGTCCTACTTAGCACTAACACATATATCCCTGGAAAAACACCCTAAACCTTATAAATAAGTTTTTATTTTACACAACAAAAGATCTGTAACAAAAAGTAGTCTTTCAAATATACCACATTTATATGAAATATAAGTTAATATAATATACCTGCTTTACAAACCATAAGAAACGTTGAAATTGACAAATGCTGCTCATTTACATTTCTTCTTCTAGATGAGGGCAAAAGGAGAACCCAAAAAAGGTTCACCTTTTTTATTTTTTTAAACACAACACTACTGTTTGTTGAGGTTTGTGTTTGTTGGTTTTTGTGGGGTTTTTTTTAGAAACAGTTTATTTTTTTACATTTGTGTAGCTATAGCATCAAAACTAGGAATAATAAAATTACCCGGGGATAAGCTCTCAGAAAATATAAAAACATGAATTCCTACACTCATGAACCCATATAACATCTATAGGTCCAGTTTAACCTAGAGTCACATCTATTTTCTGGTGAAGTATCTGATAGTGGTCTTTGTTAGAGGCACAGATACTGTGACAAAGATACAAAGTGGTATGCAGGATACAAAGGTCTCAAAAGCTCTTTTGTCTGATTTGATAATCTAGGAAACTCCAGCAGTTAAATAAAAAAATAAGTGTAAAAACACCTTTTCCCAGATTATTGTCACATTTCCCCCTAAATAAACACAATCAGCAGTAAGTATCAACATTCTTAGTATAAGTGACACTCATACACAGACTGGTCATATATATACACACACACTAATCAGTATTACAACAGAAGGCAGCTAATGACTTAATGTCTGAAAAACAACTGTTCTTGCCCTACAGTGTTTTGAGATATGGATAAGTATTAAAAAATCTCACCTTCACATAACACATAACAAAACCCACATAATAAGAACTTGTTAATTTGTATTCAGAGTGATGGTAAGAGAAGGAGAAGCAAGACAGGAAGGATTGGGATTTAAGTTGTTTAATTTCCCTTTACTCACCAGGAGATTCTCCTGACAAATCCGGGGCTTGGGATGAATCTAAAGAAGAAACTACACTGACAGCATTTGTAGGAATACCCACAGCAGCTGTAGATGAGGAAACGGTTGATTTCTTTGGTGGTACTACAACACTCCTAGGTGAAGACAAATAAAGATTAGTAAATAATACTGTATGAAGGTTCACACATCATGATCCTTATTTATACATTTAGCACATCCACTTGTATGTCCTGCAAAAGTACTGCTCCTCCTGTTTTATTTTTCCATCATCTTTGACAGTCTACCTCAACCCTAAATGACACTTTACCGTTGTTTAGTTTTAATGGTACGCTTTAATATCTCATCCAGAAAACCCCTGACAAATGAGCACAAAGATCAGCAGAAGTGAGCTGTAAGTAGGTTTTACTTT
Organism: Pezoporus wallicus; assembly: GCF_028554395.1. Taxonomy (NCBI): domain Eukaryota; kingdom Metazoa; phylum Chordata; class Aves; order Psittaciformes; family Psittacidae; genus Pezoporus; species Pezoporus wallicus. Next base: position 1,074,672 of record NW_026636884.1, on the reverse strand, counting down.
TTACCTTAATTTCCCTAAGATTTGGTTTTAAACTTCAGGCAACAATTTACAAAAGATACCACAACATTCAAAACGAAAACACCAAGATAAATTGCCAACACTGAAGGTTGCCTTGAAAGTATCTAATGCAGAACAGAAGATTAAGTGAAGAAAGATATACTATTGCTAAAAATATCCTAACACATAACCGCATCCACAAACATTCACACATCTTAAAAGTATGGTTAAGGCATGAATTTGAGTAAATCTTTTAAATCAAGTTTTACTTATACAACAAATCAAAACATTCTTTGAAGACCGAATCTCCATCTTTCATACAGGTTAAATGCCAAGCCTTACAGTAAGCATTAAAGATTACACAAGAGGAAAAGATGCAAAGTGACAAGTTAGGCATGGAGATTTATCTCACATGTTACTAAGACATCTATTTACACTATACCAATTTCAATTAAATTGTAGTACTTTATTTCAAATACCTAAAAGGCCTTGTTAAGCCTACATTAAAGGCATTTTTAATTGCAAGTTAGCTCCATAAACATGCAAAAACCCAGCTAATGAGGTAAAGAGTACAGCTGATATATAATGCACTCCCACAGCAGCGCTTACTTTTAATTACCTGGTGTTAACCGTAAGCCGAAAGTCTTCAACATTCAATTTATTTAATCACATCTTTTGTTGACAGTAATATAACTACACACTGAAAGTATTCCCTTAATAGCTTTAAAATACTCATTTTCTAAATAAAATAACTTAGAAACTTGACCCAAATTCAGGGGTGGTAATAACAACCAAAGAAGTTCTACAAATATTTCTAAAATAGCTCCTTCTAGAAGTGGAAAAAAGGACTGTTATTGGACTCCCTTCTTTAGTCCAAAGGATGTTACAGAAGCTAGACCATGTACTGATTAAATCAACCCTCCTTAACGGCAGGAGTCGGTACACACCATACTTGGAGGCAGCACGTCATAATATCATTATAAGGGTGACTGCTAACGTTAACTACACACTAAAAAAATAGAAGTAACAACACCTGAGCCCCAAGTCAAGAAACGGCACCTAAACAATGAGTTTTACTCATATGCTCATGTCAGTTTCTCTGGAAACTGCCACTTTATCAATTGCATTACCCAGGTATAAAGAGGAGATCTCTCACTCAAGATTCTGTGACATTGACTGTCTGGAAACTTACTACTACTATTCTGTAACACACATTCAAATACCTGGAAAGGACTGGGAAATTAATACAAGTTTACTGAGCACAAGATGCATCCACATGTATTAAGGTCAGGCTGGATGTGATTTTGGGCAACCTGATCTAGTTGAAGATATCCCTGCTTATTGCATGGAGATCAGACTAGATGACCTCTGAAGGTGCCTTCCAACACAAACTAAACTATTCTATGATTCTGTTCTATGGTTCTATAACTTTGGAACATTTCTCAAACATTCAGCACTGAAGCCCAGGTGTGTTCACTCCTTTACAGGTTTCAAGTAGAGGTTTCCAATTCAAGAAATACCCATAAAAACATACAGATATTTTACAAATATGTGTCTATTCATGAGCACTCTGAGACAAGTGCATGAGCTGGAAATATTTCTTTTCACAGCCACTAAGTTACAGAAACAATTATCCATTTGCTGCTAATACGCACACAATTATATTGGGTGTGAAGTGACATGTGAGAATATTCAATGACAAATACTGGCACACGTATAGATGGCAATAGTGTAGATACAGGAAATGTCTGTTCAAAACATATCATTAATGCAATTAATTTTAAACTGGACCACCCTAAGTTACTCAAGGGTAAAAACAAATCTTCTAGAGAAGTTTTCTATTTTCCTGGGCTTAAGTCAGTCAAAATTCTCTCAGAACATCAAATCAGAATGGCTGTGTCCTCTGAATGCACATGAATGCTATTGATCCTATTTCTCTGACTCTATTAAGAGCCTCAAGAAATACAGGTACTATTTTAAGTCATAAAGGGCAAGTGGGACCCACACATTAAAAAAATAATGCAATTAGCTGAACTTTGACTTATTTTATATATTAGAACCTCCCTCTTTCATACATGAACATGCTGGAAGGATCAGGAAAGCATTTTAGAACAGGAGTAATATTTAGTACTACAAGAAGCTCCCCACAGGGCAAGTTAAAGTCTTGGAACTGCATGGGAACAAGGAAGCCTGTGCTGTTACCTTAATACTGCTCATCTGCAGCTGACAATGAGTGGACACCAAAAAAAAAAAACAAAACTCCCAGCTACAACAGCCTTCCATTTTCTGTGCTGTTTCTGACACACAACACTATATATTATCATTCCTTCCTGTAAACTTCTACTGACCTTCAGAGTGCTTAAGCATAGTTGCACTGAGGGAGTAGTTTCAGCAAGTTGCCAGAGTCTCTATATAGCTACCCAAGGAGAGGAGCATTCAAGCAAAGGAATTAGACATCTGAGACAGACAACTGTAAATGACCATAATAGTCCCTTTTGCCTTTTAAGATCTTTTGTATACCTTCCCATCTTCAATTCTGTACAAGTCTGGGAATGTAAGTACAGCTGCTACTCTCATTTCAGTAACTTACTTTCCGTGAAGTACATAAAAAAGGAATTATATTCTAACACTTCTACTGTAATTTTCAGTATCTAGTAATGGCATTCACTTTAATGAAGATACTCTGATTAGTAACACCAGGGATATGGCACTAACACACAGCTGCAAAGTACAGCTGTTAGCAGGCTTTTGGGTTTGTGTTGTGTTTTTTTTTAATTACTCAACATCATTCCTTTTGATTTTATTCAAGGAATAAAAATTACTATGTACAGGTTTCAGACTGAAATACAGGACATATGCTGCCTTATAAACAGTACACATGGGTGTACACGTATATTTCAGACACAGTCACCACCCGCTTTGAGCAAGAGACACTGACTCTCATGAAGTTTTCCGCGAAATTTAGGTTGTTTACCATATCCCACTGAAAAAAAAAAAAAAAAAATCAAAAAAATTTTAGCTAAAAGAATTAAAAATAAGAAAAAAATTACTCAATAAATTCTACAATAATTCCCATATTTAAAGGTCATGTTAGCTCTTGGTCCCTACTGTTACAAGCTTGTTTAAGGATTCAGAGTGTTTATGATGCAACACAGCTGAAGACTTCCACTGTGCTCCATAACTATTCAGTAAAAAGCAACAGTACAGGGCTGAAGAAATTGCTGCTTCACATTAAGAAAAATATAACCTTGGAAGAAAACAAGAGGCTTTGAACAAACTCACTACAAAGCTGTTTTCTAGCCTCAGACTAATTCTGAACAGAACTTAAGACAGTGATCTCTGACAGTCAACTAAAATGATTCCGATTTTTCTGGCCAAAATAAAACAAACAGTATCTCCTTCTCCGGACAGCTCTGTCAGTCTGAAGCACACAGCCAAGAGAAACACTGGATGTTGTCCAAAAGCATGATGTAAAGAAACCCTCAACTCTGAATGTACTTTCTCTCTGTCTTCTGGTCACTTGCCATGACCTTCTGATTCAAAAAATCCTTAAAATAGTTCAGGAACAACAAATCAAAACATTAAAATATCTTAATATGATTGCTTTATAGCTACACACTGCTGCATTAAATCTAATGCAATGTTTACTACTGTGTATGTCTGCCCTCTTAATGATGCGATGGACCAATGTTACAGCTGCAGGATTTGTTTCAGGAACTTCCACTTCCAGGCCTTCCTCAAGGTATGAATGTACGGCTCAGAAATCACATACAGATTCATATTTGCCACATACTGGAAAGCGAATGAAGATATTTGATGCATAAACATTAGTCGTGTTTGTTTACTTATACTCTGAAATTCCTACATCTTTCCTTTTTTGTGCAGTAATATGGTATTTTCTCTGAATATTTAAGTGGAAATGCAACTATGTTCAAACAGAAATACTTGCCATTGACCATCAATGATCCTTCCCATTCTTCTTTCAAAAGATTATTAAATGCTAGTATAAGGAAAATTAATGCAATTTGCAGAAAGAATGAATGACAGAATGAAAAAAAATCAAAATTAAGTATTCTAGTAAATAAACTATGTGGAGAACATGGAGTGTTTAGTATATTAGTAAATCAGGTAAATTTGTCAGAGAAGTATCTTAAAAATTAATGTGCTCTCAACTTCTCTCCAGTAACAGGGCACTTGCTTTTAAAGAGTACAGAGATAAGAATCCTTTTTTGTGGCTAAATTGATAAGCATTTCTTAAATATGCTACACATGTGAAAATGTTCATCAATAAGTGTCCTTACACTGTATTTCCTCAGACCTACAGAATTACGTATTCTTAAAAAATCTTTTTATCATGCATTAATTTGGTCAGAATAACAGCGAACATTAAGCAAGCTCATACAAGGGCAGAGACATGTCACATGGAAGAAAACTGTCAATACATTTCACTCAACATTCACATTATCACATCATTTCAATTAACTCTATACTTGTGGGTTACATTTGAATATTATTACATCTGCTATCATAATACTCAGATACAGGAGGAAAAAAATAAAGAAAAATGCACAGAAAGTATTCTTACGTTGTATTTCATGCAGACCTCAAGCACTATGGTAAAAATGGAAGCTTAGTTGCCTCATTTACATGACTGTCTCAGATGTTGTGCCTTTTTTAATTTAAAATCAAATATTTTAAGGTTTAACATAGGAAATTACAGCACATGAACTGATAACACAGGTCAGGCATAGTGAGAACTAGCCACCATAAATACATCTTAGCTAGAAGGTCAGTGTGTTATTAGTCCCAATTATGCTGAAGCATGTGGCAGACATTTATTCACTGCTGAATGAGCACAGACCACTGAGCTGAACACTGACTTCCATCACAGACAAAGGCCTATGCAATAATCATCTTTTCTGCCAAATTCTATAAGGATTTACTTTTTGCGCACTTTCTTGGGTTCAGAGCACTTATTCTTCTGTTACAATAAAGATACAAAATATCTATAAATATCTCTAAATTTTCAGTACTTTTTCCTAAATCTTTTGTTGGTTTTTTTTTGAAGTTGGCAAGTCTGCAATTAATTTTAAATATATTTCAAGTTAGAAATATTCCTTGGGTGCTAGTCAAATATTCCTAATACAACAGGGGCCAGGCCAAACTGATGACCTCACTGTGATTTAAAAATATGTATATGAGCTCTATTTCCTCTTGACATACAAGAATTTATACAGATTTAATTCACAGCATTCCATTTTTTAGAGCTGAACAGTAACAAAGGTGACAAGTTGTCTGTTTCTATATGGGATAAGGTTTTAGGTCAAACCTAAAAGAAATCAGTCTTGTTCCAGGCTACCAGAATGATGCTCACTGCACGGCCCCCATTTAATGAGCAAAACATCAGAAAAGAGGGTGAGATTTATTTTTACCTCTACTTTATGAACTAACAAAGAAGCTTGCTATGACAGTGTCCTTCTATGGGCTCTGCTTCTACAGCTGATACCCATTCCTTTATGTCCTCCTTGAAATACCCAAGGAAGAATAAGAGACACTCAAAACCATGAGAGAACAGGGGTGTGAGGGAAGAGAGGGGAGCAAGGAAAAACATATGATAGAGAAATTACAACCAATTTTGCAAGAGAACTTTAAAATCAGCTCAGCAGGGAGAAGACTTCAAATGGTTTGCCTCTTAAGCGCCTGCAGAATGTTAATAGTTGCTGTGCCAAAAGAGCTGAGCTTCTCAACACAGCATACATGCCTTGATCCACAGATCCCCTACTTGCATATTCTTTCTCTACCTGTACCTGGCAGACTTAATCTTGTCAACGAGTTTATTATTTTTACATTTGAGGACCAAATCAATGAAGTCTAAAATGTATGCATTCCACACAAAAAAAAAACCAAAGGACTGATTAAATTTAACTGACATACCACCAACAAACATTTCAAAGGCACATGCACACCACTAAATGACAAATGCATAAACATAGCTGAGGCAAACTAAGCAGCTTACAGATGATGTTCCAAAAAGATAAACTAGCTTATTAATATATCTGTTCTGTAAGTTACAGTTATAGCTGCAGATTTAAATCATGGTCTTACACCATAGAGCTTAAGGCACTACATTCCTCTGAACCCTCAGCATCACCTTCCTATAACAATACTATTGAATGTTTCCACAAAGAGCATTAGAAGCCAGAAGAGACCATGGTTTTATTTTAAACTGCACAGTAAATATGGCAAGTGATAGGTTATGGGCTCTATTAGACTAATTGAAGAGAAATGCCATCTTTTTTTATCCTAAGCTTGATTATTTTTCTTTTTTATTTAAATTTGCTTGCATTAGCATACTCCCCCCCCCACCTTACAATATTACTACTAAGAAAACTGCTGCTTTAGGACACAGTGAAATTGGAACTTTAATTCATGTCCCTATGGATCTTGGGAAAAAGCCAATGCAAGTCTTGAACTTTATCATGATAAACCCCTGGCACCCACTAATCACAAGATTGTATCTTCACATAAGATAAGGAGAAGACTTTTGGCATGGGAATGAACACATACACCTAGCTGTTTGCAAAGGCTTGCAACCTGGCAGCCTTTCAGTAAGGCTTCACTCACATAGCTGTTACTGTATACTCTCCAGCTATGGCTGGGAAGTTGATAATCCTTAAGATATGAGGAGAGTTTTGATTTCTGACACAGCATTCCTGAGATAAATGCAGGATCAGAGAGATGCTTTGAAATTCCCAGAGATACCTCTCTAGTAAACTGCTACATGGGAGCAACTTTTAACAGTGTCTTTAAAAAGGGGGGGGAGGGGGGGGGGAGAGTTAACTCACAGAACTTGTGCTTGCCATCAAACAATATATTAAATATAACCCAGACACAGAAAATGAGAGCATCCCAAATCCTGTTTTTCCAAACTTTCCTTAGTAGTTTTGCCTATCTCAGAGATAGGCACTACTATTTCCAACTCTTACTACAGTTTCTTGTAAATGTTTTTTTTTCCCTAGTACAATTCCTTCCCCCTGCTGTTACTATGTATCATCTCACAGCATAAACTTGCATATTAAGCAGAATCACACTATATAAAGAATAGTCACCTTCAAGTGGTCATAAAACTTCCCTGCCTATATAATTTTAAATATATTTCATACACATATTTTGTCTTTCTGATTGATATATTAGCTAGCTAACAACATGTCTTACCAATACTTATCAATGTGTTTACCACAGATCCAAGATGGTGCATGTCACTACTAGATGATACTTGAGTAGAGGTAGGACTTCTACATCGGTAAGTACACTTTTGTCTAGCTGACATACCCACAAAAGCAAACAAGTGAAAGATTAAGCCACCTAGAAACACAGAACCGTAACATACCGAGGTCACATGCAACTGCTGAAGGACAAAATAGTTTATACTAGTTCATTACCTTTTTCCTCACATATTTAGCCCCACCCACTAAACATAAAAAGTCACAGGAAACTAATACCTACAAGTTATCATTGTGGACAGTCCACACGGCTACATAAACCAGTACACCACCTCTTGACCTCGGCTCTTCCATTTACAACCACGGTGCCATCTACTGCTTCAACCCACGCACCACTTTTTCCTGTCTGCATGTATTCCTTTAGCAGACTGGCTTCTTTTCAGTATACTAACATAGAAATTAGGCCTCAAGGTTAAGTGAGAGAATGCTAAGAGCTGCGGGGAGAGAAGAGTCCATCTAGGACAGTGCAGCACTAGAAAAGTAGAAAAGCAAAACAGCAAATAGTTCAACTTCTCAGTGACTTGCTTTACAAAACACACTGCAGTAAGGGTGTTTTTTTGTTATTTGAGTGACTTTGTAATTAGACAGAAAAAGGAACACAGAACTGCAAGTGACTGAAGGGCTGCTGCCAATGCCCAGTATTTCACTGCTGCACATGTTATCAAATTAAATTGCAGTTTCCTCTGATAAGAAAGTTTTGTAGGCATAATCTACCTATGTCAGGTATGAGGAATGCAAGTACCAAATGACTTCCTGCCTAGTTAACCTGCTTTACACTCAAAATGGCTCAAATCAGATTTGCACAGGCAGCACAAACCTTCAGTTTTAGCAATAGCTAAAAAATAATTCCTTAATGCAACATGTGCTTCTGCACTAGATGTCCAGACAAATGCTATTCTGTGGTTCAAATCTCTACCACTCTGCAATGAACAATAAGGATTTCCTGAGGAAAAACATCAGTCACAAACTGAAGCTTTGTGCTATTTCACATCAACTACCCACTTGCTGTAAAAATCAATGAGAGGCCTCAACAGGGAAGTGGTAAAAGCACTTGGGAAGCAGCAGGGAGAGAGGTACAATGAATTCTTAATACAATGCCTCTCTTCTCCCAATTTTCCCCCTCTGCCTCCATCCTCCTACTGCTCCCCAAACAAGTTCTCCTGTTTAGCATCATAGGCAAAACACAGTACTTGCTTTGAGACAAGAACAAGGGGGCTAAATGCTAGCATACACCATCTGTGTCTAATCTAGCCAGACAACCCACACCACCTCTTCCCCCAGCAGTGATATGGCAATCCGAGTTGTGAACGCATGCTGTGACAGCTGCATCCACCCCCTGGAAGAGCTGCACTCTTTTCCTGGGGCAGCTGAGTTAGCTAGTTTAAGCAAGGCAGCCATACACTGCAAAGATGTCAGAGCCAGAGTTAGTTCAGGAATAAGCGGAGGATCAGACATTGGTATGGTAAGAGATCCACTGCCAGAGAGATATCTGGATATGACTAAGGCTTTCCAGAGGCAGGAATGCAAGTGTTATGGCATTCTGTCTTTCATCCTCTGTTCTCTTTGTTGGTTTTGGGAATCTCAGAGAGGTAAAAGTCAGTAAACATAGTAAAAGACAATGTCGTCTACTATTCCTGGGAAAAGAGGAGATAATAAGACTGAGATGTAGGGGAGACTAAAATTATTAGGAAAAAAGGGACTTTAATCTAAAAGGAAAACAAAAAAGAAACCAAGCAGCTCCTTTTTAAATGCACCACAGCATTTGAGAGAGGCAGATAGTTATTAAAATGAAACAAAATTTTAACAGCTATTATAACAACAAAGCAAATTAACAGCTTAGGGATATAGTTAATGAATTAAACCTGAAAGATTTAAAGTAGACTTTTAGCACCAGAAGGCAGAACACAGATACATTTTCATAAATGAATACAGGAATATTCTATAGGTAGAAGGACACCTAGATGAGTACTCAATTGGTTTTGATCCATCTGTAACTATAATTAAACCAGTATTTTTTTGCAGGCCTTCAGTAACAGAAACTAGACACACCTTTGTGATCAATATACAAGCTAATCTACACATTATTACTTCAAGTTATTTAGTGTCCACTTTATTTCCTGAGTCCCTTAAAACTGACTAAATATGCATAGTACTCCAGCACTCATCTGCAAGCGCTGCAGTTAGGAATAGCAGAATAAGAATGACAAAAGAACAGGTTACACCCTTAATCTTTACTTTTACTCTTGCAGTCATTTCTACACAATTTATTGGCCCCTATTCCCATATCACTTCTGAGCTCTAACATGCATATGGACAGGAGAGTTTACTCTGATAAAGAGGTGCTGGGTTCAAAACCCAACCACCAGTCATTCTTCATTTCCACAGTAGAATAACATAGCATCCTGATTATGTTAAGTACTAGATGACACTGTACATGACATCTGATTTTTTCCTTACAGATCTCTTAAGCAAAATAGCCCAAATATTTTAGAAGTTACATTACCTGTCAAAGGAATGGAACTGTACAGGCTGCTCAGCAGCTCCATCACCAAGAACTCCAAGGAAAGCTGGTGGCAGAAAAGCAGAATCCACTGCAGTCACATCAGCTGGTGTGCTTACCAAGCTTCTCAAGATATCTTTTACATTGACATTTTTTGCAGCTGGCGCAGAAGCTGCAGGCTTACTATCCTGAGTTCCAGTCCCACTTCTGCCCTCCTGAGACTTATTTACTTCTAATGAGAGTGTGCATAGTACTTCACTGATTACATCTGGACCTGCACTGACATTCGGAGGTCCTGCTTCAGCAACACTACTGGAACTGTTTGTTTGTCCCGAAGCTGGTTCCTCCCCAAGACCAGAATCCCTTCTTTGTACGGATGCTGTACTTTCTGAATCTTCAGTGCAGGCTGAAGTACCAAGAGCAACAGATGGGTTTTCCACATCTGTTCATACCAAAAACAGAAAACACATTTTAAGTCCATTATTAGCAGAACTGCATTCAACACACTGCTCCCAAGAAGTAACACCAATAGGTGACAAGTGAAATAACACAGCTGTATTTCCTCTTGTCTACTTAGAGATTTAATATTATCTCTATTTCATAGGAAACTTAAAACCAAAAAAAATCCTTCAAATTTCTAAGAAGAATGAAAAGTTATAACACTGAAAACAGAAAAGGGAATAGAAGTTATTGACTCAAAAGTCAAATAATGAAAATTAATTCACTGACTTAAAGAAGCGTAGGAGAAAGAAGTCTCTCAGTGGAAACAAAAAGCTGCCAGTCAGTCTATGCTTATGCATACTTAACACAAAACAGTAATGTTTCTGCAACAGAATACTTCACTACTTCAGCAAGATTAACTAGGTCCACACAGCAAAATCAACCTATAGATTAGATTCTTCTCACATCAAAGATACACACAAATACTGAGGCAAATTAAATACTATAATGTTGCTTATTTAAATAGTTATAACACACATATTTTTATACAATTTCACATGGACTTCTATAGAATTTTAAGATGCATATGCCACATTATTTCATTTGGCCAAATATTTAACAGTTCACCTGTAGCAGGAGTTTCATTATTTTCATTCCCTGATTCCTTGAGTGACTGGCTATCGTTTGGTTGTCTTTCATTCTGGGGTTCCAGTATATCTCTGTATTTTGAAACCATGAGCACAGAAATAAAATACACAACAGCCAAAGCCAAAAACTGAGCCTGTTTACTATCCTCCTGTAAAAAAAAAAAAAAAAAGACACACACACAGATTTTTCCATTACAATTTCAGCAGCATGTTTTATTTTTCTGTAAAGTATGCCCAGTGCTACCATAAACAGACTGAGAGTAACCTGATATGTCAACAACAGTAGAACAATATTCTCTAGTCACAGTTTGTCTCACCTATAAAGCTGAGGAATACAGCAAATGTATACAATTGGCACTAATCCTTTCATTTTTCACTTATAAATACGAAAACTTTGACTAAGATTGTGTGTTTTGACTACATGCTTGGAATTAGTGCAGGGACTAGGTCCCCTTTATTTATTTATGGATGTTTCTTCTATTACATTTCCTCAAATGTGCCAAGATATTAACAGCATTTACTGTGAAATGCAACCATGCAGGTGTACTCAACAAAACTGTAAGAGCATTTATTAACTGTTACATATTAATGAAGGAAGTGGAACAAATTCCAGAACCAGCATTAAGTTTTACTTCATCATCAGATTGTCCAGAATGGATGTACTGTACTATGTACAACTTAAAACAAGAATTGGTAAATATGCATTTGCATTTCAGCTGTAACTTTAACAGATTTTAAGAAAATTTTCAAAATAAATATTACCATGAACTATGCCAGGCACCTCCCCAGAACTTCAGTCACCCCTATTGAAATAAAGAGCCACACGCCAGCTCTGAGTAGACATGATTTATCCTAGGTCTGTCCCTTTTGGTGGTCAATAAAAGAAAAGCTTTGTACATGCTGGATCACAGGAGAACAGTACAGTTGGATCCCCAGTGACCAATATGTGTTGAGCAGTTTTATCCCCGATTTAGATAAAAGCTCAGGTAGCATTCAAGTTTTCCCTCTGAGTAGTTCAAGAAACTAGATTAAAATATAAAGCTCATTTTATCATGATTTTAGAGCCTATTGAAGGCCTATGTTCCATGAAGAGTTCTTTAATAAGCTATAGTGGAAGAAGTTTGTGAGAAATTCTCTATTAAGAACAAGGTAACACAACTGGATCCTACCTGTTACGCTGAAAAAAACCCCAAACCTATATACCACCCCAGCTTGATGCAAATCCTTAACTTTCATAAAACAAGAGAGAAACAGCAGGCTAGTAACAGGTTAGCATCAGGCAAGCACAGTGTGAAATTGTTAGAAGTTCCCTATGATGGTAAGGATTCTAAACAACTTTCTTGCTAGATGAATTTTTGCAAGACAGTTTTCAACTGTACTTAATATTGTGAATTTTAACTATTTAGATGCAAGCATAAGCAGAGCTCAGAAAAAAAATATTCCAAAATACATCTTTTAAAGTCTATTTTTTCTTCACAGCTCAGTGTAGTAGCCAAAAAGCAGAGTTACTGCGTCACTTTATTTGTGAGACAGAAACCAGTAGATTAGAAAAGCAAAAAGTGCAGAGGTTGTATGCATACTGGGTTATTTAAAAGAATAAATGGTACACAAAATCTGCTTGATTTTGAAGACTGCATCATTAGGATTGTTTTGGTTGCCACCAGTATGGAAAATTCACTTCCTGTTAATCTTTTGCACACTATATACTGAAGTAGGGGTAAAAAAAGCTTGGTTCAATCAATAATTAAAGACAAAAATGAAAGATTCTTCACTATTCTGGATAGGCCAAAAGTCACTGTGCAAATCATTACACTTGCTAAATAGTCCAGTTATTGTCAAATAAGTTCTAGTGTCCAAGCCTGTGGCCACCAATAACTCATAGCCATTATAGCTGCTGTATTTGCTTACAGCAGGTGTGTTTTTTAAGCCATCAATCTCAATTTCCTCGATATCAGCTATAAAGTTGCTGACAAAGGACAAGGATATTCTTAGTCAATTCAAGAATAAAAAAACATATCCATATTTACAGCACGTGCACACAAATTGGTTCCTCTGAGGGGGAGTAAAGGAATTACATGACCTCTAATTTCTAATTAGCTAGAAAGATATTAATCTCTCAAAAACTGTACATAAACATCTTTATAATACATAGTATACGTAAACAGTTTGCCTATGTACAGCATATGAAAGTATATATTTGTACTTAAACTAACACAGTTAATATACAGTACGAAGAATTCCAGAGAATCAGCTCTTAGGAACAACCAAAGAGCCTGATCAGCAGGCAGCCATTTTCACCTCTCCCTCTTTCCAATCACAAACACTACAAAACAGCTGCTGAGTATTACAAGTTCCTAACTGCTGTGAGCAGTATTCAGTTCTTGTAAATTAAATTTAGCCAAACTACATAACACAGAGCAAGTGTCCAGCCAACAAATACATGCAGAAATCAACCTACGAAGAAAACAACATTATTTGTAACTTACTATGTCTCTGAACACTACTGCTCGAAGTCGATTAATATCCATATCCTGCAGAAGTCTGTCATGGTCTCGTACTGGAGAAATGCCCCCAGTCACAATGTCCACTGGACTCTATTAAAACAACCAAAAGCAATCGTTTCAGATTCTGGTTTTAAAAGCACTCTACCAAGAATCATTAAGTGCATACAGTTGCTCACAGTACATCATATTGTCACAACTACAGCACAAAGATCAGATATTCATTTCATCTTTAAATGAAAAGAAAAATCTGGCAAATTCTTGAGACAGATTTATTTCACTGTGGAAGGTTAAATATGTGAGTGTTAAATTCAGATCTTGGAACATCTACTTCAGGATTTCCAGTGTGCACACCCTTCAGCTATACAAAAGTACCAGTGGAACAGGTATAAATTTAAAATCTTATGCCTCTGTAGAGAATAGTAATTACTGAGCTCCTGAATGGGGTCTTATACTTGCCTTTGCTGAAGAATTTGCTGTTCCTACAAAGCCCTGCACTGTTTTTTGGTTCTTCACAATGTCTCCAATAGGCTTCATCTGTACATGCTGCTGACACTCCAAGCAATTTCTTACTGCTACTGCACAAACTTGAAGGGAAAAGAAATGTTAAGAATTACTCTGGGAAATAGTATTGTCTATATCCCTTACCAAGAAGTATAATACATTTCTGTTTATCACTTAAAAAAGTTTGAGCACATCAATACAATGATATTTTGCTTCCCTAAATTTTAAATAGTCACAAAAGATTGCTCAAAATTCTTTAATAATTTATATCTAATAATTAATACTAAACTATTAGAACATGTATGCTGTATATCTAATGGATACTTCAAAGTGAGTAAGTTAGCATCCCCCACTGAAATTTTACCATGCATACAACCATGGGGCGGGGAGGGTGAAGACAGCTCAATTTCACAGACTATCAAGAAAGACAAGTGATATACGGAAGTGAAACAAATGATAACGTTTGCTTCACAATGCTTTGTTACTCTTGCACTAAATGTTGTGAAGTTACACAATTTATTTTTTTTTAGCTTCACAACTGTACCTGTTTCATCTTCTAATATGATTTATTTTCAAAGGAAAAAAGAACTACCCCACCTCTATACCTGTTTGCATCCCATAAATCTTGTTCTACCTGCACAAAGTTTTAATTGCCTAGAAAGGGAGAGGAAGGCTAGTTACTGTTGAGGCTCTGAGCTGCTCTGGCACTCATGCAAATAAAAAATTTTTCATTACAAAAAGTGTTACAGCATGCAACTAGCATGAATACTCTCCTCCTGTATTAACTAACTGAACCCAGTTACGATGGTGTATGTTCTCGTTTGTGGAACAGTCATTACTTTTTTAGGTAATAACCACTTCCTTTCAATCCAATTTGATCAAAAATGTTATAATACTGGATGCACTACTGCCCAATTTGAACCCTTCAGAAATTTACATCTCTAGTTTTCACCATACCTTCATCTAATGGCCTCAAGATTTAAACTCCTTTTCTACATATTATAAAGGTTCATGATTCTGTATATGGTAAAAAGTTTCTTTTTCTCGAAGCTGCTATATTCTCAGCCTTGACTATTTGGGGAACTTTGGCAGAAAAAATATCTTCATGGATAAGATGAAAACATGCATCCACACAGTCAGGCTACCAAATTTAGTAATTTCTTTTATTTAAACCTTTTAAAGAGGAAAAGAACCCCATATATTCATTGCAGAAAAATAAAACAATACTTAAAGATCCCAATGCTTCTTTGGCTAAACTTAATCCTGATTTAACAAAAAGAGGGGGCAAAGCTAACAATTGCTAACTATTTTGTAAAAGCAAGTTCCTATACTCATTAAGTCATTTAATTTGCTTACCCAGACGAAGACACTGGCGCAGAACTCCTCCAGATGACATATTTTTCTCAGACTCAATGTCAGTGAAACCAAGAGAGCTTGCAAAAATCAGCACATCCACCAGGTTAATTAATCTCTGGAGAAATGTTAAAGATGCTTCTACTGAAAGTCCTTGAGTTGGCTCAATATTCTCCAATTCATGCTAGGCAGAGAAAAATTGAAAGTGACATTTACCTCTTCACAAAGGTGATATTTCTACAACTTAAATGAAGAAAAATGTATGCTGGAAGTCCATTTTCAGTCGCATGCAAAAGTAGTAATTAGTTGTATTCTAGGAACAATCATTAGTATTGGGATTTAATCCCATTCCAGACTGCTGCGGGATAATGAAGCCAGGCAACTTTTTTTATGTCTTCAGGCAAAGAGGGCAGGCACCCTATTTATCTTAGGGAAAGCATGGAGGAAAAGGGAAGAATGAGATGCTGTGGAAATATCCCACACTGTTTCAGAAAACAGTGATATGATAGTTAATGCACTGAACAAAGAAAGGCATCCTCCCACAAGAGATATATTTTAAAATAAAAAGAAATTTCTTACAGTAGCAGATGTGGCAGCAGAGAGCAGTGGCAATATACCACCACAAGCCATGATCATGTTGTCCATCAATTGAGAGATGAGGTGAATTGTGTTGTGCACAAATACGACATTGTCACTGCTATTCACAAAGTCCATCACAGTTTTTGTAGAATGGCTGTCCAAAACAAACATTCAGAATTCAGCTCATTTTTGTGGTATTTTAGCATCTTTATGCTTTCATAAAACTAAAACCAGTTTAGCAGTGAGGCAGCAAAGAACACATGACTGCAAGGGTCCACTGATACATCTTAATCAAAACCTAAAACTACCTTTCCTTCCTGTTCTCAAACCTCTCCAGATTATAGCTTGCTAAAAACACCAAGATATGTGTTAATCACCATTTGGATAAACATATATTTAGGCTAGTCTATGATTACTTGCTATAGCAAAAGTCACCGTATCAGGCAATACAGTGGTTTCCTGGAAGTGTGAATTAGATCTGAACTTCAATCTTTGGAAAAATAAAGCGAATACTAAGGGACTCTCTGAGAAATTAAAAATGAACAAAACACAAAATCCTGAATCCTCTTAAACATGGAAATTATTTTTAAAACAGAAAAGAAATAAAAATACATTTTAGCTATATCTGATGATGTCCTGAGAGGTTAATTTAATCACATCCTGGATATTAAAATCAGACAAAAAATCACCTAAATTTAATTTTTTTTAATCACTTAAGTACTCTATTTCTTCATTCCTACATTCCTTTTCTATCAGATCAGTACAGCTATGTGGTTCAATTTAAATTTGATATTCACTACAAGATAATAATAGACACAATTCAAAGTTATTCTGCAATTACAAGGCAGATACATATACAATTCAGCATTACAAGGCAGAATTAACACTGTTTTCAAAGTTTCTTGTTGAATCACCAACTATAAAACCAGCAACATAGCAGGTGCAAATTAGTAAGTAATGAGTACTACTTGGGATAGATTTTTTTTTTTTAGTCCATATTTTGATAATAAAAGATGAAGGTCCTTACATCAGAAACATGAAAATCTTGTTCCAATAAAAATCAACAGTGAGACTGCCACTGATTTAAATGTAGTCAGGATTTCAGTCAAAATATGTCTGTAAAGAGTCTTCAGAAAAAAAAAAAAAAATGGGTATAGGTCACAAAATAAGTGTAGGTCTACTGAATGAAGAGTAAAAGTAAAATACCAGCTCTGCAAAATTCAAAGAGTAACTCTGAGGCAGTTTCAACAAAATCTCAAGTTAATTATAATCGCAATTCCAGTCTGGGTCATGTCATATAAAGCACAGAAATTTACCTTCTCCACATCTGTATATCTGTTTCTATGGAAAAGAGTAAGTCTGTGAGCAAGCGCTGATGCATCAGTGACCACTTAAATTCAGGAATACGGAATACAGTTGACCTGGAGTCTCTTCTCTGTCCATCTGACATAGCAGCTAGCTCTTGTCCTGAAGAATCTTGATGCCTTAAGGTCTGAATACACAGTTCGCCAACAAAAAGAGAAAAAAAGAAACCCCACCACACTCTGGTTATTAGTTTCCACAGCATACACCGAAAGGCATTTAATACACTTGAGATTTTAGATATTCATTAAGTTTAGACTGTATATATGGTTACAAATAAGTCTAAAACTATTACACAAATCCTATTTACTGGATATACCAAACCTACAAACTAGTCTACAGCTGCACTACCACACTTGTTAGTCAAGGCATACACAAGCAACAACCCAACCTTACCACAGAGGGAGCATGCATTTCTGTAGACAGTGGTTTTCCTCCTTTAAGGAAGAATGGTGCAGAATGAAGAGCATCCATTAGCAGGTATCGCTGCAAAAGGGAAGTACTCAGACACATGACTCTTTAACCATGAAAAGCTGAGTTAGAAACTAAAGACTAACATGGTGGAGCATTACAGCATGCAACAGAAGCTCAGCTTTAAATTATACTTGCACAGAAAAGTTAGGCTGATGTGATGGAGTGACAATACTTCAAATTTTATAGTATCCAATATATCTACATATTGTGTACCTGCAGAGTAGCTAATATAAAAATAATTTTCACAAGTTCCATCACAGGATGATGATATGAGGATATGAAAGATATGAGGATATGAAAGAAACTTGGTGCTATTTTTTTTCTGCAAAAGCAATATTTACTCCTCAAAAATTGCAAGAGTCAAGAATATAAGAGACCAGATTGAAAAGAGTAAAGGCTGAGTAAAGCAGCAGAAGAAATTCTAAATAAAATCCTCTCCTAATATATTTCTTTCAATTCTTCAAACTTAAGAATAGAAATGCCAACACAGACGAAGTGTCCATCTAGCCAAACACTCAGTTTCCATCTAGCCAAACACTCAGTTTCCATCAGCATCCATAAGTGGATGCACAAAGAATAAAATCTTAGAGACTTCTCAGTACATAAATTAGTAAGAATTATTTTAATAACTCTTACTATTAATCAAGGGTTCTCACTATTTTAATCAAGGGTCGAAAATATTCTTTAGATAACTCATAAAATCCAAACATATTAAATTCCCCCAAATGTGTGGGGGGTTGTTTTTTTTTTCATAAGAACTTCCTTTAATTTTTAAGGTAGACAGAAGAAGGACAGGTAAATTTACCTCAGGTATGGATCTGGAGGGCTGAGGTGCTTCTAGACATGTGTTAGCTTTCAGTTCCAGTCTTTCTGTATCTGATGCAACACTAGTAACATCCAGCTTTGCGATTCTTTTGTCAGAGGCTCCAGCAGGCTCTGGCACATGTGTATTTGCATTTTCTTCAGTTGTTTTGGTTTCACTAAAAAGACTCTTTTCTTCCCCCAGCTTCTTTTTCCCTTGTGATATTGGCTGAGTCGTTACTTCTTGAATTGCAGATCTCACTGTGTCCGGTGAAGAAGCCAGTTCTTGTTTTGTCCCATCCACAACTTCTGTATCTTCAGACTTTACAAGCACAGATTCAGGTTGATTCTCTATTGCTATTTCCTGCTTTATCACTTCATTTTCATTAGAGCTACATTCCTTGTTCATTTCTGCAAACTCTTCTGAATGTAAATGCATACTGCTTTCCTCTTTCAAATCAACAAAGTCATCCTCGTCTTCCACCTCTACTGTTGATTTTTCCAGTCTTTCTGGACTTTCAAGAGTTTCTCCTTCCAAAGTAGTTTGCATTGATAAAGAAGCAGCAGTGGCAGCTACTGTTTCTTCCACAAACTCATCAGCTTTGCTCAGAGAATCTTCAATTGCTTCAGCTACTCCAATACTAATTTCTGAAACACTGGGTTTTATTCCTTCTGGTTCTGGAGAAAATTCCCCACAAGGCACTGCTTTTAAATCCTGTGTAGTCTCCCGGTCTTCCCTTTCTAACTCCTTTCTGTGATTAGACACCAAATGAGTTTGTCGGTCACCAGTTGATGAAGTATTTGTCTCCTTTTTTCCAGTACTGCAACCCATGTCATCATCAATAATGCAGGAAGGAGCAGCATCTTCTTTTACCTCCAAACATTGTTGCTTTCCCTTGGTTTCAGCTTCTTTGCTAACTCCAGAGATTGTTCTAATTGGAGCTGAAGAATGTATTCCGTTCCCTTCACATGCTTTCCCTTGGTATTCCTTGTACATTTGAGAAAGACTCTCTTTGTGCATTTCAAAAGTTACCTAAAACAACAGAGTTGAAAGCATGTTAAAAATTATATATTTATGACCATGTAATCTAATAAAAAAAAGTTGCTCAAATCAAAGTTGTACTACAGATTTATAGCGGATATTGTCCACATGATTAAAAAAAAATATTTCACATTGGAGATCAACTGGGAGAAAGTTTTTCTTAAGTAGACCTGTTACTCCTGGCCAAAAGAAAGAAATGGGGGGCAAAGGGGGTATGTGGAAGTAAGGCCAGAGTCAAAAAAATCCTAGACCGATCCTAAGGACAGGAAATTAAATTTTTACTAGAAGTACTCAAGAGTTTTAAAGACTACTTTTAAAAAGAAAAATCTTTACATTTTAATTGGAACTAGATGATCTTAAGGTCCTTTCCAACCCTAATCATTCTATGGTTCTATGACTTACAGTTAATACTTGCATAATTTCCTAGGCCACTTGAAGTCATCTGTAATTAGAGTTATCTGTGCTACCTGCATTCAGGTAATTGCATGGGATGTGGGTAAAAAATGCAACAGCCTAACAACCAGAAAATTACTAAAATTTGAGATAGCTCACAATCTCAATTTTTCTGCGACAAGTAGCAAGGGCACTTACTATAGCTGAGCTTTCACATCATTTTAGCACCTTAAGTAGGCTCAACAAACCATAAACAAACTTCTGAGAAGCTCACATTACAAAAATGCAGCCCCAGTGTAACAAAGCCAAAATTCTAAGGATCTCCAAATGATACCTAAAATTCTCCAGAGAACTCTTTCTCTGGTGGATGCTATTCAGCCAGTCTAAAAGGCACACGAGAACAAATACACAATCTAATTAAAGTGAGAAGACCTTCCGATGCATAAGCTGAAAAAAAAAAAATATTGTTCTTAGGTATAGTAGGAAAATACAGATAGAAAAATTCTTTATATACATACTGATAAAACTAACTTGCATGAATAAATAACTGCAGGTTGAAAGAAAATCTCACTAGACTAACTGACATTTTTATTACACTGTCATTCAGTTTAGTTTATCTATACCTATTTAGGATTTAGATTTATCTTTTATAACAGAAGTGTTTATCTGTAAGCTTAGTTCTCAAAATTTTCCTAAAATATAAAAAATAAACCCCTCAGCTTCAGTTTAACTCTTTTCTTTATCATAAACATTTTCCATAGACAAAGAGCAGGACATTTTACTCAATATGAATGCAAATTTTCTTCTCCTCTTACATACTAAACTCATTCATTTGGATCTCACCTAAAAGTTCCATGTACATGGTATTCAAAGGGATGATTAGTCAGTAGAAATATTTTCTCTTAAGACAATACATGCAAGTAAAAAACTTGCAAGTTAAGAAGGTTCTAGAAAGTCTTCCTGTGCTAGTTTTAAATCAGTTATGTACAAACAAAAAAAGTGTGAATGATTACGTATGAGTGAAAGGTCATCCATCTGTCACAATGGATTTATAAAATATTTGATTATAGGGCATTACAAAATGGGGAGGGAGTGGGGTGTATTATTATTTTATAAATCCTTCCTTCCTGAACTGTTCCACAGTCAGGATGTCAAAAGCAACTCTACCTGGATCATGCTAATAAGCTCCCTCACTTTTCGTTTTACAAAACATGATTAGGAAAGCTACTACTTTTGGTCAAATCATTACAATTCTGAAGAAGATAGCTTGACAACTTGAGCTTATCTCCAGCTACCCTTCTCACTTCTTTCTCCCACTGTTGATTCCTCTATAGCCAAAACTACTAAAATTTTTATTCCAACAAGTACTAAAGAGACATTCAACAAAAATATTTCAGCAAAACTTACCATATACACGCCTCAGAAAGCAGACACTGACCAAAAATATGTATACTTCTTACCTATGCAATGCAAGTATATCTATAACAAATCTATGATAACACAGCTACCTTTATTAATTTCTGTCTTCAGTATCAGACTTGCTACTGCAACTTTCATTTTGAAAAATACACAGGAAAAGTAACTCCTCAAAAGTATTTGCAGGCTTTAGCTACACTACATCACCACACACTTACTTTCAACACTATAAAGCTACATCCAAGTATGACACTTGGATTCTACTCCAGTTATGCACTCCTTCCAAAGCTGTTCAATGTGTCTCAGGTCGAGCCTCAAAATCTATTTCACTAGCTCCCTTGAACGAAGGCAAAGCAAGATAAAGATGAAGATGAGAATGGCAGAATGGCACTTTTTTTCTTGTGGAAAGGAGTAAACGAGGGAGACATGTATGTCAGATTCTATTACTGCTCTGGCCATCGCTCCCCAGTACAAATGGGGATAGGTACAATGACACTAAGATGATCACAACAGAGTAGCTAGAGGGACCTGTTACAAACCATATTTTTTTCCGTGCTCAAACACGAGTGCAATGTAGAGTAGTACAAGGCTCACAGACATGTTCAGTAACAGCAACAACTCAATCTTAATGGAACAAACCATAGAGGTGTTTTGCAGGGCTGGCAATTACTAAAACCACCTTGCAAAAAGAGCACGTTCACAGTGTTGCAAGAGTTTCATCAAGCAACACTTGATGATTACACTGGTCCTTACAGAATACAACAAGCTTTAACAACAATATAAAGTTCCGAGTTCTGGCAGCCCTATCTATGTAAGTGCTTTGATAAATCACCAACCTGGTCGAAATAAATTGCAAGCATCAAGAAATGTAACTTTAAGTGCATTCTAAAAGCGTATTACCAGTTCTGTTACAGCTGCTATTCCCTAGCACTTCAAGGAATCACTGAGGTTAAGGTCAGAAAGCTACAACAAAAAATCTAGCTCAGCCCCTGACTTTAACACACCTTCCTGAACATTGAGGCCAGTAACATGAATTGATGACAGCATCTAGAAAGTTGTCCAGCCTTGATATTGGAAATCAAGAGATGAAATCTCCCCTTAATCAAAAAAAAAAAAAAAAAAAAAAAAAAAAAAAAAAAAAAAAAAAAAGATTTTGATCAAAAGATAAAAAAAGATTAAATTTAATCTACCACCTTAAAAAAAAAAAGTATCCTTCCTCATTTTGAAAGTCTGGCTTCCATTTCTAATCACTAATTACATCTGCATTTCTCAGTCATTAAAAATACCGCAATGAGGAATAAATACCATGTTTCCACGCTACAGGAGAACATCACTCACAAAATCCCACCAAAATCCACTTTAAAAGGATAGCAATTTCTACTTCCACCATAAACATCAGTAAGAATTCATTTCACAATGTATTAAATGCTGTCCTTTAAATAATATTCAAATTAAAACAGTAATGCAGAAACAGTATTTTTCAAATATCCGTTTCAAGTCTGGGGTTTTCTCACTTATATGAAAAAGGAAGCAAAGTTAAAAAATACTGCCTTGTCAAGTCCAAATATTCAGCAAGTCTGTATGAACAGTTCTGCTCACTATATTAATTTGTAAATTGGTTTGATGGGAAACCAACAAATAGTGGTACTAAAATGCGGGTACTGGACAATTCTTCCCCCACACTTCTGTTGCATTACATGGCATTTCTGAAGCAAACAACTTCAGAAAGCCAAACAATACACTCTACAAAGAAAACACCTAAGGTTAACAAAAGAAGTATCAACAAAATCACAAAACGAAGTAGAACATAATGATTACTAAACTGAAGTAGTAAGAGACTGTATAAAAAGGTATTAAAGATTAAACATTAGGATCTGCAAGCACGCAACAATTTACTAGACAACTGTTAGCTTGAAGAACCGTAAATGTGTTTAAGTCGTTTTTTATTTTCCTTAAGGCACTTGCAACTGTAAAGCTGATAATACAAAATTAATTACAAGAAATTGTTCTAAATTAGTGAGCTAAAAGGCCAATCATTAATCTTCACCATCATTTGATGGTTAATCCATAGCTGTCTGCAATGCTTGGAATGCATCTCTACGCACTACTAGTTAAAGACACTTGTGAGCTAGTAAGTGCAACATTTGCCTCTGCCATTAATTTCAACTTAATTTGACATCCAACATTTACTAATTGCCAAGGAAAAAAATTAGCATACAGCGATGAAAAAGGTTAAGATGATTGACATTTGCTTTAAAGAACAAAGGGAAAATATTTTAACTATACATTAACACTTTGTCCCTTTTTTTTCATTATCAGGTGGGCAATTTTGTAGAGAGGAGACAAGAAAGGAATGTCTGCCAGATAGGTCAGGCAATTATATAGTACTGCTGTTTCCTTAAAGAGTCTGCTCAGTGCAAACTAGCTCCTGTGCTGCTGGCACCATCAATAAACTCTTCATAATTCCAGAAAGTGTTTCAACTTTTTAAATCTTAACAAGGATTTTATTGATCCGTTTTCCCACTTCTCCTCTAGCAACATTAACCTTTCAAAAGTGGAAACTAATTGCCAAACAAAAACAGGTCTGTTTATATGGGAGGCACCAACAGCTGAAGATATCAAACCTAATTTTCAATTCAGTGAAGTGAAAGATACAAAGGTACTGCGTGCACCATACATTGACTTACAGTCTATAACCCACTGATCTGAGGAATATCTCTGGGTTATTTCTGAGCTGTTCACAGATAAAAGCTAAGAAAAGCAAATTAACGTATATTACTGTAGCTGGACACTACATAAGAAGTTTCAAGGAATCTAAGTTTCCACCAAAAAAACATTCAGCGATACACAAGGCAGGGAGGGAACCCGTACACTAAGACATTTTCATGTAACTGCATCTTCATCTAAGTAGCAACACTTTTGCCTTTTTTCTCCTCAGCTTGACAAAAAGATATGCATGCAAATGATTTCTAGACTAAGAAAGCAACTACAGTCAATATATTTCGTAGAAGTCTTTGCTCATCTGAGAGATAATTTTACATATGCCAGGAGCATTATTTTCAGTTCAAGTGAAGGTCCAGGTTACTGTTGCATCACCATACAATAATAAATTCAAACACCACATCAAACATGTTTGCTCATTTTTAGTACTGCAACTATTGCTTTTAATTTGTTTAAATCGCAAGACATGTGCACAGTATCCTGCCAGGGTATATATTTCCTCTTTATCTCAATCCCTGCCACCATTCCTACAGTTCAGTTGACTGTCACGCTCTGCCTTGTCCACATTTGATATTTAGTTCTTAACAAAAATACGTTTTAACTCAATTCAGCGTTCACCATTCTGCATCATCATAATACCCAGTTATAGGTCTTGTGCACTTCTCTCTTCGGCCATCCTTTTCCAATGTCTCCATGTGCTGTCAGCAGCCCTGTAGCAAAGACTCCACATCCATCATTTTAACTCAGGGCTCAGAGGCCATATTCAGTCCCCACAGACACAACGCAGCCACAATCTCAACACAAGCAGTAGCAAGTACAGAGGTTTGCCTCAAACTCTGCAGCAACAGCAAATGAGGCCACTAACAATTCTTGACATTGCAGACACAGATCCCACCTGCCACTGATTTTTATATCAAGTTATACAGATGAGAATCCATTCTCTTCTAAGGTTATCTTTGCTTAGGAAAGATCTCATAACTGTTTGCCTTTAATGCATCAGCTCTTTCCACTGCAAATGGTTCCCCATTTCTTCTTTCTGAGACCCCTGAAAATTCTCAACCAGCAGTAAATCACTATTACACTCTCCATTCCAGGTTTCTGTACTGCTTCCTCTATCTAGCTGATCCTGTTCTTCCCTGCTTCATAAATTCTCAGTTTACCTTGCTCACTGTATTCCTATCCCCTATTTCAGACTTTTCTTTGTTTGACTTAGTCAAATTTTAGCATCCTGCAGGTTTACTCATGACATTCCACTCAAACTGAGTGAATAATGAGATGGAGTAGCGCTCCACTAGCCATACATGCTTCATGTGTAAGAACTCATCAGTGGTACAGATCTCTCCTCCTGACTGTTTATCCCTGCTGAATAATGAAAATACTCTTTTCCTCAGAGGCCTTGATTAGGAAAAGCCTTCCCACACATATACTACAAAACAAGCTGCTACAAGGAAACACTTAGCAAACTTGAAGGATGGCATCATAACCACACATTTAGATGGTACATAGCTCTAAAGGAGGCTGCACGTTCTAGCCTCCAAATTCCTTTTGCTCTCTATAAATCAAATGACCCCCTGAGAATAATTTCATAGAATAGTTTGGGTTTGAAGGACCTTAAAGATCATCTAGTTCCAACCCCTCTGCTGCTCAAAGCCCTGGGGCAACCTGGCCTTGAACACCTGACGATTCCATCTAGAATAAGCATTTGTTGTTGAATTTTTTTTATAAATAACTATTTGTACCACAGGAATGAAACCCGTATTTAAGCATTTTAACTGTGCTACTTAACTTGCATCTCCCCCAGCTTTGCTGCATTAACATACTGGGCATCGCACAACTGGAAATCAAAAACCTGCATTAGCACAATGACCTTCTTGGCTAGCTATCTCTGCTTCCCCCCTCAGGGCAATGCAGATACACTTTACAGAGGACTGAAGAACTTCTGAAGTCTTCAAAATTCACTAGAGCTAAAAAAAATGCCTGCACATAACACTGTGGAAGACCTTACCTCCTTCAAGATAGGGAGAAAAAATGTACACAAAACTGTCCTCAATAACTCATGAATGCCAATGGGATTTGGACTCAAGAGATCCTGATGGCCTGTTACTTTCTGAAACTACTGAGCCATGGTCTCTTCTCTGCAAATTAGTTTTTAAATTGCCATCATATATTAAATCCTCCAGCACCTACTCTTTGCTGCTTTTACCAGTTTTCCTTCATCTGACAGTGATGAAAATCAGGCAAACACAGCACACGTACACCCTGTACACACCTTTTTCTTCCCCTCCTGTATGAAATGAGCGGGGGCACCAAAGAACTTAATACTTACCAATGTCTGTTACAACTGTACTTTAGACTGAAAACTAACAATTATTTCAAAATACATTGTAGGCTAAAAATCACAGTACTAACATTTTAAGATTTTACTTCTTCTCATTCAGATCATTGAACAAATTTTTTCAACTTATACAGAAATAAAACTTCAGCCTATACATATTAAGATTTTTGAGTCTTACTCAAAATTTCAGATACTAAAAAAATAATAAATAAATCAGAATTTACCCAAATATCTTCTCTTTAACCAAATGACATGGTAACGTGAAGCAAATTTTAAGTAGCAAAATATATTTAAGGCCTGAAAAAAGGAAATGCTAGTTCTTACTAGCACTTTAAAACATTCAGATAATTTAGGAGTGCATTATGCTCTGTAAATCATTATATTCTTTTAAAACTTTGGGAAGCTGAAAGGTCAAAAAGGCAAGTCGTCCACCGTTCTTTACTTGTTTCCTACTATTAATCCCCAAATCATTGGTCTGCTTTACAACGTAACATGGCTAGACAGGTAAAATCTAAGACCTAGCTAGCACAGTTACAATATTTAAAAAGCAGAAGTTCTTAGATGTTTTCATAAATTCAGCACTGGATGGTTAGAACAAACTGGAGTTGTGATTTGACTTTTTCATTAACATGGCAGAGGGGCTGGAACTAGACAATCTTTAGGTCCTTTCCAACACTAACCATTCTATGATTTTGTGATTCTTTGATTTTTATTGAACTAGAAGGCACAGATTAAACACCACTGTATACAGTGTGTTACTACTTGGAAAACATCAGAAATATCAAACATGGCAATGAGAAAAATACATAAGTAACACTGAGAAATTTGGCTTTAAAAAGGTTACACACGCCTTCTAAATTCTGAGTGCAAGAAAACCAATGTAGTGCAATTATGCTAGAAAACCACTGCTGCTTATAAAACGTTGTGCAGCTGTTGGAGGAGAGGGTTACAGTGACAAACAGCTTCCCTGCTACAAAGGTGGCAGGAAATCTATCAAACTGGACAATAAAATTGCAATTGAGTTTCTTCGGCTTTTTATAGCAGCTGCATGTATCTTGATGTGTAGCTCTGCAAAACCTATCCAATTCTGTAACACTAGTCCTTTATGTACTAGTTCTTTATCACAGAATGGTGTTATAAATTAGTGGCAAGAATAGTGCAAAGGCTGTAAAAAGGAAAAATAAGCAGTAACCCAATACAATTAGAGATGAAATAATAAAAACACAAATTGGTTATTCTCTTAGCAATATTAAGGAAATATTTCTGTTCCCGTAATTCTCACTACACTTTGAAAGCATGCTGGAAATCAAAAATATCTGAGATGCACTTAGCATCAAACAATTTGCCCACTGAATTATGTCTACACTATGTTACGTGTGAAGATATATGAATCTCGGTATAAAAGGATACAAGAATATTCAAAACAAGTAAAATTAGAGGGAATAACAAATAATTATTATTATATATTAATATCAGTTTATGTGGACATCTTCAAGTGATTTGTAAGGTTTTATCACAAAGATTTTTCTGTGATTTCTCCTAATTATGCTTCTGTAATTAAAAGTTATGAAATATTATGTAGCTTTATATTGCTAGCTGCATAAACTGCATATATTATTTATAAAAAGTTCAAATGACAAATATATAATCCCATTTTAAAATCCTTCCTTATTGCATCATCATTCGAATCACTATTGCTAAGCTAGTTTCTGGGTGCTTTTGTTTAATCATTTCTGTCTAGGCTTCTGAAACTGGAGAATATTAGCAACAATGTCCAAATAAACCTAACACCTTTATGATTCCTTCAAAATTACACCACCACTCTGCCACCAGCTCTGCCCACGTTGACACACACACACTTTAAACTTTGCCATTGTTCAGCTTCCTCTGAAGTAGGTTGGAAGCACAGTCCTTACATATTGACTAGAAAGCCAACAAGCTAGACTTGGGAAAACTGATACACGAAGTTACTTCTACAACCAAGGATTCTTCACTATGTCAGCATTCCAGGAACCAAAATTGAGAAATACAAAGAGTGAAGCATGTCATTTTCTCATTCACTATGGTATTGCACAAAAACATACAGCCTTTGGGGGGGGAGGTGCAGGAAGGAGGGTGAGGAACATTATCTGTAGCTCAATTTTTTTAGTATATTCTAAAACTGTGGCTTTTTCCTTAACATCTGGCTGTGGCATCACAATAATATTTTTTTTTTTTTGTCTGTAAACTCCAGACCGTTGGTTAGTCATTTTGACACAGAAGCTGTTTAAATGGTATTTCTGACATTACATTATCTTACAAAAAGAGTCTAAGAATAGAACTACAGCTTATAAGTTCATGCGCTAGATAACTTTTGAATTCAATACACCAGAGCTCTGTATAACAGAGACAGAAAGGTGGCCTTCCTTCACTCACCTCTCCAGCTTTCCCCAGGGACAGTTCCCCAGCAATCACACAAATGCTTTAAATTATGCCAGTATCTATAAAAGCACATTAGGGATCTTTACTCTGGCTGTAGCTTGCTATTGTACAGTCTACCCACCCACACCTTCTACAACCTGGGAGAAAGAGAGCAAACAGGTTTTTTGAAGACACAAAAGAAGATTAAGGCTACTTCAATGACTACAACATGATCTCTGTAAGGGTTAAAATTTGGCCCTGGGCTCTTTGCACCTGGATTCCACTTAGGTAAGTGACTAATGATATTATTTCACACACTTTTACTACACAGGTTTCTACATTTGTCTCCCCATAGCCCAGTAATCCACCATTGCGCTACGAATGCAGTAAATAGACCTGCAAAAATAACAGTATTCTTGCTGTCTGCAGAGACTGAGTTTTTCTTGAGAAAAACAAACTCGCACAAAATCAAAGACTTGAGAAATGCTAACAACTCCTTAGAATCATACAGTGATCTTTAGTGTTCACAGATGGCCTTTTCACACCATTAAGTTTCACACATTTATAAATGTATAATTTTAATTTAATTCATCTCATGTACATATTTCTGATAAACCAGAATAATTATTATGAGGCCCAGGCTGATCTCACTCTTTTGTTTAGAATAAGGCAGGGCAGTTATCCTTTATACTACTGAGCCTTGTTCAAAAATCCACTAATAATTTTTATGATATAATTCTGGTTGGAACAACAAAAAAATCCGACTGAAGAATAGCAAAGGGTAATAGTCTCATTCATACTGCAAAGGATTTGTGTTCTCACCCTGTATTCCATGACAGCTTAACAGCTGAAGCAGCTGTCTTAACTTTGATTTCTTTGCTTTTACTGGTTCGTTTTACAGCCTTTTGATGTTACTAAAAAGGTATTTTTTGTTTATGAATAGATGTGGTGCGCCACCTTGTGTTCATGCCCTTATTAAAAAGCAAAACCAGCACTAAAATTTTGCAGAAATGCTGAAATTTCATTATCTCATTTTTGAAAATATGGGCCATTTCCAGCATAAACTAACACTATCACAATTTATCGTAGAATCATTGAATGGTTTGGGTTGAAAGGAACCTTAAAGATCACCTAGTTCCCTAGAACCCCTTGCCATTGGGGTCTACTAGTTTAAAGCCAATTGTTAAAATACATCAGCTGTAGAAAACTTGTACTTCAAATGTAAGGAAAAAAGCTCCCTTCTAACTTATATGTTTTCAACCCCAAGCAACAACAAAAAATACTCGTGTTCAAACAATAAAATTAACATTTAACTGTCAAATATTTGAAAGTTAAGCCCAATAACAAACATAAACACTGAGCTTTTATTTAAGTACCACCCATCACTTCAAGACTATCTTACTGTATGTTATAGCACTTCAAGGCTCTAAATCTAAATCAGAATTTCACAACTATTTCAAACACTCACCTTTGAATGTGTGATTGACAGCGTATCCACCCAAACACGCCAGCCACCCCACTCATACTTGATTGCATGGTAGAGCAGAATTCGAAATATGGTGTACACCATCTCAGTTATCTTCTGTTCCTCAGAAGTCTTTGGATTAAAACAGCAAAGGGAAAGCATCCACTCCTGCCAGACAGAGCACTGCAACAAACTCCTGCGAAACGCACACATGCTGTTTAATCAAATTTCAAAATCTACCTTAGAAATACACTTCTGCTAAATCAAGAATTCAGCATGTTTAAAACAACTGCTATGTGAAAACTTATCTGATTTTACATATTGAAGACTATAATATAGAATTTGCTGAACAGCTGTAAAGCTGTATCTGCTTAATGAGTCTAATTTAATAGGAGACCCTGTTGCTTACTTACAAGCAAGTTGTCTTACCTCCTATTTTCTCTGCTGTTATTAAAAAGTTTAATCATATCTGACAGAAATGCTCGCCGAACCTCCAGAGTTTCTGGACATTGTGGAGAATTACGTAGCAGGATTGCAATAACCTTCAAAATCTCTGTAAAAACAGTTCATATGCAACAAATTATTATTAAGCACAGCAAAAAAATATGGCACACCTTCCAGTATTTTTTGTACAAGAAAAGTGATGTTACATAAAAAAGTTTTATGCTGAGAAAAAGCACATCTCTATTTGAGTAAAAGGTTTAACTAAAATCCCTTCTTCCAAGACATTTCAAACCTGGTCACCATTAGGGAGATTCGAAGGCCTGTGCAGCTGAAGAAAATGGAAGCTAAGTTAAATTATTCTGATTTTTTTTTTTTAACTATCATGTTTAAGCAACACAAATGTTACCACATGACAAATGAGAAGCTATCAATCTGTCAGAACCTTTTTCTAAGGAAATTCACATAATAGAATGCATTCGTTACAAAAGCAATCTATGAGAAAAATATGTAGATTTTGCTCTACCTTAATACAGAATTTTCAAAGAATTTAAACAACTTCCATTATACCTAACAATTTCTAAAACTCTGAGAAAGGGGACAAAACCCTCCTGATACAAAATTTCATCTCTTATGAGCATGATGCTTTCTCTGCTTTAGGAGACAATCAAAATTATGGGTATATTCTACTTTCTGAAGCACTGAGACAGTCACTGTTCTAATTACTTTCTTTTAAAGCAAATTTTGTAAATAAATGATGCTGCAATTTGAACACAGTTGCTACGACACTTTTAGTTCACCTTGGACAATTTCTTTAAAAAGAGAAATTCCTTATCTGATAATATCAGCACTGATCTTAAAAAAATTACTTTAGAAGTAACTCTGCCTGCTAGACCTAGATAATTCCATACTCATACCTCACACTACAAATAATCTGTATTAACCACAGCAGTGACTGCCAACTTCAAAAATATTAAAAGAAAGACACAGAAATGTCCCTGCATCTCTTGCTTTGGACAGATTTACCACAACGCAAATGGCATACTGCAACCAGATTTCTTTCCTCTGTATCTGCTTTGCTTTGCTTTCTCTTCCCCAACTTTCCACATGAAGCAAACTCACAACTATGACCTACTAAAGCAGCCATGAAAGTGAAAAATCTATTATTTCTCAGAAAAAATTAACTCCCAAAGCTATCATAAGTCCATTGTATTATATACAGAACACATTAATGATACCTATAATTCAGGTGAGGAGATCAGTATTTTCGCTTAGTTCAAAAGACATCTAAAGTTTCATATCAAGATATTTCCCATAAAGTAAGCTAACCAAAACAGTGAGCAGATACATTTTTACTACTTTCCATCTAGTGTTGTCATACTGAATGTAATTTAAGATGAGGGTTGTTTCCATATTTCAGGTAATTTTAGTCTGACATCATTAAATAATGCAATCAGAATTTTGCTGGAACCTTAACATGTATTAAATCAAAGTATCCTGTGCATGCAAGTCTTGAAAAAACATTTCATAACATGACTGCACAGCCAAAAAGGGTGAGTTATGAACTACATACACATTTAGACACATAAAACTTCTTTCAAAAGGCTATGGACACATACTTCCTAAGTAACTCCAACTAAATGCACATTATCTTTCTTTTAACATGAAAGACAACGTAAAACTAAGATGAGAATTAAGACCGATGGATGAAATTAATAAGCTTTCTCATGTTCTTTTTAGAGCAGACTTTTTTTATGGCAGCATTTGGAAACATGTATTATTCTTACGAGGATTTTGTATCTTCACTGTTGAATCTGGGTCAGGATGTTGTTTATGTATCACTTGAGTGCAAATCTGTTCAGTCAGAATCTAGCAAGAAAGAAGAAGATGTCATATCAATGCTCATAAAGACAGCTTACTGAAAAATAGTTGGATAACATCCTTCATACAGCACCATTGTTATTTCACCATAGTTCTAAAAATTATCCCAAAAAACTCATTTGCTGTCTTTCTGGAAAATTTATTTCATTCTGTCCCTAAAATTTTATTCTGAACTACATTTTTTTTTCCTCTTAAGCACACACTGTTATTTTAAATACACTGGAAAAGAAACCTCAATCTAACCAGAACAATCATCATAAGGCAAGATCATTGCTATAATAAAATTCTACATACATATGAGTGTCTGCTTGAGACACTCAGGTTACTCATTAACTCGAATTGTTTATAATGAGCATAACCAAGTTAAGGGAGGGTTGGATCTCAAGTAGTCAGCTTTGGAAAAAAGAAAAAAGCAGCGCTCAGCAGCATGACACTAAGGTTTAATGTCATCTGGAACATATCAGCACAAATATGTAAGCAATTTTCTAACAATGTCTTACAAGTAATTAGGAAGATTGGATCCTAACTACAGTATATTACTACCTCAAATAGGACATTGTATGTGGTCATGGTGATTAAACTTGTCTGAAGCATCAGCCTTTCAGCCAACAAAGAGAACAATCCATGTCCAAGCATGACTTCAGCTTTTCTCCTAAAATAGCACAGAAAGATAAAATAAACTTACGTGTTCAACTTGCTTTAGGGGAAAAAAAGTTTAAAAAGTTTGCCTCAAGAAATATGAAATTGCAAAAACCTTTTTTTCTTTTTTACTCTCCAAGTCTTTCACTTTTGGTTAAGAAAAAGGGCATGGATTCAAAATTCTGAAAGAACAAGTCATCCCCCTGAAGTCAGACAGGAAAGATCTAGCTTTCATCCATAAACGCGGCCCACCCACCCTGAGCCCTAAAAGCTGAAATACACCCTTAGGAATTTCTTGATAACTACTATGGAAAGGGCATCTTTGTCCTCATTTCATTCAAAAATATAACCATGGACAGCGATCTCAGTAATTATCTACTATTGTAGGCAGCTAGAGACATACTAAATCTAGTTCTCAGTAAGTAACACAGGGTCCAAATCTTACTAGTCTAATTCCTGCTACCAATTTCAGCAGAATTATGGAAAAAGACTATTTGAAAAAACAGACAGCCATAACACAAAAAACTATTAAATGACCTTGGTTAGGAAGTGATAATGCCTGGACACCAGTTGCCAATAACAAGTAATTCCACCACATCAGAAATGTAGTAATGACAAACAAATTGAAGAGTACTTGAAGAATAGTAGCTTCAATTCAATGAAGCATATTTAGTGATTAACCTCCAATATGGCTTTTTTTACTTTACATACAAACATGCATGTATAACCAAAATAACCAAATAACATATACATACATTAACAAATAACATACATAATACATACATAATAATACATATATAAACAACATATACACAAAACAATATATGTCATATGTGTCACAACCTACCTTTTTTCCTTCACTGGGGGGGGTGGGGTGGGGGGTGTTTCAAGACCTAAACCAGTACTTACTTTGGAGCCAGATGCTTTAGGAAATATCCCATCACTTTTAGAGCTTGCACCCTGATGCCTTCACTTTGTGATGCTAAAAGCTTGTAGACAACCCTAAATGGAGAGAACACAAGGCTTTCTAAAACAATTGAAATACACAGCAATTTTTGGAAAGACAAATTAACTCAGTTAACTGCAAATAAATTTGTATATGATCCTGCTTTAAAAGAATTACTAACTACAAAAAACAGCATGACATTTCCGTTAACATCACAATAGTTTGTGATTTCTCATTTTATAACTAGATATAGAGATTTTTAATAAAATTTAAATTCCTCCCAAATATCAACACGTAAAACATGCTATGAAAGGCTGCTACAATCCCTATATTGGGAACTGTCTTAATCTGGTATTTTATCCAGAAAACTAAGTGTTGTTTTGGTATAAATGTGGCTGGATGGGAATTGCCATGTATGGAGTGGGATTTATTACCAGCACTAATATTTGACATCTGTGCACACTGTTGCACCCTCAGAGGGAGGGAGGAAGGCACAAAGTCAGAAGGCATTCTCATTTCACCTCCAGTGGTTTCTGCTCTTCACCTCCATCTAATTGTGCTCTACATCCTGTTATGATTCTCCATGGAGAAGGTTTAAAATAAAGCTGAAGAGAGCAATGGGCATGTCTGTAGCAAAGTACTAGACTTGACTAGCTGAAAGATTCTTACTGAAGTTTCACCAAGAAAGAAAATGGGTGTAAAAAACACAGCAGGGAAAGTGTCAGTGTAACTGATAAAAGTCTAGTAAATTAATAAATAATTGAAAGTACAGTCTTACAGTGGGAAGTGTCCAATAACCTTAAATGTATTTTACATTACCAATTCAATCTGTAACTCTGCACAGATCTTATCACATGTATCCATGCCTGCCACTCCCCAGAGTAAAAAGAAATCACACTAGTATTTAATCTTAGCTCCTCAAAAGTTTATTTGCATTTATTCTTTCATTAAATATAGCTTATTTATACAGTGAAAAATTCTAACATTGGCCTCCTGTCAGTGGGAAGAATAACAAATGGAAGATTTTGATCCTTGCTAATCTCCCATAAAAAGTAAGACATCAAAATGTATTTATCAATTGCATCTAACTTCACTCACTGCTTGTCACTATCTGATTTTAGTTGGGCTGTGGTTCACGGTATTGGATAGACCTTTGAATTTGTGAAATATAATTTAGCTTATACCTAATGTAGGCTACTAAGCTCTGGAAAAAAAAAAAATTAATTTCCTAATGCTCCATGAAATGAAGCTGGAACTTCACAGAAGGCACAATGCTCAGCCTTTACTGTGAACAACTGCTGAGAAAAATTTTTAAGAAATTTATATCACTTTATTAGGGTTAAAAAAAAAAAAAAGAAGTAAAAATCTAATTTCAGTCATTCTTGAATCTTTAAAAAATATCCCATGTTACAATAGCGCATCTTAGATCAGCCAACTGTAAAGAGTTCGAAGGACTGACTTAAGTTTTTTTAGTCCTTATCTATACATAACTGAGTATTCATCACTCGTTATACTTTCCTTCACTTTCAAATACCTAAAAATATTACCTACCTAAACTAAGAAAAAAAACAGAAACAAAACAGTTCTATACTACAATTTAAGTGAAAACCTAGAAGTGATTAAAACACAGTTATCTGTAACAAGTAACTTATCTTGGAGAAAGTTACAGCCACAGCAACTAAAGAATCAAACAAATGAGCAAGCCCATTTTACAATGTTAATTCAAGCAATATAATCCACTTTACTGCTTGTCTTAACAGAACAGTATGAAGGTTACCTAACTGCACAGGGAAAAAAAAAATATTTCCTTACCCTTATTATTTCTTTAATAGATTTGTTACTTCTTAAATTTAAATTATTAAAAACCTCCAAATATTTACAAAGCTTTGTAAAATTATTTTTAAATTTCAAGAATATGGTGTTTTAATTGCAAAAAGTAGATGTATCAATATGAATACAAACAACCTGTTAAGAGACTGGAGAAAATACAAGAGAAAAAAAATGTAACAAGGCAGGAAAACAAAGCGATTTCTCACTCTGGACTCACTATTCATACTGACTTGCCCATATAACAGTTAATAAAAAAGAAAGTGTCTACTGCCAGTTGTTAAATAAAAACAAACATATTCCATTGGAGATTCAACATGACATTCAAATACTGTATTATTTAGAGGTTTTATTAGTTTCCCATAGCATAATACATTACCATACAAATGAAGTCAAAGCTGAAGAAAATAGGTAAAAAAAGCCAGCCTAACACTAAAATGGGGGAAAACAATTATGAACAGGCCTGAATGTTGTCTCTTGAGAAAGGGCAACTGAAAAAAATATATGTATAAATAGGGGTTAACCAATAGGTGCAACAAAATGTATGAATTGAGACTCTGCCTTTACACAGCAAGAGAATTACTATTCCACATACCCATCTAGGAATAGTTCTTTCATTTGTCTGCCTATTTCAATTCCTCCCCCACTACGTCCAGGCATGTTCATTTTAGACTAAAAAAGTCCCATGATGTGACCACCCTCTGCAAGCCACAACACAAAATCAGTCATAACTAAGTCTTTTTCCAGCAGATCTTCTCTTGCGCTTTTACTGTTACTAGAACTTGCAACTTTGCCTACTTTTCTCTCACAGTGGTGTTAAACCATACTTTGCTGTTTGTTAGCAAAAAGAGACTGTGAACAAACCATACCAGAAAGTGTTGAATTTAAACAAAAGATTTCTTCTGCAAAATACCAGTAATGCTCTACATGTAAAAAAAAAAAGGAGGGGAGAAGGGGGAAATAAAGAAGATCAGAAGAAATCTGAACCAATTTTTGTCAGCCCACTTTCAGTTCTAAAACATATGCAAGAATGGGAGGCTAAGGACTAAGCGCTAGTAGACGAAGACTTAACATCAATGCACAGACTAACCCAAATTGATCACTACCTACTTAAGTGTGACTGACAGCTTGAAAACATTAAAAAAAAAACACCTCACTGATAATAAATCCAACATCACCTCTTGTCAAAAGAACACCTGGACACAAAAATCTCCAGGCCAAAAAATCTCCAAGATGAGCAGTCTAAGACTGCAACACATACACTGACAAGGACGTTTTAGATTTCATGGGAATTCAAGAAAGCAGCAAAACAGTCAAAATACTATCTCCTTTTGCCAACTTACAAAATTCAAACTTACTGTAATCCATTCCTCTGATCAAAAGCAGGAATCATAGAACTGGGATGCTCTGACATCAGAGCAACAAGCAATTGCAAGACATCCATTAGATTGTCATCCTGTTAAATGAAAGTTACAAATTTGAATTAAAAATGCGTATCGCTAGAACATTTCTTTGGCTAAAAGAACCCCTAGAAAACATTTCAAAATCATCTGGAGAGTAACAGTAAACTAAGGCCCAAATCAACCAGTCCAGAATCAAAAGATGCATAGAAATGAAAGGCAAGTGCAGGAGAAAATGTTACCAAAAAATCCCAAAACTGTTTTTAGAGTGATATATTTGTGTTTGTGATGCAAGCCTTTGTAAGTGAATGGACTACTGGACTATGTTACTTCATTCCACACACATGCTCATCTGTTTGCATGTATGTTTCCTGTTCTTTTACTACACAGGAGCAGCACAAGAACGGCTGTATGCTTTCAGGGGCACAAGGTGGTGTTTAATGCAAAATCTCTTCTAATAAATGTCCACCCAAGAAAAAAAAATACCATCACCTGCCACAGACAACATTTAAAATGGGTAATTCAAGCTGCACAGTAAAGCCTTCCATATTGTTTGTCTAAAGCACTCTAAGCTACCATTTATTAATTTGTCCCAAGTTAATTATAACTAAAAATCACCTATGGAGTAGGAATGCAACTGTCTTTTCCTGTTCTTTGTGGTATTGAAATGAAAGCTTATTTAAAGAAAAAAAAATAAAATAGACAAACCAAAATACACTACTATTTCTAACAATTTGAACAAAAGTATTCTGATTCTTTCTCTATTAAAAAAACAGTTTTACACCCCCTGAACAACTGTATTCAACTGATATTATTAGCTTACATTATAGGTGCAACCATTGATGAATGAGCTCTATGAGAAGGTTGAATTTTACTCTTATTTGTTTATGTTTTTCAGAATTTACAAACCTATGGGATTCAGACTTCATGGATCTTTTAGACTTGACGATGTAAACTCTTAGGGTTGTTAAAATATCACCTCCTCATCTCAAAGCTACAAAAAGCTTATGCTATTTTGGTTTACTCATACATGTTACCAAGATTCTTATTTTTTACATCATCATATGAAATAGAATGATTTAAATTACTTGTCCATGGTACTACCAAGTAGCAGTAACCAGCACAGAGAATAAAAGGAAAATATAGGTGGTAAACAAAAGAAGAAAAAAAATCCATACTGCTTGAAATGAAGTTCAATTAATTCCTTATTTTGCCCATTTCAAGCACCCTTACAGAGATGTGATCAGTTAGATTTATGTCCCCATTTCCTTTGTCTTTGATGTTGCATCTGGCACAAAGTGCCTTTTCCTGGTGCTAAAATATGAAGATGCAGATGTATCAGTGGTAACCAATGTTTTCTCCCAATTAAGTTTATATAATTCTCTTAGATGCCATTAACATATATCTTTATTTTTTAATGCGTGTTTTCAATTTTATTGTTTTATTTAAGAAGCAAAATAAAAAGGAGAGAAAAACAAAACAAAAAATATTACTTAGGCAGCTTAAAACAAGGTTTGGTCTTTTTTTTTTTAAGTCAGTCTCACCATCTGTTTTTCTGCTTGGTAAAACAGTTTGCAGAACAACATAAGAAAGCATTTTGACTTACTGGCTTAATGAACTTCAATCTAACATTGAACATAGTGCTTAAATCACTGCAGAAATACTGGCAATTCAGCACACTACACTAGAGTTGGACAATCTTTGCTACTTCCTCTGCAGAGCCATCTTGTGGCATAAAGAAGGTAATATTTGAAAATATTTCACTATTTGGTGGTCACAAATAGTAGTAGTATTACACCTCTCCTCCCACACACCCCCTAAATTAAAAATTACCTCATGTATAGTGAGCAGATAATTGAGGATTGCCTGCAATTCATCCTCTTTTATTCCATAGTCCTTTAAAAAAAAAAAAAATAATCAGGTTACTAACAATCATCCTTCACACACAAAAGTACTGCTTCCAAAAGAGCATTATTACAAGCAATGGTTATATACAGAGCCGACAAATTTGTTTTCACTTGGTACCATAATAGCTTCATAGTTAGAAGGCAGCTTTTTCCCTACCCAAAATATATCTGCTGAAAATTATAAAAGTGCTTTACAACAACTCCAATATAGGCATAAAAATAAGCTAGATAGAAATATAGTACATGAAATTGTTAGAGTCACACATTAATTGATAAAGACAATTTCAATGAGAGCTTCCTATTAATACAAGAATTGCATTAAGGTGGCAAGGAGGATTCAAAAGCAGATCTGGGTGTTTAATTATAAGCTTGTTAGGTAGGCATGCCTACAGCTGAGTTTGCTTCTTATTTTCCACTACAGAATCCTATCTTCAGTAGCTATCAACTTTGCAGAAATTTAAATCATTTATGGCATCTCTGTCAGGAACATGCCTTGAGGTCTTTTTGATGAAAATATAATAAAAACAAACAGTTTCTAAGAGGATGAGGGTAGGGAAAAGCAGCCTTCTTCATTTCTAGGGCTTTTATTTATTTTTTTTTAAATCTCTCATTTCCAAAAAATATTTTGCACTACTGTACAAGTAGAAAATTTGCAGAATAATCAACCTTTCATTATGGGCTTTTTACTGTCCTTGTGAAACACTATCCAAAACCATCCAAGTTGAAAATCTTTGACAATAAAAAAAAAAAAAAATTAAGCTGACACTTAATGAAAGTCTTTTGGAGTTTGATGGCTAAATTGTCCCCGATTTTTTAAATTGGATGTTCTGCAATTGAAGTAAGAGTACAAGAGTCAAGAGCAGAACTTTTCTGGTAGTTACTACTTCACAGTAACTGCTGGGGCTAAGGGTAGGAGCACAGATAACACACTAGTCCCTTAGGCAACACAGGGAAGAGGGGAAAAGGGAGCCAAATTCAAACACGGAGAAGACAGCCTACAAAAACAAGAGATGAAGGGAGGTCAAAGCTTACAACAGGAAAGGGTTAAGAAGAGTCTGTAAGTAGTAGAACTGCTGAATCTCAATATTCCTCTAACAGTTGTGAAACTTATTGATAGTGTCTTTCTTATCCTCCTCTGTCCCCCTTGCCCGCAGCATTTAATGTCAAAGTTTGCTCTTAAATCTAAGCATTTTTGATGCAGGTGGTATTGTTCTTGTCCATAAAAAAAAAACAAACACCAAACAAACAAACAAAAAACCCACCAAAAAAAAAACAATGAAATAAAATACTTACTTTCCAGTAGTAAACATTTCTAAGTTAATGGTTTAACTGCTTCACTTTAAATAAAAACAGCTTAAAAGGAGGAAAAATGCATATTTAGCACTGCTGTCTGTGGCAAGAGCCACAACAAAAAGATGAACTTTACATGGTATTTCTATTTATTTGCTTACAAAATTCAGTTTTCTTAGAAAAAAGGCTATATTTAAAAACATTTCTTTATGAAAGGAAACTTAGATATTTTATCAAGATTTAAAGTTATCCTACCTTCATCACTAGCTGTTTAATGAACATCAACAAGAATGCTCGCAGAGATAAAACCTCTTTTTGAGTAGGCCGTGGCCCATCTACAAAAGAAGGAAAGTAGATAAATGAAATAGAAATAAACAGTTCTTATTTGACTAGTATGCATTTTCACAAAAAGAAAAGTAAAATGCATTTCTGGACGAAGAGGGCACAATTCGAAGTAAATCCTTCCCCACTACAACAGTAATGCGTTTCACTGTTTATTAGCAAAATGACCAACCAGTGAGGTTCTACTAAAACTTTTCTTAAACAGTTTTCTAAACCCCTCTAAATTCATTAACACTTCCTTGCAGTGCCTATGAACCAACTTCATGCAAAGAATAAAACTGATATGAGAACTTTGTCAGAATTTCCAGATTTCAAATTTTTGCAGTTTACAATTGTTTTTGAAGTTCTGCTAAAGCTCAGTGGAAGAACTACAAGCCATTATTACACACTGGCTACATACACAACAGCAATCTATCTTACAATGCCATGACTTCATTTGTTACCTCAAAGTCAAAAGGACTTGCTTCTGCCATTCCTGTGTGAAACAGACTTTCACAGGAACGTTTTAAATGCTGAAACACTGAGTAATTCCCTAGAGAGGCAAGGTTAACAAAACAGGTGCAATGAAATGTCAAAGCCAAGTAAAAGCTTTCCTATAGAAAGCAAATGAACTGTTGCAAATACATTTCTGGGGACAGTTTTTATGTTTACTCTTAAGTTCATAGCTCTTATGGTCTTAATCATCATTGAAAAGCAAAGCAAATAGCAACAGTAAGTGATCATACAGTCTGCTTTTACATAGTATAGGCCCACAGGCATATTTGGTTTAAGAATTGTTATTTTCGATACAGACCAGCCTAGTCAAAATAAGCCATTAAACTGTATTAGTGAGATATCCTACACATACTCTTGACTCAGGCTCAATAAATCAGTTCAGAAACTGAAGTAAATCCATGTCTTCACTAAAAAGAAAGGAGAAAACACTCATGTGCTGCTCCTTACAGAATGCAAAATACAACAGAACAACCTTTGCAACCCTCAAACAGGAAGGGTTGGTCATTTTGGGAAGTTGACAGCAGGAAGTCAGACAAACCTAAGGAGTTCTCACTCCCAGTGCATCTAGCTCTCTTTCATCACCTGCTGCTTTCTCTGAAATTCCAGAGCCCTTCTTCATTGCCAGAATGAGTAGAGATCTAAGTTATTCTCCCTTTGCCAAGACTGTCTGCCCAAACCCATAAAACACAAAACTACAATTAGAAGAGTCGTAAAGTCATGCTTCCAAACAGCATTAATTCCCTTATCTGTGCCAGTTCCATCCGCATGTGTTTATGTTCTGCTGGAACACATTTCACTTCTAGTTTCTTTTAGACTACTGGAATTCTAAGTCAAGCAGCTACTCCCTTTGCTTCTTTCTTAGAATCAGTACTCTTGTCCTATGTTCTGTGTTAATGACCAGTACTAAACACCTGTTCTAATTTTCTCATTACTTCTTTCACCATGAGCTTGATGTCTGGATTAAGCACACTTATTAAGCAGTTTTCCAACAAGTTCAGATCCCTACACCTGTCATATAACCTCAGTATGCTTGTTTTCAGCTATCCTGCTATCATCAACAGATATTAAAACCAATTAAAGACTGTCAAGTACTTGAACAAGCTCTGTAAAGAGACCACATTCTCAGGCACAACTCTACACTTCCCAAACCCTGCCAGTTCTGTAACCAGTTCTATCTAGCATTAATACACATAGGTCTTTGATGACAAGGGATATGACTTCTGAAGAAAGTTTCCATTAGACTGGGAAAAGAAGCTTTCAAAAAAAATCCCAAACCCTGTGAACAAAAGCACGCTGCTTGAACTGTTACAGTAAACCCACCCCATTAAAATAAAATTCTTTCTGGAACAATTAGGGTTCTGTTCTATATACTATACACAACATTTTCTTTAAAACAAACATCCACTTGTGAGATTAGAAATGAATACACACCTATGCCTTTGGGAGTTATACCACTCCGATCCTGGGGATTCACTACCCAGTAATAATACTTTAGGGTATGCATGACCAGAAGAACTGTTCCAACTCTCCGGACTGCACCATATATGTTAACAGTGCCAATGAACTCAGTAGACAGGTAAGTGTACAGGATCAGCTGAACCTGCAACACCCAATCAGGAGATCAAAAATCATTACAGCAAAAATGCACTATATCAGACAACTGCATTCTTAAATTTCATCTATTAAAATTTCTTAAAGAAATACATTTTCTCTACATAGCTCAATCACAAAGCTCTTACAACCTTTGCAAACTGATAAAAATTTTAATTTTCTTTCTACAGTGCTGTTGGTTTTTTAAGCTGGTCCATGCTCATAGGAGCAAGAAAGCATGGTATTCACACAATTGCAAATGGCTGAGATTGGAAGGCACCTCTGGAGATCATCTAGTCCAACCTCCCTGTTAAGAATACGGTCACACAGGAGGTATTATAGGAAGGTGCATATTTATTATAGGCTCAAGTATTCATTACAGGCTTGATTATTTACATATATTTCAATTTTCTTCTGAGAAATAATGACTTGAATAATACTTAAAATTTAATTTAGCTGTAGCAAACAAATGTTTTACAACGACTTCAACAGTAGCAGTTACTGCTGTCTCAGTTTTGGAAATGCTAAACAAACCCTTATGGAATGGGATCAGAAAAATCTGGCAAAAAGGCTTCAAGTTGAAGCAACTGGTAAGTTTCCATCAAAACTGTTCACTCTCAGAGAACACAGATTCACCAAAGCAAAAATACTCTGCAGCGCACACATCAATTTAAATGAAGACTTCAAATCTGAAACCAAGGATAATTTATCTTAAAAACTGATGGTTTTTTTGCTAACTAACCCATCCAAAATTCCTTTTCAGGTTACAACACTGACTGGGTCAAGGACTCCAGAAGTCACTCCCAACTCTGCTCTGGAGAATATTGCAGGTTTCCAAAGTCCTAAAACCTTCGGAGTCTGCAAAACTGGACAGGTACATGCCGAAAAGCAGAGCCTGAAAACAGTTCCTATATGGTACCTGCTGAAGAGCCAGGACCTATAATGCTTGGAGA
Source organism: Pezoporus wallicus (assembly GCF_028554395.1). NCBI lineage: Eukaryota > Metazoa > Chordata > Aves > Psittaciformes > Psittacidae > Pezoporus > Pezoporus wallicus. The sequence goes on along the minus strand of NW_026636884.1, from coordinate 1,030,747 downwards.
GTCCAAGCTTATTCTCAACACTCCCAAATAGCTACATCCCAAGATATTTTATATATAAGGATAAGCAAATTTACCTGTGCTGGAATATGAATCCATATGGCAGGATTAAGGAGAATATGATCACACAGCTGCTTCAGCAAGGGCACCCCATTGTGCAAGTTGCTCAGGTATTTTGAAAAGGCAAGGCAAAGATCTAGTACAGCTCGGGTAACATGGGCTTTGGAAGACTGTAAAAGAAGACGTGCTTAAGGAAGAGCTCTGCAACAGTCTAGGAAAAATACTTCTCTCAAAAATATTCAAAACAATGTAAGACATGAAGAAAAAATTTCTCTACCTTTTCTAAGCTATAACCTATCACAAGGAAGCCCTTACAGGAAAGCATCTGTTCTTGCATAGCAATTGAGTTCTTCAACAACTCCATGATGAAAGCCAATAAAGTAGAACTGAAAAACATAACATTTTAGTAAAGAAAAATGTTTTAAAGACTTACAATGAGACAGAAAGTATTTCCAAATTAACACTTTCATCACACAGTCCAAGGATACATTTAATGTGTTATATAAATGCACAGATGAGAATTTTTAAACAAAAAGCAAGACTACATGTTGAAAGCTCCAACTTCTTGCTTTTAATTAATGCACTTCTAACAGAATTCTGGATTCTGATACAACCATGCAATAGCAAAATTCTTCTAAAAATACATTCTTGCAGAAAGGCAACAGTTAAGTGTGTCCTCTCTGCTTTGTACTTCATTTGCAAACTTTGGCAAGATCAGTAACAAATGCCATTCCGCTTCCCACTGCTTTCAGACAAGCAGATACTGGAAATATTTTTCTAAACACAGCTTTAGTATTGATTCAAGCTAATTCAACTCTGTGCTGCTGCCAGAAGAAACGTTGGTGCCCTACCCCACCCCCCAGTGGCTATGAATCAAGACCTTAACCAGTTGAAAACCCCTCTGATTCAGTCTGCAGCTGAATCCAATCTCTGATTCATCACATAAATGCCCAAGTCTGAGCCAGTTCAGGAGAGGCCCAGGAATGCACAAATGGGCTGAAGGAACATTGTGACCACCCCTTCATAGCAGCAATATGGATGTAGATCATCTTTAAACAGTCATGAAATTGTTCTGCAATGAAACAGAGCAAACTACACCAGAATTCTAAAAAGTAAACACTTTGCTATTAATACTACTCTTTAACTTAGGAGCTCCATCAGTTTCTGTGTATGGATGCTCCAAAGTTGGACTGAGCTGAAATGGAGCTGAAATCAGAGGAGAAGCCTGGCAGCAACACTGAGTAACAGTTATGTTCCAAAAAAGTCTGAAGGCTTCCCCAGTACATTTTCTCCAAGACAGGAGTGAGCTCAAGAGAACTGTCTGTAATTCTGTTACACAAAAAATATTGTGAAGTAGAAAATTGCATACATATTTATTTTGTGTGAACTTTCATTAAAAATTTGGTAAAAATAAGCACAATACTTTGAAGTCCTGCCTGTAACAAGGCTACCTTCTTGTTGTTAGACATAACTCATTGTTGCACAAGACAATTAAAACTACTACACCACTTAATAAAGCAAGAGGTAATTTTCTTAAAGAACAGAACACAGTAAGTACATGAACTCACCAAATAGTTGTGTCAATGTGGTCCGATGAGTATTGCCTATAGTCTAACTGTGCAAAGAGAGGGAAAAGTACCTGCACTCCTCCAATGGAGTGCAGAGCACTTTGGATAGAATGCGTTAAGACTGCTTTCACATCCTGACAAAGAAGAAATAAGAAATACTGAAATCTCCTTCAGAAACTGCTAAAAAGTTCACTAGAAACACTTTGAAATTTCTTCAGTACAAGTCTTATATTATTAACAAATACAAAGAAACAGCAAGTAGTAAACTGGCTGCCACAGCCACATTAAACGCCCAGGCCAGCTGACCTACTGCTTTAGATACAGTCTACAGTGCAGACATTCAGATGAATATACAGGAAGTGGCTTGCAATTTCTAAAACAAGTCTTTAATGATATTGAAACTGTAAAACAGAACACATGAAAAACTTCTGGGGAAAAAAAAAGATTAAAGGGTTCAAAGGAAAGGGTAGCACATCAAGAGAGCAAAGGATGGAGATAGGTAGTATCACTAGAGGCGTGAACATATGTTAGAAATGAAGGATTTTTTTCTTCAAGTTAACACAGTCTTTGCAATAATTACTTTTTTTTTAGGTTATAGCTTTGATAAAATCAACTTTTTTCTTAGGATTCTTGTGTGTCCATATTAATTCAAGAAACAGGGGAGGTAGCACCAGGGACAACCCAAAAAAAACCTCAAGCTATCGGCAGCTCTCTATCTTTTCCAAGTCCCTATCAAACTCGATTTTTAGGATTTCAAACAGAAATCATTTGTATCCTCCAAATCTATGAAAATGTTAACATACCTGCAGCATGAGGGCATGTGGTGAATGAACAAAAATAGACGGGTTATCCTTAGGGGATGACTCTAAACATAGTTGTGCATCTGTAGCCCTTGGATTGTACATAAAAGCAATAGCACTGGATAGTTTGCCATCATACAGCAACAATTTGTGATGTTCAGCAAGGAAGAGATCACTTTCTGCCTTGAATTTGAATGTTCCCTGGATTGGGGAGCAGGGTTGAGGAAGGAAAAAAGAAAAAAAAAAAAGGATTATACATATATACATTGAGATCACAGTTCAGAACACAACTATTGCCAAAAAATGACTAAAACATTGCCTCTTCAATCTAGCAATATTTTGAGAAGGGTCTCTTAAGAACATTGACTCAAAGTCAATCCTACAGAAATAAAACTGCAGAATTTTTCTTTTTGACCCCTGAAGAGCAACATTGCAAAATGGTGGGTAATGTAAAAGGAACACATTAACTAAGAAACAGAATGACAGTCAGCAATGTTCACTCAGAAGGAACTAATAATTGAGGAGCAGACAGAATAGGAACCATCTTTTTAGCGTATGTTTGTACAGCTGCTAGCAAATAATAGTCTTCAATTAGCACCCTTCAGGCTATGACAAAACAAACAATAAATCACTGCAACAAAACTAATCCTCAGCACTAATGTCACACATTAAAAAAAAACCTGTCTAGCACAATCATATATAAAGCTACATTTCTAAAACAAATACATCATACTCGATTTTCAGTTTTCAGCATTAATGAAAAAGTGATTCTCCCTCTCACAACAACCAACACGAAAATTTTGAGAAGTAACAGGAACACAATATTTTAACAAGAAATTAAATAACTGAATTAATGCTTACTTGTAGCCTGTGAGGTGATACATAGGCTTATAGAAGAAACATGGAAGAGTTTAAGAAAAAGATTATACAGTAAGAACACTTTTAGAAGGACACAGAGGTGCTGCAACATTCTTAAAACCCAGCATAAAGAGTCTTATCAGAACTAAGCTTTGGAAACTTTACAGTAAATTCTAATATACCTTATATCCCAGACCAAGCTGATAGATGGCAAAGATCTGAGCAGCATTGAGAGCCTCACTAAAAAGGTAAACAGATGTCATTTGCCCACAAAACACTCGATTGGCATCTGCTGTTTCTGAAGAACCCAGGAAACATTTGTCAAATGTCTGAAAATGAAACAGAACCAAGTAACAGGGTTTAATCTATGCTACACAAGCAAATTATGCAAAGACTATGCATATTTTCAGGGAATATTATTTTTACACAAAACAAGCATTTGAAGATCTCAGCAGAAAAATTCTAGAGCTGAGATGTATAAAAGCAGAATCTGTGCCTCTACCAAACAACTGCTAATTTAATATCAACTTTTTTTTTAAATGCATAAAATGGGGGAGGTTAATTAAAAAAATGGCAAAGGATATCTATTTAATACATCAAGATGATCAACTACAGAGATTAGTATACAGGGATCACTTACATCACTGGTGTTGACAAACCATGTTATTTCTCCGTAAGATGCCAGCTCCCCATTTACATAACATCGAAGTTCACTGTTCTTCCAGCGGTTATAGATGTGCACTACAGTAACCATATACCACTAAATGATAAGAAAACAATTGATATAACTATATAGGCACTTAAGCATCAAAGTGGGGCATAGTGTAGAATAAATTCAACTATTTATCTGAATTACATTAGGATTGAAAGATTTATTTTAAGTAGAAAAGACTGAGTCATTGGTGAGCTTTCTCACATAGCTAGGTCAAAGGATAATATGCTAGTTTTTCAACAAAAGGTAGACACAGAAGCTTAAGAGATATTTATGGCATAGAACTCAAAAAATCTTCATGGTAATGCTGAACCTAATTTACACTGAAACCACTGTGTAAATAATTTCTAAGTTGGATTACTCTTAGCATGATGGACTACTGCAAATGTTGTCATTCCAAAGAGCAGGGATGGCTCCAGACTACAGACTTTCAAAGGCTGTGCATGTCAAATTATCACAAACAGAATCCATATTTACAGCAGGGAATTACTGATAAGAAATTCCTGAGGAGGCCTGTTCTCCCACAAAACCTTTACACCAGTTGCTCCAAAAACATTAGCAGAATATCTAATTGAAAAAGGAAACATTTTCAACATAGCATAATACTACTTAATAGGCAAGCTAGCCTTGAACATCAGTGATAAAAATAAACTCATATTTTAATGATTAGATTTTAAAAGATACATAAAGCACCAAATACAACTACACTATTTCCTGGACAACCTTAACGAACATGAAGTAAAATATTCTTTTGAGAATGAATCTGTTGTTTTCCAATATGCAAGATGACCAAACTCCTAATTAATTGTCTTAGCTTGATCAGGAAAATTATATTTGGGTTAGTAATCACGCTTTCTTATAATGAAACTGCATTCTTCCACACTGAGTGAGTAATAACATTAAGGGGAGCCTCAGCAAAACCTTTTAGGAAAAGGAGAAGAGAATGTCCAAAGGTGGGAGAAAACACAGTATAGAGAAGGAAAAAAAAAAAAAAAAATCACAAGACTTAACTTTCAAGCTGTGTATATGTACTCAGACAGCTCTCACAAGACTAACAAATTCATACAACTTTTGGTGAACTGCATTTTCTAACTCTTTCTTAAACATTTTATACATAAAATTTAAAAGAAACAAGAATTCAGAACACTAATGTGTTTTGCTCATTCCAGTGTATCTGTTCTCCTGCAGAAAGATGCACCTAATCAATGCCTACAACACTCCCTCCCAGCCTACATTTTCTAATTCATGAAACCAGTTTGAAAAAATTTATTATTTTTACTCACCTTTTGTGGCTTGAAATCAAATTTAACACAATGCTGGAAACCTTTTCCCTTTGATTTTATGGACGTTACAATCAAGCAGCCTCCAACAAAGTGAGCAGAATAACCAAGTCCTTTGTTTGTTCGAAAACTAACAAATTAGAACAAAATCAGCACATGCACAGATGGAAGCAGAAATCATTAAACAATTAACAGAAACCAAACATCAGAAATATGGTTTTACATAATACTCACCAATATAAGTAAGGCTTATCCTTATCCACATTGATATTATTTACAGGATCCATTCTTAGCCAAGTGTGAAAAGTAAATCCATTCTGATACGGCCACTTGGCTATAGGAGGTAAGGCAATAGCCTAAAGAAAGTAAAAAGTTATTCAGGCAGAAAAATCAACATCACCATAGTTATGAGTATACAGCTTAAGGTAGACATTACAAATGTATACTGATACACAGATACAAATGTGTACAGTACAAATATTTACATTTTCTCTATACTAAAAAAATCTGGCCTAACTTCTGTGCATTTTATGCTCCATTGTTAAAATAATTAATCTAAATATTTAAAAACTGATCTTTGTATCTCAAAGTAGACTATTAATAGTAAGCTACAGTTCAAAAACTAAATGCTTTAGTGGAAACCTTACAGCATAAAAACTCCTTAAAATGCAAATTCAAGCTGATTTGGTTTTGTGGCAACCTGACAGAATAATGAGATTTATAAACTTAGTTTCACATAGTGTTGGTATTCAGTAAAATAATTTATTATGAAAAAAGGCTAGCCACAAAATGAAAATCACATACATTTCACTTAACAGATTCTTTTCTCTCTTGAAACCTCACGTCTACCTAACCTTCCAGTTATGACAGATATAAACTTCCTTAAAAGAAAGGTAATACAATCTCCACCAGCCAAATCTTCATACCAAACACTGTGTTTATGCTAACTCAAAAGCTCTTTTAAGTTATATACTGTGTTGTGGGACCCTCTGTTTCAAACAGTGGGGTTTTATTGGGGGGGGGGGGGGTTGTTTGGTTGGAGTTTTATTAACATTACTATTAACTTTCCACTGTTTTGCTGTGCAGATTTGCAATACACACTTCAACTAAGACTGCCATAACCTCTGATCAAAGATCCTGTCCAGATGATCAATACCAGTGAACAAAAACATCAAAGAACTCGAGTGTCACCAGACTCCTTATTATGATCCCATGCTCCATTCAGTTATCCCTGTCCAAACAAAATGCTATAAATCCTTCTCTATACCAGCTAACTAATCAGTCTGCATGTCTTTGAGCCCACCTTTTGGCAACTGGTAGCGCTATCATTTGGTTTAACTCACAATGGATCTTGGAGCAATTATATTAAATACTTAGTTTCTATGACCTCTCAATTAAACAAAAAAGTAAGAATATTCACCCTAAGGTTACTGAGGCATCCCAATATACATACAGTTCAAGCGTTCAACACAATCACAAGAAGTCAAATACAAAAACAGCACATGAATAGCCAAACAGAACAAAAAACATTATCTATTGCCAATTTCTGTTGCACATGATAAACACACAAGTGCAGAAGCATTTTTCTAGTAATCTGTACTTCTCAGTCTCAAGTTTTCATTCCAAAAAAGAATTATGTCATCAAGTTGGTGAAATTTAATCTCAAGCCACTGAGGCAGAAAGGTAATGGGTTTATGTGAAGAAAACTGGAAACAGTCATCTGATAAATCTTATTCATATCTTATTCTGAATTAAGCATGAAATTTTGAACATACTATTTCATCCTACGATTTCAGGAGCAAAAGTGTTGATATACTTGAATTTCCACAGAAGGTTCTGCACAGTGTTTTTCAACTACCTTTTCAGTTTCTAATTCTTTTTCAAGTGAAAATCATAATTTAACAATTAATCAGTCACCTGAACAATTATGAAAAGACTAATCATTGGTAAATTTAATCCCCTTTCAGTATTATTCAACCTATATGTCTACTATCCACATTTTCTCAGCAAATTCTTATAGCCAATATATGTTATTCACATCATCTGCTGCAAGTATGGCCACTTCACGTTAAACACTTTCTGTGGTTTCACTAACAAAAGTTTCCAGACTTTTCTTCAAAGATTGCCAGAAGCTTCCCCTATGTCCAATATAGTCAATGCCAGTTGGCCCCAAGTCAGACCCACTGCTGGCCAAGGCCAAGGCCAAGCCCATTAGCAACGGTGCTAGTGCCGCTGGGATAATGCATGTAAGAAGGAGAAAAAGTTACTGTGCAGGAGCAATTGCAGACAGAGAGAGGAGTGAGAACATATGCAAGCAGCAGCTCTGCAGACACCGAGGTCAATGAGGAAGGAAGGGAGGAGTTGCTCCAGGTGCCAGAGCAGATTCCTCTGCAGCCCATGGTGCAAACCATGGCAAGGCAGGCTGTGGCCCTGCAGTCTATGGAGGTCCAGGATGAAGCAGATAAGATATCCACCTGCAGTCCCTAGAGGTCCTCATACCAGAGAAGGGGGATGCCCAAAGGAGGCTGTGACCCCATGGGAAGTCTGCACTGGAGCAGTTCCTGGCAGGACCTCTGGCCCATGGAGAGAGGAGCCCATGCTGGAGCAGTGTGTGAAGAACTGCCGCCTGTGGGAGGGACTCATGTTGGAGAAGTTCATGGAGGACTATCTCCAATGGGTGGGACCTCACACTGGAGCCAGGGAACTGTGTGGTGAGGAAGGAGCAGCAAAGACAGGGTACAACAAACTGACTGCAACCCCCATTCTCTATTGCCCTGTGACACTTGGGGGGGGAGAAGGTAGAGAAATAAGGAGTGAAGTTGAGCCTGGAAAGAAAGGACAGGTGGGGTGAAGATGTTTCAAGATTTTGTTTTTATTTCTCATTACCCTGCTCTGATTTGATTGGTATTAAATTAATTTCCCCAATTTGAGTCTCTTTTGTTCTTGACGGTGACAGTTGAGTGATCTCCCTGTCCTTGTGCAACCTACAAGTCTTTCAATACATTTTCTCTCCCCTGTCCAGGTAAGAAGGTATAGCAGTAGAGCAGCTTGGTGGGCACCTGGTGTCTAGCCAAGGTCAACTCACCACAAAACTACTCTCATACTGGATAATAACACAAGCACCATTCCCATAGGAACATGGGAGCGAAAAGCAGGCAGATTCTTACTGCAACAAAATTAACCTGACCCAGCCTAGAGAGGAAAAAAAACCAAAAAGCTTCATTTATAGCTTTTCTTTTTGTAATAGTATTTGTCCTTCTATAGTAATAATGCACATTTATTATAAACATGATTTATTTAGGCATATGTTGGTGTCAGGCAGAGAAAAAAAAATCTGATTAAAGCTCTACTTCTATGACATTGACAAATGAGACAAACAAACAGAACAAATGAGAATAACCAATGGCCATGAGAGAACAACAAATGAACAAACAAGAGACTTAAAATATCTACATACTGCAGCACTTTTTCCCGGAAAGTTGAAGAAGGCATCAGGTCCATACTTCTGAGGCATGTGTTTTAACACAGACAGTAACTTCCCAGCATGTGGTGGCTGACAAAGAGAATTACACTTGTAAATAAATAAAACACACCTATAAGAAAGAAAATACTATGCACACAAAAAATAATTTTGACAAATTTAAAAGCTTTGCACATAGTTGAGCAATACTCTAAGACACTTAGCCCTTTCAACAAACAACATTAACAAAGAATTATGGATACCTTCACACAATATCAAGTAGGTGCACAGAAATACAATTAATTGGATAACTAAATTAAGGATAAATTAATTGGATAACTAAATTAAGAGGCCAGAGCCACTTTCATGCAGCATAAACTAAACTGACCCTGAATGCTGGTTCCTCCCTCGAGCTGTTCATTACTATCAGTGCTACCATTAGTGTGAATTTGCAGTGACCTAAAGAAAATTAACTGATCCAGCTGAAAACTGACTTCGGTAAAACAAATGCAAACCAATTTTCAATTACAGCAGGTTTGGACTGTGCTGTATGAAACCTGGCCAGCACAAAGGAGATGGGGAATACCTAGGAAAAGGGAGAGGGTGGATCAGCAGAGATTATTTTCCTCAGGATTACAGTCATATACTAAAGTGGTTTTGGTTACATATATCCCTTCATATAAGCCCATGGAAAAAGATTCAAGTCTCGAGGGCAGTCTGGAGCACCTAAACTGCGTGCTCAGTTAGTGTGAATATTTAACACTTCCCCACCACTACCCTAATTCTGTGAGGACTTTGTTGTAATACTCAGCAACTATAAACTCCAGATCAAGTACATGAGCTCACAACAACAGAAGTACAGCAAATACTGCTAATAGTGACAGAACAATTTTGTGCGTCTTCTTTTACCACTTCATAACTTTCCAGTGGAAAGCATTCTTAAATTATGACTTTACAGTTCTGAGTTTTAACTCGGAGTGCCCTTTTCACCCTTCTTGTATGCAGAACCAAACACTGCATGATCCATTACAAGTATTCCAAATGTACCAAAAATTAGTCAGATAAATAGTGCTTCATGAACCTGAATTAGAATTGAGGAGGAAACACAGAGAACTGCTTAGATGTCTTCAGCACTATAGAATTCAACTAGGTAATTTGTGCTGTAGCCAAGTACTTTGTATCTTTTACAGCACTGCTGATTTTAAGATTTATGGAGGTGTGTAACTCCTTAGCAATGCAACTGTGACATTTTTCTCTTCCTTTCCTCTATATTTAGTCTTTAATAAAGAAAGGAAATTAAATGCAAATAGCAGAGAGACAGGAAATGAAAAAGTGAGTGTTACAGAGACAACTTTAATTCATCTGTGGTTAAATATACTCTATATGTTCAATTATTAAGTTTAAACCCTCTATTAAGTTTCAAGTATTTTTATTAGAACAAGGTAAGATTTCCAAAGTTATCTGGATTATCAAAAGGTCTTTTAAAATTTGCTTTATTATTTGTGCCTACTGGCTTTTATATTGACTTTTTTAATTATCTGAAGTAGGCAGAGACACTCTACACTAGATAGCGCATTCAGAGATACTTTAAAATTCAAAGCAGGTAAAGTGACTGGTGCAACAGTTCCCAATTTCAGCAAAAAAAAAAAAAAAGTTTATGTTAAAGAAAACTTTATCTGGTGGCCTTTACAACACACACATTTTTACTTCAGGGAAGGTGGCTCTCAACAATAAAATGAGACCCTCTCCTTCCTTCTACTACACACATGATGGAATTTTTCAGCTGGAGCTTATTTCCTTCATTTCAGTTTCTACCATAAATTCTCATCTCCCTAATCAGATAAATATATCCAATATTCACGTAAAGAAGAACAATGTGAAAATAGGAGCACACTGAACTGCCTATGTAGACATTTTTTATAGATTTCTCTCTTTTGCAGTTAAAAAAACAAATAATCCTTTTTCCTTCAATTTCACAACTGGAATTACAAAAATAAAAACATGTGTATAAAACACTTGCTTAGAGTCACCGTATTATTCCCAGGTGTTCAAAAAGATCAACCTATCCACAGATCCAGGAGGAAATTTAATTTCATCACTATTCTACTCTGTATTTTAATTGCTTGCAAGTAAAAAGATTCACTGCTGTAATACCAGAAAGCATCCTGTATTTCTTGGTATGTTTACAATTTGTTCATTATAAAGGTTATCAAACAGACTTTTAAATTGTGAACAACAGGAAAAATATAAGCAACAATAACACAAAACTGAAACTTTTTTGTTTCTTTTACCCATCTCCCTTTTTGTCCTTGAAGCTTGCTGAAGAATAACTTTAGCTCTCGAACTGTCAAGTTATAGCTAGCCAACACACCCAGCATGTCCACTAAGAGATCTGAAAAGGAAAAAGAAACAGCACTATAATTGCTTAATAGAATGCAATGTCAAATTTCTATCATTTATTAAATTTTTCCATGACATTCTACATAAAGAAATTCAGTTTGAGTCATACACTGAGTGAAACTGTACCTGCAATCATGTTGTCAGCTCTATCAATCCTCTTGAGCACTTGTTCAACAAGCCCCACTTCTGTGCATGCTTGTAGATTGCGTATACTTTTCTTCAAGATTGCTGTGAACATGCTCCACACCTCAGCCTGGCAGGTGATGTCACACTTGTCCAGCAAGTCTACCATGCAGGTGATGGCCTCTCTTTCTTGGATGATGAAGTTCATTTCCAAGTCAAACTGGCCCCCAACAAGCTTTCAGACAGAAGATTAAAGAACAACCTTAAAACAATTGTATCAAAGTAGCATTCCATGTTTAAAGTTATTCAATCTGCAAGAAAAAAGCTATCAAATACATTAAAGAAACACAATGAGGCCAATATCCATATATCAATTTTTGTTCTTCCTCTGTTTCAAGTTCTGTTGAGTAACTTCAACAAAGGTGTTCCTAAGGTCTCACCTACTATCAGGCCATTGGTACAGAACAACATTTGGATGATTCAAGGTACTGGTGTCCTGAGCTGCCCCACACAGCTGTAAAGTGAAGACACCAAGCGAGTGTTCTGAAACCAGTGAAAGAGCCAAGTCAGCTACCTTAAATGGCCTGAGTGGCCCTAAAAGCTTTCCTTCACATGTGCTTAATAAGAGGACAATTCTACCCAAAAGGAGCTGATGCACATCAGAAATATTGCCACTTCTAAACACTTAAGAGTCATTCCTGAGATACTGAATAAAGCTGGTTAAGTATTAACTGCCAGTTTCATTAGTAGTCACAGGTACTAAAAGGAAGCAAAGGCTGGCCGTATTTGCACGAACGTGAAACAGCAGCACCACTGGAAGCCTTTGACTATGCTTTGGCTAAGGCACTTTAATCCTGTGACATTTCAGGTCTCCTAGGTGCAGGCTTTTGTCTAAGCACACAGTGAGTAACTAACAACATATACACACACCAAGGAGGTGAGAAGGGGAAGGAAATTAGTGTACTCAGAAATTCCAGTTGAAAGAAAGATGAACTGTAATCACTTAACTCCACCCCTATTCCTCCCCTCCACTTTTTAATCTTCTCTTGGACTTCAGAAATGTAACAACCTAAAAACGTGCCATGCTTGCCAAAATACTTAGTATATACCATCATACAAATATGAATTCAGATAGCATTGACCCAAATGATCAAAATGGACTCATGATCCAAAGTATTTCAGATTATTCTCACTTCTACAAGTTTATCTAAAAAAATATATTTTTGTCCCACATGGTGTTCCTTTCACAGGCTTTCACCATTAACAGCTTCAATACTGTGACTTGCTGAAGTCATACCATGTTGCAACTGCCCCAAAATACATACGCTAGCTTGCTTCCGTACTAGCTCCAACAGCTTCTCTCAGCTGGTCAAGATTTGAGGATAAACTTAGCCAACAGAAGAGAATATATACTCTTCATTAACTACTAAAATTACCATACATTTTCCTCAAGTGTCTAAATCTTGTCACTTTGAAGAAGCAATCTTTGGTCTTCTGGGCATAAATCAGTAATGCCAAACACAGCAAGAAGCAGAGAAAGTTACTGTGTTTATGACAGAATAGACAATGTCTCACGGCTACAATTTCAGTAATTTACACTTTTCCATTTTCTCCTCTCTTGGTCATGAAAATTATGCAATTTACTGTGAGATGCTTCCTTAATATCTAGGGAAACGGTAGGAACTGAATGGTGAGACTTGAATTATATTCCTAGCTTCCCTATATCAACTCATGCTGTCAACTCAAACAGATCTATCAAGTCCTTATCATTCTCCAAGCCTCAGTTTTCCCATTCCAAAAGATGGAGCAGAGGCCTACCACAAGAAACCTCTGTAAGGTACAATTCAAGGAAGAACACAGAGCAGAATAAATTAACACATAATTATCGCAAAACAAATGCAAACTAATATGTACACCCATTAAAAAAAACCAAATTGAACAAAACATTTGAAAATATAAAATACATGAGCAACGTTACACTTCATTTCACATTGAATTTATCATACTCTACAGCACTGAGGTATTCCCCAATGGCTCAAAAGAAGCCACTCTCTTTCTCACCATCTAGGTAAGAAACAAAGAAAACACTGCATTCTGTGTATGGACAGAATAGATGAAGTTTACATTCTAGCCACAAACCACCTGCTAATTCTTAACAAGAAATTCAACTCTTTATGCATTTGGTTTTAACTATCAGCGAACCATCAATTATCACACCAAAACCATATACAGCAACTAGAGGTGACCTTACCTTCACCCTATAGTCTACACTACCAATCTTTCATTTTTGGCTAGATACACTACTATCAGTAACCACTCATCCAGGAAGCTGTCAAATTAGGTATCCCATCTAATCTGCAAACATAAGCATTTCAGCAAGTACATTCTAGAAATAATATGCTACGGTAAAAATAATTACCATTTTAACATTTCCTTTAAGGGAAGTGAGGACAAAAGACTGACAGAGAAAGCAATACACCAAAGGCACAGTGCAGTTGATGTACTATATGTATGCATACCCATTAGATGCACATAAGCACATACACACCCCACAGTATGTCATATTAACCCTTTCTAATGGTGATTTGAAACTGATCAACCTTCAAAACACAAATTTGTTTCCAATGACAGGGATCATAATCCAGGTCCATGCATTGGCTAGTTATTATCTGAGCTGCAGTAATGGCTGTGCACAGCAAAATGTAATCTTCCCAAATGTCACAGTAAGTTATGAATATCTGAGCAGCTTAATGCACCTTACTAGCCATGAAGTGCGAGAATGTAATCTTATTACCTTTTTTATGGTTGTATTTTTTTGAATAATGTAGCCTTTGAACTGATGTATAGTCTTTCCTTGCACTTTAGCATGATTTGGTCTCCTGTGTCGCACAGTCCATTTTTCAAAATTCTCCAGTTCAACGTATTTTAAGTCCTATGCTGAGCTGCATAAACAATCTTTATAGCAACCTACAGGGTGGCATAACGTTTTCTTTCTTCGGCATATAGAATTAAGTATAAGATTACAGGAATGGTTGTAAAGGGCAGTATTCAAAGTATTCAAATACAGCCTCACAAATTTTACATTTTGCCAGTTATATTTACCTTTGAAAAAATATAAACTAAATATAAATATAAACTAAACCAATAGCTCAAGCTTTTTTGTAAAATGTTTCTACATTTAGCTGATTGACAACAGGGAGAATACAGCAATTTTCTACTACACACAGAGTATGGGGGGTTTTTCGTCCCTTGGAGGACCAAACTAATGAGAAGTCAATATAACAGCAATAATTTTAAGTACAAAATAGCACTACATCACTTAGAAATAAAAAGCCAATTTAAACACATGAAACCTCTCTTCACAATGAGTTTTTCATCTAACATAAAATGGAAGTGACCTAAGATATAAAAGAGTCACTCTTTGAGTGTACAACTACCAAACTACAGTATGCAGAAAATAGCTTAGAATAAACACATTCAAGCTCTACTTTCCTAAAAGATCATTATCTACATTATGAACCTAAAATCATTTCTCCCAATGGCAGATACAAATATTGCAAAAACTAGTAAGAAAATGGAGGCAAAAGTATTTCCAAGACCACAACCAGCATTTCTCGTGGAAAAGCCAAATTTGTCATACAACCTACACATCAAGACAAATGTACTTGATTTGTTCACTAAAGCCAGGATGAAAGAACTATTAACTAAGCAAAATGTGACCTCTCTTTGCTTAAGATGCTGATTTTGTAATCTCAGAATTGTTTAATATGTCCAAAATAATGAGAACGTACAATGACTATCCAGTAGAAAATGCCTATCCCAGGAAGAATAAAGTGCAGTCAAGTAGGCTAGGCATATCTCAGGGAAAATTTTAAGTTTATGCTTAACAAGAACCTGCAAAACCATGCGTACAAAGCTGGTAACTGCCCAAAATCTTCTATTCATAACAGTAAGGTACTTATGCAAGGTAAACATCAAGAAAAATGTGCTAAGCTAAACAAGATGTTATTTCAACAATTAAAGGTTTGATAAACACCCTACATTTTATATCTGTTCACAAAATAGTTATGTTGTCCAGAATGGCCCTGTTCTTCTATGCAATTTCACATCATGTCAATCAACCTGAGGTTAAAAACAAAACAAACAAAAAACCCTCATGTGTTTCATCCCTCAACGACAGAATCTGCATGCAGCTTCTGGACAAAACAGACACAAAAACGATGGATTCATTTTAGCCATTATACTTTTGAGTAACAACAGAATATTCACATTCCAGACTCCATATCCCCTTCACGTATTCAGAAACTCAAAACAAATGTATTGATCATCAAAAATACCAAATACTTCCCATGCCAAAGATTTGGAAAGTATAAGTACTAAAAATCTCTTTAGGACAAGGATCTCATAGGATTATGAGTAATCCCAAGCATCCAAATCCCCTGAAGACAAACAGGAAACAGTAAAAGTCAATGCCATGATACACATCCTGGGTGTGATAAAAAGATGGTCCTGATTTGGAGAGGCCTCTATAGACCAGAAGAGAAAAAAATTGAGGAAGAATAACTTGTACATACTAATTTGCAGCAATTCATTCTCTGCCCCTCACTTCTCACTTTTCCATCACTAACATAATACATGGAGGTGAGACCATATTAAAACATGAATCCTACGAAGAGATTTGGTAGGAAAGCCTGCTGAAAGTTTGGAGAAGTAGATCAATTAATGACATTAGCATGAATGTGAAGTCAGTGAAATCATGACAAACAGGGTTCAGGCCCAGAGAGGTTATAGATAGGAAGGAAAGAGAAAGAAAATGCCTGGATGTCAATCTTTTTTCTTCAATATATTGCCACTACATCAACCATAAAGCAACATAAAAATTAGACAAATCACAAAGAACTGTGGGAAGACCCACTCATGAAAGGCAAGGTCATTGCCTTCCAGCAACATGCAGACAATTTAAATCATTTGCTACCTTACCTCAAAGTTTAAAGTAACTTGAGACAATGAATATGGAAGTGACACTTTTCGCAGAAGGGAAGATGCTACTCCAGCCTATTTGATAAGCATCATCTTTAATCTTGCTCCAACTCTGGCCTTGCTTTCCTCCATGTTAAAAAAAAAACAAGCAAAACCAAAACCAACACCAGAAAGCAAAACTTATCAGACAAAGAGCAAACAGGTACTTCTTGAGCAGAAAACCACATTACATTTTCTTTTAAATTAGCTGCTCTCTCTCCTGTTACCAAGCTCCTAACAAAGCCAACACCTTCATTTACCAGGAAATAAGAATGGACCATTTTAAACCAGGTATATCAATACTGGCACTGCACAACAACAATGCACCCACTTTAACCTCGATGCTTTCATATGACTCTGTCCAATACTGTTATTAACTATGATCAAAGACGGGTCATTCAGGAAAAATCATTCCTACTGTTTCCCTTCATAGTAATGTAACATAAATGTTCTGTATTAAAATAAAATTTCTCAAAATCTGTCTCTAGCTTGGAAAACTGCCTGAAAGTAAATTTAACAAGCACCCACAAGGTGTTAAGAGTCTACTACTGCCACCTAATGTTGTACTTGAAACTGTTAGCCTAGCACTACACGTTTTTAATACAGTGTCTCATCACAATATAATTCTCTTCCTCCCCAAGACAGCTTTATATCACTAGTTTATACCTCATGCTCTGTCACAAGGAAGAAGAAAGCTGTATCTCCAGGAAGTAAGACTGGGTAAGATTTCAAATTAGCAGAAAAGTTTACAATTAAGAATAGGTTTACACAAAACCCGAGTTTCTTCAATTTCACAATTGCTAGCTACAGAAGGCACACAATTTACCCTATTTACACAGGGGAAAAATAGCAAATATCTCCTAGGCAGTTAATCTGAGCCATAAAACAGTTCATTAAAACTTTTCTTTTAAAAGGTACTGAGCTATGTCTATGTACAACTTAAAGCAAAATTCTTGTCCCGGTAAGTACACTACATCTGATGCATCCTCATGATCTTTTCCCCAGACAGAGGAGAGGGGGAAGGAGAACAGTTTTGAAAGGTAACTATGCAGTAATCAATGATGCTGTATTTCCTATAGCTAATAATCTAGTATTTTTACTCTGCTTGAGAGCATTTTTATGTCAAATTAATTCAGTAACACAATTAAGTCACTTCAGAGTACGCATCTGAAGCCCCAGTGCAAGCAGAGCAATGCAAGGAAAAATCAGCTCTACACAATGTTTTTAAACATGGGGAGCAACACCATGAATTTCAAACTTCACACGTTTTTTGGCTTAATTTTAGAAGCTTTTAGAGATTTTGTTTAAAAGTATGTACCAAGCAATGAAATTCAATCCCTATCTTATACATGGAACAATCCCACTTTTAAGCAAAATGTTAAATTTTATCCTACAAAAGCAAATTTTAAAAGATAAAAAAAACCTACATTTATTTTACCAGTTCGGAATTCGTTAAAAAAATCATCTCAGTACAAACAGCTCATATTAAAAATAAATACTGCACTCAAAACAGTTACTTCATACCCCTGCACGCAGTGCTTCTGTCTTCCCTTCTGGAAATTCAAGAACAGCTTCCAAAATGAAAGATATGGACAAGTCCCATATTAGGAATTTTACCCTCCTCCCATTCTTTACTGACCCATTAACAGGTGGGACAGCTAATGTAAAATGGATTGCAAAGAACATGCCACAAAACACAAGTACTGAAAACACACTCGGACATGGACCCAGCGAACCTGCAAGCCATTGGACAAGGTCAAAGAAGAAAACAGGAGACAATATAAAGCTGATTTTCTACCATTTTTGTCCACAGCACCACACTGAGCAGAGAGGCCCTTTGCTCCTGAGGATATCATGTGACTATAAGCTTTTATTTCAAATCCTTGAGGAAACAAACGACCACCAAGTTGATTTTTCTCCATGTAGAACAATTTCCAGACAAAATTTTGTTACACTCCAAAGAATGGCAATGGACCTATTTACAAAACCTGGCTGCTTTCCGAGTTCGGCTTATACTATACATCTCACTAGATATTAACACAGATAGAGACTCTATAGAAATCCAGCTGAAATTTGTATGTTTCCAGTATCCGTATTAATAGCATTAAATTGTGCTTTTGGTTCAATTAACTTTTTTCAGTGTACTTTAACCTGTGACACCATTTAAGACATACAAGAAAGATACGACTCCAGGAGAGGGTTTAATAATATGCAAATTTGTATCTCCATACAGGAAATGAAACATCCTACATCTTTGTATCACATCAGATTTGTATGCGCATTGAAGGCAAATAAATCATTTAAACCATGATACACAGAACCTTTTTAAATTTGCATTTATCTACAGTAAATACTGCCATGTTCCTTAATAGCTTGCTAGTGCAATCTTAGCAAACTAATGATTTATGGTTTTGACATTTTAAAAATCAGAAATCTGTCATCTTCTGACATCCAGCAGAAAGTCAGGTCGAGTTACATTACTCTGAATTTAAACTCAAATACATGAAACACACATAGCAAAGCACCATACCATACTGTCCCTTCATTATGCCAGCACTTCCCTCCCCTAGCTACACTTCTTAAAGTTATCTAACGTTTTTATTTGAATTTACAAGAACATTAAAACCAGACTTCTTTTCAGGACCCAGACACATGTAACTTTACCAAGGACAACTTTTTGTCAATCAGACAAAATCACCCATCAGCAAACGATCTGCTGTACGCTGAGAGAAACAGACTAACCATACCTCAGCCACCAAGCAGCACAACTGTGCATCCTGCCCTATCTTAATCATTCCCCTCAATGTAGTAGCCCAAAAGATAACACTTCTAATATCTTATGTATCAACAAGTCCAGAACAGGTAACAAACCATAAAGTCAGAATGACTCTACAGAGAATGCCCTACTTGTGCCTACCTCCACCAGTGAAGACATTCACACTGCATGATACAGGCAGAAACAAATTTATTCTAGCCTTAGGCAAATCAGGGAAAAAGAAACCCAACTATACAACACTGGCACCATGCCTGAGCAAATATAACTAACTTCACATATAATTAAAAATCAGCACCTGCACAGAAGTTAAACAGGTAGGTTAAAATGAGTGGACTGACTCCCATCACCAGAGAAGAGTCTTCTCTTGCAATGACTAGCAAAAAAACAAACTTCAAGTCTAATAATACATTGGGATACAGCTAAAAAAAACACCTGAAACAATCTGCCCAGCTTTCTCATCATTAAATTACTTTTTCTAACCTGCTTAGTATGCAGCATCTAAAAAACTAGCAGATAGCCTTGTTTTAATAACCTAAATGTAAAAGATTGCCAAAGATAACTGTTTTCCTTCAATTAAAGCAGTGTGCAAAGACGGCAATAACAATACGGTAAGAAAGCATTTTAAGATGCTTCCTTCAATCATTTGTTTTACTAATGACTCAGTTATTGAATTTCAATTCGGTAAGGAAATCACAGGTGTAGTAAACCCCTTCCAGTTATAAAAGAAGCACAAAACCCACATAGTTGTTATATATACTACATATATTGAACAGGAGTACTTCTAAATATATATATACCCACAATGCGTTACAAATGCACAACAATATCTTATATTTGACCTTCTGAAAACTGCAGCCTCTTAACCTATGAGAACTAGATAAAATGTAAATAATTCTCAAAAGGTCTCTCAGTACATCCAAAGTGAGGTACGTGCACCCCAGCAGGTGTAAAAGACAATCCACTGGGGTGTGGAAAATATTTTTTGTATCATTACTAAATAAAAGTTCAAAATTAAAATTAGCTTTTACTTATAATGTACATAATATGCTAATACAGCAGTACATGCATATAATTCCTAATAGCTATACATTCATTGTGGGTGCCTGCTCAAAGTTTTTTTAGCAATGGGGTGCAATCAAAAAGGTTTGAAGATCGCTTCCCTAGATGCTAGAGAACAGACAATATACCCCAACACTTTTCTACAGAAGCAATATATCTGGGAGTTTACGGTGGATTGGGGGGGGGGGGGGGTGTGTGGAAGGAAGCCACTGCTCTTTACAGAACCTGTCTGCATCCTGCAAGTATTACCCAAACAACCCTTCGTATAACTTTATAATTTCTGACCTAAATTGGATATCCACTTTGTAATACTTGCAAAGTACATTATTAAAAAAACTGTACAACAATGGGATTCTACAAGTAAAATATGGTTATCGATTTATTCTAGGAAACGGGTTTGAAAGTGTTTAGCCAGCTTGTACAGACTTGGGGATAGACACTACAAGTAAGGCAGAAAGGCAAAAGGAACACAGGAAATCACAGAAAAGGAACAAAACAGAACATGTACCAAACATGGAATTGTGTAAGAACAGCAAACAATATCCCCACAAGAGGAAAAAAATGAAGCTCAAAAAATCAAGAAAGAATACAAGCTCAAGTGAGTAACCAGTTTACTTATAAAGCTCTGTCAGGTTTTATCAGATTCAGCAACTGTGATGTTAAGTATTTCCTCTCCTACTGAAAGTTGCAGCCCTCATGTAGCACATGCTACACGCAAACATGTGCCAGCTCAACTGCCATCACATTTCATAGCTCAGCAGATTAATTGCAGAGAATTTCAGCACAACTAAAGGCACCGTGTTACAAATTCCAACAGAACCCAAGAGCCAGCACATCTGTTTCTGTCATTTCTGACACTGCCTCGATCCAGAACAGCTGGAAAACACTGCACTTGCCTTCTCACAATTGGCAGAGATTGCTGCCACAGCTAAAGCAGAGACAGTAAAGAGTATGGATGTAAGAAACACTAAATGACATGCTACAGGAAATGTAACACTCAGCTTTACATGCTGTCATTTTTTAATTTTCTGGAGCTGTGATCAACATGGGAGAACCATGCAGATGTTCTTGGATAGAAGGGTGACTGGAATGAATGAATAGCAGCCCTTCGTTTACTCTTACCAAGGAATGACTTCTCTTTTTTTTTTTTTCCTTTTGCTTCAGATTCCACCCCCTGCTCCCCTCTATGACACTACATTGCTTAGTTTTTAAAACATACACTACTAGAAGTCAGTGTATTGAGTGCACTGAAATAAGTATCTTGGAGAAAGAAAGCACAAGACTCAAGTGGTACATCAAAAGGATTTAGAACAAATCAGCTATACATGACTGAGCTCAAAGACCCACTACCACACTGGTGCTCAATTCCTCTTTTTGATCTAAGCCATGTCAACACACAAGAAGTTTAGCACATCATACTGCTCATGAGGGCAAGAGCAAAGGCAGCAGTCATACGCACTACAGTCACAACTGTAGCCCATCCACCTGTGCTTTATAACACCAAGGCTGCTGTTGCTAAACTTATGATTCCTACTAACTACACCAGAAAGAAAGGGTGCCTTAGTGAGAACATCAGTAAAACCTCAGCAACTAGCCCATTTTTCCTTTAGTTCTTTCAATCGCCACTAAGCAACACCAAAAGCAAGGACAGAAATGTGACTCTGCCACTTAATGTTTGTTACAAGCAGCTTACGTTCCTATGTTTGCTAAAACATTTTAAAGCTTCTCCCTCCTCCGATTCGCCACAGCACTGTTTTCTGTTTGGCTGGAGTCTTTCCACACCTAGTACAGAAGCTCCTGCTATTACTTCAAGGCTCTACCCTGCCTTGATTTCTCTCTCTCCCTTTTCTCAGCATGTAGGCAATGACTGAATGGAAACTGTCTCTGAGTAACAACAGTAAAGGAGAGGAAAAAAGAAAAACAAAAACCCCAACAAAACACAAAGAAACAAACAAGACAAAGACGACTAGCATTGCATATGTTATCACTAATGCCTACAAATATACCCTCCTGTTTAAAATGTTCCCCCTTTTCTCCTAATAAATTCCACTTGTTCTCTTGATCACCCTGTATGATAACTCTTTTCCACTTTAGTTTTTTCCATTTCCATGGAAAACAAAGTAGTGGATTTGGATATGCCCTACACAAAAATGCACACACAGTAACAACTCAAGTTTTGAAACAGTGCCGTAAATCTTTGACCAAAAACAAAAACCCAACCCAAAACACTAAAGCATTTTGTATACACAAAGTTGGTATAACCTTAATGCTAATTTAATTTCATGAAGTTGCAACTACTACTTTAAAGTTGTCTTTCTACTTGGAAAAGTATGGTGAGCTATGCAAAAGACTATAGTACACACCAGTGTTCCTCTTAGTGGTGCTTCTTTGGCTTTGCTCTTCAAAGTTACACTGGAACAAAAGGTACTAAGTAGACTGATTGAAAGAAAAAGGAAACTTTAAAGGCTTTTGCTCTGTTCCCACCCCCCCCACACCCACCCCTTTTTTTTCCTCTTAAAGGAGAAAAAAAATGTATTGACGTATTCCACATGTATTCATGAATTTAAAGACATTCCAATGTTTGCAGTGATACAATGGAGATAGTCTCTGGCTTCACACCGGAGAGACCACAGTTTATACTGTTATCGGTTGCTGTCTTGAAACTTGTTTCTTCTTCATTATTTTTGTGGTAATTATTTTTTCTGTTGTTGTATTGGGAAATATCTTTCCAAGTAAATATTTACATATGGAAAGCCACGGAAAACTTTGTTACTAAGAGCTTGATTTGATAAACACTGAGGAATGCATCTGTGCTTCTTCATAATGTTGAATTCGCTTGGCAAAACTTTATTTCTAGACATAATGTACCAGTAGAAGGGAAGAAAATTAAATAGCTCCTCTGCTACAGGTTTCACTGAATCGCCATGTTTAGAATTTAAATCAAAATGGCTAACTTACAAGCTGGAGATATTTTTCTATTTGCTTGTTTAAATGAAAACTACTGAAGTCCTCTATCATTTCCAAAGCATTTTCTGTTTATAAATTCTGTAGTTACCCTTGCAGTCCCAGAATCCATGACTATGATAGATGTTATATGTTTTCTTTGAAACTTGTGTTAGTAAGTAAATACAATTTTTAAAGGAGGTAGAGATTTTAAGAAAACAGGGAGATGGTTACATAGTTTTATTATTGTGGGGGTTTACTACTTCTAGAATTTGAAGGAAATCATGTACAACTGCAGTGGCTGTTAACACCAAAGAAAACAGGGAAAATAATTTGGATATGGAACAAAACAGAAGATTTTGCTAAAAAGATGATACTGTTCTTTGTTTTGATGACATTAAGCTCTCCTTTGATATTGATATTTTCCTTGTGTTCAAGTTGAGTAGCTTTTCAGAGTGGCAGATGTTCTTCACTGTCTCACTGAAGCAAGATTTATAGTTCAGTTAATCACACTTTTCACAGATAAAAGAGTATTTCAAGAAACAAACACCATTTCACATACTCCTACGTTATGTGGATGTAGCCTTTTTCAGGTTATGTGTATGATTATACATGGATAATTTAGTTTCAATTCACAGACTTGTGTGGGGAAGATGCTTAAGCATATTTCTAAATTCTTAAATTCCTAAATGCTTATGAGTGTAGTAATTCCAGAAAAAAAACTTTTTGCTTTAGGAGCTGAAATACATGATATTATAATTTTGATGACAAAACAAGGATAACTGCATTAGTGCTGTGATTTTATCAGATTTTTTGACAAATCTGTTGAATTTGTTCTTTTTGAAAAAGTCAAGCCTTGGTAAATGCTGGCTTTACTGGTTAAATGCTTTAATCTGTAATTCAGAACCCTTTTTGCCTCACAGTTGTTGCCTTCCTCCAGTCTAAACTGCAGTCTGTCACAGGAGGGTGGGAGGGGGTTTTGCCATGTTTTCTAAAGAATGCCTGACAGTTGCTGGTTTTGACAGTAATTTTTTTTTTAATAAAATCAATTACAACATAGTTTGCAATTGTATAAACTGAGAATGCTTTTGTGTTTTTAGTTCTAACTTCAGCTGCAGCTCTGGTCGACAGTTAAAATGAGCTTGGTCTATCATATACCTCCACTTTGTGCATATGGCATGTTGCATAAGTAGTCTGCACACCGGCCTACGTAGGAGGTGGCTCTCCTGGAGGAACTGGGAAACTGTGGTGTGAACTGGATGGGCAGAGCTGCTTAGCTAAATGTGATGTCATAAAGCTATGTCGGAATTGTTTAGTGGCGGACTTGGAAGTGCTAGGGTAAAAGCTGGACTCAATTTTAAAAGCCTTTTGCAACCTATATGATTCCTTGCCTCTGTACTCTAAACAGAAAATTCTGCCATTTGAGTTTTTTACATTTTAAACTAATGAAAAATATTACTTAAATGGTAGTGAAAGATCCCCAATCACTTATTCGACACCTGCTTAACTTGATCTCTCCAGAAACCAAACAGGCTTGAAATCAAACACATAGGCCAGATGCCTTCTCTCCTCCTCAAAAGAAGGAACAATAAATGCTGACAGCTGAGTACAAGCACAGTATCTGGACTAGCTGGTTAGCTGCCATTTCAAGCAGTAGTAAAAATAACTACATTTCAGGATACTGCCTTCAACTACTGGTTACTTTTAATATGGTTATAATTTTAAACAGCCGATTAAGAATAATAATTTGTTGTAACTAGGATAACATTGTTTCACAACTAGTGAACAGGATGGGACTGATTATTCCAAAACCTACTTTCAGCTCAACTACAACATATTATATGCATCATTTCCTTCCAATGTTTAAACCATAGGAAAAAGCAGTTCTTAGCTGTGTGGGTTTTGCTTTACACTATTTCAGCAATCATTTCAGTGTATAGCAGTTATCCTAATGTACAATAAACAGGAAATGAAAATTAGGTATTTACATTCCCACAAAAAAGACTGTGTGTCTTAAGTTTTATTCTTAACAAATTTAAAACTTCTATCATCAATTCAGTAAATGGTGATTTATTCAGACAATCTGTTTACTGATTACAGACCCACAAGTTTACATACAGGAAACTTTTTGCTTGTTTATTTCACATTTATCTGTCTTCTTCCATTTGTATGGAAATGTCCCTATAAGCAATCCTGTGTAAACAGCACTGCATTCTAGGCTGTGTAGTATTCCAAGCTGTAAAGCATTCATTTTCTCAGAAATACAACTGGTGTCTTTTCAGAATTATTCTTGCAAAACCTCTGGCTCTCTTTACACTCTTCTATGAGAATGAAAATACCAGTTCCTGGAGATCTGCACTTAAACTTGATTCTCTGAAAATGCGCTTTCTTGGAATTGCTCAAGATGAGATTTGTACTCTTTGAGAAATACCAGTAGCTGACAGGAGAAGAGTTTTTCTGGGCCAAGACATTAAAATACTTTTTGGAATAAAAACAATTCTTATAATTTTTAAGGATTTAAAAGTGGTTTAGGTTCAAAATTTGTAGGTTTATCATATGAGTTGTAGGCCCACATTCTCCTCACTCATACTGGCCACACTTCCACCTAATTTTTTCCCGATACCAACACAACAATTTCCAGGATTTCTTTTGTAGTTATCTTGACTCCTTGCATAATCAGCAACTTCCAGTGCCCTGGAGCACTGTAGCATTACTTCATATTAAATGAAACATTCCAAAACTAAATCTTTCAGTTCAATTTTCCAGGATGAAAAGTCAGTAAGAAATGTCCTTAATTTCCTTTCATAGGAATTTTTTTCCTCCACTTGAAATTACCCAAC
The DNA here is from genome assembly GCF_028554395.1 of Pezoporus wallicus. Classification (NCBI taxonomy): domain Eukaryota; kingdom Metazoa; phylum Chordata; class Aves; order Psittaciformes; family Psittacidae; genus Pezoporus; species Pezoporus wallicus. The sequence continues at coordinate 1,004,852 of NW_026636884.1, read as the reverse complement.
CTAGAACTGGCACAGCTTGCTACAAATAAAAGCTAGAGTATTTCCATAATGAAGTACCTTTTTTTTGAAGAATTAGAAGTATAAAGATATACAAGACTGAAGAAGTGGTAGACAGGAAAACATGCAAGGAAATGAAGGAAGAAACACCAATAAATCTGAAGACATAAAGAAAAAGGAATTATATTTAACGGAGAACAAGCAGAATGAAAAATACAGGCTTTCAGCTCAGTGAAACACTGAGAAGACTAAATCTGAAAGCAAATTCTCTAGCCTCCTCAGAAAGAAAAGCTTGCAGGACACAAAAGGTTTCAAGCGAGCAATGCTGGAGTCTGAAGAGGAGAAACTAAGACCACTTTTCTGCAGAGTTACCTCCTGTTTGTACATCTCCCCATTTTCCTCTTCTGCATACATTGGTACTTCCTACTCCTAGCTTCATTCAGCTTTTCCATAAATGTTTTTACAGCAGAAGTCTCCTTTGCATAAGCTTGTTCTCTCAGTGTGAAGTAGGGTTAGAAAATCATTGGTTCTTACCCCCTCTTTTCATCATTAAATATATTATCTTCAAATGCCACTCATTCATACACATTAACACAAAACAGTAGTGCCAGATGCTTCATTCCAGTTTTCACACAACCAACTCTTGCTTTCATACCCATCTATCTATATTGGTAATTCTTTCCTTGGGAGTTCATCTGTGTCAGTAGTGTCCTCTTCCAGGTCTGCCTCCAGTTCCCCCAGGCCATCTGGTTACTACTCTCAAAATACCTGTAAGAACAGTCTGAAACAGAATGCAAAATAACACATTTGGCACCACCGTGTTGCAGCCTGCCCTACGTATTTCCATAACCTTACTTCAGAAAGTAGACATTACACTCTAGTCTCTTCATCTTGATATTTTTCTCACCATCTTGCATCTGAAATTACATGGTACAGTCTTGAAAAACAGCACTGGAGCTTCTAGCACTGTGAGTCCAGCTCAAAGAAAAGAGCATTCTCCCTTAGTTAACACGAGTTTAATGTTTCTCCCAAGGCCCACTGTTTCATGTTGCTTGTTACAGACAGTCTGCATAAGTCAAAGGGAAAACATAAACAAATCAAACTAATGAAATTCCCACAGAAAGACATTACAGAACAGAACACACTAGTGTAGATTAGTAGTAGAATGTTTTCTGCATAGAAAACTTTAATAGATCTTTGAGAAAAACAAATAAAACAGCAAAAAAACAATTATAGATGTCTAAAACCTATTTTCCATTTTGGCTATTTAGAAACTAATTTTTAAGAAAGAAAAATTAAGTGGTAATCTCTAATTTGTGTAAATTAGGATCAAAGCAATCTCCCCAAAAATAAGCAGGGATTTAAAGACTGTTTTTATGCATACATCAAAATAGTATAGTAATATGTATTTTGCCAGTTGCTTTGCATTCTTCTTTCTTTTAGAAAGATGTCAATGCTAACCACTGCATCCTTGATTGTAAGTCAGAACTACGAGCAGATCTGGTGCTACACAAAAACAAGACTGATGAGCACCATCTCATGGGCATTTCAGGTAACAGATTTCGAATAGAAAAAGAACTGTGAGTTCTCCAGGACATGGATTTATTTTCCAAAATAAATGCAATAAAATTGAATGATACACAAGTACAACTCAAAGTTTCAGATACTTAGAAGTGGAAATATGGCACAAGTTAAGAACTCTTCTAAAAATCAGTCACTGCAAATATGACAGGAATGTTGTCACATTCACACAGAAAGAATTTTAGAAGTATTTAGGCACCCAAGGTAAGTATTTTTGAGCAGTTATGTACACACAATTAACCCCACCTCCATCCCAAAGAATCCACTTACTTGCACAGGGGCTTTAAAATAAGGGTTTAAATAATAAGAGCAGCATCAACAGAATTCTTATCCTCCTTTTAAATCAGTACACAATTAAAAAAATAATTTTAAAAGCATGATTGCATACTTTCATGTTTGCTTTTTAGCTTTACAATAGGCAATGAGATTCTAACCAACTGATCCCTGGCAGTGTTCAAGACCAGGTTGGACGAAGCCTTGGGTGATATGGTTTAGTGTGAGGTGTCCCTGCCCATGGCAGGGGGGTTGGAACTTGATGATCCTAAGGTCCTTTCGAATCCTAACTATTCTATGATTCTATGATTACATCCATCCCTGCAGAGCCTATGATGACAAAAACATGACTCCTTAGAAAGTGTTACAGACCATATTACTTTGAGTACTTGACATTCAACAATACAGTTACTCTGTTACCTGAAATTTTACCCAGTAATAGAATTACCTCAGACAGAACATTCCCTTTCAGTTGTCTTCTAGATCAGGTTACAAAGATACTCCTGTTGTACCACATAACATTTTCATCTTTCTTCAGTTAACTGAAAAGTTTAATACCAAGTAAGTATACAGACAGCTATCCTTGTTAAGCACATTTTTTATAACTGAAAGTTTGTTCATTACAGTTTCTGTAATGATTTATTGGCAAAATATCTTGTAAGAGTCAGTCACAGTCAAATTGATTTTACTCCTTTAAGTGCTAGCTTTCAGCAGCCCTGATCCTCAAATGAAACTTTTGCTTATCAGATACCACTAACATACAAAAACCCCACCAAAACAATTTCTGTTAGAATATACAAAGCTGCTCCTGGCAGTGTACTCCACTACAAAAACTCAATTGTTAATTCTAGAGCAACACTGGGGTTTGGAAGTTATAAAACACCACTGTGTCCCCTCCCTGTCCTGAACACAGTCTAATCTATCTCTGGGAAAGGCATTAATTAGAACAGCATGGTCTGCACTTGTAAGAGTAAGCCACAACCCTCCAACCAGACACTGTTACTGAGTCACTTGCCTGCAGCGCCTTTGCAATCATTTCACAGCAGCTGGGGGTCAAACCAGATCTAGTATTTCGGATGCAGATCAGAATGACTCTGTGTAATCCTTCTGAGCAAACCCTACAATGCTTCCTTGGCTTCCTTCCAAAACTCACTACCGTAATCTCTATGCACAGCCTCCCCAGCACTGAAGCACAGCCAGCTCCCACTCACTGTGTATTAGTAAATTAGCCAGTCTAGAGCCTCTGGAATTGATACAAGGGTGGATAACATTTTATAAATTCCTGTTACCCAATTTGACCTGCCACCATATGAATCTCTGTGAAACTATCAGGATCAAAACTGGTGCCTTTTCCCAAGTGCACTTAGATCAGAAAGTGTATAATCTCTTGTTCAGCTGAAATAATTCTCCTAGTTATGACAGTAGCCAAGATGCAGCAACCCACCTGTAGAAATTCACCACAGAAGCAGCTATGTTTGTTCACCAACCCTTCCTACCAACAAGGGTTACCTGCCTGACAACAGGTATTTCAGCTTCATGCCAAGATTCATATCTCACATAAAAACCATTAACACTAGAGCATGACATTTTTTGCATGAAGCACAACATAACTACCACAGCCAAGACGCTTTTCAACACCTTTCTCCTCCTGACCCAATCAGGTCCATGCCAGCTCAAATACCAGGTTGCCAGATTCCCCTAACAAAGATGAGAAATTATCTCAAGGCTAAACACACCTGAAGTGAAGTTCCACCCAGGTATGGAGTCAACTTCAGCATCTCTGGTTGGGCTTTCATTAGAGCACTGAATTTTCTTCCCTTTGCAATCAAAGTTTATGCACGGTTGAACTTACTGCCACTCAAACCTAAATAAGTGCAGACTTATTGGCAATTGTTCTAAGCTGGCCCCCCAGTCTGCTTGGTGAAGATTTATTATTTACACTTAGCCTGTAGACTAACTGCATGAAATATTAGTTGGCCTTAGGGCTGATGTTATGCAGGAGGACACATTGATCACCTGGTATTACAATCTATACTTGACAGTCTCTCAAGGAAAGCTTTTATTGGCAACTGTAAATTTTTAAGCTCTGTTCCGAGATAAGCCTTTCAGTATTTGAACCTTAAGAAAAACATGGTTTTTCCCGAACACTTGTAACTTGTTTTTTTAACACTTCAGATTTGATTGGTCCACTACCACAACACAACAACTCTTTTTATTTTAATCACCCCAATTGTGTCACAAAATATTATCCTTCTAACTTGTACCATGCTACCTCAATTCAATTCTAGTAACTGGGTTTGTTACACAATATCGTAGTTCTCTTGTACTTCTCTATAGCATCACGAATGTAAAAAAAAAAAACACATAAGCATACCTATAGACAGCATATACATGCAACACTAGAGAATACGACTTGCATCATATTCAGACAAATTTAAATAAAGCTTAAACACATCTGTAAGACATAAGTTTTCACCTTAAATTTTAAACCACGACAATCCATAAAGTTTGAAAATAAATACTTTCAAGTGTAAATTGTTATCTCTCAATGCACACTACATACATCCTGAGTATCTTTTATATACTTCATACCTAACTCAGGTTCGTCCCTTAATGTAAACACCCTCATTGTGTTTTCCAAATTCAGTTAATAAAAAACCCCAAAGTAAACCTCTCACGTCCTCCTACTGGTGTTACAGGTAAGCATACAATTTGTATTACAGAATGCTTTACTTTTTATAACTGAAAAATGAATCAAGAAATAGAAATACATGTTTTGGCATAACCACCAAATTATTTCAGCTCTATCAATTGCTAACAGCAACAAAAAAAAAAAAACAAAACACCAACTTGCCTCTATTTACTCAAACACTTGCAATTGAGTACAATGAGGTTTTGAAAATTCAAACTTATAAACCCAGTTTTCTTCAATACCTTTCAGATGTTTGGAAAGTAAGGTATCTCCCGCCTAGCAAAGTCTTAATTTTCCTTCCGAAATTTACAATATAGCCGACTTTTTTTCCGATTTGGTATTTACTAAGCAAAGCAGATTAACATTTTACCCACATTAAGCCCTCTTCAAGGGAATAAGTCTGTAGAGGCACGTGGGTGCCTCTTGTATAACTACTTAGGCCTCAAATTGCAGCATTCTTATTTAATATGTTGACATCACTACCTGAATATATTCCGTGAAATTGTAGCATTATACACTTTCTTCCAAAAAATCAGGTTGTTTTGGGGATTTTATAACACATATAAGCTGAAATAATGGAAAAAAAAATCAATTACAAACATTAGGGGGAAACACTGTGACAGTGGATGGAAGATGAAAAGCGAAATAGTATGATTTTCTTCATGTATAATTTTAAAAAGGTGTGGGGTTGTCTGCTTTTTACTTATTATTGGACTCTTTGCAAAGCATTCAGCACAGAATACAACACTTCCTTAAGAAACCATTCTTATTTCAAGATAAGCCTAAAGCTTATTTTGTCTTTGTCACCATTCACCTGTTTTCTTTTACGTGTAATACTGTCTGGCAACACTTTCACCTAAACACAGCTGGTCAATGACATCTGGAATATGAACAGCTGCCATAATACAAATACAGACACCACTATTCACAATTGGAGAAGTACTTCAGCATAAAGATTTTAACTCTATGTTCCTTCCTTCCTGTCATGCAAATTTCAAGACCAGACAGGAAAGGGCCCTGTGGAACACATTTATGTTCAGCACAACCAAATACTAATGAAACATTTAAGGAAATGTTCAGGAACAAAAGTAAAAGTTACAGAAGAAATTCAAATTAGTTATTTGTAACCTTACGAAAGTATAAAGCTAGTGCTCACCATACTCTGACAAAATACTGTCAGCTAAAGTTTATAACCTTTGTACATAGCAATTTTTAGACAAGAGGAAAGCCAGCTTCCATCGTCTAGATTAATTCTAACAAGCATTTGACTGCAACTCTGGCAAAAGAATTTTAATAACTATGCTACTCTTGTGATTCTAGCAACTCAAAAGATCCCTTTTTCTAAAACAAGGTAAACAAAACTTTAAGAATTCAAAATTACTTTAAACATAATTGCCAATCTACTGCATTAATGAATCACAAGTATCTTGCTGAATATCGCCACCCTTCAAACTGAAAAGGTCATATTAAGCAAGATTCTTCTTTTGTTTTACACATTTACCATTAAGACAACTAAATCAAGTGCTGAACACTATACTAATCTCCTGGTTTCTTAAGCAGTCCATGTACTGCTTGCATAAGTTTGGAGCCAATTTAGATGTTTAACTGGAGATACTGATACAGCTCCTGATGCCACTACAGAATAAACATTGCAGCGGTTCTCTCTCCTTCTGTACGTGGGCTCTCCAGGCAAAGAGTAGAGGCTGCAGCAAAGGACAGCTAAAACAGTTAACACAGTCCTCCACTGAGCAGAAATACAGATGAAACAGTAACAACATTCTCTCAGAGAAAACTTGCCAGTGGCAACCACATCATTGCCAACATAATTCTGCACTGACCAAACCAACAAGAAAAGCAGTGACTTATGGAAATGGGTTATGGAAAATAAAGCTACAGATATAACCCCCTCTCCACAGAAGACTCAGATTCCTAAAACACTACATACTAATTCGCTCAGCAACCATTTTTAATTTAACCAAGTTTATCCTTAGCATCTAACGACACCACTTGAACTGTGATACACATGGAACTCCAGACGGCAATAAATGACTCCAGGTAATAAGAAGAATGTTCTTGTGAGATAATAACATTCAAGAAGTGATAAAATTAGATTTCTTTTTCCTATTATATCCCAGTCTCATTTTTCACTGTGTTTAATACAAAAGTAATTCCAGATTTATATAGCAGCAGCATTTTTAGAACTCCAAAATATATTAGTTTTTATATGATTGACTTCACATAGAAACAACTAGGTTAGAACACACCTTTAAGATCACCTTAAGACTCAAAAACTGAGAAATGTTTCAATTTAAGGGACAATTTTAAAGAGTTTGGTGGAGAGACTGGAGTAAATTTCTCTTCTTGCATCTCCTATTAGTCCAAAAAGTTTCTATTCACTCTGCATAAGAATTTTACTTCTATGAAATAATCCAATTTTCATATTTCAAAACTTAGCATGCATTTGGTCCATGAATCACCCCTACTAGCATTAATAATTTACAGCAAATCTACATGCACATCCTCATAAATGTAAGATCATCATCCTAGGGAACAAGAGTTCTATTTTTCCCCTCTTCCTCCTCTCCCCCAAATCATAGGTAGCAGTCAAACTATCAGTTTAAGGAATTTTATACATTAGAGTATATAGTATAAAAGATTTTGTTTCTATCCTGAAATAACTGCTGGCAGTACCCATGGCTTTTACCATCTGCGGTGATGGTAGTGACAAAGCTGCACCCTCAGCAAAGCAAGCCAGATATTTCAAATTACAACACATCTGTGCTTCCTTGGACATCACCTTGCACACTTGGAGCTTGCTGCACAAAACCAGGCAGCAAGGTTTGTCCACAACTCTGCCTCAGGTAATGTACAGGAATGCCAAAGAGCTTTAGCTGAAAATAATTACACATTTCTGACTTCAGATTTGAAATTTCCATCTTGAGCTCTTCCTCCATTCAAAGCTGCTTCTTCAGGACCTACATTCCATAGATAAAACACAAAAGCAATTACCACTGACATTTTTAGGGCCTAGCAAACAGGGCCACCTCAATATTTTCAACATATTTTGTTTAGGTTTTCTTTATATTGAAAAATAACTACTCTTACTTCTACTGCTACCTGTTATTCACCTTTTTGTGTGTGGTTGGTTTTGGTTTAGTTGGTTTTTGGTTGTTTGGTCTTTTCTTATACAAAAGAAAAACTTTGCATTTATAAACCTACTATTATTTGGTTTCAAGCAAGTACTGCACTCAAGTTGTAGGATGAGCTGACTTGAGGTTTTAGGCCACCCTGCTTTAGAAACTTGTGTCTGCACAACACAGCCTGTCTCCTGCCTTTACAGAAATGAGCCTCTCGCTATCCACTGCCAGTCTCCAAGAACAGCTTTTGTCTTCATTTCATAACTAAGCATTATGCAACGAAGCGCTTGGCAGTGAGGTCTCAATATGTAAAGATGCTAAATTCTTCTCATCCTTCACTGCAGTTAGCTAAAGTTAACTTTGGGGGAGAAGAGATCATTTCAACAAAGCACAGAAGCTTGTTATCTTCCCAAGAAATTTTAAGGGAAGAAAAAAAAAATAAATAAAAAGAGAAAGAAAGAAAAAAGTTACAGAAAAAGTTGTAGCTCCTCAGCCCCAAGTCTACTGGAGAACTTGAATGTTCTCAAAATTTCTGCAGCAAGAACTGCTTTTATAAAACAGGTCAACAATATCAAGTCACCATCCCAGACAACACAGCTTCATAGAATCATAGAATGCTTTGGGTTGGAAAAGACCTTAATATCATCTAGTTCCAACCCCCCTGCCATGGACAGAGACCCCTCCTCACACTAGACCAGGCTGCCCAGGACTCCATCCAATGTAGACAGCAGTAGAACACTGCCAGGCATGGGGCATTCACAACTTCCCTGGGCAACCCATTCCAGTGCCTCACCACCCTCACAATAAAAAGCTTCTTCCTTATATCTAACCTGAACTTCCCTGTTTAAGCTTGAAACCATTACTTCTTGTACTATCACTACAGTCCCTAATGAAGAGTCCCTCCCCAGCATCTTTACAGGACCCCTTCAGATACTGGAAGGCTGCTATGAGATCTCCACACAGCCTTCTCTTCTCCAGGCTGAACAGCCCAAACTTTCTCAGCCTCTCTTCATACAGGATGTGCTCCAGTCCCCTGATAATCCTTGTGGCCTCCTCTGCACTTGCTCCAACAGCTCCATGTCCTTCTTTCATTGAAGACACCAGAATTGTACGCAATACTCAAAGTGGGGTTCCATAAGAGCAGAGAAAGGGGCAGGATCACCTCCTTCAACCTGCCGGTCACAATCCTTTTGATGCGGCCCAGTACGCTGTAGAACAATACACCCTTGCTACAGCTTTAATCTCTATAACTTCATTTCAGGTTTTCGGTCATTGATGATTCAGATAAATAATACTTTTCTGAAGAGCGTAACCATTTACAAAACAGCTTAAAAAATACCTAAGTAGTAAATTACATGCCTTAAAAATTACACTTCCCCCCCCAGCCTTTTTTTAATATAGGGCAGCTACAGAATTTCCTTAACAATGTCCTACTATGGCTTTTTGGGAATATTATTCTTATGTTTTTCAGGAGATGATCAATATAGACTCCCAGATTGTCTTAGAACACCAAGTTTATCTCATGTGTTACTTTCTCAATTTCTAATTTTCCCATTTTATAGCGTCATTTCAGTTTTTAATATATTAGTTCTGTCACTCTAGTTTTCTCATTTGACAGTTTCACTTGTTATTTTCTTATTTTTAATTATGTTTCCACTTTTTGCCATGTATTTTGCTCCAGGAATTGGGAAGCACATATAAATGGCGATCTATATATACTAAGTGCTCTTCAGGGGAAGTTTCGTGACTTTATCTAACAGCAGTGGAATCCTGGAATACATTCTGAAATATATTGACAGATTATCTCATTACCATATGATCAGTAAATTATCCCACTTACTTAAAATACAGGGGGAGTAGAAGACAAGGAAAATCAGCCCTTCATAAGGACAGCTTGTTACTCTTTCAGAATGAGGACCCAGTTTCAGCCTTCTAGCTGCCTGCTAACAGCAATCTGCTCTTACAACAGGCTTCACAGCTGAAACAAAAGGCATTCCTTGTAGACAAGGCACAAGAAAGATGAATGCTGTTGTAACTTCATTATTTCATTCTAGCTTGTAAAGGTTGTGTGTTTTTTTATTGGAAGAGTCATGTTCTGAGTCACAACAAATACAATTACAGCCTTAAGTCAACATCAGCCACCAAATTCAGAAAGGTACCAGGACAATCAGTTTATGCTCTCTTTAAAAAAAAAATAAAAAATAAAAAAATCAAGACTGACACTACTCTGCTTGTGACTTCTGATTAGGATAATTTTAATACTACAGTACCTTTTGTTGAAACACAGGAAGACCAGTTTACTAGGACAGCACATACAAAAAAATAAGAATTTTCTCAAAAATCAAATTACTCTTTGTAATACAAATGCACATAATGCATAACTGACAACACTTTCAGCTGCCTTCTGAAAGTTGTTTTCAAGGAAGGCTGACCAGTTCCTTCTCTCAGGCTTCGAAAACTAAGATGGAAGATGCATATCACCTCATTCACTAAATATTTCAGATTACGAAAGATAATTCCGTGTCTTCATCCTCACGTAAAAAGGGCATTCTCCCTGCCTAATCAAAGTGGCCTTTTTCAGTACTATCTGGAATGACAAAGAATATCAAAGACAGTAGCAGAAGACATACAGAATCTACTATCAGCTCATGGTTTGAACCCTTTAAGTGTCACTGGAGTTCCAATGATAAGCATCCCAGTAGATAACAAGAGAAACATCTTGCATCACCAGGATCTGACTATATATCATGGTAGGCCCTGCCTCCCTCTCTCTTTCCAGGAGTTGAGGCAACTGCAGAAATAAAAAGGAACATTAACAGAGCTACACAGTATCCCATGCAAATGGCTGTAATACATCTGAACTGGATAGGATTTCCTTTCTTCTTTTTAAAAACAAAAGGAGCTCAGGCTTCACAGAAAAACACAATGCAAGAATAATGAGGAAGCTCTAGAGTCAGGTATTGAACAGTCTTAATGCTCCTTGTTTTCTAAGTAGGAAGCACGGTATAACCTGTTGTGCCAAGAATTAGGAAGCCCAAAACAATTATCCTCCTCTTCTAGCTCCCAATTCCGTTTCCTAGGTGCCTGACTGCACGCAGCAGAAAACACACATTTGCTGCTGCTTTGAAAGCAGAAAGAGCCTGTTACAACAGTTTATCTGAACGAAGGCTGAACTGAACCCACATGCCTCTGGAGCATAGTATCACATACCGGCTGCAAAAAAATTAGTGGAACTTCAGAGAAAATACCTGAAGATTGCTTAAAATGGAAGGCATCAGGTAACCTTAACATATGAATCACTGACTCTCAAGAGCAACTTTTCAATTATTTTAACATCTTTTCTACTTTTCATTTTAAAATCCTGAAATTCCACCTTGAGGAACCAAACTGGCTCTTTCTTATTTTCAAAGCTTAATCCTTAAGGTTTGTAATTTAACCCAAGTGATACAGTCCAGTAGAAGATGCCTGTCATGGTTTGACTCCAGCTGGCAAATCAAATACCATGCAGCTGCTCATTCACACACCCCCACCCCCTGGGGTGGGATGGGGAGGAGAATCAGAAAAATGTAAAACCCACAGGTTGAGATAAGAACAGTTTAATAATTGGAATGCAGTAAAATATTATAGAAATAGCAACAACAATAGGGAACAAAAAAGAGAGAGAACGAGGAATAAAATTCAGGAAACCCAAATGACACACAACACAATTGCTCACCACCCAGACGGGTGTCCAACCCATCCCTGAGCAGCTAAAAGCCCCTCACCGCCAAGTCCCCTCCAGTTTCTACACTGAACATGACATTCTATGGTATGGAATACTCCTTTGGCTAGTACGGGTCACCTGTCCTGCTGTGCTACTTTCCAGCTACTCGTGCCCCTCCTCACTGGCAGAGCTTGAGAGACTGAAATGTCCTTGACTTAGAGTAAGTACTACTTAGCAACAACTAAAACACCAGTGTGTTATCAACATTATTCTCACACTAAGTCCAAAACACAGCACTGCACCAGCTACTAGGAAGAAAACTAACTCCATCCCAGCCAAAAACAGGACAATGCCATTGACTTACATCTGGACCCATTCACAGGGAGAAGAAAATGGACATCAGCTTTCCAAATGTTTCTGCTTAATAGCTTATTTATGAACTCAAAAGCTTTTGAAGCTCAAGTTTCTCATTGCCAAGGCTGAATCTACATTGTGGGTTGTAACAACAAATATTATAAAAATCCAAAGACAGAACTTCTCATTGAACTATGTTCCCATTAGCACAAAGGAGCAATTGTGAAATATCTCTTGATGAAGCAGCACAAAAAACACAGCCCCAAAGGTATCTTCCAACAGCAGTGACTGCTGCATGCAGTTGCTTTAAGGTATTTTACTTAGCATCACCTGTCCAAAATTATCACTAGCTTCAGTTCTGCCAATTCTCTGCAGTCGTATACATGAATGTTTCCAAAGCAGGTAGCTTCCGTATAGTAGAAGTTGCCTTTTCTAGTCCTTCACCGCTTCATGTATCCTTATAGTCTTTTCTATGGAAAAACCTTGACATCCATTCCTCTTCCTAGAAAAATTAAATTCAACTAAATGTGCCACATCAGTCATGACCACCTACCTGGAGCAAGTAAGACTTGATTCAATCAGCAGAAACTTCGTTGGATGAAAGTGAAAGAGCCCAATATGACACTTATGGGCTCTGTTGTTTTTACAGCAAATAAAAATACACTTTCTTCTCTTTGCTTTTATACTACCCATCTTTGATATGGAAATCATTCAAGCAAGAGGCATAAATATATCTCAAAGAGGAATATGCTACTTCATAATACCAAATACAGTGACTATATAAATACCTTACTGGTTTACAGCACCAGAACAAGGAACACCACCATACAGAGATCATAACTACAGCATAACACTGAGCAAAACACTGCCTGAAGGCAAAAAACAACCCAAACCCACACTTGGGTAACTAATATTTAATTAATATAGTTGCTACATCCATCATGTTTTCTTTGACACCACAGTTAATTTATCAGAGATACTTAGCTTGCATGCTGGTAATGGAAAATAGCACCTCTTGGCCAAACTATTATCTTTTTTAAGCAAAGGCATCTTTGCTTTCAAAATTCTGGACTAAGTTTGAGGTTCAGGCATCTTTTAATACAGGAATTTGCACATAAAATTACTGCAGTTGAGAAATCCTTTACTCTGCTTTGATTCCATCATTACAGTCATCAATACCTCTTTGAATAATCCCTAAGTGTTTTCAAGCACTTTTTCCAATGCACAGTAAGGTCACTGGCAAACCAACCCATTTAGAGGTATCCTTTGATAAACAAAACTCCTAGAGAGAGCTGACAAACAGAATTCTAACTATGTCTCTAGCCTCATATATGTAAACATCAAGATCACTTCTAACACAGTGCTACAGAAGTCAAAAGCACTGCCAGCCCACAGAAGACATACAGTAAGCATATTCCAAAACTGAAGAGCTATTCCACAAAGCAGGTGCCATGCATGCCAGAAAACGGTCATTAAGCCTGTGTCCGACTAGTCCTATTGTCACTAATATGCAACATTACTACATTGAAATGCACAGAAATACCCTGTGCAGGATAATATTGGGCTTCAGCTACTAGAGTAGGAACTTTAATAGGAACGAGTCATAAATTTCTCATTAAACCCTACATGTCAGTTAGCAACTGACTAATATACAGTGTCCCACTACAGAATAAACAGAAACATAGATATTAATGTGTCAGTGACAGATGAGTCAAAATCCACTGAAATAATTTTCCTTCTCCCTGCCTCCAAATCCAGGTTTAGCTTAAATTTCTGGCACCCTTGCGTACTTCAAAGTAATTTTTCCCCTTCCCACCCTGAAGAATCACAGAATGGTCTGGGTTGGAAGGGGCATGAAGGATCATCAAAAGATCATCTAGTTCCAACCCTCTGCCACAGGCAGAGACACCTTCCACTAGAGCAGGTTGCTCCAAGCTACATCCAACCTGGCCTTGAGCACTGCCAGGGATGGCGCAGCCACAACTTCCCTGGGCAACCTGTTCCAGTGCCTCACCACCCTCACAGTAAAGAATTTCTTCCTCATGTCTAAACTAAATCTACACTCTTTCCATTTAAAACCATTACCCCCTTAACACTACACTCCCTGATAAAGACTCGCTCTCCATCTTTCCTGTAGGTCCCCTTAAGGTATTGAAAGGCTGCTATTAAGGTCTCTCCAGAGCCTTTTCTTCTCCAGGCTTTTTAAAAATGGAGATTATGTTTCCCCTTGTCCAGTCAGTAGGAACTTCACCAGTCTCCCACTTTTCTAATATGATCAACAGTGACAAGATCACAACATTTAGGCAGTCAGAATTTGTTTTCAAAAGTTTGGATTTGAAACAAATACTTTCTAATCAAGTTTTGCTACAGCACACTTAAGGTGATCAAACTAAGCCGTTCATTTGTGATGTTATTTTAAGACAATTTCTTTGGGCAGTTAAGTTGCTCCTCTAAAATTTTACCTCTACCTCTATTCACATGACTGGAATTGAAAGAGATCCAAACAACTCTGGACGTCTAATTAAAAAACCCTATGGATATGTTCATCTTCAAACTGCAAAGAACAACAGCAAGGGCATCAAGATTAAGACTTAAGCTAGCTCTTAATTAAAACTTCAATTCCTCACTCCCTAACTTTCACTTTGTATCTGGTTTTCCAGGCCTCCCAATTTGCCACACAAAACCTAGCTAAGGGAAAACTTTGACAAGTTTCCTTGTTACAGTCAGCCCCATCACGTGACAATATGAACATTATTTTTCCCCTTTGGGGGAAGGGAGGGACAGACAATACATGACATCAATTTGTACATAGAAGTGACACTAATTTGTACCTAGAAGTTTTACATGTCTTTTTTTTCATCTTGCTCATCATGGTTTCTCTCAAGACAGAACACAGAAATACCTAGCGCATTCCTAAAGCAAGATCTACTTAGAAATAGTGGTACCACTTTTCTGCAAAATGACAGCACTATCCAGAAGCAAGAAACCCAAGTTTCTGTCACCTAAATCCTAAGTTTTTGAAATATGTATAACCAACTCTGGTGAACTTTCAATCACAAGACAAACCCCTCCACCTGAAGATAATTTGCCTTCCAGGAAGGAAATTGGGATTCTGTATGATATAAAAAGAACTTGACTAATGTGTGCAAGAAGTCCACTGACTTCCAGGTTCAAACCTTTTCTGTCATATATGAATGACTGGAGAATGTTACTCAAACACCTTAAACACTAGGTCTGAGACTTGTTTCTTTCTGTGCCTTCTCTTCATACCCATGAAACTGGCATGCAAGGCTAGCCTTCGCAAAAGAGTGTGAGAAATGTTCCCTTACAAGTCCCTTATGACACTAGCGCTATGTGTACCTGACAAATGGCAATTTGAATCCCTTCCTACTAAAGATAGAAATCAGGGTGACTTTCATTTCCTGCATAGGTGAGACTGTACTAAGCCAGCAGAATTCCCAAAAAGCAATATACATTTCACTTCAAAAGCAGCATATAGGAAGAGCACAAGTCTTTAATGTCAGGTCTCAGATAAATCTTGGAATAAACATCTCCCCAAAGGCAAGTCCCCTGCCAATCACCTGATCCACAGCAGCTGCAGCGTGCAGTGGCACTCACAGGTCCTCAGCCCACTACAGAACCCAGCAAGTGCTCTGGACTCGCTTTTGCAGCCCCAGATAAAGGCAGCAAGTACCAGGTCTCTGGGAGGTGCAGGCAGAAGCACAGAAAGGACAAAACTGTGTCCTGTTGTAAGGCTAAACAGTACATAATCTAGCATGGCCCTTTTCACAGAGCTCTACTGTTGAGCTGGGCACCACTGCTACATTACATAAGGAAAACTGAAGTGTTAAGAACATCAGAGCTTCAGAAGGTGACCCTTGACTGTAGATTACAAACTGGACAGAGAATGTTTTGCAATCCAAACTGAAATATACACTCCAGCATGTTAGTGTTCTCCCATTCTATAATATCAGCAACATATTAAACATACATAACTCCCCATCTCACACTGGCTATTGCAAAATGCATTCTAAAAATGCAGGCACAGTTACTTGGTCTCGTATTTCAGATGAGATACTAAAAGTCAGGCACTGTGGCACCTAGATTATACACTGTAACCAAATCTTACATTATAACTAAACTCTCATCGAGAGAGAGAGGAAAAAAAAAAACAAAAACAAAGCTTGCAAGTTCTTTTCAGTCAAGTTGACAACCAAAACTAGAGACAAATCACATGCTTAGTTTCAACAAAAGCATTAGTAGGAGGCAGATGCTGACTGGACTGATAGTTTCCATTTGTTTATTTAAGTCATGCACCATTACCAGCATTGCTCATTTGGCTCCCATTCTGCCCCTGACTGCATTGTTTTAAGGCTTATCAGCAATTCTACCTCTGTATTATTGGCCATTTTTTTTTTAACTTATGTCTATAATTGCACATAAAGAACCTGGAGGGAGGGAGGAGTTAAGACCTTGATTCCAAGGTCTGCCAAAATCATTAATAATCCTGCAAAAAACAATTGTCCTTAGGGACACAATTTTAATCCCAAGAAATACAAGCAGCATAATTTTAAGACTTCACTAATAATGGACTACTAAAACTTAAAAGCTGCAGGATCTGCAAAGCCTTTATTCAGCAGTTCTACAGTAACAGGGTTAACCTTATTCTACCTCCTGACCCACCCCTATCCCAGTTGTATTTGGGAAAGCAACCAGTACAATTCCCACTCAAACCTGCACAGTTTGATAAAGGAAGCAATTTGTGAGAGATTTATCAAGCAAACATTCAGCATCTTGGACTCCATATCCTTCCCAGTCCACTGCAAGCTACTGGTTCTTTTGCTGCTCTTTTAGAAGAGAAATTGCTCTTCCACAGCAGTGACCATCTTGCCTGCTGCCTACTGGTGCTTCCAGCCTATCAGCACCCCCAGAAGAGAGAATAAGCAAGCTACACATCACCCTATGCACTGACACAGTTACTGTTTTACAGGGCTAGTCCACTCTAAAACTAGAAATCTGGAGTAAGTGGAGCAAATAGAACAGACTTCATTTCACTAGTTTATTTTTGTAACTTGTGTCCACACCACAGAGAGTAACTGCTGATGGCAAAGGGAGGAGGTGCGATGGGGAGGGGGGTAGGGATCCGACACAAATACAAGTAACACACTTCCAAAGAGCAGATGAGTCCAAAGTAGTTACTCTGGTTTTGATCTTCATATGCAAAGGAACACTAACCCAGTAGCTCTTTAAGTTTTCTTCAGTTGCATCAATAGAACAGGTTTTTGCCAGAACAACTCAGTTTGAGCTGAACAAAAAATAATCTGTATTTACTGTATAATGCATGTGAAATTTTTTTGCTAGATGTATGTAGAATACAAAATCATCAACAGAACTACTCACATGCAGACTGCAGTAAAGAGACTTGCAGCTCAAACTCACAGAGCACTTCACAGGAGGCAACAGAGCACATCCTATTCCCACTAGCTATTCCCATTTTAGTATCATCTCAAGGCAGCTATTAACAAGAAAATCATGCCTGGGACATAGCTGCTCCCAGCTCCACAGTTATTACTAGAGGTGCAACGGAAGGCATTAGGTTTTCTTCTTCACAAATTACTTTCTATTTAGAAACTAGTTATGCCTATATCTGAAGCTTTGGAATCTAAAGCACTGTGGCAATGCAAACTTCACAAATTACAACATGCTTCCAGTATCAGCACAAAGACTACAGTGTCTCAGGGAAAGGTACAATTGCAGTCATGCAGCATCACTATTTAGCAAATTTGATTAAAACAGTTATGCAAAGATGCATCTCGATTGCTATCTGCTCTAAATATGGAGCATACTGGAAACTACAGTTTCCACTGGCCACTTGAGGTATTAAAAAAAGCAGATGGCAACAGTATCCTGCTTTATGCAAATCGATGGGAACCCTCAGATTCCTGGCAAATAGCCAGAGCTCCCAAAGTCTGAAGGTTTCCCAGAGGAAAAAAAAAAAATACAATTGACCAAACCAGTTTTGGACAGGTAATAATATGCTCTAGTGTAGTACGAGGTCTAACAGAAAAATCCAGAATTAGTTAAAGCAGAATTATAATCTAAATGAGGACATTAGTAATTAGGTCAAGCTAATAGCAAAAACCATCATGCAAATGTTATGAAGAGGCCAGCGAGGCCTCCAGGGGCTGTGGAAGAGACTGGAATGGCAGAAATTTAGCTAACTGCAATTAGTGATTATGAAGAAAAAGTTTCTTCCAGATTGACCCATTTAAAATAAATAGAAGTTCTTTAAAAAGATATGCATAAATTTAATGTATGCAAGACTGAATTTGGTAGAAAAGATTCTTAAAGGGCTTTATACACAGAAGCAGCAAAGGTAGTGAATAGCTATTTCGCATCCAATGACTAAACTGTAAAGCGTATTTAATCTGTGGTACAGATTAAAGCTTCCTCCTTAAGGTTTATAGAGAACTTCATGACCACATAAAGACAGAAGCTATAAATGCTTTAAGTTACCAACTTATCTAGTAAAAATGAAACCCAAAAGTCAAAAGTCAAAAGACCATGCCAAGTGTGATATAGTTCAGAATGACTACAGCTTTCCCAATAGGTGGCAAAACAAATATATGGATAGTGAAAGAAATCACACATAAATGTCATTTTTATCTTTCATTTTATCTATCATTTATCTTTCTTTTATCTTAACACCAAAAAAATTGTATTTGATGATTTTTCAGAAGACTGGGACTTCTCAGCGAGCTTCAGCATCTAAATGCTGTACCAAACGAACACTGCCTTGAAGAACTAAGCAAATACCTCTGATTTTCCTCAACCTCTAGTATTCATCCAATACAGCCACTTCCAAAAAACCTTCTCTTTACTCACACTCCTCTTGAATCTGCACACTTCAGTTCATCCCTTGAATAATCTCTTCCAACAGACATGAATAGCTATCTATTTTTATCTCACTCGGCAATGTCCAGCCTTTGTAGCAACCTTGACATGCCATCCACCTATTTCTCCTAATTTCATTTTATTCCCTAATTCACAAATGCTCTTCCTGAGCCAGTCCATATGGCCACTACATTACAGTGCTATCTCCACTACCGGGTCAGGCCAATGGTCCATCTCACCCAGTATTGTCTGACAGAGGTGACACAAAATACTACTGAGAGAGCACAAAGCAACCACAATAGATACCTGACTCCCTCTTCTTTGTTACAGGACACCAACTAGAAAAATTTGTCATTGACCTGATCAATTCCCCTCTAACAGAGAATTCCAAAGCATGCTGTGAACACATTTGAAACAGGTTTACTTGTAGAATGGACTGCTAATTAAAAACTGTCTATCAAATATTGCATTACTAAGATAATGTATATGGAAATGCTTAGTTCAGCCTTGCTTTTTTTATATTTATTTTAGGTTTGTGCAGAGCTACTAATGGCAGTATAGGATGCCAACACTCCTGGAAAACACAGAATGCGTGTCATTCACAGGCACTCAAAACTTTGCATTTGTCATGAGAAGCTATAAAAATTGACCAGTTAGAGTGAGAAAAACCTGAACATTTTCCTGTGGTCTTAAGGTTTTGCCCTCAATATATTGTCATCCTAAGCTGTGTCTTAAATTGCAGTCACAGATGTGAGCTGATATCACAGCCAAGTTAAATCAGCTCCTCTTCAGATTCTAGACATTTTCTTCTAAATTGTCAGCATGCCTAACTCAAGGCTGCCATTACCACCTCACTTGCTACATTCCATGACTTTCTCAGCTGACAACAAAGTTTCCCTAAATTCCTCCACTTACTATGCAGGATGGTATTTCCATTAACTACAAAGTTGCATCAACACCTAAGAAAACCCCACTACACATCACTTCAATGCTAAGTGTATTCAGAACTACTCATAATACAAGACAGAGGTCTGTAATTCTTAAGTGGAGGGTGACTCCCATTACTCAAGGATTTTGAGCTAGGTAAAGTCTGACTAAATGAGGCTGAGAGACATCTTTCACCAGCTAAATATACCAAAATCATCTTTTACTGTTACCAGATCCCAAATTATGGGTCCATGAAGATGACTTGGAATCAAGGAGCCTAAATCAATTCATCAAACTGGGCAAAAACATCTCATTGCGAAAGGGCCAGAAAAAAAAAGTAAGTTTGCATCTATTTTTGAAAAAGATCATAGAGACTTGAGATTTGGAAGCATTTTGCTGAATTCCATTCATTCACCAAAACCATGCATGCACACGAGGACAACTGACTGTCCAAGTTACTGTCATTTTAAGAAAACCTACAAGTTTGACCCAGCTAAAGCCACAGCCTTCCCTTATCACTGTAAACAGGCAGACATGACTGAACTAGGTCACAGTAGCCAAAGGTGTACTTACTGGGAACATACTAGGGAAGACTGCCTATATTAAGAAACACACAATATTTAGTGATGTTCTAGAAAGCATTTGGTTACTTTTGCTTGTCAACAATGTTGATAAAGTTTATATAGAAAATAAATCCTAGCATTTTCTAGAAACCACACTGTGAGGTATCTTCATTGTTATGAAGACATCTACAGTGCATTTCTACTACTGTAATATGTTTAATTCTATTACCATTAGCCTCAGGGGGTTTCTGTATGAAGTACATGCAAAAAAGTGAACAAAGATGAAAAAGGGGGAATTTCTACTTCACAACATCCATCGTAGCAATGTTTCAGTAGCATTCATGCCAAATTAGAAACCTGTTTTAGCAGCCGGTGATGCTATTACCTTTCAATATGAATAATGATAAAGAGTTTATAGTGCAGAAACCATAGCAATGGAGACATGACAAAAAGAGCGGAGGGCATATAAGCAGAAGGCAAACAAGTGGCAGTCCTGACATTTATCTCAGATTTCTTCTATAAAACAAGCCAAGTGCGCTGGAGGAAGAAGGTTACTTACAAGGAAAAACAAAGAAAGTAAACAGTAAGAATTTTAAAAAGTTACACTGATTTTTGTTTGTGATTTTAGAAAATCTGGCAGAAGTGAGAAAGGTGACAAATGAAGCTTATAAAGTAATTTTAGTCTCTGCTCCTTAGATCCTGTTATTTCTCCTCCAAAGGTGATAAAAGCCTAAGATTTATTTCTCATTTGGACTTTGTCACTAGGTAACCCTTGCCGAGGACCTCATAACCCATGAGCAGAATCAGAAGCAACAGCACATTCTCCTCACCAGAGAGAAAGCATTAAAAAAAAAAAAAAAGTCTCTGCAACACAGACTGAGGAAAAAGCCCAAACAAAAAAAAAAAAAGCCCAAATAACTGAATGATATTACAGCCACTAGAACAATTAGAAGTGCTAAAGCTTTTTCAAATAAAATTGGCTTAGAGCAAGGCCTGGCATTTCTTTAGAGAAACGCAGAAAGTCTAGACTACCTGTTGCCTCTATACACTAGCTGACGTGAGACCTGAGTAAATTCTGGCACAAAGTGCCCAAACTGAATGATAACACCACCACAAAGACAACAGTTGTACAGTCATCTGCTTGAAGCACAGCAGAATTTTGCCAGAATATCCATTTCCCACCAGAAGCCTAATAAAGCAGCACAGATAACCACTGTACATACAACATTCATTATGAACTCTCACTTGCCAGTGAGAGCCCTTTACCTACTGACAGACAAGGCTATCCAGTGACCTAAGTTTTATATATAAACAAGAAACTTACAATAACTTGGTAACAAGACAACACTGACATACGACACAAGACAAGCTTGTTTAGAACGGAGTAGAGCAGAAGCTCCATCCAGAATTTTAATCCAGCAAGGATTTTCTCCTGCATTTCCAATGCAGATTGCATAGCCTTCAGTAACAGAATTTATTCTCTACACCTGGAAACTTCAGATCCTAAAAATCTCAACATAACCAGCATAGTACTGTAACTAACTTAGAAATGTAAGTTTTAAAGTTCTGCCACTTGCCAAATAATTTCTACTACTCTATCTGAAAGTTTCTTCATTAGCTGGAGACCAACTTGTTTTTTGTTGTACCGTGAAAAAAAGCATAGCTGTCTTTAAGTTAGTAACAGATCTCACTCTAAATAATTAATTTTTCCATTCTATCATCTTCTACCAGGAGGTTTTTTTTTTATTTTAATAAACTAAGAGGGGCAGGGAGGAGGGAACAGATATGAGGTAATGAACAAGAATAGACCCGATTTGTACACAAAGGAAATTCAAGGAGTTACTGCTGCCCAAAGTCAATTCCAAGTATAATTCACAATGCATGAGCAATATATACCAATATTATAACTTACTGTCAGAAAAGTAACAAAACAGATTAATACTTGAACAGGAATGTGCTTGTAAAGTTTTTGACAGAATAATACACTTCATTAAAGTTAGTATTTTCCTCTTCAATTTTAAGAAGTGCTGAAATACACAAAAACATACCTAACATGGGCCTGAAAACTAGGTTGTCAGAGAATACCAACCAAAACAAAGCAGATCAATTTGAATATTTCTAAGAGCAGTATTTCCAAAGACAACAAATGAGACAAAACCCAAGGTTTTGGTGCATGCTACAAAGGAGCTCACTAAGCACTCTGTTATACCGGTGGACAGAAAAAATTTTATAGGTGCTACTCAGATCCAAGATTCAACACTGCTGGACTGAATAAGTTATTTACTCAAGTAATCAGAACTACAGAACCTGAAATTCTTTAATAAGAACCTGAAAATCTTTAATAAGCAGCAAGTCAATTACTTTGCGCTTCATTTTTTGACCTTCTGAGACTTTCACATACAGATCATGGCCGTCTCTTAAATACTTAAAGATGAGGAACATCAGGACAGCACTTCTTTTGACTCTCCATCACACAGAGAAATTCACTATCAACTCCATCTTGTACAAGCTTGAAAAGCATAATTAAGAGCAACACATTTGCTCAAGAAACAAAGATTTAGGTCAGCTAACCTCCCTTTTTAAAAGATAAACTCTGCAGTTTGAAGGTGGCTATGCTATGAAGAACAGGTATGTAAAAACACCTTTTGACACAGATTTGACAAGCCCTATTTCCACTCTGGTCTAAACACATCTCACCTTAGTGATCAAAACATCCCCCAAATACTGTACATTTCCTCCTTTCAATGTACAAGAAGAAAGCTGGCTGATTTCTGCTAACACTGCTGAGGCAGTGCACTTATGAGTCACCCGAGTGAAACCCAACAGGAGGGGATATGTTGGGCCTAACCCCATTTTCACACCCCCAACTGAACCTGTACACATGAGTAAACTCATTCTGAAAGCTACTGGGAAAACAACGTACCAGAAAAGCCATAGCCAAGATCACTTCATCACATAAAAGGCAAATCTTCTCTGCATACATGCACAGAAAAGCACACCGTTGCTAATCAACACTTTGCATGCCTAACCTGTCATCTGTGTGATTTCAGAGGTATTAGCAAAATGAAGAGGTCACAGCTAATGACTGAGTGGAGGCAGAAATCAATGACAGATAGATCAGTATTGCTTTGTAGTAAGGCCAGATATCCCAGAAAGCTATATTAAAAAGTCAGCTTAAAAATTTTTACCAAAAAAAAAAAAGAAGATAAAAATACACTTTCTGGAACAAAAACAATTTTTTGGCTGGTTTGATTTTAAGCATCCCAGTTTTATTAAAACCACAAAACCACATAACATCAAGATACCTTCTCTTTCCAAATTAAGTCACTCATAGTTGGTATGTTTTCCCAGCATTCAAGAGAAACCAAGGGACCAACTTTCTTTGATATTGATCAAAAATTTTGATATTGTTCTCACATAATCCAGGTAAAGTATCCCTATTACCAAACTATTTGTTGTTTCACGATTGCTATTAACTGCCTACTTCTGCTGTGATCAAAATAATGAAGTGCTGGACATGAACTTTAGACTCCCACATCTTAGGTAGGTGTGCTGGAACAGTCGGGGAGTCTTCTCAAAGAGGTCAGGGATATTACTTCATTTGCAGAAAAAGTGAAAAACAGTTTCAAAAACTTCCAGGGCCAGAAAGTCTCTTTTACTTTTATTTGGGAAATTAAGATCCAGGAGAATGTAGTGCACAGGTCAAGTCCTCCAGATCGCTTAAATCTAAACCCAAGGACTCTATGTAACAAGCTGAATTTTTGTTCATCTCTTACCCAAGATGGAGCAGAAAGGGAATTCCAGAATCAAGGAGCTTTCACATTTTTAATTACTCTGCTGAACCTCCTTCCACTGCTGCCATAAAACACCCCTCCAGTACACTACTCAAAAGACCATGCTAGAAATAAAGTAGAACTTGACATGCTCATGAACAATTTCCCCTCACACAAGTGTCCTAAATTGTAAACTGTTTACCAGAATCTCCTTTTGAACCTCAGGTCCAAGTATCTGAGGGGTTTGTCAAGGACAATTGTCAAGTGGACTCTAAGTAACCTAAATCACTTCCTCATACTTGAAGCATTCAGGAAACCTCTGATCTGCACTTCATTTTTACCATTACTGCAGCCCCTCTGCACTGAGACTTTTACCCATACTATTTAGAGAATTACTTTCTGCTAATATGAAAATATTCAAAAATACTTACCATAGCCCAAGAAGATAACATCAAAAGCATTAAACAGACAACAGCATGCAAGTATTTAGTGACCAATGAAAGTTGCACATAGCAAAGATTACTACTAACAAAATAGCTGAAATGCAAACAGTGATTAAAAATTGGTATGCCTTTTGTGTGAACTTTCCCTGTTACCAAGCTTTACACTATTGCATGCTCTCACTTCCTGGTTTGTCAGGAACCACAAGGTTTTAAAGTCAAAGGTGCTCACTAAAAGGAAGAAAGAGGAACCATGAGTATTTTTAGAGATGTTTTGAGATCTCTGATAATAGCAGAGTTCCTTTAGAAACTTTTCTTTGTGAACAGTTTATCTCCTAATGTTTGGTGTCCTACAGCAAGCAAACATCAACTAGCGGTGTCCTACAGCAAGCAAACATCAACTAGCCTAATTGCTTTAAGTGTGGCCCAAGAAGCTCAACAGTATATATTATGCTTGCAACTTCAACAGTAAAAGTTGTATCCTCATTTTTCAGTGAGATCTAGTCATGAAGTATTAAATACATCCATACAGTATTAAAAAACAGCGCCTAATTCATTAATAAAAAAGGGCACTGAAATCACATTCTACTCTTCCCAACAAGCAGAGTAAGAAAAGCATTTGCATGAACTGCTCCCCGACACCCCCACTCCCTGTACACAGAACATGAAAGTTCTACCTACTTCCAAACCAAACAGGAAGCTAAAAAGGAAGCAAACAATTCATGGGAAAAGTAACATGTATTTGTTTATTTTGATGACAGCTTGAGTTACTAAATTAATATTTAGCTTTCTTGTTCAGTACACCTGTTGAATGTTTAAACATAACAATAAGCTTCTCAGTTGCATATAAAGCAACAATTTTTCTGAGGTAGACTAAGGAGGATGCTGTTTAGAGCTGTTTCAAGTTTAAATGTATATATAGAGGTCCAGATGCTTTATTTTCACCATTTGTCATCCATAAGTAAAGAGAACCTAGCTGAAATCTAGTGTGGTGAAAGTAAACATGTAAAAATATATTGACAGGAAAAAAACATCAGAAAAGCACAGGATTCTTTTGTGCATGTAAGGTGCTCTTCTCTCTCCCTCCCCAAAACAGCAATCAACTTACCAGGTTAAACACAGTTTCGACCAAATCTCTGTTGGACACTTCACCAACTTCCACCAGTCCTGTCAGCACAGCAAATTTCATCTTGATACCTCGGATGGGGACTCCTGGATTCAAAGGCTGCAGCGAACTTGCTCCTTCAGTAGCATTTCCTTCTTTCCCCGCTCCTCCTCCACTACCACCTCCTCCTCCATCATCACCTGTTGGCTGAACAACTTGTTTGTCTTCACTCGCCATGGCTAGCTCCCTTCAGGTTACGATTTGAAGCCCCAGCGGCACACGCTCGCCGCTCCGGGAAGAAGGGGCCACTCGGGCTCCCGGGAATGCAACCGGCGGCCCGCTCTTCCTCTTCAGCTCCGGCTCCTGCGGAACCCACGTCCGGCGGGGGGGGAGAGGCGGGCAGGCAGGCAGGAACGGAGGGAGGACGCGCCCTCGGACTCCCGGCTCTCTCCCTCAGCAGGAGGCGTCTGTCCACAGCTCTGTGCCCTCACGCAGGTATTTACAGCCCTGAAGGACAAGCTGAGATATTGTTCAGCTCGCGGCGAGCCTGGCGCTCCCCTTTCTTCCGGGGGTCCCGCCCCCGGCCATCAGCTCCGTCCCCTGCCCCGCACCGAGCAGGCGGCAGCGGCGGCCGCCTCAGGAGCTCACGCCTGTCCCCGCAGCCCCGCCGCACGCTGAGAGCCGCGCGCCAAGCGCGGCCGTGAGGGGCTTAATTTTCATTAATTTTTGCAAAGGAACACGTTCCTCCTTCCCGCCAGGCTCCCCGTCTGCCGCCTGCACAGCTCCCGCTCCCCTACCGTCGCCACCTCCCCGGCTGCGAGCCCGGACAGGTGCAGCGACCCCGCCGCCCAGCAACTTCGCACTCACCGCTTGCCGCCCGGCGCCGCCGTGGTGGGGGCGCGGGCTGCCCTGACGCCTGGCTCTGGGGCCGGGAGGTGGCTGCTCTGCTCTGCCCCGCTCGTCGGCTGCGGAGAGGGAGCTCCGCCACACCGGCCGCCCCTCTCTCCGGAAGGCGCCTGAAGTTCCAGCAGCAGCCACCGCTTCACGCCAGAGTCTCAGTTAGCCCCATCTCTTCCTGCCGACGCTGCCGCTCTCTGCCGCCATGACAGCGCTGAGCCCCCGGAGCGCCGCCGGCCGAGGAGCCGTGCGCCTGCGCGGCCGGGCGCGGGCGGGGCGGGCCGCCGGTGCGCGGGGCAGGCGCCGCTCGCTCGCGCACGCACAGGTACGCACAGGTGCGCCCAGGTGAGAGGGGCGAGGGCGGTAACTTCGTCCTGCGCCTCGCGACCTGCCTCAGCCGCGGTACCACCTCAGGGGCTGCTCACCTGTGGAGACCCCGAACTTTATGGGGCTGCTGCAGCACCGTGTGAAGGCCAGGGCTCCTCAGGCAATTCTTTCTTTGGGGGTTGAATAGTTGGGTTGTTTGGTTTTGGTTCGGTTTTTTTTTGTGAGTTTCGGGGGGCTTTATGTATTTTGGTTTGGTTTTAATAAAAGAAACCATACGCGAGCGGCAGAACCGGCGTAGAAAAACTAGTTGCGCGCTCCGCGTTCGCGCCTCCGAACAGGAGGGAAACCGTAGGTGGTCGGCACGGCAGTAACACCTTTGCAGGGGGAGTGCAGGTTTAAAGGCTCCAGCTCCCTCGCCTCAGGGAGGGAGTCGGGAGGCTAGGACACCCTCCCATCCCCGTTAGTAGCGATCCTGAGGTGGCTGGTGAGCGGCTTCCCCACCCTAACCTCTGGCCTGGGCGTCCTTCCTCCCTGGTAACCGCTGTTTGGGGAGCGAATATAGGTCATACGAGACGCCGCCCATATTTGACGAACTGAGGTAAAAGGAGTGCCAGAGGAGGGAGGAGAACTTGCCCTCTTCCTTTATAGATAAAAGCCTTTGAAGGTATCGCTGGTTGTTTCGGGTTGGCGTCGGAGGCAGCTCGGTTTGCTGAAGGGCTTGCCACCGGCGAGGCGTTCCGCGAGCCGCACCCCCTGGGCTGGCCGCTGGCGGTTGCCTGAAGGGGGTTTCCCAAAGCAGCTCCGTTTCCCGGTAGCCGGGCGGGAAGAGGAGCTCTTGCCAACGCTCGGCAAGACCGGCCCGTTCGAGCCGCCGGGGCGCTGCTGCCACAGGAGGGGCTGGGCCCAAAGCGCCCAGCCGCTCCAGCGAAGGTGGAGGCAGTGTTCACTCACCCCCGCCGGGTACAAGTCCCAAAGTGGGCGGTGTGGTCCCGGGCGGGCGGGAGCGCGGCTTGCGCTCCCCTCCCCGCCGCTCGGCCGGGCTCCCACGGTATCTCCTGGGCTCTGCATTAAGTCATAGTATTTTGAACATACTATCCTATGATTTTAGTGTTGATATACTTGAATTTCTAGAGAAGGTTCTGCGCAGTATTTTCCAACTACCTGCTGAGTTTGAAACTCTTTTTCAAGTGAACATCACAAATATTAAAAATTAATCATTCACCTAAACAGTTATGAAAACATGTTAGATTTAATCACCTTTCAGTATTATTCAACCTATGTAGGTCTAGGTGGCACATTTTTTCAGAGAAATATTATTCACCTCATCTGATCATTAAAAGAACTAACAAATGTTGCAATTATGGTGAACACTAGCAAAGGTATATCTAAATATAAGGCTGTATTGAGTTTGCGTGGTAAGGTTTGTGGGGAGGGGCTACACTGGTGGCTTTTGTGGGAAGTTGCCAGAAGCTTCCCCCATATCGAACAGAGCCAATGCTAGCTGGCTCCAAGACAGACCCAGTGCTGGCCAAGGCCAAGCCCATTAGCAACGGTGCTAGTGCCTCTAGGATAATGTATATAAGGCGGCGAAAAAGCTGCTGTGCAGGAGCAGACAGAGAGAGGAGTGAGAACATGTGCGAGCAACAGCTCTGCAGACACCGAGGTCAATGAGGAAGGAAGGGAGAAGGTGCTCCAGGTGCCAGAGCAGATTCCTCTGCAGCCCGTGGTGCAGACAATGGTAAGGCAGGCTGTGACCCTGCAGTCCATGGAAGTCCATGGTGGAGCAGATAGATATCCACCTGCAGCCCCTAGAGGACCCCACGCCAGAGCAGGGGGATGCCCGAAGGAGGCTGTGACCCTGTGGGAAGCCCTTGTGGAAGCAGGCAAACTGCAGCCTGCTAGTTCTCCTGAACGGTGCCCTGTGGGAGGGATCCCACGCTGGAGCAGGCGAAGAGCGCAAGGAGTCCTCCCCTGAGGAGGAAGAAGCAGCAGAGGCAATGTGTGATGAACTGACCACAACCCCCATCCCCTGTTCCCCTGCAGTGATGCAGGAAGAGGAGGTAGAGAATTTGGGAGTAAAGTTGAGCCTGGGAAGATGGGAGGGATGGGGGGAAGGTGTTCTGAAGATTGAGGTTTATTTCTCATTATCCTATTCTGATTTGATTGATAATAAATTAATTTCTCCCCAAGTCAGCCTGTTGTGCTCGTTACAGTCATCGCTGAGTGATATTTCCCTGCCCTTATATGAACCCACAAGCCTTTCATTGTACTTCCTCTCCCTGCCAAGGAGGGGAGTGACAGAGCAGCTTTGGTGGGCACCTGGTATCCAGCCAGGGTCAACACAGTTTTTCCAGAAAATGGCTTTCTGAAATGATGTGCAATATGCCTCATAAGCATGCTAAAGGTGGTTGTACTTCTGAAATACTAACCATTACTCTAAATTGGTATATTATTATTGAATAAAATGTTAACTTGCCTGTGGTCTGATTTGGGAATGCCCTATCAAATTTCTTCTGGCTTGGGAGCAAAAAATAAAACACTCCAGACCATGTTCCATTCCCTCCCTACATAATTTTCTTACATTGTTACATTTATCTATATAATGTATGTCAAGACTAGAATATTTCATAGCTGCTTTCTTGTTTGAAGTTCCAAGTCCTAAGAAAAGAGTAAGCTCTTTTTTCCCTTTCTCTCCATTTTTCCCATAGTTACATACATACATACATACATGCATGTTCTGGTGTTCCTCAGTGGCCCGACTCTTGGGTACATGGGCATCTACATGACGTACCTTCACCACCAGTTTCTGCACGCGGGCAGCAATATCTTTCCACAGTGCAGCAGCCCAGATGGGTTTACCTCTGCATTGCCAGTTGCTCTGCTTCCATTGCTTCAACCACCCCCACAGGCATTTGCCACCATCCTTGAGTCAGTATAAAGTACTGGCCACTTTTCTCATTCAGCAATGTCCAGGGCCAGCTGGATGGCTTTCACCTCGGCAAACTGACTCGATTCACCCTCTCCTTCAGCAGTTGCTGCAACTTGTCACTGGGGACCCCATTCAGCTGCCTTCCATCTCCGATGCTTTCCCACAATATGGCAGGACCCATCAGTAAACAAGGCATACTGCTTTTCACTTTCTGACAGTTTATTATATGGTGTGGGGCCTCTTCAGCACACATCACCTCCTCCTCTGGTGACATTCCAAAATCTTTGCCCTCTGGCTAGTCCATGATGACTTCCAGAATGCCTGGATGTCCTGGGTTCAGCAGTAGCAGTCATGTTTTTTTTCTTTGTGTTAACTGGTGCAGTGCTGTGTTTTGACTTCTAGTTTGAGAACAGTGTTGGTGAAGCCGATGTTTTCGGTTGTTGCTAAGTGATGTTTACCCTGACCAAGGACTCTGTGAGGCTCATGCTCTGCCAGGGAGGAGGGGAAGCTGTGAGGAAGCAGAGACGGGGCGCCTGACCCGGGCTAGCCGGGGAGGTATTCCATACCACAGCACGTCATGCCCGGGGTGGGAGGTAACTGGGAGTTACCCGGAAGGACAGGGGCTTCCGGGTGGAACTCGCTTTCTTGGCCGGTGGTATCGTATTCTCTTCCCTTGTTATTTTCCCTTATCATTGTTTTAGCTGATAGTAGCGGTGGTGATTTGTTGCTGGACTGTTCTTGTCTCAACCCGTAGGAGTTGCACTCTCTCGATCCTCCTCCCCGTTCCTCCGGGAGCGGGGAAGGGGAGAGCCCCGGTGCGGGGTGCGGGGAGGGGGGGGGAGACGGACACGGACCTCGATTGTTGTCAGCTCGGCACCACTCACTGGAAGTGAGCGAACGAGTTGCCTGACTGGGTTTAAACCACAACAGTTCTTTTTGGCGCCCAACGTGGGGCACGAGGGGTTGAGATAAGAACAGATCTGACTGGATTGATAGGCACTCGTCACAATGCTGATTTATTGGCTCTCAAGGTTGTTCCTCTTGATCTCACAGTTTCAGTATATCATATCTTACGTCCATCCGGTATTTGCTGTATTAGTGTTTTTCAAGTGTGGGGCTTGGGCTAAGGTTTTTATCCCATTGTACTTTATGGTAATGACTTGTAATACAATAGAATCATTGATCATGAAACTGATCTGGCTTATGTTCCCAGTGTGGTCACCACCTTTATACTTTGGGAGGTATATGATGGAGGTGCTTAGCAATTACACATCTTTTTTCTCCTTCTCAGGTGCTCAACCTGTGAAGGAGACATCCTTTTACCCTCCTAGTCGTCCCCCCAGACCATTTACATTTGAGAGTTTTGAATTTTTTGAATGGCCTTTTAATGCTGTTGAGACTTGTTTGCTGATGGTGATGGGAATCACCATGCTAACACGCATACAGAGTGTGTTTTGCCCACTACTGATTTCAAGAGTTAAGCAGATTCAGGTTTGGGTCTTGTCTGGGGTCAAACGACGATGTAGGAGGACCGAGAGATTTTCCCAGAGGCTGGACAGCCATGAGTGGCAGGGTGTGTGGGATAGTATGGGCAAGTATCTAGGTCAGTGGGCCCCTCCAGTACTTTGGAATTTCACTACCGAACAACTGCAAAATCCAGAAGAATTAGTAAAACACTTAAATGAGGTGTGTGGTCATTCTGGCCATACCAGAGATGGACAAATCACGGCAACGTGCTGGGGCTTGGCCTATGCTTACAGGGCCTTGTTCAACACTATCCAGCACCTTCAAAAGGAAAAGAATGTCGGCGGATTTGAGGGCAAAGTGACAGTCACTACTCAAACTTTGGCTGCAATGAACTGCGCAGCTACCCCAGTGGCAAGTACAGCAGCTGCTCAAACTTCAACTGCAACAGACAGCGCGGTTACCCCAGCTCCAAGCACGGTAGCTACACCACCCCCAGCAACAAGTACAGTCGCTACTCAAACCACAGTGATAATCACTGCAGCCAAACCAGAGGACCAATTCGTACCAATATCAGTTGCCCCTGTACGCAAGAGAACAAGCAAAAAGGAGGCAAAAAGGGTGAAGCGAGATGAAGAACCAATGAATTCACCACCCGGTCCAGAATCTGATCAGGAGTCATCATCACATGACGAAGAAGAAGAAGAAGAGGTAACTTCTCGACCTCGGACCTCAACCAAGCTGCGGAATATGTGAAAAGATTTTACCCGTCAACCAGGGGAGCACATCATCACCTGGTTACTCCGATGCTGGGACAATGGGGCCGATGGTCACAAACTAGAAGGTACAGAAGCCAAGCAGCTGGGATCACTTGCTAGAGAAGGGGGAATTGACAAAGCAATTGCAAGAGAGAAAAAGTCCCTCAGCCTTTGGAGGAGGCTCTTGGCAGCTGTGAAAGAAAGGTTTCCGTACAAGGACGATGTTACGAGTCGTTCGGCCAAGTGGACTACTATAGACAAAGGCATCCAGTCTCTGAGGGAATCGGCCATCGTAGAGATGATCTATCACATCAAGCCGAATAACGGGGATACACCTATAGATCCAGATGAAGTTGAATGTACACAACCCATGTGGCGAAAACTTACACGGAATGCACCGTCATCATATGCCCATTCATTGGCAACAGTGACCTGGAATGACATAGTACCACTAACAGTGGATGAAATGGTTCATAAACTCCGAGAGTTCAAAGACAATCTCACTCCTTCCATCATCTCAGCTGTGAAAAAACTGTCCCAGGACCTCGACAAATTGAGGGACGATGTATCTGATTTATCCAGCTCCTCACGTGTACCAACACACGTCTCAGCTATTAACAAAAGACGTCCTATTGTTCGAGAGAGGAGATACAGGAGGTATACGCCACGGGGTACCCTATGGTTTTACCTGCTGGATCACGGAGAAGACATGACAAAGTGGGATGGAAAACCTACTTCAGCTTTGGAGGAACGGGTGAGTGAACTGAAGAGGGGAGCAAGGACCAAGACTGATCGTCCCATGAGAGCTACGGCTTCAGTCTCTGGTGAGCAGTTTCCCAGATGGAGTGGAAGAGCTGATTTTACTCCAGCTCCTGTGATAACGAAGAATAATCCCTTTCAACACGACTTAAGTGTCCAATGCTGTGACGACCATTAGAGGGGCCCTGCCTCCAGCCAGGTGGAGGTAGGCGACAATCGGATTTACTGGACTGTGTGGATCAGATGGCCTGGCACATCAGTCCCACAGAAGTATAAGGCTCTAGTAGATACCGGTGCACAGTGTACCCTGATGCCATCAAGCTGTCAAGGGGTGGAACCCATCTATATTTCTGGAGTAACAGGAGGATCCCAAGAGTTGACTGTGCTGGAGGCTGAAATCAGCCTGACTGGGAGGGAGTGGCAAAAGCACCCTATTGTGACTGGTCCAGAGGCTCCATGCATCCTCGGCATAGACTACCTCAAGAGAGGGTACTTCAAAGACCCAAAAGGGTACCGGTGGGCTTTTGGTATTGCTGCTTTGGAGACTGAGGAAATTGAGCAGCTGTCCACCTTGCCTGGTCTCTCAGAAGATCCCTCTGCTGTGGGGTTGCTGAAAGTTGAAGAACAACAAGTGCCAATTGCGACCACAACAGTGCACCGGCAGCAATATCGCACCAACCGAGACTCCCTGATTCCCATCCATCAGCTGATCCGTAGACTGGAGAGTCAGGGGGTGATCAGCAGGACCCGCTCACCCTTCAATAGCCCCATATGGCCAGTGCGAAAGTCTAATGGAGAATGGAGACTAACAGTAGACTATCGTGGCCTGAATGAAGTCACACCACCATTGAGTGCTGCCGTACCAGACATGCTAGAACTTCAGTATGAACTAGAGTCAAAGGCAGCCAAGTGGTATGCCACGATTGATATTGCCAATGCATTTTTCTCCATTCCTTTGGCAGCAGAGTGCAGGCCACAGTTTGCTTTTACTTGGAGGGGTGTCCAGTTCACTTGGAACCGACTGCCCCAGGGGTGGAAACACAGCCCTACCATTTGCCATGGACTGATCCAGACTGCACTGGAACAGGGGCAAGCTCCAGAACACCTGCAATACATTGATGACATTATTGTGTGGGGCGATACAGCGGAAGAAGTCTTTGAGAAAGGGAGGAAAATAATCCAAATCCTGCTGAAAGCCGGTTTTGCCATAAAACGGAGTAAGGTCAAGGGACCTGCACAGGAGATTCAATTTTGGGGAATAAAATGGCAAGATGGACGTAGACAGATCCCCACAGATGTGATCAACAAGATAACAGCAATGTCTCCATCAACTAATAAGAAAGAAACGCAAGCTTTCTTGGGTGCAGTGGGGTTCTGGAGAATGCACATCCCAAATTACAGTTCGATTGTAAGCCCTCTCTATCATGTGACCCGGAAGAAGAATGATTTTAAATGGGGCCTTGAGCAGCAACAAGTCTTTGAGCAAATTAAACGCGAGATAGTTCATGCAGTAGCCCTTGGACCAGTCCGGACTGGGCCAGATGTAAAAAATGTGCTGTACACTGCAGCTGGGGAGAACGGTCCTACCTGGAGCCTCTGGCAGAAAGCTCCAGGGGAGACTCGAGGTCGACCCCTCGGCTTTTGGAGTCGGGGATACAAAGGATCTGAGGCCAGCTATACCCCAACTGAGAAAGAGATACTGGCAGCCTATGAAGGGGTTCGAGCTGCTTCGGAAGTGATTGGCACTGAAGCACAGCTCCTCCTGGCACCCCGGCTGCCCGTGCTGGGCTGGATGTTCAAAGGCAGGGTCTCCTCTACACATCATGCAACTGATGCTACATGGAGTAAATGGGCTGCACTAATTACACAACGAACTCGAATAGGAAATCCCAGTCGTCCAGGCATTCTAGAAGTCATCATGGACTGGCCAGAGGGCAAAGATTTCGGAATGTCACCAGAGGAGAAGGTGGTGCGTGCTGAAGAGGCCTCACCATATAATAAACTGTCAGAAAGTGAAAAGCAGTATGCCTTGTTTACTGATGGCTCTTGCCGTATTGTGGGAAAGCATCGGAGATGGAAGGCAGCTGTATGGAGTCCTGGACGACAAGTTGCAGAAACTGCTGAAGGAGAGGGTGAATCGAGTCAATTTGCCGAGGTGAAAGCCATCCAGCTGGCCCTGGACATTGCTGAACGAGAAAAGTGGCCAGTACTTTATCTCTATACTGACTCATGGATGGTGGCAAATGCCCTGTGGGGGTGGTTGAAGCAATGGAAGCAGAGCAACTGGCAACGCAGAGGTAAACCCATCTGGGCTGCTGCACTGTGGAAAGATATTGCTGCCAGGGTGCAGAACCTGGTGGTGAAGGTACGTCATGTAGATGCCCATGTACCCAAGAGTCGGGCCACTGAGGAACACCAGAACAACCAACAAGTGGATAAAGTGGCTAAGATTGAAGTGGCTCAGATGGACTTAGATTGGCAACATAAAGGTGAATTATTTTTGGCCCGGTGGGCCCATGACACTTCAGGCCATCAGGGCAGAGATGCAACATATAGATGGGCCCACCATTGAGGGGTGGACTTAACAATGGACACTATTGCCCAGGTTATTCATGAGTGTGAAACATGTGCTGCAATTAAACAAGCCAAGCGGTTAAAGCCTCTTTGGTATGGAGGACGATGGTTGAAGTATAAATATGGGGAGGCCTGGCAGATTGACTATATCACACTGCCACCAACCCGCCAAGGCAAGCGCCATGTGCTTACCATGGTGGAAGCAACCACCGGGTGGCTGGAAACATACGCTGTGCCCCATGCCACTGCCCGGAACACCATCCTGGGCCTTGAGAAACAGATTTTGTGGCGACAAGGCACCCCAGAGAGAATTGAGTCAGACAATGGGACTCATTTCCGGAATAACCTTATAGATATTTGGGCCAAAGAGCATGGCATTGAGTGGGTATATCACATCCCCTACCATGCACCAGCCTCTGGAAAAATCGAACGGTACAATGGGCTGTTAAAAACTACACTGAGAGCGATGGGTGGGGGAACTTTCAAGCATTGGGATACACATTTACCAAAGGCCACCTGGTTGGTCAACACCAGAGGATCTGCCAACAGGGCTGGCCCAGCCCAGT
This sequence comes from Pezoporus wallicus, assembly GCF_028554395.1. NCBI lineage: Eukaryota > Metazoa > Chordata > Aves > Psittaciformes > Psittacidae > Pezoporus > Pezoporus wallicus. Next base: position 969,139 of record NW_026636884.1, on the reverse strand, counting down.
CAGAACTTTTACATATTGTAGAGGGGGACAAAGTTCCCGTGGTGCATATGAAGAATTTGTTGGGGAAGACAGTCTGGGTTATTCCTGCTTCAGGTAAAGGCAAACCCACTCGTGGGATTGCTTTTGCTCAGGGACCTGGATATACTTGGTGGGTAATGCGGGAAGATGGGGAAGTCCGATGTATACCTCAAGGGGATTTGATTTTAGGGGAAAACAGCCAGTGAACTCAATTGTATGCCGTTGCCTGCTGTGTAATGCTTTTATAGCCCATCAACTAGATGTCTCCAGGTCACCAGCGACTGGCCCTGACTTCCCTCCAGCCATCATCCCAACAGAGAATGAACTTGGAACATCATGGACCGAATGGACTCGGCAGCATTATAGGGATTGGTCCATGCACTAAGAAAATGATTTTTTCGTCTTGGTCTGTATGTATATGGATGTATATATGTGGGAGAGCGATGGTGTATTGAAAATGTGGGATCTGAGCACGACGTGAATGGTATGGAATAAGGGGTGGATAATGTCCTGGGTTCAGCAGTAGCAGTCATGTTTTTTTCTTTGTGTTAACTGGTGCAGTGCTGTGTTTTGACTTCTAGTTTGAGAACAGTGTTGGTGAAGCCAATGTTTTCGGTTGTTGCTAAGTGATGTTTACCCTGACCAAGGACTCTGTGAGGCTCATGCTCTGCCAGGGAGGAGGGGAAGCTGTGAGGAAGCAGAGACGGGGCGCCTGACCCGGGCTAGCCGGGGAGGTATTCCATACCACAGCACGTCATGCCCGGGGTGGGGGGTAACTGGGAGTTACCCGGAAGGACAGGGGCTTCCGGGTGGAACTCGCTTTCTTGGCCGGTGGTATCGTATTCTCTTCCCTTGTTATTTTCCCTTATCATTGTTTTAGCTGATAGTAGCGGTGGTGATTTGTTGCTGGACTGTTCTTGTCTCAACCCGTAGGAGTTGCACTCTCTCGATCCTCCTCCCCGTTCCTCCGGGAGCGGGGAAGGGGAGAGCCCCGGTGCGGGGGGGGGGGGGGGACGGACACGGACCTCGATTGTTGTCAGCTCGGCACCACTCACTGGAAGTGAGCGAACGAGTTACCTGACTGGGTTTAAACCACGACACTGGACGACTGAGATTTCCTATTCGAGTTCGTTGTGTAATTAGTGCAGCCCATTTACTCCATGTAGCATCAGTTGCATGATGTGTAGAGGAGACCCTGCTTTTGAACATCCAGCCCAGCACGGGCAACCGGGGTGCCAGGAGGAGCTGTGCTTTACGCCAATCACTTCTGAAGCAGCTCGAACCCCTTCATAGGCTGCCAGTATCTCTTTCTCAGTTGGGGTATAGCTGGCCTCAGATCCTTTATATCCCCGACTCCAAAAGCCGAGGGGTCGACCTCGAGTCTCCCCTGGAGCTTTCTGCCAGAGGCTCCAGGTAGGACCGTTCTCCCCAGCTGCAGTGTACAGTACATTTTTTACATCTGGCCCGGTCCGGACTGGTCCAAGGGCTACTGCATGAAATATCTCGCGTTTAACTTGCTCAAAGGCTTGTTGTTGCTCAGGGCCCCATTTAAAATCATTCTTCTTCCGGGTCACATGATAGAGAGGGCTTACAATCGAACTGTAATTTGGGATGTGCATTCTCCAGAACCCCACAGCACCCAAGAAAGCTTGTGTTTCTTTCCTATTAGTTGGTGGAGACATTGCTGTTATCTTGTTGATCACATCTTTGGGGATCTGTCTACGTCCATCTTGCTGTTTTATTCCCCAAAATTGAATCTCCTGTGCAGGTCCCTTGACCTTACTCCGTTTTATGGCAAAACCAGCTTTCAGCAGGATTTGGATTATTTTCCTCCCTTTCTCAAAGACTTCTTCCATTGTATCGCCCCACGTTGGGCGCCAAATAACTGTCGTGGTTTAAACCCTAGCCAGACAGCTTGTTCACTCACTCCCAGTGAGTGGTGCCGGGCTGAGAGCAGTCAAGGCCCCCCCCCCAAGGAACGGGGAGGAGGATCGAAAGAGTGCAGCTCCCACTGGCTGAGACAAGAACAGTCCAGCAACCAATGTACAACACAAATCACCACCGCTACCACCAACGACAACAATGATAAGAGAAAATAACAAGGGAAGAGAATACAATACCACTGGCAAAGAAATGAGTCCCACCCAGAAGCCCGTGTCCTTCCGGGTAACTCCCAGTTACCCCCCACCCCGGGCATGACGTGCTGTGGTATGGAATACCTCCTTGGCTAGCCTGGGTCAGGCACCCCGTCTCTGCTTCCTCACGGCTTCCCCTCCTCCCTGGCAGAGCATGAGCCTCACAAAGTCCTTGGTCAGGGTAAACATCAGTTAGTAACAACCGAGAAGATCGGTATCATAGAATCATAGAATAGTTAGGGTTGGAAAGGACCTTAAGATCATCTAGTTCCAACCCCCCTGCCATGGGCAGGGACACCTTATGCTAAATCATATCACCCAAGGCCTCGTCCAACCTGGCCTTGAACACTGCCAGGGATGGAGCATTCAGAACCTCCCTGGGCAACCCATTCCAGTGCCTCACCACCCTAACAGGAAAGAATTTCCTTCTTATATCCGATATAAATTTCCCCTATTTAAGTTTTAAGCCGTTACCCCTTGTCCTATCACTACAGTCTCTAATGAAGAGTCCCTCTCCAGCATCCCTATAGGCCCTCTTCAGATACTGGAAGGCTGCTATGAGGTCTCCACGCAGCCTTCTCTTCTCCAGGCTGAACAGCCCCAACTTTCTCAGCCTGTCTTCATATGGGAGGTGCTCCAGTCCCCTGATCATCCTCGTGGCCCTTCTCTGGACTTGTTCCAACAGTTCCATGTCCTTTTAATGTTGAGGACACCAGAATTGCACACAATACTCCAGGTGAGGTCTCACGAGAGCAGAGGAGAGGGGCAGGATCGCCTCCTTCGACCTGCTGGTCACGCTCCTTTTGATGCAGCCCAGGATGAGGTTGGCTTTCTGGGCTGCGAGCGCACACTGCCAGCCCATGTTCATTTTCTCATCGACCAACACCCCCAAGTCCTTCTCTGCAGGGCTGCTCTGAATCTCTTCTCTGCCCAACCTGTAGCTGTGCCTGGGATTGCTCTGACCCAGGTGTAGGACCTTGCACTTGTCATGGTTAAACTTCATGAGGTTGGCATCAGCCCCCCTCACAAGCATGTCAAGGTCCCTCTGGATGGCATTCCTTCCCTCCAGGGTATCAACCAAACCACACAGCTTGGTGTCATCAGCAGACTTACTGAGGGCGCACTCAATCCCACTGTCCCTGTCAGCGACGAAGATGTTAAACAAGACCGGTCCCAACACCGATCCCTGAGGGACACCACTCGTTACTGGTCTCCAGACGGACATTGAGCCGTTGAGGACAACTCTTTTCATGCGGCCATCCAGCCAGTTCTTTATCCACCGAGTGGTCCATCCATCAAATTGATGTCGCTCCAAGTTAGAGACAAGGATGTCGTGTGGGACAGTGGCGAACGCTTTACACAAGTCCAGGTAGATGACATCAACTGCTCTACCCCTGTCCATCAGTTCTGTAGCCTCATCATAGAAGGCCACCAAATTGGTTAGGCAGGATTTCCCCTTAGTGAAGCCATGCTGGCTGTCACCAAGCACCTTGTTGATTTTCATGTGCCTTACCATGCCATCCAGGAGAATCTGCTCCAAAATTTTGCCAGGCACAGAGGTGAGACTGACTGGTCTGTCACAACAGCACTGTTCCCAGGCTGGAGGTCAAAACACAACACTGCACCAGCTACCATGAAGGAGAAAAATGACTGCTACTGCTGAACCCAGGACAATGCATTATTGGGAAGAAAGGGTAATCTCTAATTTGAGTAGCAAACATCTGCAGTTTCTTCCTTGAAATTAAAAATGTTCCAAACTGTAGTGCTAACACGTTCAGTCCCTATGAAGCTACAGTGAGCCTGTGTGATTATACACATGCTGTGTAATCTTGACGTTTTAACTTTAGAGTTTCCTGATGCCAGCATTTCCTATGCTTGTTTTAGGTTTCTCACATCTATTGCTTGAGATTCTCTGTCTTTCTGTAGTTTCCTAAAGTATTGTCTTCCTTCTTGTAAGGAAGATCTAATTTTTATTTGAGCCTTTAAACTGGCTTAAGTACACATTTTCAAACACATCAGTTTTACCTGCCTGCTTTTAAGTATTGCGTGTCTCCATGGCTGGCCTTTCAGCTCTTCATCAGACTATATGCCACCAGGCAAAAGCAGAAATGAAATAATGTTCGGATTTTTTTTCCCCTACCTAGAGACTTAGAATATGAATTCCATCTGTAGCCTCTCCTGTTTTCTGCATAGATTGCAACATTTGTTGTGAATCTTTGTTTTCTTCTTTCTTTAAACATCACATTAGAAACAAAATAAATAAAACCCAGCTAAATGGATTTCAGATGCTTTCAACCAAACTGCGTACTCTAACAGCCAGCAAATCCAGTTCACCAGTGAAGTCATGTTGAATCCTGTCAGATCTTACTATATTTCCTTACAGACAAATAAATACTTCTTGACTAGTCTTGATTGTTAAAGGTAGTGGGATATGTGCGCCAGTCAGAGCAGGTTCAGCAGACTGCCAGTTTACAGTTCCAAAGACAGTTGTTTGAATTTGCTTTTTCAGCCAGGTAGAACCAGCATTCAATTCTCCAGATGTTCTGTTCTCCATTAGGGCTGTTTTTAAGCAGCCATTTTAGTTGCCAAAAACCCACTACCCAAGGGTGGAGAAATAGACTACGTAAGACAAAAGTTATTTAAGTGTAGGTGAAAATTTGGAGTAAGCCCTGTCTTAATCTTTTGCCCTGAACTTCCCAAGTGTGGTTATAACTCTAATGCTGGTTCTGCCTTCCACAATCAAACTGGAAATGCTGAGCTAGGGAATAAAACATGACAGGAAGTTTTCTATAAACCTTACAACCCAAAAGAAAATCACAAAACATGGATTAAAAATGAACTTAAACCCCCAATGGGGAATTTTATGGAAAGTACCAGGAAAGTCTCTGAACTCGGTTTTAAGAAAACTATACTTTCTATTTAAACAATCTTTTAAAGTATTACCCCACATGCTGCTTTAGAAGCTCTATTCAAATGTTCTGGGTTTTCTATTAAGCCCTGATCAGGCCCCACCTGGGATGCTGCATCCCACTCTGGGATCCCCAGTACATGAGACACCTAGTCATACTGAAGTGGGTCCTGTGATGGGCCACAAAGAAGAAACTCAAGCATCTAATGTGTTCAGTTTTGTTGGGGTGGGAGGGAGAGCTCATGACATCCAGCAATGTCAGAAAAAGTTTTGAATTAAGTTGAATTAACATTTTAGCAATGAAATACTCTGTCTTTAACCAAAATATAGGAAAAGAACTAATATATAATTTCATAACTTATGACAAAATAGTCCTTGATCTTGAGCATTAGATGAAAAGAAAAGGCCTTAACTTGTGCCAGGGGCGGTTTAGATTGGACATTAGGAAAAAATTCTCCACCAAAAAGGTTGTCAAGCACTGGGACAGGCTGCCCAGCAAGTGGTGGAGTCATCATTCCTGGAAGTATTTGAAAGACTTGTAATGTGGCACTCATGGACATGGGTTAGTGGTGGCCTTGGAAATGCTGGGTTAATGGTTGGACTTGATGATTCCTTAAAGGTCATTTTCAACCTAAATATTCTGTGATTCTATGATTAAGAGCTGCTTTAAAAATCCTTGAGTAGAAATTAAAATCTAAATTAAAAAGCTGCTTATAAATACTATTGACCTTAAATATGACAGGTCCTCTGTTTCTACAGAGAACATCATACTTCAAGAGAGCAATATAATCCCCAAATAAAGATTAGCCTTTCTTAAAGCGGAAGTTTTCTTTTGATTAGCTATGAAGGCTTTTGCTTTATTATTTTTCAATAAATAATGCATTCAGTGCATTCTTATAATGTAGAATTTTACTTTTTATAGTGTGTTTTTTAAATGCATATGGTGAATTTTACTCACTTTTATGTGTGTTATCAGTGTATCTCCTTATTTGTCTGCATCACATGTTCACATTGGTGGGTTGCTGCTATCAGTGTTTTTAAAAGCACTGAATTAATAAATGAATGCTTAATGAGTTTCAGCTAGGTGGCTTCAGAAAATGGATTTCCATTCTCTAAGGAAATTATGCTTGTACTGAGCTGAAGAAGCTGCTTTAGCTCATTTCTTTTGTTCCTTTAGCTTAGAAAGATCTTCAAAATGTCAGTGTAGTTCCTTACACCATCCAAGCCATGCCAGAAAATCTCTCATGAACTTTTACCACAGCAAATTCTGAATATACTTGTGAAACAACTCATTGTGCACTATTTTTAATGATCACTCCTTACTTTTCCTTTTGAGTCATACACCCTTATTTTGTTTGCTTTTTTTTCCACTCCCTTATTTGTACTAAAAGATGAAATTGTTGTTGTGCAAGTCCTCCTCAGAATTCAGTTCCTGACAGCACTGTGAGATGTGTTTACTCTGTTTTCAGCTTTGGTATTAAACCCCACGCTGTGTTTGGGCAAAACAAAGGTGTATTACATTAGTATTCAAAAGACCCTAGAAATCACGTTTCTTCACTGAAACCTCAGTTTAAATGTCATATTCATCAGATCAGATACCTGTACAACTGCAGAGTGTGCTGGCGGGTGGTGGCCCTGAGCATGCATTTGACTGCCTTGCTGTGCTGAACCCAAAGGATTCTGTGACCTTGTGGAAGCAGCTGTATCCACTCACGTCACACTACAGGCACTTCCCCCGTACAGTTCAAACCCCCCAGCCAAACCTGGGTTTGCTATTTAAAGAGCAAGAGTTGAATGCAAAGAGACCAAAAGAAGCAAATGACCTAGAAATAGCTCCATGTTAGAATTTTGAGAGAGATTATGTGAGGGTTTCAGCATAGAACTCTGTATGATCTCAGAGGATGTTTTGAAATCCCCAACAAATCAGTTCTCTCAGAGGCTGGATTAAGATCTCTGGAGTAAATGCAGTGATGGTCCTGTGCTGCATCACAGGAAGGAATGAGTAACAAAAGCTTGAAATACTACTAATATCATTATTATTATTAAGAAAACAGGTCACTGTTGGTACATGTGGTGCTGCTTCAGTCTTTCAGCCCTCTTGTATAGTTACAATGACAAAGATTAGAGGTGTTCTTGTAGTGAACACATAAGCTGTAAAATCTCCCTCTGGCTTTTAGTATTTCTCTGGATCACAATGCTGAACAAAAACAGTGAGAAGAGAACAGAAAAGCCTGAGGATTTTGGCTAAGTCATTGTTTCCCAGAGACTGCACAGCAACTGGTGACTACACAAAAATAAAAGAAAACGGGGGGGGGGGGGGGGTGTGGGGTGTGTGTGTGTCTCTGCGAATTAATGCTGTATTTGTTTTCCTTCTTTTTAAATAGCTTTATATATTTTGGATGCTGTATTAATTTGGGCTCACCTGAAACTTTTTTATTATAACTTCCAACTTATTAACTTCTAATCTGTCACACATTTTCTTATTAGCCCCTTTTTTCTTTCCAATATAGCTCCCCCTGAGGAGATACTTGTGTAGGATTCAGAGGGAGGAGGTTCTATTGGAGGGAGAAAAAGTCATAGGGCAGTGTGTAGGAGTATGAGCAAGACAAGAAGGAAGGAGGCAGTCTCATGTTTTGGGAGGAAGGAGAGGGACTGTATCAAAATAATGAGGTGAATTAAACAGAGACTAGAACAGCAGAAAGTGAAAGTAATGGGGACTAAGAGACTGTTTTAATAGAAACTGGGATCAGTGGCAAAGAGGTGTGCAGAGAGACTGTACAAAGCAGTACAGAATCAGTCCTAAACTCAAATGGAAAATTTCAAGAGAAAACATTCCTGGGAGGCTTTGGTTTTCAAATTCATGTCTGGAAGGCTGGAGACATGTTCAGTAGGATTGTTTTAATCAAGAATCTGCATCAGATGAAGAAACTGTACAGTTTCAGATCAGTGAAAAATGCCAAAGGAGGAGGAAAAAGGAGTAGGAGATTAGCAATGCATGTATTACTTGCTTTATTTCTGGTTCATTTAGAAATGGTCATTTTTCATATAGGAGAAAAAGAGAGATGGAAGAATATGACAGAAATAATCACACAATTGTATCTAACAGCTGAACAGGCATTGGAAATCTTAAGATAGAGCTACACGAATCATGGCACATGCCAGTGATGGCACACAGACAATTGCCAAGCAGCTCACCATTCAGGAAATAGCCAAGAGCTGCTGCTGCGATGGTGGCTTTCAGCAGCAACTTCAGCTATTGCAGTTCCTCCTCTTCAGGCCTGGCCAGATGTCCAGGGCACACCACCAGAGGTCTTTGGACAGGTTCTTGGTGAGTCCTCCTTTGCTAAACAGTGCATGTGTGATCCCCTTCCAGACATCTCATATATCTGAAGGAAGACTAACAATCTGGATTATTCCACAATCTACCTTTCAATAATTCTGAAGTAAAATCATTACGCCTGAGGTAGATATTTTTTTCAAGTGTAGCCAATGTTGTACTATAGCAATAACTTTTTTTTATTCTTAATTAAGACTCTTGCCTTTTTTTAATTCTACTTTTTAAATTACTCTGTCAAATTCAGCACTGATGGGTTCCCTTTATCACAAAAAAGCTAGCTTTCTTCTTCATGTTTCCATTCCTTTGTTATGTTCTTATGAGCTTGCAAATCTGTAAGCACTTTTCTCCATTTGCAGGCCAATGCAGGGAGGTCAGGATGTTTATAAAGCCCTGGAATTCCAAAAAATTCATTTTGTATTTTAGTTTTGATTATTGCCACTTAAGCATAATGACAACATCCATCCAGTTAAAAGTTCAGGTTCGTTGGAAATTGCTTTTTTTTTTCAGTGAACCATTGCTAATCAAAAATGTATGAGCAATGCTTTCATAAGTAAAAAAATAGCAAAATAGTCTCATAAGGAAAATAAAATAAAAAATGGAGAGTGAACAACTTTCTGTTCTAGCGTGGCCATCTGTCATTTATAAAGACATCACCCCATTAACCTGTCTAATCAACTCCATTCTTTTTTCAAAGTTGGTTAAGTAAGTTTATGAGGAGACATAGATGTTCTCTTGATTAAATCTGTTGTAAAACGGCCTCCCTGGTGTTCTGCTTTGTGTGCATTTACACATATAAAGGTAATTACAAGTACATATCACTACTGTAAATTCCATGCTTGTCATATTACAGTACATGACATTTTCATTTCCTCCTGGTGAAAATGAAATCTGATATTTTCTGTTCAAGCAATAATGACCAATTAGAATTTATTATTAATGTTTGTCCTAAAGTACTCCAAGTCATGAGGTGGTTTCCTCCTAGGTAGTTGAATTTATAATGTGGAAAAAAGGGATTTGACATGTTGCTATACCACCTTCAACCATTCCCTCTCAAGCCTGGTTAGTCCTTCAAGAAACTGGGAGATCCCTATGGAAAACCCACAACTTCGGGAAGAACATTACTGAGTTGAAGTTTAAAGTGGAGAGTTGAAATAACCAATTCTCCTCAGCAGAACTTTCTGAAGTCTGTCTCTGACCCTTCCTCCCTGACATTTTGCTTGTATCAGAGGGCCCAGAGCTTAGTTCTCTTGCAAGTGAAGACAGCTCTGCAGAAGGCAGAGTCAGTTAATTTGCATCAATTCTGAGGCAATGTGGTCAGCTATCTTAATCAGGATTTCTTCAGTGCCTTCACATTCTACTAGTAATGGGGAAACTACTGGAAACTGACCCTTTGAAGAACTGCCCAAGGAGTAAGTTCAAATAACTGCACTATACCTGGGAACTACAACAGGAAGGCTTCTATAACATCCAGCCAAAGCTTAAGTGAATAGCTGAAATACCGGGCATGTTTTAAATGCTTTACTAGTCACTCTGATACGTTCCAAAAAGGTTATATTTGATAAAATGCCAGTTCCATCACTGACAATTTCAGAATTTGGATAATTATTTTTTTTATTGCCTGACTCTTCTTTTATTTGAAATAAAATACATGTCCTCAGATCCTGACATGAGAAAATCTACGTATCTGGAGATTTTTTTTCAATGGTGATGGAAAGCACATTTATTTTTAGAGGAGTACTGACCACTTGGTTTGAGAACCAGATCTCCTCACATTATATGTGAAACCTTCCCTCTAGAAACTTTCCTCTCTAGAGGTAACCGGAGAGACAGGTGACACACAAACCCCCAGTGGAGAGAGGAGGAAAAGCAAGTCTATATCATACGCGAAGGGAGAGGTGGTTAAAAAAAAGGCAAGCCGCTGGAATTTTGTTGTGATGCATCACATGATAAAAAGCAGACAACAAATTTTGCGTGCTTCATTTGGAAGATGGAAACAGATCTGCTGTACTCAACAGAATGCTGTGAAGGAGCCTGGTAAAGAACTAGCTGGGGAGTACTGCAACCTAGGGAGTGGCCAGCACATCTCTTGACAGACCTCGGGGTACTAGAAATTCGAAGGCAGCCTAAAAATAATCAGACAAAAAGTAAATACCCACAGCTTTATCTCAAGCTCAGAGACAGACAAATGGGGAATTTCTTTCTGAATCTGGCTGGCCACCTTTTCCTCTTTCCCAGTTCATAAGCGCAGGTATCATAGTCACAGGCATAGAGTGGCAACTGTTCCATCACCTTTTTCTCTCCTTGAAGAAAACCCAGCATGTTGAAAAATAAGGAGTAGGCTTTATACCATGTTTACAGTCTGAAGGCAATTGGGTGTTAGTATCATGCGACAGCTAAAATTCTAATCCAATGTTGGTAGTTTTAAAAAATGAGTGGTTTTACAGTTTGATATCTACTTCAGTGCCTCTTGCCTTACAGTATTTTTTATCTCAAAAGCGAAAGGAGTTAGTAGTAGGAGTAGCAGAGTGTAGAAGCAGCAGTGGCAGGCTAAAACCTCTGAACTTGAGCTTGTTGAGGCCCCTAGCAGACAAGATCTCATTGGAAGGTGCTCTGAGGGGCAGAGGGCCACAGACAGCTGGTCAGTCCTCAAGACCAGCCTCCTGACAGCACAAAGACAGTCCATCCAAAACTGCAGAAAAACAGGCATAGGTATCAGGTGGCCAGACTGGCTGAACAGGAAACTCCAAACTAAGTTCAAATATGAAAAGGAAGTGTATGGGGCTGGAAGTGGGATGGGCTACAAAGTAGAAATAGAAGTATTTTTCATATGCAAGGATAGAGTTGGGTCTTACACACTTTTACGTTGCCCAGAGAGGCTGTGGAGTCCCCTACCTTGAAAATTTCCAAAACTGGAGTGCATAAGACCCTAAGCAACCAGACCGAACTTTGAAACTAGCCCTGCCTTGAGCAGGAAGCTGAAGCAGGTGACCTCCTGAGGCCCTTACAGTTACTCAATGACCCTATATTCTTCACAGAATCTGAAGCTGTACAGGCCAACCTAGACCACTTTGCTCAGGGCACTGTGCATCTGAGTTTTTACTACCTCTGCAGAAAGGCTACATGCATTTTTAATGGAGACATACAAATTGAACCTTATTTAAACTTAGTCCTCTGGGATTTTTCTTTTCAAATTGTGTGAAATTCATGTACCACTATGTGGGTTTCTTTCTTGGAGAAGATGTCAGTTTTCAAAGCAGAATCTGCATTGTCATGAGGATTTTAAAGATATAATCAATTAACACACAGATTTCATTTAGACTAAAATTGGTTTTTTTTTCCTAATAAAATATAAACTAAAGACTACCTTTTAGTTGCTTCTTTCTATGTGTATAGTTTATAAATGAGAGGTACTTCAGGATATTGTTAAAAATTTTCTCATTTTGAACATAGGTAGTTATAAAAAAAATGAGTCATATCAGAGGCAAAAGCCTGTGTGTTAGCCTGATATGAGAGCAGCAGGGATTTTCTACCACATTCACTGCACTCTTTATTGAATAAGATATATAAACAGGTCTAAAAATATTTATAACAGCAAAGTGGACAAGTTAACTTCTTGATGGTACTTCCTGTAAAGTATTTCTGCAATTTCTTTGTCAGGATATTCCATTATTACGAATTTGAGCCCAGGCTTGAGAAGTCTTTCTGCATAAGCCCGTGACTACTGAGATGCACTGAGGTATCTTTAGTTTAAACATCATATTTAGTTCAAAAAAGGTTTACATGTTCTGGTAGTGCCGCTGGACTGGTTTTGATGGCAATGCCATGGGTGGGTGTTTCCCCCCACTTTTCTTTACTTCCAGTAGAATGGGGAGGATATTTATCCATTTCAGAAGGATCTCTCTTTTACAGCTTAAGTTTGTCTCTTAAAAGGGTACAAAATTAAAACAGATGTTATAATTCAGCAGCATATAACCTCACTGTTTGAATTTATCAATACTGCAAATTGGATTTTTGCATAAAAAAAAAGGAGGAAAAAACCAAACAACCAAATAAAGGGTTTGGGATTCAGCTGTAGAAAATAACCATTAGTAACTTTGGGGTTTTTAGAGGCTTGTATCTCAGCATTACTAGAGTGTGTGAATGTCATTTGAGGCTGGTTATAGTATTATTCTAGTGATAAGTCTGTTTTCTGCTTCTTGAAAAAGAATTTTCCACTAAGATTCTGACTGCCAGATTTTCTATACCCCTTGCTGCCCTCAAATAATTTGGAGGCTCCCGTCACCTTTATGCAAGTTGTAAAAGGGATGAGTTGGCCCTGGGACCACGTATGCGACTGTTCCTATAATACTGAAGACAGCTGCTAGTCTGAAGATCAGAATTTGAAAGCCCATATGTGAGCAAATAACCATGTGCTCCACTTGCTAAAGTTATTTAACTAGCCACATTGTAAAATTATACTGCAAGACATTCATGATCCTTGAGATGAAACATGTTACTCTTCGAATAATGCTTTACAGTGAAATATTTAGTCCTGAAGGGAAAAAAGAGAAAGCATAGAAATATCTTAATTTAAATGTGGTATCTGATCTTTCTTATTTTTAATATATCCACCTACTACAACTGATGATTGGGTAAGTAGACATTCAGCCATATGCCTTTTGGACAAAAACTTTGAAAGTCACATTTTCTTAATTTGAAGTGGGTGATGGATAAAATGCACGAGGAAAGTCAGATTTTTCTGCCAACTACAGCATAGTGGAACTCTTCTGGCATAATGAAGTGTTAACTAAGTCATGCTTTTGCTGAATGATTTAAAGTGTGATTCCACCACCAAGAGACCGTAAAAAAAAACCAGGGCTCCATGGTGTCTCAGTAGTTTCAGCATAAGGTATGCTGAGTTTGCAAGGAAAAGAGGTGGGAATGTTTGGTTTGGGAAGTTTTTCCCTCCTGACTTCCAGTTCCCCGAACTCCTCCTTTAGGCTTTTTACATCTCATGCATCATTAGCTGGAATAAATTATCATCAGACTAAATTGCGTGATTAACTACTGCTGAGTTGGCAGTAGAGGGATAGAGACTTTAACCTGCACCATAGGCAAATTTGGTAGGAAATAACTGATAAGAAAAATGCCCAGTCACCTCACTAGGGCACTAAATAGCCTTTTCTAGAAGAAGCAGAGCTTTAAGGAAACCATAAAAATGAGATAAAACAAGCTTGCATAAAAAGCCACATGGTATCCCAGTTTGAGAAAAACTCACGAGAGTCAAAATTAACAGTTTCATGGATAAATTTCAGACTGTTCTACAAACACAGGGCTGGGGGGTGGGGGGTGGGGGCGGGGGAGGGGATAAAGGAACTGAGAAAGACACAAATAAAATCTCAAAAAACAATTAGCAAAAAAAACATCCAACCAACCAAAAATCCCAACCAAAATAGAGAGTGTAGATTTTTTGCAATGCACGTACTTTACATAGAAATGTCCTAAACCAGATAAATCTGAATAATCCACTGAAGTGTAATTTAAAAGGGTGGAAAAGTATAGAGTGCAGGCAGTATCTGTTCCCTTACCCTGTTTAATTTGCAGAACTATTAAAAGGCAGCATACAACATCTGGTCTGTATTTCCTACAGAGACCAGATTTAATTTCACTATTATTAAGAGACCGTGATTTTTGTCTAAACAGCTCTCTGCTCTTTAGAACCCTCCAACCACGGTACTTTCAGTACCTTTGCTCTGCCTGTGAAGAACCTCTCCAATCCACCCCCAAAGAAGCAGCAGAGGAAATGAAAGGTGATTTTTCCGGAGAGAGGGCAGATATGGCCCCTTGGCACCTTTCTTCCCTGTCCATTCTCCACTGCTGGGGCAGGGGCAGAGCTGCAGCAAAAGGCTAGTACTGCAGCAAGTAAGCTAAGATGCGAGCGGGGCTGGAAATGCCATGTGCTACCGTGTTCTATGAGCACTGGGAGGTGATTCGTGCTAGCAGAACTTTTTCTCTTCATTATTTGTGTGTTATGCTATACTGTTTTGCTACTGTGGGATTCAAACTATTCAAACTATTTTTAATTAATGAGGACCCACAAAGGAAGAAAACTAGGGAATAGAACAACAAGGAAGCTCTCTGTCATGTGAGCCAGGGTTCTAGGGAAAATACTGTCAATGAGGCACAAGCTGCCTACATCTAGATTTAACACTGCAGTAGTATTAATACTTTGAGCTAGTTAAATAATGCAAATTGGAAACAAAATCAAACGCAGAACATTAAATAGGCTAAAGCACTCACCAAGAATGGACGCTGCCTGGCAAAGCAGTCAGCCTGAGTTTTTCTGCCTAAATTACACCTGAACTGTTGACTAATGTTACTCCAAATGGAATTTAGACACAACTGAAGGAAATGGGGTTGTTTAGCCTGGAGAAGAGAAGGCTTAGGGGGGACCTTGAGCCAGGGCTTGGCAGTGCTAGGTTAACAGTCGGAATCCATGATCTTAAGGGTCTTTTCAACCTAGACGATTCTGTGATGCTACGAGTTAACTTCGGGATAGGGATCAGAAGACGAGGAGGCACAGCCCGAGAAATTCACTGCCGCAGTGCCGCTGTTCCGCCACCAGGCGGCGGCACCCTGTGAGGGTCTGACGCTGCAAATGCCGCGTTTCGGCCGCCAGGAGGCGGCAGGGAGCACCCGGCTGAGAGCCTCCCCCCTATGGCTGCAGTACCGTGGGCAGCCAGCGGAACAGAGGAGGTGCGCGCTGCTACGCATCCGCTCTCGTGGGGTGACCGCGCTGTTGTTGGTCGGCGTGCAGCCGGGCAGCCTGGAGGAAACCTGTACGGGACCGGCAGCACAAGTGCCCCGCGGGCCACGGTGGTACCAGACCGCGGTGGTGCGGTGCTGCAGGCGGCCCGGACCAGGGCGGCCACCCGGCAGCCGAGTGCCGGAGAACTACATCTCCCGGCGCGCCCCGCTGCTAGCATGGCCGCCCGAGCCTCCGGCCTGACCCGCGGAACGCTCGCTGTCCGGGGACCGCTCCGCCCCTGCCAGGGGCCAGGCGGCGCTGGGAGGTGGGACTGTCCTTGTTGCGCGGCAGATCGTACCCGTTCCCCCCCCAACTCCCCGTGGGAAGGCGGGTACTGGAAACCGGACACGGTAATTAGCAAGTTTAATTCCCACAATTTAAACTGCAACAGTCGCTAGATTGTCCGACACTATGCTTGCTTGGGAAAGGGCGTTACTGATTCAAACTGACACATAGAGCCCATTCTAGCGCCACGCCACAAGACACTAAATGTCGATTGATGCTGTTCATCACCTTCGGGCCCTAAAAACTTTCACGATGCTAAGGCAGGAGGCAAAAGAACTTAACTTACAGGTTTCACAATGGTCATGTAGCTCAGGTACACGACAGGTAGCTTTGCTGAACAGCATTAAGGGAAATAAATGCAACCTGGTCTCTTGTAGTGTTGCTTTTGGTTCTATGTTAATAAATTGCTGAGACAGCTTGCTCTGGTGTACTTGGGAGGCACTGCAGAAAAGCGGCATCTCAGCTATTTATTTTCCCTTCAGAATACCTAAGCAAGGCAGACAAGTGTTACAGCACTAAAGGCAGTTCTTCCATAGTAACTATTTAACTCAATTTACAATTACAGTCTTAGTCCCTTTCCCCATCTAAGGTGTTGAAAAATTCCTGCTTCTACTAGATTAATCAGTGCTTTATAAACTGCTGCTTGTTACAGAAGCACATCACAATACTGCAGGAGCACTCGCTAGGGTGTTGTTTCTCTCCGGTCACTTTCCTTGCAGGGGAGTCTCATTCTCCACCTTTGTTCCATACACGGGGTAGCGCAAGCAATTTTTCTGAGCTTACCGGAGCTCTGTTGTCTTTGTGAGTCAGCTGTGTTGGGATACAGACCCTCCATGTGCCCCCCATGGACCAGAAAGGCTGCTGTGCAGTAACTGACCTTCAAGTAGCTTCTTCCCAGGTGATGCAGCATACTGCACTCCCCTGTCCTCAAACTGGTATACTTGCTAGTACTGGGTGTAATACAGGCATCTATACTTCTGGGTCAAACGTGCATCTCCAGCAGTTGGCATGGTGTCGTGGTTTAAACTGTTTGCCTGCTGTAGTGAGCCCAGTAATTTCTATCTGATTAACATTTCTCATTGAAAAAGACATCCAATTTCTTCCTGAAGAGGCAGAGAAATACTGGCATGCGTCTGTAATCTGTGAAACACAAAACAAGTGAGAAGCTCAGGAGCATGTAACACAATGCACCATCTCAGCACACACAGGTCACATACCCCTTCCTTCCCAACCTATCTGCCAGAGAGATTTTAGTATGAAAAGCTCATTACTGCTATGATGTTTAGGGTTTGCTACAGGAGGATAACAATAATGGACTCCTATGAAGTCAAGCATTTACATCAAAATATCCCAGAGAAGAATCTTGGTTTCGAGCACTAGACAAGTAATCATCTTCTGTAAGAATCTGAACCTAAAGGCAAATGACACCCTGACTGGGCTGACGTTTACCCAGGCTGTGGTCCAAGGCTCTGGCGCCACCAAAAGGCACCGCTGCTGAATGTCAGTGATCTTTCTGCTGTGCCTGTAAAGCAGCAGGAGCAGATCAATGCACAACTCCTCTCATCCTCAGGCTTCCAAAACTGATCACAAAATGAATCCCAGTTCAGGGTAGCAGTAGCCAGCAATATCAGTAAATGCCCAACATCTTCCCTTCACACAGGAAACCTAAGGAAGTAAAAATGTAAGTTAATTTTCTTCCTAGTAGCTGGTGTGCCGCAGAAAATATATGGACTCAGTCAGAGATCAACATGATCAGACAAAAGCGGTTTATTACAAAGCCTTAACTCCTTAAATACTGTTTCTTGCATGCACTTACAGTGATTTGGCACATTATGATTGGATACATGTTTTGAAGACCCTTAGTGACTAACATATAATTTGTTAAGCACAGGTGTGAGAACTTGACCTCGAAAGCTTGCCAACAGTCCACAGTTCTCATTAACTTGGTGAATTCCAGCTTCTTCTTATCTTGCTTGTTTAGGCTTCGTCGGGCCTCTCATGGCCTTGCTGTATCTTTCAGGATTATTCAGAGTTTATGTACCAATTATCCATTCTCCTGTGAGAACACTGTCTCCACACTGGTGCAGGGCTGTGTTTGGCTTTAGTCTGAGAACAATGCTGATAACTCACCAATGTTTTAGTTGTTGCTAAGTAACAGTTACCCCTGAGGACTTTTCAGTCTGTCAAGCTCTGCCAGTGAGGGAGAGGCACAAGAAGCTGGGAGGAAGCAGAGACAGGACACCTGGCCTGAACTAGCCAAAGGGGTATTCCATACCACAGCACAACATGTTCAGCATAGAAACTGGGGGAGTTGGCCAGGAGGAGCCAGTAACTGCTTGGGGTTGGGCTTGGCATCGGTCAGCAGGTGGTGAGCAATTTTACTGTGAATGACTTATCTTTCTTGGGGGGTTTATTCCTCTCTTTATTTCCTAATATTATTATTAATATTTATATTATTATTATATTTTACTTTATTACTAAGTTATTCTTATCTCAACCCATGAGATTTTACCTTTTTTTCCCATTCTCCTCCCCATCCCACCATGGGGGTAAGGGAGTGAGCAAGCGGCTGTGTGGCACTTAATTATCAGCTGGGGTTTGACACAGTTCTATTTGATGCTCACTGTGAGGCACAAAGAGTTAAGATAATAATAGATCCAGCCAAAGGGTGTAAATACAAATTCGTTGTAAGCATTCATTGCATTGGTTTAAAAGTTGCTGGTCACAATGTTGGTTTATGGACTCTTGGAGTTGTGCTTGTTCTCAGGGCTGTGTTGCATAATATCTTACAGTGTGTGTTCACTGCGGTGATGGTTTTTCTCCCTGGGGCCTGGGCTAAGATCATTGTTTTGTTGTACTTCACAGTATTGGCTTATGATATGATAGAACTGCTGGTCGTGAAACTAATGTGTTATGTGTACTCAGCATTGCCTTCACCTATATTCTTCAGACATAATGTATTGGGAACTATTAATAATTACACCTTTTGCCTTTTCTTCTCAGAAAGCCAACTCCAGGGGGACACATCTTCTTACCGCTTTCTTCCTTCCTTCCTTCCCTCCTTCCAATATCTTCCTTCTCCTCCAGGCTGATTACAGCAGAATTTGGGAATTTTTAAGATTTTTAATATCCTTTGAGTATCATTGAAATCAGCCTGGTCCTTTTGCTAAGAACCAGCATGTTGCTGCATATGGTTCGGGTCTTGTTTAAGGTTAAACAACTATATCTTAGAAGACCACCAAGACATCTTCTCCAAGGTTGGGTGTTCATGAGTGGCAGGGTGTGTAGATAGTATGGGCAAGTACCTAGGCCAGTGGGCACCTCCAAGGGTTTGGAACTGCACCCCTGAACAAGTGCAGAACCTGGAAAAAATAGTGAAATATTTCGGAAAAGTATGCTGTCACCTTACCAATTCCAGAGAGACACAAATCACTGCAACATGCTGGGGCCTGACATGCTTACCAACATGTTTAACACTATCCAGTATCCTTAAGGGGAAGAGAAGGTCTCTGGACCTGATAACAAAACAACAGACACTGCTGCTAGTCCAACCCCAGGGACAGGCACTGCAGTGGAACCAGAACCAACCCACACTGTTATCAGTTGCCCCTGTACACAAGAACAAATGGAGGTGAAAGACAGCTCGTTTAGTGAAGAAGGATGGAGTAGGACCATCACAAGAACAGGAGATAGTTCATGCAGTAGCCTGGGGGACAGTCCAGGCAGGGCAAGATGAGAAAAATGTGCTGTACACTGCAGCTGGGGAGAACGGTCCTACCTGGAGCCTCTGGCAGAAAGCTCCAGGGGAGACTCGAGGTCGACCCCTCGGCTTTTGGAGTCGGGGATACAAAGGATCTGAGGCCAGCTATACCCCAACTGAGAAAGAGATACTGGCAGCCTATGAAGGGGTTCGAGCTGCTTCGGAAGTGATTGGCACTGAAGAACAGCTCCTCCTGGCACCCCCGCTGCCCATGCTGGGCTGGATGTTCAAAGGCAGGGTCTCCTCTACACATCATGCAACTGATGCTACATGGAGTAAATGGGCTGCACTAATTACACAACGAACTCGAATAGGAAATCTCAGTCGTCCAGGCATTCTAGAAGTCATCATGGACTGGCCAGAGGGCAAAGATTTCGGAATGTCACCAGAGGAGGAGGTGGTGCGTGCTGAAGAGGCCCCACCATATAATAAACTGTCAGAAAGTGAAAAGCAGTATGCCTTGTTTACTGATGGCTCTTGCCGTATTGTGGGAAAGCATCGGAGATGGAAGGCAGCTGTATGGAGTCCTGGATGACAAGTTGCAGAAACTGCTGACGGAGAGGGTGAATCAAGTCAGTTTGCTGAGGTGAAAGCCATCCAGCTGGCCCTGGACATTGCTGAGCGAGAAAAGTGGCCAGTACTTTATCTCTGTACTGACTCAAGGATGGTGGGGGTGGTTGCAGCAATGGAAGCAGAGCAACTGGCAACACAGAGGTAAACCCATCTGGGCTTCTGCACTGTGGAAAGATACTGCTGCCCGCGTGCAGAAACTGGTGGTGAAGGTGCGTCATGTAGATGTTCATACGCTCAGGAATGACAGTCATCTTCCCTTCACACAGGAAATCCAGGGAAGTAAAAACATATCTGAGTGCCTCAAAAAATCAACTCACACAAGAGAAGAGTGAGCAGGGAGTTTCTGACTCCCTTGGGTCTGTATGCTCTGAGGGATCCCTTTTGGACATGGCTCACGCAGGATTTTTCAGCAAACCTTGAGCCAACCTCATGTGTTTTGCTACCTGACTTGGTCTGTCTGTTCATGTATGTCCTGGGTTCAGCAGTAGCAGTCATGTTTCTCCTTCGTGGTAGCTGGTGCAGTGCTGTGTTTTGACTTCCAGCCTGGGAACAGTGTTGGTGAAGCCGATGTTTTCGGTTGTTGCTGGGTGATGTTTAACCTGGCCAAGGACTTTGTGAGGCTCATGGTCTGCCAGGGAGGAGGGGAAGCCGTGAGGAAGCAGAGATGGGGTGCCTGACCCAGGCTAGCCAAGGAGGTATTCCATACCACAGCACGTCATGGCCGGGGTGGGGGGTAACTGGGAGTTACCCGGAAGGACATGGGCTTCTGGGTGGGACTCGTTTCTTGGCCGGTGGTATTGTATTCTCTTCCCTTGTTATTTTCTCTTATCATTGTTGTAGCTGATAGTAGCGGTGGTGATTTGTGTTGTACATTGGTTGCTGGACTGTTCTTGTCTCAACCCATGGGAGTTGCACCCTTTCGATCTTCCTCCCCATTCCTCCGGGGGGGGGGGGGCGGCCCTCGATTGTCAGCCCAGCACCACTCACTGGGAGTGAGTGAACGAATTACCTGACTGGTTTTAAACCACGACAGTTCTTTTTGGCGCCCAACGTGGGGCACGAGGGGTTGAGATAAGAACAGATCTGACTGGATTGATAGGCACTCGTCACAATGCTGATTTATTGGCTCTCAAGGTTGTTCCTCTTGATCTCACAGTTTCAGTATATCATATCTTACGTCCATCCGGTATTGGCTGTATTAGTGTTTTTCAAGTGTGGGGCTTGGGCTAAGGTTTTTGTCCCATTGTACTTTATGGTAATGACTTGTAATACAATAGAATCATTGATCATGAAACTGATCTGGCTTATGTTCCCAGTGTGGTCACCACCTTTATACTTTGGGAGGTATATGATGGAGGTGCTTAGCAATTACACATCTTTTTTCTCCTTCTCAGGTGCTCAACCTGTGAAGGAGACATCCTTTTACCCTCCCAGTCCTCCCCCCAGACCATTTACATTTGAGAGTTTTGAAGTTTTTGAATGGCATTTTAATGCTGTTGAGACTTGTTTGCTGATGGTGATGGGAATCACCATGCTGGCATGCATACAGACTGTGTTTTGCCCATGACTGATTTCAGGAGTTAAGCAGAGTCAGGTTTGGGTCTTGTCTGGGGTCAAATGATGATGTAGGAGGACCAAGAGATTTTCCCTGAGGCTGGACAGCCATGAGTGGCAGGGTGTGTGGGATAGTATGGGCAAGTATCTAGGTCAGTGGGCCCCTCCAGTACTTTGGAATTTCACTACCGAACAACTGCAAAATCCAGAAGAATTAGTAAAACACTTAAATGAGGTGTGTGGTCATTCTGGCCATACCAGAGATGGACAAATCACGGCAATGTGCTGGGGCTTGGCCTATGCTTACAGGGCCTTGTTCAACACTATCCAGCACCTTCAAAAGGAAAAGAATGTCGGCGGATTTGAGGGCAAAGCGACAGTCGCTACTCAAACTTTGGCTGCAATGAACAGCACAGCTAATCCAGCGGCAAGTACAGCAGCTGCTCAAACTTCAACTGCAACAGACAGCGCGGTTACCCCAGCTCCAAGCACAGCAGCTGCACCACCCCCAGCAACAAGTACAGTCGCTACTCAAACCACAGTGATAATCACTGCAGCCAAACCAGAGGACCAATTCGTACCAATATCAGTTGCCCCTGTACGCAAGAGAACAAGCAAAAAGGAGGCAAGAAAGGTGAAGCGAGATGAAGAAACAATGAATTCACCACCCGGTCCAGAATCTGATCAGGAGTCATCATCACATGACGAAGAAGAAGAAGAAGAGGTAACTTCTCGACCTCGGACCTCAACCGAGCTGCGGAATATGCGAAAAGATTTTACCCGTCAACCAGGGGAGCACATCATCACCTGGTTACTCCGATGCTGGGACAATGGGGCCGATGGTCACAAACTAGAAGGTACAGAAGCCAAGCAGCTGGGATCACTTGCTAGAGAAGGGGGAATTGACAAAGCAATTGCAAGAGAGAAAAAGTCCCTCAGCCTTTGGAGGAGGCTCTTGGCAGCTGTGAAAGAAAGGTTTCCGTACAAGGACGATGTTACGAGTCGTTCGGCCAAGTGGACTACTATAGACAAAGGCATCCAGTCTCTGAGGGAATCGGCCATCGTAGAGATGATCTATCACATCAAGCCGAATAACGGGGATACACCTATAGATCCAGATGAAGTTGAATGTACACGACCCATGTGGCGAAAACTTACACGGAATGCACCGTCATCCTATGTCCATTCATTGGCAACAGTGACCTGGAATGACATAGTACCACTAACAGTGGATGAAATGGTTCATAAACTCCAAGAGTTCAAAGACAATCTCACCCCTTCCATCATCTCAGCTGTGGAAAAACTGCCCCAGGACCTCAAACAATTGAGGGACGATGTATCTGATTTATCCAGCTCCTCACGTGTACCAACACACGTCTCAGCTATTAACAAAAGACGTCCTATTGTTCGAGAGAGGAGATACAGAAGGTATACGCCACGGGGTACCCTATGGTTTTACCTGGAGGATCACGGAGAAGACATGACAAAGTGGGATGGAAAACCTACTTCAGCTTTGGAGAAACGGGTGAGTGAACTGAAGAGGGGAGCAAGGGCCAAGACTGATCGTCCCATGAGAGCTACGGCTTCAGTCTCTGGTGAGCAGTTTCCCAGATGGAATGGAAGAGCTGATTTTACTCCAGCTCCTGTGATAATGAAGAATAATCCCTTTTACCACGACTTAAGTGTCCAATGCTGTGATGACCATTAGAGGGGCCCTGCCTCCAGCCAGGTGGAGGTAGGGGACAATCGGATTTACTGGACTGTGTGGATCAGATGGCCTGGCACATCAGTCCCACAGAAGCATAAGGCTCTAGTAGATACCGGTGCACAGTGTACCCTGATGCCATCAAGCTGTCAAGGGGTGGAACCCATCTATATTTCTGGAGTAACAGGAGGATCCCAAGAGTTGACTGTGCTGGAGGCTGAAATCAGCCTGACTGGGAGGGAATGGCAAAAGCACCCTATTGTGACTGGTCCAGAGGCTCCATGCATCCTCGGCATAGACTACCTCAAGAGAGGGTACTTCAAAGACCCAAAAGGGTACCGGTGGGCTTTTGGTATTGCTGCTTTGGAGACTGAGGAAATTGAGCAGCTGTCCACCTTGCCTGGTCTCTCAGAAGATCCCTCTGCTGTGGGGTTGCTGAAAGTTGAAGAACAACAAGTGCCAATTGCGACCACAACAGTGCACCGGCGGCAATATTGCACCAACCGAGACTCCCTGATTCCCATCCATCAGCTGATCCGTAGACTGGAGAGTCAGGGGGTGATCAGCAGGACCCGCTCACCCTTCAATAGCCCCATATGGCCAGTGCGAAAGTCTAATGGAGAATGGAGACTAACAGTGGACTATCGTGGCCTGAATGAAGTCACACCACCATTGAGTGCTGCCGTACCGGACATGCTAGAACTTCAGTATGAACTAGAGTCAAAGGCAGCCAAGTGGTATGCCACAACTGATATTGCCAATGTATTTTTCTCAATTCCTTTGGCAGCAGAGTGCAGGCCACAGTTTGCTTTTACTTGGAGGGGTGTCCAGTTCACTTGGAACCGACTGCCCCAGGGGTGGAAACACAGCCCTACCATTTGCCATGGACTGATCCAGACTTCACTGGAACAGGGGCAAGCTCCAGAACACCTGCAATACATTGATGACATTATTGTGTGGGGCGATACAGCGGAAGAAGTCTTTGAGAAAGGGAGGAAAATAATCCAAATCCTGCTGAAAGCCGGTTTTGCCATAAAACGGAGTAAGGTCAAGGGACCTGCACAGGAGATTCAATTTTTGGGAATAAAATGGCAAGATGGACGTAGACAGATCCCCACAGATGTGACCAACAAGAGAACAGCAATGTCTCCATCAACTAATAAGAAAGAAACGCAAGCTTTCTTGGGTGCAGTGGGGTTCTGGAGAATGCACATCCCAAATTACAGTTCGATTGTAAGCCCTCTCTATCATGTGACCCGGAAGAAGAATGATTTTAAATGGGGCCCTGAGCAACAACAAGCCTTTGAGCAAGTTAAACGCGAGATAGTTCATGTAGTAGCCCTTGGACCAGTCCGGACCGGGCCAGATGTAAAAAATGTGCTGTACACTGCAGCTGGGGAGAACGGTCCTACCTGGAGCCTCTGGCAGAAAGCTCCAGGGGAGACTCGAGGTCGACCCCTCGGCTTTTGGAGTCGGGGATACAAAGGATCTGAGGCCAGCTATACCCCAACTGAGAAAGAGATACTGGCAGCCTATGAAGGGGTTCGAGCTGCTTTGGAAGTGATTGGCACTGAAGCACAGCTCCTCCTGGCACCCCGGCTGCCCGTGCTGGGCTGGATGTTCAAAGGCAGGGTCTCCTCTACACATCATGCAACTGATGCTACATGGAGTAAATGGGCTGCACTAATTACACAACGAACTCGAATAGGAAATCTCAGTCGTCCAGGCATTCTAGAAGTCATCATGGACTGGCCAGAGGGCAAAGATTTTGGAATGTCACCAAAGGGGGAGGTGATGCGTGCTGAAGAGGCCCCACACCATATAATAAACCGTCAGAAAGTGAAAAGCAGTATGCCTTGTTTACTGATGGGTCCTGCCAGTTACCCGGAAGGACATGGGCTTCCGGGTGGGACTCGTTTCTTGGCCGGTGGTATCGTATTCTTTTCCCTTGTTATTTTCCCTTATCATTGTTGTAGTTGATAGTAGCGGTGGTGTTTTGTGTTGTACATTGGTTGCTGGACTGTTCTTGTCTCAACCCGTGGGAGTTGCACTCTTTCAATCCTCCTCCCCATTCCTCTGGGAGCGGGGAAGGGGAGAGCCCCAGTGGGGGGGGGGGGGGACAGCCCTCGATTGTTGTCAGCTCGGCACCACTCACTGGGAGTGAGTGAACAAGTTACCTGACTGGGTTTAAACCACGACAATGTAGCACATGCTTGAGGGTGTCCCAGGCTGGGTGGTGTGAAGCAGCTTGCCAACTGTATTTGGGTGCCACAGTGGACAGGAACACCTTTGCTTCTTACAGTCTCTGGTGAAGCCACCTTGCTTGAGGCAGTAGCAAAGTTTGGTGATTGCTCTTGCACAGACGGTCACCTGAAGCATAAGTTTTGCTGAGGTAGAGTTGTTAGGTAGGTTAGTTGTCTGACAGCAGGATATCTGCAGGATATCTGCAGATACGTGAACTGCTCCTGCCTGTGGGCAGCAGGCATCCATCACCACCCTGGAGGTTTCCCTCAGAGACCAAACTGGAGCAGGGCAATTAAAAATGGGATTTCCAGCTGTTGTCTCCTGTGGCACTATATAGCTGAATTCTATGAGAGCTGCTGGGGAGAGGAAACCACAGCCGTGGTGAGGCATAGGATGCAACAGCATAGATCTTACCTATCTCCCATGGGCTGCAGAGAGTTTCAGCAGGACTTGACGAGTACTTGTGCCTTGTGCTCTTTTTCTTCATGAGTTTGCATTCAGAGTCTTTTCAAATAAAAGGAGAATACTTTTTAATATGAATCAGTGCAATAGAAATTGCAATGCAACTTACTTAACAGACATGCAGGTCATGTTACATGACTTATTTCTGTAGCAGGGTTGAGGTTATATTTAATGTGCCCTTTGGATTCTCGCTAGGAACACGGCAGGCAGATGAGCAGGGACACGTCTTAGACCTGCTGTTTTCAGAGCTGGTCCTGATGACTAGCAGCAAGACACAGAAGTAATCTTGTCAGTGAGTAATGCATTTACAAGAATACTGTGTTTCCAATGGAGCAATGATGACTCCTCTCTGCAGAAACGGGCAGAATCAAGGATAGCTTGGCGGGGTGGCAGATTGTTGCCATGTGATGATTCAGGGAAAGGACAATACAATAAATTTGCAGCCCATCTGCCATCTCACCCCCAGCTTTTGCTATTGCCTGAGATATGCAAATAGTCAGATACCTCTTCGTCTGGCCTTTGGGTGGTTTTTGCTTTCTTCCTTGTCAAGGCACTTCTGTCTTCAAACTCTTCCCATAAAATACTTCCCATAAACTGTGATTTTGCTGGCAGCATATTTAAAGAGGTGAACAGTGAGCTGCTGCTGTCCAAAGGGTGGCTGTAGCACTGCTTTGCCCTCAGAGTGCAGGTAAATCTTGCAGTGTCATTTTTGGTGAAGTGCCAATGAGTGGACCAACCTTCAGACTAGCCAGAGAGCTCTTGCTGAATGAGTAGAGAGGCACATGATGAAAAGCTGACTCAATGCCACCATGCATCCTGCATTTGTAATTCTTCGCCTGGTTCTATGAAAGGCCCCAGTTCTTGAGTAAATGGTGCAAGGAGGTCCCCTAACCACAATGTCCTAACCAAACCTACTCTCCTTTAGCACCCAAGAAGAGGCACAACATGATAACAAACAGGCACCATTTTCACCCATCAAGCTTGCAAATAAAACCAAATGGGTAAGTTACCTGAAAATCTTCACAGCAAGTTACTCATTCTAAATGAACACCTGCACAGCATGACAGGCAGGTTCTTTTGGTGTTGGGCAATTTTATCTTTATTGAGATAAAAATCAAAACACCAGCTTACAAATCATCATCATAAAATGTTGCTGGAGGTTATGTTTCTGTTATGGGTTCAGCTGTAACTGTTATTTTTCTCCTTCTTAGTAGCTGGTGCAGTGCTGCGTTTTTGACTTTAGTTTGAGAAGAGTTCTGATAACACACTGATGTTTTTAGTTGTTGCTAAGTAATGCTTACTCTGATCAAGGACTTTTCAGTCTCTCATGCTCTGCCATTGAGGAGGGGCAAGGGAAGCTGGGAGGAAGAAGAGGCAGGACACCTAACCCAAATTAGCCAAAGGGGTATTCCATACCACAGCATGTCATGCCCAGCATATAAACTGGGGGGTGTTACCCAGAAGGCCCAGATCACTCTTGGGTCAGGCTGGGTATCAGTCGGCAGCTGGTGAGCAGTTGTATTGTGCATCACTTGTGTTTATTGTTTTTCCTTTCCCCTTTTAGTTTCATATTCTCTCCACTTGTTATTTCCCTTGCCATTATTATTATTGTACTTTTGTATTATGCCTTATTTACTGGACTGTTCTTCTCTCAACCCGTGGGATTTATATTCTTACAATTCTCTTCCCCAACCCTCCAGGAATAGGGGGGAGGGAAGAAGTTGAAGAATGAGCAAGCAGATGCGTGGTTCTGAGTTACCATCTGGGCTTAAACCGCAACAGTTTTCTTGTTTTCTTTTCTCCAGTTTACTAGCATTGCATCTTTCTGGAATATGCTCTTTTAGATTTCATAGAATCATATAACAGTTTGGGTTGGAAGGGACCTTAAAGATAATTTAGTTTAACCCCCCTGCCATAGCCAGGGACAGCTTCCACTGGACCATGTTGCCCAACGCCCTGTCTAACCTGGCCTTGAACACTTCCAAGGATGGAGCAGCCACAACTTCTCTGGGCAACCTGTTCCAGTGCCTCACCACCCTCACAGTAAAGAATTTCTTCCTCATATCTAATCTAAATTTACCAACTTTCAGTTTAAAGCCATTCCCCCTTGTCCTGTCACTATGTGCCCTTGTAAAAAGTCCTTCATATTTCTTGTAGGCCTGCTTTAGGTACTGGAAGGCTGCTATGTGTCCCTGGAGCCTTCTCTTCTCCAGGCTGAACAACCCCAACTATCTTGTCAGAGAATAAGTCACAATTGAATTCCGGTAAATGGATGACTCCTTGAAAGGAATGTTGTAAAAATTTGTTGAAGGTGCTTGTGCTTTCACTGGATATTAAATTCATTTGAATTTGTTTCTTATTATTATGTAGATGTATGCACAGATATAAAGCTATCTGAGGTATTACAGCTGCTTATTGCATCTGAAGGTTTGTCCTGTCAGCTGGATTGTCTACCTGTAACAGATACCTACTCCTCCCTGATTTATACATGTTGGGAAAGTGTGCAAGAAGGAACTGGGCCAACTGTCCAGCTTACTGATTTCTTACTGTCATAGACTGATGTCTGTGAAATCCAGCTTTGCTGCACTACAGAATTACTTAAGTGCATTACCTTGCCCTTTGAGACAAACAATTAAGCTTGATGATGATGACATATATTGAGTTCTACTGGGGACTCTGCCTTTTCTTTATTCCAACATCAAAGCATTCACTAAAAGAAAAATGTATCATATGGTCTGCATGAAGCAACATTTTATTGTGCATGGCTTGTAGGAGTCCTGTTGATTTCCATCATCTCCCTGATGTTGTTTCTAGTCAGATGTTTTAGAAATTCCAGTAAGAAATAAGGATAATATTTTGTATGACTTTGTCAAATATTTTGAATGTAGTTTGTGCAAATGTTGAGTGTTCCTGTGTGGTCAATAAATGATAAGCAATGTTTAATATGTGCCGTTTAAACTGAGTTAGTTAAAAGACACCTTAAAAGTTCTGCTTTTACAAAGGCTCACACAGTAGCATGCTGAACAGAAACAGGTACATTGTGATTGCTGTGATAAGTAAAGGCCTCAGACTGGGCAGAGGCCAAGCAAAAAGAGACAAGAGGTGCCTGTGGAGAACAGAAGGTATAAATCTTGCAGAACAACTCAACTTGCCTCAGGTAAGTTAAGGGTATTAAATAAGGGTATTAATGGTGACCCTAATAACTGGTCTTCTGGTCTTGGCTCCCCTGAAATGAAGACCCAGGGTCCATGTCTCCTGTGTGCCTGGATTACTGGTTACCAGCCCCTGCAGAGATGTCTTCAGGAACATCCAGGTCTCCTTCTCAGCTGCCCAGAGTCCGCTTCAGCTCTGCAGTTTCAGCTGAGACCTAAAGCAGCATATTGTAAAAGATACACTCTAGCATCTCATTCACTGATCCCACTGTGATTTAGGATTCACAGCTC
The DNA here is from genome assembly GCF_028554395.1 of Pezoporus wallicus. NCBI lineage: Eukaryota > Metazoa > Chordata > Aves > Psittaciformes > Psittacidae > Pezoporus > Pezoporus wallicus. The sequence goes on along the minus strand of NW_026636884.1, from coordinate 939,928 downwards.
TTAAGACAAAAACAGCATGTATACATATTTTTTTTTGTTTTTAAAGCTGTTTAAAAACAGACCTTCTAAATCCTCAAACAATGGTGGTGAAGGCAGAGGCATGGCAACACACTCTGCTCTGTGTAGGAGGGAACTCAGTCCCGCTATACTTACCTGGGTGTGCCTGACTACTGTGTTTCGCTAAAGAATGGTTGCACCTCCACGTGTCCTCCTCCTTTCCAAGATCTTACCTGAATGTGGGCCAACCCATTCATGCATTTTCTTATTTTGTGGAACCAAGCATAAAACACTGCTTATTTCAATACATGGATTGAGCTGTACTAGAGAAAACAGCTGTTTCACAGTGGTGTAGAAACAGATGAGAATTTAAATACAGGCTGGGGGCAACCTGAAACCCCAAATGAGAGAAAGAACATAATCACATGCAGATGCAACTGCACAAAATGACTGACCTGGAAGGTGAAGACAGATGGGCTGAACAGCTCACAAGGGCCTCCAGCAGCAGAGACCCAAAGCGCATGGAGTTAAGACCTGTGAGAATCCATGAGGGAACACTGCTTTTTACCCACATTTTCCCAACCAAATAACCTCTAGTGTGTTGGTATTCACCTGAATACCAGTTGGTATTGCGTGATACTGAGCCAGGCTTGCCCAGGTTTAGAATACAGGTAGGTGACAAACTGAATCAGGATATGCTTACCTCCTTGAAATTAGCATTCCATTAGCTAGATGCAGAAACCAGCTAAGCTCTTGTCACAGTAGAGCAAAGAATTAAGGAGCCATTCTTCTTTTTTGTTGTCATATTATCAGATGTGCGACTGTTTTCAAAACTGGCTTCTGAATTACTCTCCAACATGGTCTTGAAAATATCCAGATAAAAATATCATCCTAGATAGTTGATCCTGCTCAGGTGAGTAGATGCAAGCAGAGTAAGCACAGCATGACATTTCACTCATTGAAGGAAACTAAACACAAATACCTCTTTCCTCTCCCTGTATTGTGTTGCCTTGAAAACTAAACAGGCCTTTTTCTTCAAATGCTGACAGTATAATTTGACTCTGTGCTGAACAGATCAGGTGAAAAGGGATAAGCAGTATGGAAAGGGGATGGAGTCCTGTTCATTTCAGCTGAGATGTGTGCTCTCCTGCATTAGTGGGGGATTTGAACCTGAAGCTGAAGAGATATTTTGAAGATGAAACTCATCTTCTGAAAACAGTGAAATGTTTCCTTAGAAAAGTAACTAACTGCATGCGGTTGATGACTTGGAGTAGCCATCAGCAAATTCTTCCAGCTTCAAAACATTTTCAGGAATTTATTTGCCCATAAACCATTGTTACTTACTACCACAACTGCCGTACCACCTTGAAGACCTAGAACACCGCTGTCCAGCGGTGCATGGAAGGCCACTTGGATAAATCCCAAGCTAATACCTTCTCAGTGTCATACATCAGGATGAGAGCAGCTCCTTTTTGTCTTTTTTTTTGTTTGTTTGTTTTATCATGCAACACTATGCCTTTCTAACAGGAAAGTGGTGTCTGGCTGGCTGCAGTTGGAGAAGGCTGGGGCACTTTTGTGTCACTGTGCACCAGGGAAGGATCCCAGAAGCCCAAAAGAGTGCAGCTGTACATATTACACAGGGCAATCCCAGAATTCTCCTCAGTTCTTGAAGGAAACATACAATGGTAAGGAAGGAGCCCTCACATTCTGCAAAGCTTCATATTTGCTATACACAATATTGACAATATATGGAGTTATGTGCAATGCAGCAACAAGCTGGCTGCTCAGCATTACCCTGTTCATGTACTGGTACCCCATTTGGCAGCCAGCCTAGGAGCTAGTCCAGCCTCTGCTGAACTCATCACAACTGTTCCTGTGATCACCCTTGCAACACTCTCTCTGGTGCTGAGAGGTCTTCTTGCTGCCACTTCTCAGATGAAAAGCAAAGATTCATGCCATGGCTATGAAATAAAGCAAGGACTCAGCCACAGGATTGGGTCATCTCACTGAAAGAACTTTAAGTTAATGCTTCACACCTCTGATATCCTAGAAAAAGAACTCAAAATTGCAACTGAACTGGCAAAATAACCAGTTTCTGCATCTTACCTTAAACAGTAAAAAGTTCAATTCCCCATAAATATTCTCTCAGCAGTAGAATCAGTTCTGGTTGTTCTCACATCCTTTTTCTATGTGCATCCAGCTGTTTGTCCCTGCCATCCACACTGTCCTCCAAGGGTAGTAATTCATGCACTAAACTGATCTGAGTTTTAAAGTAACCAAAAACAGCAGAAGAGGTCAGCAGCAGACAGTCTGCAAGTGCAGGATCACAGCAACTGTGCTGCACTCTAGATTAACTGTAGTGGGCCTGTACAGAAGGTAGATGGCAAAACAGGCGAAGATTGCACATAGAGTGTGGTGGTACGTGACTTACACACTGTGTGTCTACGTGACATTCTCCTGCCAAAACCAAAGATTACACACTGCTGAAGCTTTTGTTCAATGCCAGACATGATTTTGAACACAAACATCTTCCTGTGGACCCAATGCAGTCCCACTAAGTCAACAAAGATTCTCAGAAGTTTCTGTATGCTTTGTGTCACTCTGCAAGCTGAGAGGTTCACTTGTAAACACAAGATTTCATGAACTCTTCTACATTACAAAATGATGCTACAGGATTTCACTTTGCATGTGGGCTCTGTGCTTTTTGGGTTTTTACAAACGTGTTTTTAACTTGAGTATTGCCTTGTTTTTTGTCTTAAAGAAGAGGCATGGATTTATAATGCTGAATGCTTATTATGCTATTGATCCTATCTGCTCTTAGGATGAAGCAGTAACCCTTTCTGTCTTAGTAGTCAGTGGTTATATTAACAACAACTAAGAAAAGATAAGCACAGCATCAACAGGGAATAGAAACTGCTGTCAATGACAATAATGGCACAGACTGGGTCATACATGAGCTGACTTCTGCATGATTTCTACCTTCAGAAATTTCTGCTTTCTGCCTTCAAAATCACAAATACAAAGGAGGAACCACTCTCAAAAAGCGCTTTCTTTTCCCGTGTAAGTTCTAGAAAAGCCTTTCTCTTGAGAGTTACAGAAAGAAAAGCATGGCCAAGCAAGAAGATAGTTCTACAGAGCAAGCTTATCTAATCTAAATAAATACAACTATCAGTGACTTTGAGCAACCTGGTCTAGTGGAAGGTGTCCCTGCCCATGGCAGGGGCTTGGAACTAGATGATCATTAAGCTCCCTTCCAACCGAAACCATTCCATGATTCTTTTCTCAGAATACCCTAACTCCTAAAGGATGCTTGCCAGGGATTACCTCACTTTATCGCCCTGTTTTCCAAGTCACCCAAAAAAAGCCACCACAGCCCAGCCTTGAAGGTCAACAAACATGGGCTATTTCAGACTAACAATGCAGTGACTGCCAGAGATGTGGGCACTGGCAGTCCCACTCCCTCTTCTTCCCCCTTGAATACCTGCTCCAATTTTAGATCAGGCAGAGAAGCCAGAAAAGCTGCCTGTCTCTTACATCAACACCCTAATTAGTTCATTTAAGAGTCTATCAGTAAGACTTGGCATTTCCCACTACATGCAGAAACCCAGACCTCCCGAGTGTCAGGCTAGAGCTAAAGAACTCACTTTACTCAGCACTGTATGTGCTGAGAGCATAGGAGGCAGCTTGCACTTGCTATGCTAGGTCTGCCTCTGTGCCTCTGATGTTCTAGAGAGAATCCTCACAGAGGCTTTGAAGCAACCACATACCAAGGTAACAAAGACCTTGGTATGTCATCATACCAAGTGAGACGTCATCAGGAGAAAATGACTCTTACTCCTTCTTACCATATGGCAGCAGGAACAAGCTCTGACCTTCCAACCAGAAACAGAGAGAGGTCTGTCAGCAGAGACTCCAGCACTGCTGGGGCATCCATCCAATCAGGCTCTCACAGGGCTGATAACAAACACCAGGCAAATGTCCTCCATTAGGATCACCACTGAATACATTTGTCCTGAGCAGCATTTGTTTCCTTTAAGATTTTCAGATGTTCCTCTAAAGCTGTCTTAAATCCCAGATACCTATAGCAAATAGGGGAGGCAATCCAAACCAGAATAACTAACTGTAAAGCTTTGGAGGAGAGCAGAAAAGGTGCTTCTTTATATTAATGACACCTCCCAGATTCTCCACCATTAACCCTGCTTATCATAAACACTGAATATGGGATTGAAGAATAAATTATCTGATACCTCATTCACTTGAGATTAAAAAAAAAAAAAAAAAAGTGACCTCTGCATAGTTAAGAGCTGCACTTGATACCTTTTTAAAAGGGAATCACAAGTCACTAGCCTTTTCTTAGGGCAAGAGATGGAGAGGTAGATGAACGAGAAAATAAAATCGCTGTTCCTCACAGTTGCTGGATGAGAGAGCAGCCAATAGCGACCGGGGCCAGTTCCTCCACCCATCAGGGCGCCTATGCTAGCTCACCATCAAGAGGTGTGTCCTTGCTTGGCTAGAAAAGAGTCTGGCAGGCAGTGAGCTTCCCTCTGCCCTGCGGGGCTGTCGGACAGTGAGGAACTGCACATGACTTGGCAGGGTTTTAAACAAGTGTCTTTAATATTGCAAAGATGACCTGAACCCAGCTTAATAGCGTGTGTCGACCTCTTATGAAGAGTGGTTGCTAAGGAAACCACTTGAACGCCTGCTGTAAAATATTTGCCAAATATTTTACATATTTACAATATAAAAGCCAGAATGATTTCCTGCTGTCAAATTACAACAGCTCTTCAAAGGTCATTAGGAATATCCTCTAATCATTAGATAGAAGTATGCTTGTGGTTCCTCTCAGCAGACACACGACTGAATTCTGATCTTGGATATTATCTTTGTAAAACTGAAGTCACATAAATGAAGCAAAATCAGCCATGCTATTGAGCTGCCATTCCAGAGATCATATTTTTAAACTACATATTTCTAATACAAAGTTACCATGTCTGACATCCTAACGTTTTGAAGTATCACAATTTCTAACTTAGAATACTTCATAGTAGTTCAAGGTCAAATTTTATTTGTACAGCTAAAATGCTGTAAATAGGGAATGCCAAACACAGCGTGAAGGGCTAGGAACATTCCATTCTAACTCACTCTTTCCCGCATTTAAGAGGACAGATTGCTCACTAGGAGCACAAAAAAGCTCATCACCCCCCCCCCCCCCCCCTTCTGTTTTCAGATAAACGATCTGAATACTCAAAAGCCATTTAAAATTTCAGGATAAACAAAACAACCATTATGTTACTTTCAGGTGTATTGGGTCTGACTGGGATGCGATGAACTTTCCCCACAGCAGGCCTCAGAGTGCTGTGTTTTGTATTGGTAGCTAGAGCAACATTCTGGCTACTGCTAAGCAGTGCTGGCACTGCTCACTGAGGAGGGGTGATAGAGTGGCTTGGTGGTGCCTGGCGGCTAACCAAGATTAATCCACCACCCCTGGGATCACTAAGTACAGAAACCTGACTTTTGTTTCAATGATGACAGCTAATCCTTTGGGCACGCTTTTGCTCTGACCTTCCCAGAAAGTGTACAGTCTTTAGATACAGGAGTTTATTTGCCCCCTTACCAGGACAGAAGCAAGTCATATCATTTGAATTGAGAGGAGTTCTGTGGCAGCAGATGTGCAGCTGACTCCCGTCTACAAATGAGAACTGGTTTAGAGCCAGCAGTTTGATCTGGGTACTTCTGTGAATCTGCTCAAGTTGCACTATAACCATCCCATTTTGGAATGCCTTCTGCCTCTGTGTAAGTCACGGGTCCCCAACAAGACAGAAACATGTTGAGTAAAATAACCAAAGAAAACAAGACTATCACGTCCTAAGGTCTAAGCACATGGGGATGTCACATCACCCGTACAGAGCACAAGTGTGAAAATTGGGCATTGCATGCCATTTGAACAGTACCAAAACCAATATTTTGTATTTCCTGTTTCTAATCAGAATGCTCATTAACTTTCCTAGTCATGTTTCAATGTTAGCACTACTATTAAATAAGGGCAATACCTAACAAGAGTGCCAAAAAGCAGTTTTCTCTGAAAGAAGGAAGGCACTTTTCACCCACACTCTGAGGACTGTGTGCAGTCTTTGTCAGCAAGGAGAAGCATGGCTGCTCCACCAGCACAGGCAAGCTGGGTATAAGGGTGACAGTGTGGAAGGCAGAGATCTCACTGACAATACCCCATAGCACTCAAACAGTGAGAGCAAGACCAGCTGGTGACAGCAACAGGAGTCAGCCTCAGTCCAAGGACCACCGAGCCTGACCGCAGAGCTATCGCTGCAGGTTGTTCCCTGGTTCCCATGTGTCCTCAGTGAGGCAAAGGAAAAAGAATGTTCTGTGGAAACCAGCTCTCCTGGCATTTGAAGGAAGTGTCACGGACCTATACGACATTAGGCACAAGAGCTGAGAGACAATTTCTGCCCTTGAAAGTTTGCTATGAAGACCATCACAGAGATTATAAATGTTTCATGCTGAGCCTTTATGTGCAGTGGAACTACTCTTACATTTACAGGGTTTTGAAAGCCAAGTGGGAGGCAGCTGAAGAGGCAGGAGCAGGAATTTGAGGTAGCAGGGGTGCTGCCTGTGGAGCTTCTTGGTGCACTTGGGGTCTGACAGCAGCCAGGCACATCAGCTCACTTATCTTGAAGGGCTGCCTTTGAAAAGTGCCACGCAGATTGATAGCCATTGCCAATTATTAGAAGGTCAGTGTTAAGAAGGTGGCTACTTCCCTTTGCCACAATCACAGGATGCTTTCTGGTGTCTTCTTATCTGCTAGCAAACCTAGGGAGTACAGATTGATAGTTAGCTAGGGGCATACCATAGAGAACAATTCTTCACTTATGAGGATAGAAAGCATGGTGGACAAGTAATTTCTCCCACTTGTCAATGTCAAGCATTGCAAAGCACATCTTGCTAATGAGAAAAACAGTATTCAGAACCAGTTTGCATTTCTAGCTTGATCTGAGATCTAATACATAGAGGATACAATGGACATTTCTTTTCTATCCACAGCTGCTGTGTTCGGTTACAGTTCTGGGAAGGACGGTATGCTAGCACACTGACAACCAACTCCCCCTGCTCCCCCATCGATTGTTTTCCAGTCACATGAGACATGGAAGCACACAGGAAAGAAAGCTGAGTAAAAAATTGAAGAAAAGTAGCAGGAGAGAAATAATCCCAAAAATAATATGTGCAAATTGTGAAGGAAAACAAGAACAAAATAAAGCAGAAAGTGGCAAGGGAGGGAAAGGTCAGGAACATGATGGAGAAGCAAAACCAAAGGCACTAAGAGCAAGAAAGGTAATCTTGCAGGAGCAGAAATTCCTTGCTAGGAGAGCTGGAATATAGAAAACTCATCCTTTAGAAAGGAAAAAAAAACAAAGGAAGGGGAAACTCCAAGTTAACTGCAGTCAAAACCAAATGTTTCATAGTACAAAATATGTTGTTCAAAATACATAGTTCCTGTTCCTAATATTGTTTTTTTTTTTTGCCTTCTGTCCTCTGAGTGCTGTCAGAGGTCCCTCAAAGTACCAAGCGCTGCACTGTAGCCTATTCCCCCATTCTCTGCCCCCACCTGTTACCCCAGGCATTCTCATGATTCTGCTCTGGCCTGATCTGCTGCCTTCTCACAATGCTCTTATCACACCTGCTGCCTCTTTCCTCCTGCCACCTCAAATTCCTGCTCCTGCCTCTTCAGCTGCCTCCCACTTAGCTTTCAAAACCCTGTAAATGTAAGAGTAGTTCCACTGCACATAAAGGCTCAGCATGAAACATTTATAATCTCTGTGATGGCCTTCATAGCAAATTTTCAAGGGCAGAAATTGTCTCTCAGCTCTTGTGCCTAATGTCATATAGGTCCCTGACACTTCCTTCAGATGCCAGGAGAGCTGGTTTCCACAGAACATTCTTTTTCCTTTGCCTCACTGAGGACACAGGGGAACCAGGGAACAACCTGAAGCAATAGATGACAGTGTTTACTATCCCCATTAAGTTTCACAAGTTTAAATTTCATTCTAAATTCTGGGTAAGACACCATACATCTGGAAACCAGAACAACCTAGTAGGTGCTACCATGCTTACCTAAGCCCTTCTTCTACAAGTAGACCTCTACTGTGAGAGCTATAAGGGGTTTTCTTGCTGCTTTTCTGTCCAGAAGCCAATGGATTTGGCAGTCAAGGCACATTGTTCAGAACTGCTTAACTGTCTCCTACTTAACAGAGCAGGGAGGCAGCTGACATAATTTCATTTTTCAAAGAGATCATTTCATAGAATACCAGGTTGGAATGGACCTCAAGGATCATGTGGCCCAACCTTCCAAGGCAAAGCATGACCTAGAAAAGATGTCCCAGCATCCTGTCCAGCTGAATCTTAAAAGCATCCAACACTGCGGCGTCCACCACTTCCCTGGGGAGATTATTCCAAAGGCTGATTGATCTCGCTGAAAATTCCCATGGAATCCCTCCCAGCTGGGCTCTGAGTGAGCTGAAGTTTGCTCTTCCGAAATCTAAAACCTTTGTCTTAGTACTAACATTCATTGCACTCAGCTGGATCCCAAACTCCACAATATTATGCTCACTGCAGCCAGAGCTATCACTAAGCTTGGTTCAGAACACAGTAAGGTGACATGACTGTGTCATTAGGCAGATGATAAATATTAAAGGCAGCGTTGTAAGAATGTCACCTAAGAACAGCACTAGACAAAGATCCATAGGTGCCACTTTTTAAGAAGCTGTGCTCACTGTCAGGAGACCAAAGAACTTGGTTTCCTGAAATACTGATGAAGTCTTTGTGAAGTCCCTATTTGGGAAATTGAAGTTGTCAGTTTGTAAATTTGCATGTCCAGTATCACATTTTAATGGGATTTTTATGAGGTCAAAGTCAGTCACAAATGAAAGTTAGAAGACAGAATGCTCTTGAAATTAAAAAGAAAGACCCCAAAAAGTCTTCCTTTACCTGATGAATATGTAGGATAAATTTGGCAGTGACCTCCTTAAGCTCCTATGGAAACCGCAGCAGCGGCTTTTTTCTCCTGTTTTCTGCTCTCAAGTACTCCTCTCTAGTGGACAGCACGAGGTCAGTGGGAAGGTGTGCTTCAGAGGCTTTTGTAATCAGAGCCATATCGTTTACCAGATTGCATCAGAGGTCGAAGGCTATGCCAGTAGTGCCATGCAAAATGACCTCTTCAAACTGACACTTGGAGACGAGCAAGTAAGGAGGAGGCGGTGGGGATTTTTCATAGCAACAGCCGCCTCGGAGCAGCACGCTCAGACGCATTTTAAACCTGTCGCCATGTTTCTCCTTAACGACATAAGCACTTCTCCACAAGGTGCTCCTGAGCAGCCCGCCCGCGGCAGCTGCAGCACGGCCTGCTGTCCTTGCGGCTGGGCTTTCCACCCGGACGGCACCGGCTCGGCGGGGAGAGGACGGCGCCGGGTCAGCGCTCTACGAGAAGGAGGCAGCGGCGGGGCCTTCGTAACGGTCCCGGCACGAGCCGCCTCAGGGACCGACCCTCCCGCGGGCCCCGCGCGCCGAGCGGCTCCCGGCAGCACGTCAGGGCCAACGGCCGGCAGAGAGGCGGGCGGGGCGGGGGCGCTGGGGGAGGCTCGGCCGCAGCTGTTGCTGCCATTGGGAGAGGCGAAGAGGGCAGGGCCGCGGCGGCACGCCCCCAGGCGCCGCCAGATTGGCCCTGCCAGCGGGCGGCGGCCAGCGGTGTCTGCTCTGCTCCTGCACCGCTGGGGCGCAGCTCGCCGCCGGCTGTCGGGGCGCGGAAGGAGGTAGGGGCCGCCGCACCTCCGGGGCAGCCCGGCGGCCGCACCAAGGTTTAGCTTCTGCACGGCTCAGGGGCTGCGGTAAGGGAGGGGAGGGGAGCGCGCGGGAAGGTGCCCTCGGCCACTGAGGGGAGCGGGGCGGGGACCCAGGGCTGGGAAACGGCTCCCTCCGCTCGCCCCTTTCGGCGAGGGGGGCGAGCTGGGCGGCGCGGGCCTCGGCGTGATTTGGAAAGGAGGCGTGCTCCGCTCCGGCTTACCGACACCGGTCCCTCCCGGCAGCGGCAGGTGCAGCCTCACGAGCCTTGCTAGGGGCGGCCGGCAGCCAGGCCGGAGGGAGTGAACTGATGGACACCATCTGCCGTGAAGACAGGCTGGCAGGGGGGCGGCGAGGAGCAGCCTCGGCGCTGCCCTCCCGGCTCTGCGGAGCCCCTCACTGCAGTCCGGGGACAGCACAGGCAGCGCTCCCGGTGCGGTAGGGCGGCGTTAGAGAGCTGTGCTGCTGGTGTCACAGCAGCCCTTCCTCGGGGGAGCGAACAGCGCTGCCAGGCCAGCCCTAGTCAGCTGGTGGGGTGCTAACTCGTAATTAGGAAATAGCAGGAGAGACCTCTAAACGGCTGCAGCCTGTGCAGTTTATTAGTCAGGCAATGGGTGAGATAATATTGACACTGATTTAAAAAACCCCTCTGATTTAAGACGAGCTTAACATACAGAGATATCAGTACTACCCACATCTGTGGGGCTTGGAAAGCATGCAGGGCAAGAGCAGTTATACGTGCTCAGAGTTTAAAATTCCTTTTTAGAATACATCTAATCCCCTGGGGCAGCAGGCATGCCTTCTCTTTCTTCCGGGTTTCTTCTATTCCCCTCACCCCCTTCTTGCAGTCTGGGAAATTTCCATCTGTCAAATAGCAGCCGGGCTGTAAAAAGGGCACCATGCACATTGGGCTGCAGTTTAATCACTTGCTCCATTTGCTTTAAGCATTGCATTTCAGCGTCTGACTGTAGGAACTATTTCTTTAAATTAAGAAAACTAAAGCTGTACAGATTAACAGGCACAGATGGAGCACCTCAAGACAGATATCCACCTCCAAATGTCTGTCTTGGACTTTGGCTTTAACACCAGTGCCCCCCTCTCCCAACACCTTGGGCTTGTTTTCCCAAGATAGGCTTGCCCTGCATTTGCAAACCTATCAGTTAGGAAAGCACAGGCTGTTTTATGTCCGACTGGAAGCACAACTATTTACATCACAGAAACTAAAGATCAGCTTCCTACTCATGACTTGCAGACGCACTTGAAAAGCAAAACTGTCATCAATCCTTATGCTTTCCTGAAAAAAACAAAGGCCTTTTGAGAGCTGAATTTGATAGGGAACAAATACATTAATTATCTTGGGATTTTGGATTAATCTTCAGATTCATGCTGTGGATACTGGGAAATGAAAAGATACCTAACGTTTCATATTCTGCTTTCAAGCTGACAGAAGTGAAATCATGTGCAGGTTTTGTTAATTGACAGGCTTTCAACCTGGTCACGCTGTGTTGCACAGAAGGAAGTTAACATACAGTTATCACCAGTCAAAGGTAACAGAAAAGAAAAAGCAACCCAAGGAAGTAAACGAGTTTTTAAATACCTGTAAGTATACTGAAATGGGGATCTGATGTTTATGTCACCCCTTACTAAAATGGAAAATGTTAAAATTCCAAGTGGTCAGTTCCATTCACCTGGTAGCTTAGCCCGTATTTGTTTGGTGCGATAACAAGGATTCTCAGCACATCTGGCCTTTTATCAACTTGACACTTACTCTGCAAGTACTAAGTAAAGAAACCTTTCTTCATCTAATATTGCATGAAAGGTAAACCAAGAGCATGTAAAGCAATGAGCTTTGAGCTCTGTTGAAGAGTACAGAACTGAATATCATGTGCAAATGAAAAAAACCTCTTTAAGCAAAGATATTTCTCCTTCCTTTCACCTTGGGAAGCCACAGTGCAGATGTTTCAGCTATTGTCTGAAGAGCATGCATGATAAGCTCATTTTCACAACCTTACCTCGTATTTTTACATACTCATATTTTAGCTGACATGCAGCAAAGTCATTATCACTCTCATTTGTTCCAGCACAACCCCTTCAACATTTGAAAATGCAGGATATCTTTCTGCGGGTGGCCAGCAGAAATGTCTTACCTCGATCTGTCTGCAGTACTCCCCATTAGATGTGGGCTGGTCTGTGTAGGATTGTTTCTCAGTGAGTCATGCAGATAGCTCTAGTTTCTTCTAGGCAGTGCTGTGCTATGCGCGATTAACGGCTCCAAGGGTGACATTGTTTCCTGAATGATGTAACTGAAAATTCTTCTCCGTGCTTCTTGTTTCCTGATCAGTTTTCTCTTTGTTTTAGAAGGTATTCCAGCAGCTGCAGATCTTTTATTCCTACAAATCTCTGCAAAGACAAGTTATGTCAACAACTACACTAATTAATTTGGTACGGAATGGTGGGTATCAAGTAAGAAGGAGAGCTGTGCTGACATCCCGCCTCTTGCAAGACGAGAAGCGTCCAACAACTGCCTGCTACAGCTCCACCTCTGAGCATCGTGCTTCCCGCTTCGATCCAGATGGGAGCGGGCGACCTACCACATGGGATACCTTTGGCATCTGGGACAATCGCATTGATGAACCTATTCTCCTCCCACCAAGCATAAAGTATGGGAAACCAATTCCAAAAGTAAGCCTGGCCAATGTGGGCTGCAGTAGCCATATTGGGAAACGCAAGGAAAATGAAGACCGGTTTCATTATGCCGAGCTGACAAAGGATGTCCTGTACTTTGCAGTATATGATGGACATGGTGGGGCAGCAGCAGCTGATTTCTGTGATAAGTACATGGAAAAATATATGAAGTAAGTGTGCATCAAGTGAATACATGTCAAATGAATTACAGTAAAGATTCCTTCCTTAGGACTGAAGGGCAACCAGTGAGTGCATCATACATTGTTACTGATTCTCCTTAGGTTATAGAACCACCTAGCCCAATGGGACGGCAGGAACATGGGACTGAAATAGCCCATTACAACAGACATGTTATGAATTACTTATTTCGTATGGTGCCTGCCCCATTGAGCAAGCCCGCAAAGACAAGAGGGGAAAATACGATTGTACTCACCTTCCAGGAAAGGACTGGGAATACAGACAGAGTGTGAACTGACTGTTTGCAGATGGGGGCACTGTGATTGCTGACCTACTTCTTGCATGCACTCTTTCTGTATCTGTATGTCACATGCCTGGGTGTTGGAAGAAGAATTTATGTATTTTCAAAATTACAGAATTATGCTTCCAGTGCAGGTCTATTAACCCTTCACTGAAGTCCAGCAGTACTCAGTGTATGCACAGAGGAGATAAGGCTACAGAAAAGACTGATCAAGATGTATTGGAAAGAAGCTTAATCTTATTTTCGCTTGTTTGTTTCCAGAGAATTTCTTGCCGAGGAGGAGAACTTGGAAAATGTTCTGAAGAAAGCTTTTCTAGAAATCAACAAAGCATATGAAAGGCATGCTCATCTGTCTCCTGATGGTAGGTAAAAAATACTCTACTCGTATGGTGTGGAGCAAAAGGTTTTTCTTATTTGCTCAGTAGTTTTATAGTAAAATGTCCAGAAAAATGCTTGAAAACAGTTTTATTTAACATAAGCTCTTGCTCTCATAGCTTACTGCAAAATGAAACAATTATGTTTTACCTCCTTAAGATGAAAAAGCTATAAAAGTCTATATCAAATTTACTGGGGGAGTTATTAATCTGGATGTTAACATAATCATAAATGAATTCATCCTAATGTGATTCTGTCAAGCAGAGTGTATATCAAGTTAGTAACGAGTGGTTTAGATTTGCAAGGAGCAAAACTACTGTGTGAGGAATCTGGAGGGGGGATTTTTGATGTTGGTTTTCTGGGGGTTTTGCTTTGTTTTTTAATTTTTACTCCTATGGGTTAAAAGCAACAGTGTCAAAAGAAAAGTTCCCCTTTCTAACCTCCTTCCTGAGGAGGAACATAAGCCAAAATTAATACAATTGATATTGCTTCTGCACAAACAGAATCACAAGAGTAGCTGAGTGTGACAGGATAAAAAAGCAGTGAAGAGGAAACAAGGTTGTCTGTGGCAAGGCTGTGGTAAAGCTGGCACCAGACCTTTTAGACTCCATAGTCCTGGCTGTTAATCAGGTTCTTGTATATGTGTCTAGGGACAAAGCGCATCTGAAGTTCCAGTTCCAGCAACCGGAGCTTATAGAGAGCTCCCTTGAGAAGGGAGATAGAGGTCCCCATCTGAGTTCTGTCACAAGAGCTTCCTTAGACATAGGTTACAGTTTAAAGAGTCAGTCTAGCCAGTCTTAAAAACCAAACAAAAAAAGTAAAAAACTCACCAAACTCCCTACCTCAAAACAAACCCAATTAAAAAAAAAAAAAACCAAACCAAACAAACCAAAACAAACAAAAAAAAACCAACCAAACCAAACAAAACAAAATCCCAAACCAACAAAACCCAAAACAAAACCAAACCCCAACAAACCACCAAAACCACGCAAAAAAACCCAAACCACAAACAAAACAAAACATCCTGTCCCATTGCTGGTGCAGGTGCTGGCAAAATGACTGAGGTAATTTTCAGAAGAACAAAAACTATGTAAGTTTTCTCTCCAAGAAGGACTTGAAACCAACAACCACTCTAGGGACTGAAGTGGTACTGTATTCTCAAGCTACTTTTCTTAAGCAATGAATATACAGTCAAGTAATGGAGTGGCTTCCTGCACTTTACCTGCTAGATGAATGTATTTAGATTCAAATATTTCTTGGCAGGACCAGTAGCCTGACTGTTGCAGCACTGTGAGGGATATGAGTCTTTCCCCTTACCTGGTACAAGATAAGGTATCAGGGAAAAAATTCTTGCAGCCCTTAAGAAAGGGGAATTAAATCTATATAGCTCATTTCCCCGTTATAGCCCTTTTTATTTTATACCAGAATCCTCCTTTAAAAAAATGTGGTAAAGAAGTCCAGAGTCACTTTTGATCTATGGGGTGAGTTAGTTAAACTCATGAGCTCATCAGTAGAGCAGATGTGCTTTTTATTCAAGAGCCTCCTTGCAAATACATTTTCCTAAAAGCCCAGTTTTAGTAAGACATGTAAATACAGTCTTACGTACTTCCCTGGACCAGGACCTTTCACTAACAAGAAGATCTGTTATATTTGTCCCTCTCCCTGCTCCTTTGTTAGTAGAGTAGCTCTTGGTTTGGCTCGTTGAAGTGACCTCTGTTCAGTGCCAGAGCAGCTCCTTGAGGAGAAGGATTGGGAACTGTACTTGGTATATTATTCTGTTATTCTGAAAATGGTTTCTGATTGTAGCATTTCATATGTGAGACTTACAGAAATGGATAACATTACCTGACAGACAAATTGTGCAGCAAGTTGAGTGTTTTTCAACTGTTTATAGGGTTTTTTTTTTCATATTATTTAACTAACTGGTACTGCTTAATGAAATATAATGCAAATGCCAGCAAATTTACACTACAGTTACCAAGATACTGGACAAACCTGATTCATTAAAAAAGCTTGAGATCAAGCAAAATAGAGGGCAAAAGCGTTGCCAAACATCTGCCAGGGCCACACTCTGGCAAGCACTCAGTGTTTTTCAGGTAGGCTGAGCACCTGCAAGCTCTTGCAGGAGCCCAGCCTGGTTGCCCAGCTGAAAACCAAGCTGTAAAGCAGAGTGGAGTAACAGCATGCAAAGACAAGTGTGGATTTCTGAACAAATAAAACTTTTAGCATATCTGTTGTTAAAATAATTAAGTATTATGTTGACTGCTTGGTGTGGATATTTTTGTTGTTGCTGCTGTTTTGAAAATTACATAAAATTTCAATGCTCGGTATGTATCCTTGTTAGAAGCCTACTTCCAAACTGATACAGTTTGCCAGCAAAATTTCTGAATAATTGTGGCTATTCTAGATGTGACAGTCAAGCTGTTGCTGAAGTATCTTGAAAATATGGCTGGTTGTGTAACACTGGGTAACGGGTATGCTGGATACTCCCCAAGACTGACCTCCTTGTGAAACGCAGCCATAGCTGATGAAGTGGAAAATAATAGGTTAGTCTTGTTCCAGCAGATGACCCCATCAGGTTCACTTCTTTCACTATATCTGCAAAAAAAACCTCAGTGCATGTTCAGAATGTCCAGGTCTCTACTAACACAGGACCAGCCTTGAAAGTGTGTGCTTGGGTGTTTGAAGGAAAGTAAGTCCTGGGACAAATCCTTGTAGCCAAAATTGCATGTATATAGTTCGACACATTGTCTATATTACTATTTGAAGGATAAAAAGCTCATATAATGGCACAAATTTAACAGTACTAGAGATGTGCCTTGTTGGAGCACCTAGCTACATCTGGCGTGAGGTTCACTAGTGCTTTTGGAGTGGTCCAGTATCCCCTCTGACAGTGATCTGTACCTGTTGTTTCACACAAAAGCATAAGAAACTTACTGTAGGCAGGTGTGGGATAATCTGTCCTCCACCTAAATCCTTTCAAATCATTAACAGCTTAGAGATATGCCTGAGCCTTGAAATATGGTGTTTGATATCTCTTAAAAAATGTATTTTAATTTTTTTCCACATATTCAAATATATCCACTTTTAAATTACTGCTAAATTTAGACATAGGACATAGCAAAGGAAGCTGTCTAACAAATAGGTCATTATCCATGGGAGAGCTGTTAACCCAGATGGACAGAATTTTCTGATATTTTGAACCAGCTATAAAATCTGAATTATAAAGGCCGAACAGCTTTGCCTGACAAGGACAGAAATAAGAAAGTGAATTTTATGCTTCAGCAAATTTCAGCATCTATCTGGAGAAATGTTAAGACAAACCCTCTCCTGGCCTAGTGCTGTCCTACAAGGTACTGCTACTGCTTATGTTCACTGTAATCCACTACTTGGAGAAGACAACAGAGAGTCTTTCCATCGACCTCCACATTCAGTTCATCAAACTCTGATAACATTGGCCACTCACTTCTGGAATAGCCATCTTATTAAAACATAGCCAGGTATTAACTGGAGTGTCTATGTTTGAAAGGCACTCCTGTAATCTTACTGTGCTGAGCAAACAGCAAAAGTTGTTTTAAAGTAACTAAATTTAAAAAGTAGTGGGGTTTGGTATTGTGTTTTTTTAAGTTACCATTCACACATGATTTTTATTTCTTTGAATATGTTAACCTGCAACACTGAGGAAAAGGGAGAGCTGCAGAAATTTTACCTGAATGTATCATAAAGCCATTACAAAGGCAGCCTTTTTATCCTGATTATTACCTAATCAAATTTGAAGATACTAATTACACTATTAAAGGAGTGTTTATTTTGCATATTTTCCCATGAGACAGAACAATTAATGTACTTCTATTCAATGCCTTTAAGATGGGCCCATTTTAGGTGGCATTAGTTTGAATTCCCCATTTTTGTGTTATATGTGAATATATATATAGAAAAATACATAAATAACCTTGAGGAAATGGATTGGGCCATGTTCTGTACTGAAGATGTTTAGAGTGGCCACTCTTGCCATGGAGGAGACAGCTGGCCCTGTAGCACTGACAAAGTGCTTTGGTTGATTTGTGGGTTGGTTACTTACCTCCACAGAAAAAAAAAAAAAAAAAGCCAACAAAAAAAGAGTTTTTATTTGACTGGATTTAAACTGGTTTTGTCACACAGTTTTAGCAAAAAGGCGAGAATGGTATTAATTCCCCAGAAATACCAAGGCTGATTTATCTGTTGCAAAAGATGCATGTGCAAGCCTCAAGTACTTCTAAATGACCTGCAGAAAAGTGCAGGCAAACTCAAGAGTGACTACGTCTCTAGTTCTGCAGCTCTTATTCTTTCATCTCCAGTGTTGCAGGTTTATTTTGTTTGAACAAAGTCCCTGGGTGAATTTTCTATTTGCCTCTGTGTGCGTGTTATTTGTGGCAGACACTGTACCTGGTCAGCAGCTCTAGAACTGGAGGCCCTCGACACTATATGCTAGGCTTCAGTGGAAAGAGAGATCTGCTTAATTTTGTCCCAGGTGAAGCAGTCCAGCGGTTCCTAGCCTGGACTACTGGAAGGTTCCCACATCCTCTTTGTCACATTAGTTGAGATGACTTGCAGTAGAAGTTGTCCAGTGAGTGTTAAGAACCTATTGAAAGATCTTAGTTGTATAGTGATATTGTCAGGAAAACAAAATAAACTCTTTAATTGTTAAAACCAATATATATATGCAACATATTTTTATATTAATAAATAACCTAGCAGCAGTTGTAGTAAAGTGTTAGAAATGTTATCCCATCATCATTCCTGTGTTTTCGAGCTATGCTAGAAATCATGTAAGGCTTGTAAGCCAAGCTACTAGTTCTTGCACTCCCACCCGGATCATTAATGTGTTCCAAGGAAGAAAGCATGAGCAGCATTTCTTTTTCCAGGAGTGCTATTTAACTAATAGATGTATGTAAACCTCAAGTCAGTACAGCTATTACCACAATTCTGGGCACTACCTTGACTTGTTCTTTAGTAGCATCCCTTGATTTTGTAATCACGGCTCTTTTCTTAGAGAGTTTGCACTTGAAAGATGCAGCTTCACCTCAATATCCAAATGTTTCTAGCCATTTATGAACTAAAGACTACAGATCTTAACTTTTTCAGAAACTGCTGTTTTTCAACATAACTCCAAAACCAAGGAATGAAATGGGAGAGTAGTAGCAGTTCTGCATTAATTTTAATGTCTAAATAAAACATATTTTCTGTGAAATAAAAAGATAGTTTTACTTATGTTCTTCATTTCAATTCTTTTAACTGCTGGCTAAAACAGGTATTTTACTGGTTCTACTAAAATTTCTAATTGCACTGGTACTTGTTAGCATCTTGCTTTCATAATGTGCCTCAAAGTGATCCTGCACTGGACTAGACCTTGCTTCAAATTAGAAACAGGATGTCAGTGCTTACCTGAATAGTCAGAAGTTACTGGCATCTAAATAGTTCGAATATCATAGCCTGCATGGCAGCCATAATGTAGTCCAAGATTTGACCATAGTCATTGTGGTTGATGTTCATGATTGACATGTTGGTTAAGTCTATAGCTAAACCAAGACCTCATTGCAGTAATAATACCTGTTTTAAATAATAACACAAGCTTAGTTTAGACTGTTTTGTGAGTTTTTTTTGATTCATCAAAACCATGCTTTTTCTGCATAACAAGGCTCAATGCATCTTTTAGGGTTCTGCACTTCAGTTTACTCCCAACCCTGTTTTACTTACAGAGGGGTGCTGAGACCTTGCAGGGTTGGGGAAGGAGGTCTCCAAAATCCCAGAGCACTCTCATTTCTGTTTCCATAGTACACAGGGTGTTGTGCTGTATGTACACTGTTTGCTGGCAACTGGTCAGAGATGGGACTGGCTGGCATTCCTTGGGCTCAAACATGCAGTCCTGTCTCAGATCCATCCACCTCCCCAGAGTCATGGCTGCAGTGCCAGAGGTAGGAGTGAACATAATTGTAGCTGAGCTCTGCATTGAAGTGGTGGTAAAAAGATCTTTAACTGTTAGTGATGTGAAAACAAGAATGTAACTGGGGATTCTCATTCCTAAATTAGCCCAAAATGCCTTTTGAATTGGCTTGCTTTTAAAACCTGGAAAAACTGGAAAAGCCCAGAATGTAGGAGACCTACAGAGGGCCTTTCAAGGGGATTTGCACTGGCTGTGAATACAAATGTGCTTTGGGCAATAGCAAATGCCAGATATTTTACTGTAATAGCTCAGGTCTTTCCAGGCACCTTTCATTGGGTTACCTTTGCATAGTTTGGGGAACAGAAGATGCTAACTGTAAAACAAGGCTGCTCCTTTCAAAAAAACAAACAAGAAAGGAAAGCTGGATGGTTCTTCTGGCATTTCCTTCCCTGCAGATAAAACTACAGATCTTTTCTGAAATAAGGCAGACTCATAGTACTCCTTTTCAAGCACTTATTTGTTTCTGCTGTTGTAGAAACTTAAGAAGCCCTTAAATTTACTTGCATCAGTTAAGCTACTCAGGTCTCTGAACTCAGTCAGCTGAGCTGTAAGAGAAAGAAGGCAACACCAAGGGCTCTGGTTTGCCCCCCTATGTACACTTACGCCCCTGTAAACAGATCCCACTGGTGCCCAGGGCAGATTGCCCAGATGACAGCCACTGCCAGCTGTTTGCAGGCACAAGGCAAGAGGCAGAATCCAACTTCACCTTTGCACTGGGATCTCCAATAAGTTGACAGGGTCTGAGGAGAGCAGCGTCCCTTTCTGAAAAAGCCAGAGATCTGCTGGCTGAAAACCCTTAATCTCTTGGCAAGACTGGGGGAAGCAGAGGGAGATTATAACCACTCTGACAGCAATGGGAGGATGACACAGGCTAGTGTAAAGGAGTGATCTAGTATTTCTCTTCTGGTGAACTATGTGGAGCTACAATTACTATTACTCAATTGCTCACTTCACCACCTAACAGAAGGGAAGAGCCATCAGCTTTATGGTGGATCATCCATACAGTCACTGTGCCCAGGGGCAGGGGTGATAGCCCTGTAACTTGAGGTGAGCTAGTTTTTCTAGCTAGCTAGAAAAACATTTGGCTACAAGCTGAAAAAAAGCCACTGTACCTTGTAACTGCTTTTATTCCACTTGCCCTCTTTGCATGGAGCCATGTTGTTGCACAGAAACATCCTTTCCAATTCCTCTCTCTCTCCCCAGTCCTACATGCATGTTTCCTTTTTTTTTTTTTTTGGATGTAGATTTAGTTTAAATGTAAAAGCAGTTACTTACTGGTAAACATAGAGCACAAGTTGTCTTCATTTTACCGATTGGAACTGTTATAAATGGTCCTGTACTTTGAGGCAGTGCTATGCTAAAACCTCTCTCTTTGATATGACATTTATAGCAACTCTGATGAACTCTGGGACCACTGCAACAGTGGCTCTGCTCCGGGATGGTATTGAGCTAGTTGTGGCAAGTGTGGGAGACAGTCGTGCTTTGCTGTGTCGAAAGGGGAAGGCCATGAAACTCACCACTGACCATACTCCAGAAAGAAAAGAAGAGAAGGAAAGGTACCTGTCAGCTAATGATATGGCTTCCCAGGGCAGGGCCTCAGTCAGGATGTGCTGATGTTCTGCTGCTTGGTTGGGCCTGGAAGGAAGCAGAGAGTTGAACATAATGCCCCGAGATCACCTCTGAGTGGGCAGAAAGCAGCACAGCACCAGTTAATTCACGTGGTTCCATTTAGAGGACTGGGGATATGGAAAGTCCTACATGAGTATGAACTGTCTTGGCAGTAAGATCAGCATAGCTAAGACTTGGGTATGAACTGTCTCAGCAGTCAGATCAGCATAGCTAGGACTTGGGACAGAGCTGTGACTACCTGGCTCAGACTTGTCCAAAACTGCCAAGGTAGAGACAAGACCTGCAGAAATGCACTATGGTGGCCAGGTCAGGATTCAGCTTGCCAAGACACATCCCTTCTGTGGACCCTTCAAACAGCTAAAGCCAGCCCTCAGTCTACCAGCTTAGGTCCTTCATACCCCATTCTGCGTCAGTAGCTAGTGACAGAAATTGCAGATAGAGACAGGGGTAACGGTGTGAAGCAATAACTCATACTTGCTTTTTCTTTTGTGCCTCTGGACAGGATTAGGAAGTGTGGTGGCTTCATTACCTGGAACAGCGTGGGACAACCTCATGTGAATGGTAGACTTGCAATGACACGGAGCATAGGAGATTTGGATCTTAAAAACAGTGGTGTGATAGCCCAGCCAGAAACAAAAAGGGTTCAGGTAAAAGAAGTCCTGGTTTACAGGGGCAGCAACACTCAGACTAAGGGACACCACAGGTATTTGATGCAGGTGGTGGTATTCACATGATATGCCCAGGTGATGCCTGATGGCCAAGCACTGGTTTTTATTTGTGGTGAAGTAACTGGAGACCAATTCTAATTAAGTCATTTCAGATTAACACTAACAGGAGAGAAAATCTGGCCCTGATACTAAACTCAACCAGATCAACTTCTAAATCCCATTTCTCACAATGCAATACAGCATGAGGGAAGAAAGACAACACATTATTACTGAAATACAAAGGTGTTAGTCTGTTTGGGTATTGTGGTCAAATGAATAGTTTTGATGTAAATGCCGATATAAAACCATCACTGAGAACTAGGTGGGATATGAATGGGTTCTCATCAAAAAAATCGTAGAGGTTTATCCTCTTAGGAGGAAGGGAGGAGAAAAAGGCAGTTGCATGCACCTTAGTTGTCCAGAAAACAAGTTGACCACTCAGAAGGTATTCAGCATATCTGCCTTCACATTTGCAGGAAGGCTCTTCTGTTAGTTTTCTGCAATGCCACTCCCAGGTCCTGGGGAACTTATATTTAGTTGGTCCTAATTAAATGCCACCTGCTAGACTTGGGGGGCTTAGGGAGAAGTCTGCAGTGCTATCATGTCTTTCTTGAAATCCTTCCTTAAGGAAGCCATTTTTTTTTATTGGGTCATGTATGGATCTGGTCTTTTGGCCTCAGTGTATTCAGAGCGCTGCTTCCTAGAACTGGAAGCACCTTCAGACTCCTCCAGTACAAGCAACACAGTCTGTATGGCTGATGGATACACCTGAGGATTCAAGGGGCAGCCTTTGGCTAGCCAAGGGTTTGGAGGTTCCTGTTAGTGCTTGCACACAAAGCAGGAAAGCCCACAGCATCTCCTGAAAAGTTTCTTTGCAACAGGGTGTACTATAAATTAAGGCAGTTCATTTGCCTTGCAGCACTTGTTCCATTGTTGTGCATACTGTGTGCTTTTGCAGTTGCAGCATGCCGATGACAGCTTCCTGGTCCTCACTACAGATGGTATTAACTTCATGGTGAACAGTCAGGAGATCTGTGACTTCATTAGCCAGTGCCATGATCCCACTGAAGCTGCCCACGTTGTTACTGAGCAGGTAATGCCAGGGCTCATTTTGGCATCAAATGCTTGTTGTTGTTTGGTTGGCTGGTTTTAATAAAATGAAGCGTACAGCCACACATTCAAGTAAATTGCACTACACTGCTTGAGACATTCCCTAGTGCCACCACCCAGCCTCTGCCTTACCCTGGGTGTTGCCACATCCTCTCCAGGTAGGCATCATTTCAATTAACTTGCTTAGCTGATGATCCACTGAACTGCATGGGACAACAACTGCAGTTTATTCCTGTGCTGAATACGTGATCAGCATAAACAGAAATGGCCAGTTTCTCACCAGGGTTCTGGATGGTGGCATATCCTATGGAAAGCTCTGGGGCACACCAGAATGGAGTGTCAGGGCTGGGAAGGGGCAAGGAACTCTTGAGCCTCAGGGCATGCTGTCCCATGTGGACCCAGACACTTTTTTCCTTTTCCAAACAAGGTAGTTATGCTGACAGCTTGTTTCTTCTTTCAGGCAATACAGTTTGGCACTGAAGACAACAGCACAGTTGTCATAGTGCCATTTGGAGCGTGGGGGAAGTACAAAAATGGTGAGATCAACTTTTCCTTCAGCCGCAGTTTTGCTTCCAGCGGGAGGTGGGCATGAAGACCTGCCACAGCTATCTTTTCCTGCCATTAATTTGGGCACAGTGTGCTACAGGAGAAAACACCCATCTGTTCATAGGCTGACTCAGTGTCTTGTCCATCTCTTCTGCTTCCAGTGTTATAGAAGATGCTACGGTTTTGATGGTGCGTAATGACCCATTGTTGCTTATGGCTGATCACATTTTGCTGCGGTTATTTATTCCAGTTGGCATTGAGGCAGCTATTTCTTTGGGTCTAGTCCCAGTAGCTCTGCACATCACTTTGTTTGCATAGATGAGGCTCTGGGCTTTCACCTAAGGCTGAAGGTGCACAGTTGTTTCATACCTACTTGTACTACCCAGGACCCTACGTTATCATGTAGCTGTGTATGCCTGAGTCTGAGCCACATGCTGGCTTCTTTGTACATTAATACTTGGGGGAACAAACGCACAATGTTCTTAGATAGACAAAAATCAGGTTTGTTGTCTTCCTCTGTTGTGCAGCCACTCAAAAACTCCCCTGTGCTTCAGAAGTGGGTGAAAAATAAGGGAGAGGTGTTTAGGTTCTGATGCCAGTGGCATTTGGTGTAGCTGAACTTTCTGAGTGCTGCTTTGCAGGGCTTTATTACTCTCATCATCATCATCCACGATCCTCTGGCTCCAAGGAGACGGAGCAGGCTGGAGTCACATGCTGTTGCACAGATGGGAACGTTTCTTCATTGGGTCCAAAGCCTGTATGGTCTCTGTGGACCACACAGCAGCCCCTTGCACTGTCTTCTCTTTGGTGTGCCAGCGCTTGACAGGAGCACAGAGGAGGGAATAGGCTGCACGTTTTTGATAGCCAGAGTCTCTCATTAACTTGAACTTTTGTTTTTTATCTTTTTTTTTCCCCATCAAGAAAACCAATTGATTTCAAAGTATTTAGTAATCATGGTTCTTTGGATGTGCAAGAAGAGATTATTTCATAAATATATGAGGATTTCTTGCCCTCCACTGAAGGTTCTTTCTGTTAGTCGTGATCTCCTGTGTCTCTTCATGGTATACAGGAGGCTGTAAAATGCTCAGAGCAAGTAAGCTAGAGAAAGGAGAGTATTATAACAACATAAGGTAATTTTTCTAAGTTTTGGGTATTGTTTCTAATATGTGTCAGATATTCAAAAACTAGAAAGTAGTTTTAAACTTAAAGGAAGTGTTTCTACTTCCCTCTCTGGAGGGAGTCTGTGTCCAGTGAGACATGGCAGGGGCAGCATTCTGAGCCAGCTTGTATTGCTGCTGTGGCACAGACTGCAGGTGATATGTTGGTAGCAAGTGAAGATCTGCTTCAGTGTGCCTCATTCAGATCTCCTTCCTCTGCTCCACATCAGGCATGCAGCTCCTCTGGCCTTTGAGTCACCCTGTTGCAATGCAATATGAGCTCTTCTCAGGCTTGTCCCAGTATTTTTCATTCTATCTATGGATGTTTCCAACTGCACAGTTGTAAAAAACAACAAAACAAAAAAGTGAAAGAGAAGTGGCCTGATAGAAATAACCTTGCAGTAAGGAAAAATATTTGAGAGGCCTGGCCTGATTCTTGTTTTCCAGTGTGAAATAAGTGTCTTCATTACTTTCAGCCCTTTTATTTTAGCCCAGGATACAGCCTAGGCGGTCATTCCATGTATTTTCCCTTGCCTCTGGCAGAAGGCCCAGGGGCACCCAGCAGAGCAGTGTTGTACTCACAGGAGTAAGTAGCAGTGTTTAGAGAGTATGCTGGTTTTGTCACATCACTTGGTGTATACAATGCGTGTGTTTGGTTTATAAGTACAAAGAGCTTGTGAGCTGGTATATGTAAATTGGATGCTGTTGACTGGGCCTCTGTAGCAAGAACATTGCTGTTTATAATAATCATAGAATCACAGAATAATGGGGGTTGGAAAGGACATTAAGATCATCTAGTTCCAGCCCCCCTGCCATGGGCAGGGACACTTCACACTAAATCATGTCACCCAAGGCTCTGTCCAACCTGGCCTTGAACACCTTTCTCCACAGATTTTTCCCCAGGGCTGGGGTTAGTTGAAGATGTCCCTGCTCATTGCAGAGGGGTTGGACTAGATGACCTTTGAAGGTCCCTTCCAACCCAAACCATTCTATGATTCACCTGAGATCAGAATGTTTGCTGGGTACAGTGCTGGGCTCAGCCTTGCTTACTTGAGGCAGAGGGGCACTTTCAGTAGTTACCAGCCAAAGCAGGTTTTCTTGGTCTGCGGAAAGTCTGCCACAACCCTTTTGTGGCAAAAATGGCAAAACATAGCTGAAAAGCCTTTCTCCTGCCAAAGATGTGGCCTGCTAAAACAGTGAGTCCAACAGTTTGTAGCAAAGGGTTAACCACAGCACAAAGCAACCTTACTCCAGGAACAGAGGAGGGTTGGAGTCAAGCTCTGGAGATGGAGTTCCTGTGGGAGTGGCTTTGGTGTCAAGTGTTAGACAGGCTTGAGTGGTGCTGAAGGGATTTTGGACAAGCTCCATGGACACTGTCCTATTCCAAATGCTGTTCATTTCTGTTCCCTGGATAGCCATCTATCCAGACAGAAAATAGCAGGGGTGCTGGGGGTGTTTGTGACAAGCACTGATTTTTTTTTGGAGCGCTGCTGGATACTTGCCAAACTGGAGACATGTTATTAAATGTCATTAGTGAAAAACACTGCAAATGAAGAGCAGGTGCTCTGAGCAATGAGCTAGCAGTTAGAGCAGCTTCTACACATTGATCCACATTTAATGTGAAATGAGCTGTTTCTTTCATCGAAGGTTTGGGGTGCTTTTTGTTTTGTCCCTATCTGGTTGCCTGATTGCAAAGAGAACAAAGTGGTTGGAGGCTTTTATTTCTTCTAAGAGAGTAGTTATCCTCTCAGAGGAAGGATCCATCCATAACTTTGCGAAATAGAAGATGTTGGAACTAGATGATCTTAAGGTCCTTTCCAGTCATAACCATTCTATGATTCTATGATTAGATAAAGATGTATTGGTGATTGCTATTACTGTCTTTATACAATCGCAGAAAAACTTGGATTGGAAAGGACGTGTGGGTATCATCTAGCTTTGCCTTCTGCTCAAAGCAGGTCTAACTTTAGCATTGCCTATTGCAGTGAAGGGATGTCTCCCAGTATGGAAATGGCAGTGCCTGAAAAAGGATATGACAGAATTCAGCGTGCAGTGCAGTTTACCTGTGGAACCATCTGACTGTACTGAATTTGAACACCAGTATTTTACAGGCACTTTGTGGAGGTACCAAGAAATTTCATGAATAAATCAGCTCATAAATAAAACTAAGATATGAGCCATTTTGCTCTAAGCTTAAGTGAATAACAATATTGACAGGGTTTTCTTCTAGCTAGTCAATAAGCCTCCTGCTGCCTATATAGCAGCTCTGCAACTAACTAGCTTTACACCCCAGGGACCAGTATAGTTCTCTTGCCTAGCAGAGAGCTCCTTTCAACTTTTTTGAGGGCGAAGAGCAAAACATCCTAACAGCAGCAGCTGCCTATCACAGAGGGTTTTTACTGAAGGATCATTAGAGGTCTCTTGCACTTGAATGAAACAAACCAGACTCTCAGTTTCCACTCCAGGTCCCTGTCTTGCTCTTGCATCTGTTGTTTTCACAAAAGGAATGGCACTTTTTATTACAGACTGAACACTAAGGGTGACCTACTGAGCAAACCGTAACGAGTGTTTGCCCCTTTTCCTACCTTTCAGGGATGGATTCTGAACTCCACTGGATCTGGTAAGAGTATTTTCTTGCCTGAAGAGTGGTATCTCTCTAGGTACAGGCACTGCAGCAGGGTGGGCTGTGGGTGCAGAAAGGATGCTTCCACAGGGTCAGGGCATCAGATCACCTTTTCTGTCCCAGGTGGGTGTACTGTGGTCAAAGGCATTGGGGTTTCTAGCTAAGGGAAAAGCACAAAACAGCAGATACCAGTAAAACTGGTTTAATATCATTTTTTTCTTGAATAAATTCAGTTGGGCACTGCTGGTCCCATTTGGTCACTTTCACAACAAGCTAAATGTATGGCATAGTAACACTCTGGGTATTGGCTCCGAAGCTGCTGTTCTCAGTGCAGAGAATACCCAGTGGGTGTCTTCGTGACCCAGGATATGGAGTGCTTGGGCAGCAGCATGTGTCAACTTTCTACAGACTTAAGTGCAATTGCATACATTTGTTACATAGTTAGCCTTAGGACTGTGTATAATTCTTGTGGTTTGATGTTTATGTTTGGTGTAATCAATATCTATAATTCATCTACTTAATTGTATAGAGGTGTCCAATTTGTCTCTTTCTTATTAATGTTTGTTCATCTTCATCAACTCAAAGCCACAGTGGAGCAAGTAAGTCCGTACTGGAAAGAACACTTAAAGGATCTTTTAATAAAGAATTGGCTTCTTGACTTGTGTCACTACCAATGGATTTTTCTTCTTCCACTGCATTGTGAACTTCCAGAAGAGTTTGTGCTTCTCAAGCTGTGCTGTGACTGTCATAGAAAGTTTCTGATAACAAAGGCTTTGCCAACAAGAACATTCAGTCAGTGATAACCAGTGCAAAGCATCTTTTATCTCTGTGCTCTGTCAGCATCCATGAGCTTTGCTGCTTCAGGGCGACATGTTCAAACTTGCTATTTTTGTCTCTTATATTTTCATATATTACAATACCAAGACATCAGAAATCCCTCTAAAAAAGTCAGCCTTAAAAAAGTTTTTTGTTTTTTTTTTTATGAAGCAGGAAAGCACCCTGGGTAGTTGTCATGGTGAATGGTGCCATCCTGTGACACAGTGGAAAGAAACAAATTGTGCCTCCTCAATAAAAGAATACATTTTGACTTCTGCATGGATTCAAGACTTTTCAGTTATCCTAGAAGAAATGATAGGGAGAAAATAGCCAAGGGTTTTAACTCATCCACAGAAGTATCCCTGTTATTTTTAATTACTGGTGCTTTTACACCTGAATTCAAACCTACTTTTACTCTCTATCCCTTGGAAGGAGCAGCCTTAATGTCCTAGCAGTTACCTACAGCTGAACCCCAGACCTTCCTTTTAGGACTAAAGTGAGGCTATTGTTGTTATCCTTTGTTGACAATACACTTCTCAGCTTGGTTTGGGGCTGATTGGCTCTTAGATCTATGCATATATCCCTTGGTGGTACACATATAGTAAGTGCTGCTCAGGTAGGTGAATTTTAAGGGCTTGAGTAGTGTGTTGGGGAAACCTGCTGGACAGCTTTGCCCTTTCCTCAGGCCTGCCCTTGCACAGGAGTTGGGAAATGGCTCCCAGATTACTCTGCAATCAGAGCATTTGTCCCTTAATGAGCGTCCTGCAGGAGAGGAGGAGGGCAACTCAGCCCCAGCAGCTCTATGGTGGTTCCCTGCCCAGCTTCATCAGGGTGGCCTTGGGAGGGCAGCCAAGCTTTGAGGAAAGCAGTCCTTGCCCTCACGTGTGGCACTCACAGAAGCTGCCCCCTCTCAGGAAGACTGGAAGCTTTCCCAGAGCTGAGGGCAGCTTGTGCCAACAACCCTCACAGCCTACCTGCACAGGCCGGGGGTTGTGGCTGATTATACAGCGTTTTCATCACTGTTATTGGGCAAGCAGCTTGCACACACACACACAGACCATACATCAGTGTTTGTATTTGTAACATAATCTTGCCCAGAGGTCATCTTTGCTCCTGCTCAGCTCAGCAGTGCTTTAACCTCTCTGCGACTCTGCCCAGCAACACAGCACAGGCAGCACAGGCTGCAGTGGCACCAAAGGTGGGGAAGGAGCAGTCTCTCCTCTGGGGAAGGTGCTGGTGGGACAGCTGAAGCCCAGCACCTCAAGCACTGGCTGGATTTGAGCTACCGCTGGCTCTCAGCAGCCTGGTTTTATCCTTTACTTAACACAGTCATTACACTTCTCGGTCATTCCCCTCCAGGCAGGGACGGGACTGCACTTTCCGAATCAGAAGGTCTGTCAGCACTGCAGCCCCCACTGCTTCTCCATGCTGGCTCCTGGCACCTCCACTCTCCACCATGCCTGGGGGAAGCCAGATGCAGTGGCACAGCCCTGCCTGCCCGTCACTCCGCCTCTGGCTCCACAAACAGCTTGGAAAACTCAAAAGCCAATTGGGTTTTGTTTGTTTCATCAAGGCAGGCTTCTCAGAAACCTGTGGAAGAGAGTTTCTGGACATGCCAAGGCTGGCAAAGTGGAGAAGAGCACGTGCACACTTGGGTGGCTGAGGGTGCATGAGGGCCACAGAACCATACCATAGGGCTAGCTCACCTTCCCAAAGCTGAATGATGCCCTCTATCAGACTCACAAGCTGCGGAGGCAAGGCGCTGCAGTGCACTCTCCAGGCAGGACACGACATTTAACTGCAAGCTCTTCGCATCATTCTGAATGCTGCACCAAGTTAAAGCACAAGTTAGCTAACTTCACATGGCACAGATCAAAGAAAGTGGCTAACTCCTTTTTTTTGCCCATGAAAAAATGAGGTTGAAGTACTGCATACTGAACAATCCATCTGCATAGAGCAGCCTGGAGCTACTGTTAGGAGTACATCTCTCCCCGGCAAAGAGTGGGTAGTGATGCCAGACCCTACACTCTGCGCCAGCATGGCTTAGTGGCGCAAAAATCTTTGATGAAGTTCATTCATGACCTGGCCCACGACAGCAGAACAGTATGCTGGGCTGCAGCATGTGTCAAATGTCAAGCGTCTGCAGGTATGCTCTGAAGTACAGTAATTCCCCTCTAACACAACAGGGAATTCCCTGTTAAAGAGAAAACATTTCTTTTAGCACGTAAAAAGATTTAAAATACGGAAAGCTCACTTCTCACACTTGAACCTATGAGAAGTGGATATTACCAATGCTATAGAACCAAGATATGACTTAGGAAGGCCACGAAAATTCCTTCTGTCCCTACTGCTTGAGAGCACACTGAACTAAAAACACTTCCTTCATGGAAGAAGTTCATGTTAAATGCAGTAAGCATTACAGTTAAGTTCATTGGTAGAAATTCCTTTTGTTTTACAACCAATGAAATCACTTACTTGTCAAATACCAAGAATGCAGTAGCAACCCAGGTGCTCATCAGCCAAGAACGTGGTAGGCCCATCTTCATCAGAGCCTGCTTTTCAGTTAGAGAACTGTTAGCCACCATGGTTGGCATGTAATTAACTGCCAACATGAAAACCCACATTCTTTAGCATTAACAGCTTAGAAAGGGTACAAAAATGGATTTAACAAAAAATATTTCAGCATTTGGGGATCTTAGGCTGTTTCTCACGAGATACGGTCAAGTTCTGCTCTAGTAGTCATTCTCTCCTAGGGGAAGATGATTTAAACTGGATTTTGATACTTCCTCCTCTTCCACAGTCCTTACCAGCACCACTTATATAATTTTCTGTGTGCTTTCTCTATATCAGTACAGCCTATTCTTCTACACACTGCCAAATTCTGCAGGCCTCACACTCTGCAATGACACATATAAAGCAAAACAGAATAAACAAAGACACATGATTTCAAACTGCATCATTGTGGATGACTGTACTCGGGTTCAGAAAGCAAAACCGTATAGCAAGGTATAGAAATTTACTCCTCATGACAATACAGAAACATGTAACTCATTAGTTACCACTCCTATGTTAAAAATGTTTATTCAGCTGCAAATGTTGTCCTTCCAACAAATGCAAAACAGCTTTTTGGTGGTAAATAGCAGGTATTTATTTGAAATGAAAAAAATACTTCAGTACCTGAACTATTGCATTTAATCATGTATTGTTGTAATTGTGTTACTCTACCTTTTTGCATTGGAGACAAATATACAATGAACATTCAGATATCACAGATTGCACACTAGATAGTAAATCGTCAGGCCTTTTACGTAACCACCAAAAAACAAATATTGGATTCTGCAATATAGTACAAAATTCCACACTCCAGTCTTAGCCAGTTATCTTCAATTTACTCCTGATGCTGTACAAATAAATGGCCATTTAACTAGGGCTTACAAGTTAATAACAGGACAAAAAAAATATACATTGCACTGACACAAAAAGTCAGCTGTGTTAATAGTCATGCAACAAGTAACCAAACTTGCTGAAATTAAAAATACTTTCTAAAAACAGTTTTAACTGCATAAGTATTTTATACACAGTTCATTTACTGAAACAAAAGGAGTCTTTAAAATGATACAAAGCAAATATAAGTTTCTACCAATTTTATACATAAGAAAGTGCAAAATAACTTATCTAAAGTGTTTTGCTATTGATGAATGTGGGCTGGAGGCAGCCAACCCCCTCTCATAAGCATGACATTACAGTTGCACACTACATACGAATGTTAAGAGTACATGAATAAGTATACTACAAAGAACAAGGCAGGAGAAGACGTGAGGTACTTGCAGAGAATACAGTCTACTAATGTTAGTGTACATGAGTATATTTTTGTTCAACAGATTTTTACATGGAAAACAAAGCAAGTATTTGCATTAGAAGCTTGAAAGAAATGGAAAAAAACCCACTCCCAAGTGAACAAAACAGTTGCCCACAGCACCAGCTGCCAGAGGAAATAAGAGCAGGTGTGTTTTTTCCCCTCCACCTCCTACAAGCAAGAACATGGGATTTGGGACAGCGCCTTGGAAGAATTAAGTCAAGAGGGCTGTGGTGATTTATTTCCAAAGGGTAAACTGGGACTCACCTCCTCACTACTGAACTTGTAAAAGATAGTGACCTTGGTGTTTTTAGTATGCTGCCAAACAGCAAAAGCATTGAACAACACCCCTACAATGTGCTTATGTAGCTGAACACAGCCAACTACCTCTTCACTAATGGCCCACTACCTTTATGACCCCCATTAGTGCTATATGCCAACTGTTTGCTTTAGTGTTTAAATTTTATCAGTGTTACTGTAATAAACCTAGTTTTTATCAGGATTTGATTATGTGGCTGTACAAGTTCTAGTCTGTAGAAAAAGAAGACTTCCCTAAATTTTGGGTTGAAATCTGGAGGCAAGGGGAAGAAAACTCTGTGGACTCAAAGGCATTTCAGAGTTGTTAAAACAGCCTTTTCTTCAAACTGAAAACGTTAAGGCCACTAGCCTGTCTTCTGAACTATGCTGGTTTCGCATCATTTTGGGAAGGGTGAAGGCAACGTTAGAGAGAACAGCTGAACACAGGAATTCCAGTGCTCCGCACACGCTTACTGAGGACCTCCTTCCTGTTTCTAGGGACAAGTCTGTCAGAGTAGCCACGCAGCATGGCTACTTGATCATCACTCTTTGGATCTATTTGGGTCAGCTAATCTCAACAAACCTGCATTTACTCAACAGTGTGCAAGGGCTCT
Source organism: Pezoporus wallicus (assembly GCF_028554395.1). Lineage (NCBI taxonomy): Eukaryota > Metazoa > Chordata > Aves > Psittaciformes > Psittacidae > Pezoporus > Pezoporus wallicus. The sequence goes on along the minus strand of NW_026636884.1, from coordinate 907,209 downwards.
AGAAAAGCCTTTCTGTTCATTTGGGGACCTAGTATACATACCAAAACAGGAATATATCTCATTTTACAGACCAGCACATACATAATAAACAAACATGTATCAAAATACATATTTAACCTTCAGTGCATAAACATGTGATACCAGGGTAAATAGTTAAGTGGTCAGGATTAACTGCTAAAGGCTCAAATCAAGAGAAGACAGATGTGCTCCTGCAGTGCCAAGGACCTTCTGAAAGGGGTCACACCACCACAGAGGGTCTGGCATATTTGATGGTGCAATTCCAACAACAGTGATGTTTCCAATCATCTCAGGACCAGAGTCTGCCCAAATCATCCCAAGTGAAGGATTATCTCATTTTGAGTGAAGACGCTCACTGAAGTACTAGCAGAGCAAAAGCAGGGCCACCTATCTTCTGTTGGTTTGAGTCACATCCTTACCGCTATTTAAAAGAATCATTATGAATATACCTAGATCCGTTTGTCACCCATTTACAAAATATATACACATACATTAAAAAAACAAAACCAAACCAAACATCAGCCTGTCCCCTGCCCTCCCCTCCCTCCCACCCCCAACCAAAAACCCACTGGCAAGACCTCATTCAGAAATTAAGTCCATGGGCCCATCTGATGCACGTGTTCCAATCCCAGTGGATATCAGCGTCTCTACTTCATCCCATATGTAGTGCAAAATAAATGACAGAGTAGTAAAAAAATACTGCAATTAAATTCATATTTGAACTTAAAAACTATAATGGAAATCTACTGCTGTCCTCAAGTTGATGCCATGTGCTGAAACACAAAGATAGCTCTTAGGAGCATTTCTGACATGACTAATATCACCCTGTTTTAGAGCAATGTCTATTGTTCCAGAAGTTTTTTTGCAAACAAGCTACAGAACAACAGCGGTTAAAAGTTTATGCAACAAGGAATTCATTCTGTACCTATATGCAAGCCAACTGCTCTTGACTAAAGGTAAAAGCTGGTTCTTGCACTGCATGAATCAGCTACTAACGAACATTGAGTAATTAACAAAACTGCAGCTCTGACATATGTATAAAAGAGGCCTTATTAAATATGAACAACACTGAGGTGGTAAATAGTTTGGTATAAAATGCAACACAAGTGTACAATTTAGTTCCTGGTTATCTTACAGCTAGAATAAAATACTCCAAGTCCTATTCTCAAAAATGTTTTCTTTTGAAAAAAATCCATGTAATTCTATGAACAGCCTCACTTCAGATACTGTGGGCAACTGAAAGAACAAACATGCACAGACTGGATTTTTAACAGAAATACGCATAACGCCTTAGAATCTTTTTTTTTTTAACATTCATATTTAAATTGATGAGATAAAGATGCCACACAAAGTATAGTGGTTAATCTGAAGTCCCATGTAACAGGCAGTTAAGTTCATATTTAGATAAAAAGGCCGTTATACCTATTTACAATATACACAGCTGCTTGCGAAGAAGGCAGATTTACAACTATCTTCTAAAAAGCCTTCCCCTCCCCCCAATTAAGATGACTAGCTCTACAAAAACAAGACAAGAATGGGTGTTTAGGATTAGTGAGGATTTTCTCAATAGCCACGTCAACATGGGTTTAGGGGTTGACAGTTCTATTGTGGTTATTAGTAATGTCTTCCTGGGCCTTGCTCTTCACTTAATTATGCCATTAGCTTCATTTACCTTCTGGCAACACAGATCAACTCAATGATCCCTTTTTACTTATAGTGCTTAAAACTCAGTATAAACTTAAGTGTAAACAGACAGTATTCTAATCCCTTCTGATCACTGCACAATACTCTCACTAGTTCTTGGAGTGACTGTGGGGCTGGATGGAGTCCCTGCTTGCCAGGACCCCATCAGTTTCTGGGCCCCTCCTCTGAACCCCTCTCATGCTGCAGGTTGTAGAAGCAGTTCTGGCAGACTCGGACTGGGGATGAAATCTTCAGACGCTTGATTTCAGATTGAAACCTACTGCACCTGCAGAGGAAAACCAAACATGGCTGTGAACACAGGTCCTCTCCCAGCCTCGTTATTTTTTATTGAGGTGTGGAAATTATCACCATGACTTCACATACCAGAAAACTGTCCACACTTATCTTGACAAAGAAATGCAACACCGTGTGGCAGAAGAAGAATTTAAGTTATATGATCACCACAGAATCCACACAATGACTGCATGAGAGGTAGCTTAAAAACAGTTGTTGTCACCAGTGCAGACTCAAAGTACAGCCACAGATAAGAGATGCCATCTCTGACCTGGTGGACTCCCACCTCAGTTCCTGTGTAAGGGGAGCTCATATACATCCTCCCTGTCAAACATTTTCCCTGTCTGATGCTGTATGCTACTGGCTCCTAAATCAGCATCCTGACAGTCCTGAGCACATTTTTACTAGTTGCTGTAAAAGAGGCTTGTTCGGTTTGTGGGGTTTTTATATTTGGTTGGTTTTGGGGGTTTGCTTGGGGTTTCTGTTTGTTTTTTTTTCTTTTTCTTTGCTAAGTTCTTTTGTCTAGTATTTCCCAGAAGAACAATAGGGAGCTTTTCAAAGCTGCAAGCAGATTACCAGATTACATTCTCTCCTGATACCTATCTTGCTCACTCAGTCTACCTTTCAAAATTCCTCCATGGGAGTTTGATTTTTTCAGTATCAGTTCAATTTTGGTTAAGGAAACCTCAGTCTTTTGGCAGAATTCTGTGGTGTGCAACAGCTTAACCCAGCCCGACATTCTGTACAGAAAAGAGCCCAAAGACAACTGTTAGCTGGCTTACTTCTGGCAGAAGAGTTGTCCACAGTTTCTGCAGTGGTGACGCCTCTCAGTGAGTGAAAAGCGGACTGAGCAGCCCGAGCAGCTGTCTCCCCCCTCGTCCTTCACCCAGTGATCCGCTGCAGACCGGCCAGGCTGATCACTCACAGACCAGCTGAACACTCTACCTCGACCATCCCCAATCAGAATTCTGCTGTGATCCCTACGAGAAAAAAACAAAAGCATTCCTGCAATGAATCTGGCACAGTAACACGTAGACACCAATGACCAATTTTACCTATGTAATATGTTAAACTACTGGCATAGTAACTAATGTGCAAATTAGCCTGGCCTGAGTGAGAGACGGAGCTATAACCACACTGTGTAACAAAATACAGCTGGATAAGTCTATTTTAGTATTTTTCTTTATCCAGTCCTTGAACAAGACTGCCCTAAGCAGAAGCAGCACAAAGTTCTGTTTGGTTTGCACTGCTTCTCGCTGACAGCAATGAGAAAAAGTGTTTCAAGCAATTGCTTGTGAGCTACTTACTTAGAGATGCCCAGTGCAGTGATTTCTGCTGGATGTGCGTTGTCTTTGCGATCAAATGCTGTGTGCATAGTTAGTTTGCTTCTAAACACCAACTGACGCTCCCATCTGTATCCTAGAAATGAGCGGGAAGTAGGAAAGGAAAAAGCAAATTTGATTGTTCTTTTTTGTTCCCTTCTCCCCCAGCACACCTGTGCGTGTGATTTTGTAAAAAGGAAATAAAACTCTCTGTGACTCAAGTTTCACTCAGGGAAAACGTATTTTCAACTGCTCCCCAGTGCATGTAAGAAGAGGATACAAAACAATGCACAGAACTCCTGCTTTCTCCAAGTTCAGTTGGGTGCTGCAGAGAATGGTGACAAAGTGCCCTGTACCAAAGTCCGGCAGGACTGGGATAGAGCTTCACTTTTTATTTTAATTATTTTATTTTCTTTTTAAAGTAAGGACTCAGATTTCCAAGTGTCACTGATTTTCTTCATAAAAGCTCATATGATGCTGTGTTTGGGTAGGTGACTAAAACAGTTCTGGTGACATACCAATGTTCTGGCTGTTGTTCAGCAGTACTTGTACAGTGTCAAGGGTTTCTCTTTTTCCCCTACTCTGCTCTGCCTCTCACCTCCTGTGACGGGTTTGGAGGTGTGCAATAAATTGGGAAGGACACAAGCTGGGCAGCTGCCTCAAACTGACCAAAGGGATATTCCACACCATATAACATCATGCCCAGCAATAAAACCGATCAGAGGGGCCCTTGGGAGAGACAGCCATTTGCTCAGAGAATGGCTGGTGATCATTCTGCTTGTGGGAGGTGGTGAGTGACTCCCTTTGCATCACTCACTTTGTCTTTTGCTTATTAGACTATCCTTACCTCAACCTTTGAGTTCCCCTGCTTTTGGCCTTTCTATTCTGACCCTCATCCTGCTCCAGGGGGTTGTGCTAGTGTCCTGGGTTCAGCAGTAGCAGTCATTTTTTCTCCTTCTTGGTAGTTGGTGCAGCACTGTGTTTTGACTTTCAGCCTGGGAACGGCGCTGATAACACTGATGTTTCAGTTACTGCTGAAATGTTTGGTCTGACCAAGGACTTTCTGAGCCTCATGCTCTGCCAGGGAGGAGGGGAAGCCAGGAGGAAGCAGAGACAGGACACCTGACCCAAGCTAGCCAAAGAGGTATTCCGTACCACAGCACGTCATGCCCAGGAGGTAACTGAGAATTACCCGGAAGGGCTAGGGCACTGTGGGGTTGGAGGAGGTATCGGTCGGTGCTTGGTCAGGTTAGGTGGGGTGGGGCGAGTTATCGGTTGGCTGGTGCTGAGGTGTTGTACACTCTTCCCTTGTTATTTCCTTTATCATTGTTATTATTGGTGGTAGCAGTAGTGATTTGTGTTATACCTTAGTTACTAAACTGTTCTTATCTCAACCCGTGGGAGTTGCATTCTTTTGATTCTCCTTCCCATCCCTCCAGGAGCAGGGGGAGGGCAAAAAGGGGGGGGAGTGAGAGAGCGACTGCGTGATTTATGGCTGACTTTGTTTAAACCATGACAGCTGGTGAGCGAGTGGCTTAGCTGCTGGCCAGGGTAAACTGACCACAGCTTCTCAGGGAAAGCTTAAACAACATGCAACCTTTGCACACTATCTTTTCACTGACCATTTTGGAATTTATCAGCCCACCCTTCTCAAAGCTGCACAGACACAAACTTCCTTACGGGTCAGTTCTGACAGTACATTTATCAGACAAAGGAAGTTCTTTTACCTGGTTTAAGCTTGCTGTAGTGCCGTGCTTCAGCATAGCTGGTGTGTGGGTGATTAACCTGAGCATGGGGATGCATTCTTGCTTGTCCCTCAGAATAATTCACGAAGATAAAGCCATCTTTTTCATCCAAGCTGAGCTGATCTGACCAACGCCTGGAGTCATCAGAGCCGCTGTCTGCTGACCATGCTGCTGCTGCTCTGTTTGATGATGACCTAGGCCTGTGGCTGGTGCTGCTTGGTTGACTCTGGCTCTCCTGTGGTTTCGCGTCCTGGCCTATGCATGTATCATCTGCCTCGGAGTCACTGCTGTCCTCTTCATGGGCTTCCTGTCCTGGATTCACCCAGCAGGGAGAAGACATTGTTAGCAAGGCTGCTTAGAGCCTGAGCTGTTTCTGTATTCTGCTCCAACATTACCTACAATCCAACAGGTACCACCATAGCATGACTAGAGGGAAAGTGCAACACAGGCATCTCAAAGCTTTTGCAGAGATTCAGCTCCTGCCAGTAATCACACTATTCATCTTTTTTGCACTAGTCTGTCAGAAAACAGCATGCCTTAACTGAAGCTGTTTCCTATGATAGTCCATCCATGGTAGGCTATGATAGAGCAGATAGAATAAGCAAAGATTTCAAAAATGCTCAAGTTAGCACAACCAAATCCTGCTGCCTTTCAGAAGGATTTACACAAGTAGACACAGTCATCTATGCTGGAAGCCTGGTTGACTGAGAAACATGATGCAGATTTGTTAATAACAGATCTGTTAATAATGCAAAAAAGCAACTGCCAAAGGTATTTACATTCCTAATGACACTGGAAAAAAACCCCGAAACACCAAAACTGTATTTATATAATAATCACTAATAAATATAATATAATCCAGACCCAAATCCAGATCATATCTTCTATATGAAGAGGGCAAAAAAGGAGACAAGATGGCTAAAAGAAACACCTATCAAAAGATCAAAATCTTCCAAGCAGGGGAAATGATATGACCAGCATTCCTGTCTAAACAGCATACAGTTCCATCAGTATTTTTTTAACTCTGCTGTTATGCCGTAATTCCACTGAAAAATAAAGAAAAACAGTCTAGCTTTTGGACAATGGTAGCATCCATTGGGTTCATCAATAGCAGAAACAACCACACAGAGAAAGTTCAGACTTCACAGAAAAAAAATCAGCTATGATGGGTATGATTTGTTCTTATTCATAGCAGTAAGAAACTACCATAAGCAAGGTGGTGAAAAAGGAACTCAGATGCTCTATTTATTATGCCCACTGGATGTCTATTGTCTTTTGAGACAAAATCCTTACTGTCCATTCTGCACTTTATAACCACATGGTTTTACCTACGTATAGCAAAGATCAGATAAAAGACAAATACTGAACACTTGTTGGGAGACATACCTATTTGTGCTTCCTGACAATCCTCTTGCATTTCCAGCATCTCTACAGGCTCTGGAGCTGGTGTTTCTGGTACTTGCAAAAACTCCATCCGCCAGAACTGGAGGGACAGGCAATAAGTAAATTGTCACGTACTGGACTCTTAACTTTCTGCAGAGCTACTTCTAGAGTTAAGATGTCTCACTGGAACCGTGCATTTGCACAGGCAGCACAAGAGATAGGTTACATATTCATACTAAGCCCTGTTTTCTGGGGCTAGATACTATAAGAGAACATCTGTATTTATGCCTGAATCACAAGTGAACAAGTCTTGTGCTGTTATTTAACTTGAGCTGTTAAAACAAAAAAATCCATTCCACTCAGCAATCCAACAAACAGACTCTGGGTTAAGGCAGACCTAGAACTGCACACAGCAAAGTACTGAAAACCAGGTTAAACTCACAGTGAACAGAAATGCCAGTAAGTTCCTTTTTTCTTTCTAGGCAGAAAGATGAATTGCCTCAAGGTGTGTAGGACAAAAATGGTGAATGAAGCTACAATCTCCAGGCATGAAAGGTGGAGACCAAAAGGTAACCAAAACAGAGCAGGAAGGAAAACGTATGCTGCTGGATACTGCTTGCCACGGGTGCATTGATAAGGAGAAAGAAAACTGAAAGACTGCATAGGATTACAGCTCACTGAAAGTGTTTTCCATGAATCTTCAATGTCCATCTAACTTGTGGAGAGGATACAGTGCACCACCTTCTGCAGAAATGCCACAACTGGTTCCAGCACCAAAAGCAGTCTACATCATCTACCCAGCCTAGACTTCCTCCTTCCTCCAGGACTAATTGTTCAGGCAGAGGACTGTTTTTGGTACCAGTGAGGACACTGCGTTGCATAGACATGATTTCTCTAACTACTGCCACTACTAAGGTTTAAACTCAATTTTACAAGCAGTGATTCCTGGTACTTACCCGGACAACCCCGTCTGAATGTCCCGTTACTATGACATTCTGGGTGTCCCACTCATTCATCTCTGACACAAAGCAACACATTATCTGCTGGCTTCGGCCAGTGAAAGTGTTTACACTTGCAGTAGGGCTGCCATTAATGCTCCATACATGGATGTAGGTGCCAGCACATGATACAATATCACCCTGAAAAGACAAATAACACTTCCATATTTCAATACAAGTCTCAGGTTTTCTTCAGCAAAAATGTAAGACAGGTTCACTTATAAAACTAGTTCAGGTATCAACACTGGCATTTGTCAAACTGAGTTTGGCCACCTCAACAAATCTTTAAGATATACATTTTCTTAAAATTGTACACAGAAAAACAGACTTAGTAGCCATCTATTTGTTGTGTTTACAGCATACAATGAGAAGACAAATTCTGCCACTTTTCACAGCATAAAACCCTAACAGCATATTTTCAGTACTTTTTTTTCTCAGTTTTCAGACTCTGCTCGTGTTGACTCTGCTCTTTTTTTTTCCTCTTTCTGATGGTGGGACAAACATGTACCACCATAAATTTCATTTGCTTCCTTATTGGGAAGAGAGCAAGAGATGGTCCAAACTAGCATACAGGGGAAACAGGCACTGCAGTTTAAAGCACTGGCAACACTCCAACTGCCAGACTACTAGCAGCTAATAAACTGTGCCTCTTGCTATTGTCTTCCTTGCATTACAGCTGCGTTTTATTTCAACCACTACATCTGCTACCGTTACAAAATGTTCCATCCAGCCCTGATGGACAGCTACACAAAGTTTCAACTCAGGCAAATTCTTTGACATGCATGGGAATTGGAGAAATGGCAACCTGTAACTTATAGGACCACCAGGGGACAAGCTTTGAGGACATGTCTGTTTCTGCTACAAATGTCATTGCAACTTCATCTTCTGCTTGCTTTAAATCAAGCGTAACAGAACAGCAGTCAACCAAGTTCACATATCAAAATATTTTCTTAGCTCCTGTGGCAGGTTTGACAATGCACTTTGAACACTACACTAGCTATACTTCTGCTAGCTCTGTTAAGAAGCCCTTCCAAGCTCAAACTACTCTGCATGGAATAAACCCACATGGGTCTCTTGCCAAAAGATGCTAATTATTCCCTAAACCAGCTAATTGACTTATAGATGAGTTATACAAGTTTTGCAAGCTAACAGAAGAGCCTAGTTTGTTTTTCTTTGTTTTAACAGCTTCTGACTCTTGCTACTGTTTCCACTGCACATCAGCGAACGGTATTTGGTTCTTACCGTTAATTCATTTATACACAGTGCTGAAACTGGAGCCTTGTGACCTCGAAGCTGTGTTAGAAAAGAGAGTTTATTCAAATCCCAGATGATGCAGGTGCGATCCCGAGATCCACTCACAATTATGTGATAAGCTAGTGATGCTGTTAAGCATGTGACAGTGTCAGTATGACCCAGTAATGCCTGCAAAATGCAAAAAGAGAGGAACAAGGTGCAATCAGGAGAGAGCACAAAGATTACTATGTTAAACCCACCTATCTGAAAAGATTGAGATAATGTAAACATGAATATTCTACCAAAAGATGCAACTGACTTACAAGTATTCAGTTGGCAACTATTTTTCTAATTGAAAATGATAGAAGTAATATTTTTTCCCATTTAAAAAGTACTTTCACAAAACTGAATTTCAAGAATCTAATGTTTCATAGCCTTCTACTGAAAAAAAATCACCAGGATAAATTTCCAGCCCATTCTGCATCCTCCATCTTTGCAGTCAGCTGCAACAGACTTTGAAGCTCAGGTGCCTGTTTGTTAGATTAAAAGTTGATGTTTTGAATTAACAAAAGATTAACAATTTAAGGTGATCCCGAACAAGTATAGAATAGAATCATAGAATCATAGAATAGTTAGGGCTGGAAAGGACTTCAAGATGATCAGGTTCCAACCCCCCTGCCATGGGCAGGGACACCTCACACTAAACCATCTCACCCAAGGCTTTGTTCAACCTGGCCTTGAACGCTGCCAGGGATGGAGCATTCAAAACCTCCCTGGGCAACCCATTCCAGTGCCTCACCACTCTCACAGGAAAGAATTTCTTCCTTATATCCAATCTAAACTTCCCCTGTTTAAGTTTTAAGCCGTTACCCCTTGTCCTGTCACTACAGTCCCTAATGAAGAGTCCCTCTCCAGCACCCTTATAGGCCCCCTTCAGATACTGGAAGGCTGCTATGAGGTCTCCACACAGCCTTCTCTTCTCCAGGCTGAACAGCCCAAACTTCCTCAGCCTGTCTTCATACGGGAGGTGCTCCAGTCCCCTGATCATCCTTGTGGCCCTCCTCTGGACTTCTTCCAACAGTCCCACATCCTCTTTATGTTGAGGACACCAGAACTGCACACAATACTCCAGGTGAGGTCTCACGAGAGCAGAGTAGAGGGGCAGGATCACCTCCTTCAATCTGCTGGTCACACTCCTTTTGATGCAGCCCAGCATTCGGTTGGCTTTCTGGGCTGCAAGTGCACACTGAAGCCGGCTCAGGTCCATTTTCCCATCGACCAACACCCCCAAGTCCTTCTCCGCAGGGCTGCTCTGAATCTCTTCTCTGCCCAACCTGTAGCTGTGCCTGGGATTGCTCCGACCCAGGTGTAGGACCTTGCAGTTGGCATGGTTAAACTACATCAGGTTGGCATCAGCCCACCTCACAAGTGTGTCAAGGTCCCTCTGGATGGCATTCCTTCCCTCCAGCATATCAACTGAACCACACAGCTTTGTGTCATCAGCAAACTTGCTGATGTTGCACTCAATCCCACTGTCCATGTCACCAACAAAGATGTTGAACAAGACCGGTCCCAACACCGATCCCTGAGGGACACCACTCATTACTGGTCTCCAGCTGGACACTGAGCCATTGACCACAACTCTTTGCGTGTGGCCATCCAGCCAGTTCTTTATCCACTGAGTGGTCCCTCCATCAAATTGATGACTCTCCAATTTAGAGACAAAATTACAGCCTGCTCCATAGCATTAGGGCCAGAAAGAGCAATGTTTTGTGCAGAACTGTAATTTAAATATATAAATTTTTAAAGAAAAAGTAATTACAATTAAAAAGGAAAATGAACCTTGTAAGTCCCCTTCACTGCTCTCCCATACCCAGTTTTCAGATGCCTTTTATGTACAACGCCGCAATAATGCAGATTTCACAAAACATACTTGTATAATTTTTTAACACTGCTACCAAATTTTCTCTCTCTAGAAAGTTCATGGCGAGCAACTATCTTTAAAAATGATGCAATTTTAAAGACACATTTTGCCCGTTTTCAGTGCAGCTCAGTACCTTGACTACTCAGTTCTCCAAAAGTCTGCTGGACCTTTAGTTTCTCTACTGGACCATGGTTTCAAAGTTTACTATGTCAGCAATACCACTTTTATAATTCCTTTGGTCTTGTAACGTAATTTACATAAAAAGCATCTTTATTGTGTTTTACCTGTTTCAGTGTGAGGGCTTTAGCTTTTTCTTTGGAGATGCCTATTTCCCACACACACACGGCTGTGCTCGTTCCTCCAGTGACAACTAGTTTGGGGTTGGGGCAAATGGCACACAGTATCTGACCCCATTCTGACAAACATTCATAAACGATTACTGCCTAAAAATAAAGAAAATAAAGAAGAATTACTTGCAGGATTCGTGTTCGGTAGGGTAAAAATAAAACCTGAGTGCCATTCACACGTGAAATAAATTTCCATTGTTAGATTTTTTTTCATTATAGAGTGCTAAGTACTAACTGCTTTCAGTACATTCAGCACTGAAACAAATGTCAGATTACAAACCTTGTCTGACTCGTAGGTACCCAGTCTACAGCTGAGGTCTGCATAGCCCCAAGCAAAAGTTTTATTCCATGTAGGTGGGATGAGAACTTTATTCTGTTCTACTGCCAGAATGCCTTTATCAGTACACACAATCTGTCCCACAGGCTCCTTGAGCTCTGAAAAAAAAAGATGGGGTTATGTTTTATTGCTATCTGATCCCATTAAACAGCTGATGTTCTGCGAAGCAGGATATCTGTATTGGCTATGTTATAGAAATCTTTTTTTCAACTGCAACAATGGCAACTTTTGCTACATTCCCAGCAAAAGCAGGGCTAAGCACCATGAGTAGTGGCGAGAACACCCAGAGGATCACAAATAGCTCTGATCCCACCTGTGATGATGCACAAGGTGTTCTTCAGACAAAACGTCTGTGATTGTACCATTTTTGGCACAGTTTTTGGTACCAATTTCAACATATTGGCCAAGCATTCCCACAGGCTACATTCCTGACTACAGCTCATGGTTTCCTGCCACATAACTTATCATTTCTTGGCACTGCAATACAGAATCCTTCTACTATGAAAATCACAAAAACTGAGGATAACACAGGCCCAGAAGCAATGTACCCCAAATACTGTTTCTTACATTAAAACTTTAAAGAGGTGCTTTGGCCCAATTTTATCCCTCTGTTTTAGAAAAGTTATATTAAAGCAGTACAGATTTGGTCCTTCCCAAGTGCACTTTAAGGTAGTTAAGAACATAATCTTACACATTTAGGATATTTTATATTTGTCTTTCTCATAAAAGTACAGGCATTAAGAATATTAGAACTAAGCAAACATGGAAAAGGACAATCTTGCCAAAACTCTGAATGCTCTGGCAAAGAAACAGGAATAATTTCTGTGGTTTCACAGTTTACCTTTCACTGGGGCAAGAGATGGCCGCAGGTTGTCCAAATGATGGAAAAAAATCTTGTCACTTGTGGAACCAGGGGGCATAGAGGTTCCCACAACATCTCCATTCAGTCTGCTTCTAACACGCTTTGGTGGGTGTGGTTTTTTAAAGAGCTGAAATTCATCAAGGAATTAGTTAGCATAAAAAAAAATATCACAGGCTTGCAAGAGCACAAGCTGAAAAAGATCACAGTAGATCCAATTTACCTTCTAAAAATCCTGCAGGTCAGCAAACGTTACTTAACTGTTGTCAGTATTCGCTAATAACTTATGGTAACCATTTCAATATGACTTCAACAAATAATACAAAATCCAACAAGGATATAATGAACAAATTGGTTTTAAAGCTAACTCCAGTTGCAAAAGCAGTTGAAGTAAAGCAAGCAAAAATCCCAAAGTTGATGCAGAGCTCAGTATTCAATTCTAACCTAGGACAAACTAATTTTTGGCTTTGACATTTTAAAGTTTCATTGGACAGAAAAAGAAAACCTTAACAAATGCCTAAGAGAGAGGAAACCCTCAACTCCCCCAAAAAAACCTGCAAACCTACACTGTAAAACTGTGTATTACATTTAATAATTTAATGTAATCTCTTAAAGATAATACAAACTTTCAAGCTGTACCAAATGTATGTCTATACTATAACTCCTTAACTATAGCAGTTCTACAAGCGAACACCAGAGACTGGTGTCAGGGAAGCGTAAGTTATAGAAATATAGAAGGAAAACATAAGTTATAGAAATTATTTTATTACAGGATAACTTAAAATATCTAAGCACTAAGCATTACTTTGAAATTGCACTTTCACTGCCACCATCTGACTTGGCAGTGAACGTACTTTTTTCTTTATGTTGATTTTTAGAGTTGAACCACAATTCATCTCACCTTTGCTTTAAGGGTACAAAGGGGAGAAAGAAAAAGATATTCCTAATCTCACAAGCAAAGCCCAGAGTTGATTTTTATTGCATTTATGATGAAAATGTAAATTATTTCAGATCACCAGGAGAATATTTATGAAAAAAAACTCCCCAGAAGTTTCAGTTCTAAACCACTTTCCCATTCTATATTAATATGTTTCAATTTGAGTGTCATCTGGCCAACAAGAATTCTACAAAGCATGTACCTGCTTTGGTATCTGTCCAAAGTTATTAATGAATCCTATGGTAGCTGTCTCTTTTAATGGATCATTGATGTTATATATGTCCACTTGTCCCTCATAGAAGAGATGGTGAAAGACATTTACAGCTTCAACTGCAGCAGGACCTTGCTGTTTATAGCCAAAGATCAAGTCAATCCACTCATGCAGATGTGCACTCACAAAATCACATTCCAGAGCCTGAAATTCAAAGGGCATGCATTAGAACTAGCCATATCCATCACTGATTGAGCCTAATACACCTGCCACAAAGAAAATACAGAATGTATTTTGACACATTCTCATTACACTTTGATGAAGCTTTTCATTGAATCAAGTCTTGCCTCAACATACTCCCTAACTAAAGAAGAAGGGGAGAAAACACCAGTTCTGCCGACCTTTGCAACAGTTAGCCATCAACATAGAATTCAGGGACTAGCTGGTAGCTGTGAGTGCTTAGATTAGTATGTAGTGGAAAGTCCCAACTGACGTTTCCTATTGTCAGTATTAAAATGCAAATTACCTCTCGATGAACTCTGATAAATTCACGAGGATCTCCTTTTGCCCATGGGGGAAGTATTACATCACCAAGTTTAGTGCCATTTTGTTTGCAACCTGTTAAAAAAAAGTAAAAAGAAAAGTTTGGAGAGAAGTACTGAAACTGCACTGCAACAGCAATGGGGAAAAAAAAAATGTTAAAGAAAATCAAATTCTAACATCTTTCCTTCATAAAGCAACCCATTTCAGTCATTTCTTTAAAATACTGAGTCATTTTTAAATGTCAGCAATAAAAAACGAAAAATTTCGACTCTGTTGTTCATGTAAGATTGCTCACAGAAGGAAGAATTCAAATATTCCTTGCTAGGACTTTTGAAAATGATCACAGAATTGCACAATGATTTGGGTTGGAAGGGACCTTAAAGATCCTCTAATTTCAACCACTCTGCCATGGGCAGGGACACCTTCCATTACAGCAGGTTGCTTAAAGCACTGTTCAAAGTGGTCTTAGTTTCTGCTCTGATTTTGATGATGAGTGTTTCAGCATATGCTCTTCAAAACAAACACTATTCTTTTAGCTAGTGGTGTTGATTAGATTATGCTTCTTCAGTCTTCACAACTTCAAAAGGTGTAGTCTGAACTCAAAACCTTTGTGTTTCCCCATCAAGTACATGATTAATTCAGTTCCATTTTTCTGCTTGAGTAAGTTTCTGCTTTTCTCTCCCCATCATGAGAAAGGTCCACTGCAGTCCATGAAAATTAATGAAAACAACAGCAAGTAAAATAGCCTTCAGTAATCATTGCACAAACAGAAACTTGTTATGTCAGTTGAGCTCATACCTAAGCAGCCAACCCTGTGACAGGGAACTGCTACCATAGGATCTGCCCATTTTGCACTCAGAGGGCATGTGAGTGATGTATGGCTTGACTTCATGAATGAAGATTTGGGAAGGGCTTTATCCACGGTTACTACAAGCGTGCTGATGACTAAAAAGACCAATGTGTGATAGGCAAATCCGGCTGCAAAAAGCACAACAAAAGGTCTCCTTGGGTGGTATAGACGAGGCACGATTCTTTCTATGTTGTCTTTTGTCCTCGAGACTAATTCTGCATGTGTTCTCAAAGGAGACAACAGCGTTATGTATGGCGTGTCTCCAAGTCTCCCGATTGGAGGCAAAGGTGGACCACTGATGGTAGTCAATATGGCCAAGGCTGAGGTATTGTTTCAGGGAGTCCTTATATCTCCTCTTTGGGGCACTTCTCTTGTGGCAGCCGGTGGCAAGTTCACCGTAAAACACAATCTTAGGGAGGCGGTGATCCTTCATCCTAGAGACGTGCCCTGCCCAGGGTAGCTGTGATTTCAGCAATATGGCCTCGATACTGGTGACCCCTGCCTGCTCAAGGACAGTAACATTTCACACATAGTCCAATGGATGTTTAGAATTGTATGGAGGCAGCGCTGATGGAAGCGTTTGAGGAGTCGCAGGTGATGGTGGTAGATAACCTATGATTCAGACCCATATAAAAGAGTAGACAGTACAATGGCTCTATAGACACTGATCTTTGTACTTTTCTTCAGGTGTTTATTGCACCAGACTCTTTTATGGAGTTTTCCGAAGGCTCTATATGCCTTTGCTATTCTGTTACCTATCTCTCTGTCGATTGTGGCATCTGAGGAAATAATGCTTCCTAGATAGCTGAACTGCTGAACTAACTTAAGCTCTGACTCGCCAATGGTAATGTGGGGATGACGGTAATCTTCTTGTGGTGCAGGTTGGTAGAGAACTACTGTCTTCTTCAAGCTGACTTCCAGCCCAAAAAGCTCAGCTGCCTCCGCAAAGCAAGATGTTAAGTGCTGCAGAGCTGTTTCTGTGTGGGCAACAAGGGTGGCATCGTCATCAAAAAGCAGTTCATGGACAAGGTGATTTAGGGTACAGTAGACCTCGATGAACAAAACGGCATTTATATTCAATATCATACCGATGGGAGTCTACTCAATCTAAGGTGAATGAAGGCCCACACTAAGACCCTAAATCACCTTGTCCAGAGGGCATGTAGTGACAGGAGAAGGGGGCATGGCTTTAAACTGAAAGCAGGTAGATTTAAATTAGATTTTTAGGAAGGAATTCTTTACTATGAGTGTAGTGAGACACTGGCACAGGTTGCCCAAAGAAGATGCAGCTGTCTCATCCCTGGCAGTGTTCAAGGCCAGGCTGGATGTGGCTTTGAGCATCCTGGTGTAGTGGAAGGTGTCCCTGCCCATGGCAGGAGGGTTAAAACTAGGTGAGCTTTAAAGTCCCTTCCAGCCCAAATCATTCTATGATTCTATGATTTTTCTGGTAATGGCCATAACTCTTCTGTGTGAAACATACTTGGGAGAGGCTTTGTGGGGTGTTCTTTTGGTGTTACTTTTTGTTTTGTAAGGTAGCACTTTGTTTTGTAGGGTGAAACATGATTATCTCTGTGTTTTGAACTGGTAAAAAGCCCATCATAAAAAACACAACACCCTGAACTAAAATCCTTTCTGGGTACTTTAGTATCTCATTCAGCAATTAGAATATTACAATTAAAATTATCATTAACATATCATTAACTGCTTAAAATAAAAATTAATTGCTTAAGAAAATACCTTCAGTCTGATAAATCTGGAAAAGTAAATCTGAGGTATCACAGAGGAAATAAGAATTCCTGCTACACTCCTTCCAGTGAAATTATGAGTTCTGAATCATTCAGTTTTTGAAATATAATACTGAATAAGCATGTAGTATCAGGAAATACCAGAAGTAGTCCTGCTTATGCTTTCATGTCAGAATGTGCAAGTTATCTATTATTTTCTCACGCAGTTAAACAGATCTTTTCTGTGAGACGCTTCTCTCACATTGGACTGTCTGGCACTGTTCTTGCACCCATTGCAATGCTATCAAGCTCTTCCTGCCTACCTAGGTCAAAATTGTTGGAATTGAGCAGGAACTCGGGGAGGTAGAAGAACTCTGGGATGAGCTCCTTCACATCTGCCATATTGTGCTTCGATGCTGAATACCAAGCCTCCCGTACGCTGTGAAACATTCGGTCGGCCAGGTCAAAGTGACCACCCTGTGGGACAGAGCGAGAAGCATGTCAACATCAGAGCATCTCTCAGAACAGCAGATTTTCCAAGAAGGCAAATCCAAACATCCTCTGCCTAATAAAGACACTATACAAGGTAGCATGTTTCTTCCTCTAACACAACAGATTTAAACAGCTGTATTACTTTCTGGTATATCATAATAGAAAAGAGTGAGATACAGATAATAGAATTTTAAGAAGAGAGTTGTCTAGTCCCATTTCAAAGTTTAGTCTCTTCTAGAGCAACACAAATATTCTTGCCTGATGGCTTCTGTCTAGGAAAATATTTGGCATGTAATGTTACAAACCCCATTACCCATCAAACCGCCAAACACTTCCAGGCTCTGCAAACATTTGTTTATTTTAGCACTAGGTGACTAAAATAGCTCTTTGGATAAACACATTGATTTAAAATAACAAGCTTTTCACACGCCAGTACAGAACCAAACATATGATTCTTTCTACAACAGATGAAAAAAGCATGATGAGCAAAGTCATTATAAAACTTGCTTAGTTTTCTGTGTGCTGATATTTTGCTCTGCATACATTCATAAAAATGTTCAAACTACAAGGAAAAAGGTGAGTTCTGTTACCTTTTACAGAGAAACATCAGAAACCTGCCAGGCAATAACAACTCTGCTAAAAATATTTCTTCTACCGTATTTGTGTAAACAAAGCCAGATGATCCTACTTTTCTCTTAGGTCTCAAATGAAAAGAAACACAAAGTGAAGTGATGTAACTCTTACCTGTAATCGTAAGAAAATTTGAGTAAAAGGCTCCATCCGGACAAGATAGGAAGCCACTATCATGGCTGATGAATAGTGGGTCCCATAGTGATAAGCTGGGGTTTCCCCTGCAGAAGATTAAAAACCACATAGAACAAACAAAGCAGTTAGGTAACAGAATCAGTAGCAATTAAGGAAAAATTAGTGCTACATTTTAATTGCTCTGTGACTTTTGACATGTTTAAAATTGGAATTTTTAGCTTTCACTCTTAAGAATCTGAAAGCTTTCTGTTTTGCCATGGCCACTGCTCGAGTTTTGGCTGCAGTCCAGTAGCCCTAATTCAAGGGGCTTCTTTTTCACTTTTAGCCTTATTGATTACTGTGGAATTAAAGGCTTGAGTAGAAATAGGTCTCAGAATTCTTTGCTACAGAATTTGAACAGCTTTTACTTTGCTATTTTCCTGCCAAAAAGTCTGCATAAATACACTTAGAACATACTGGTTCATTTCTAGAAATGAACTTCTTTGCCACCTGCTGTTTGATACAGAACAGCATTGCAGTAGTTGAACAGGCTTGTATCTTCAATAAAAGTACACAAGAAATGTATTGTGCAATAGCTGCCTTGCCAAATACACAAGCTTTATTGTCAATACATAAGGAAGCTCTAAAATCAAGAATACATAATTTAATTGCACCTCATTGAGTAGACTGTTTTTCCCGAGAAAACGCTGTTTCCTTACAAAAACCACATGCATCAAGACAAGAAATGAAAAAGCTCAAGTACTGCTTGAGTATTTCCATTCCTTTGTACAACTTATTCTCTTGCAGCAGCACTCAAACTGTATTAGCAGAGACAGATGGTTGCATGCTTCATGAGCATGCCCATTCTAGCCTTTGGAAAATGTTAAACTGCTCTGAATGTGCAATTGTTTTGTCTTCATTTTTACATACAAACAAATGGTGTTATTTGGATTTAAAACAAACAACAGAGCAAGAAAACTAATGTCCCTTTTCTCTAATTTAGTATTTGTTGGAGAGTCACTAAAAACCACAGTAGAGGTCTGATTATCAACATCCAGACCTCTTGATCCATACATAACACAAAAAAGCCACGACTCCCTCTTATCATGTGACAGGCACACGTCCATCTTCTCTTCCTGCTGGATGGATCACTACTTACCATTAGGATCTTCCCAATCTTTGTATCGCTTCTTATACTGAGCTAACCTATCTTCTGTTTGAGCTCCCATAGGTTTGGCCAGGTTTCTGAATGTCTTGGGGTTTGTAAGATCCAGCTCCTTTAAAAATAAAACAGATACCAATTAAAAAAACCCAAAGAACAAAAATCCCCACTGCAAACAACAACAAAAACACACAATAAACAAACCAACCCTTTCAAAACTGCTGATTACTATATTTAAGATCACATACCTCTTAAGGCTGTCATCTTTGTTTTCTACACACACAGCAAGTGTAGTGTCGGATATGCTTAAAACAGTCCTTCAGTCTGATCCAAGACAGTCAGTATTTTTTAATTCACATCTGGGCTCTGGATAATTTTTGCCCTGCTCCCCTCACCCTGCTCCCCAATTCCCCTGAATTCTGCTATTGAATACTTCAGAAGCACCCTTAACAATATTCTATGTTATGGTCTAGCTGGCAGCAATGGCTGCCCACAAAAACATTAATAGGATGCTTGCTCTTTATCAAAAGCAATTGTTTCACCATGGGGCCAGATTTCACAGTAGCCCATATCACACTATTTTGGACAAGCATGCTTTTCCTGTGGCCATAATGTCCTTCTGGATGTTCAGTAGAAAGTTAATACAAAGGAACTGCTGCAACATAGAGAGGCAACTGCCTCAGAAAAACCTATAGACCCTGGCAACAGTCCAATAACATCTGTAAACTCAATGCAGGCAAAGACCTGCCTACATAGCACAGGACAGCTAAGAATCTCTAATACCCTACACACTGATAAGTGGGAGGAACATTACAAAATAGGTGAAATCAAAGAACTGGTGATACAGACAAGTCTCTTTTACCAAGGCAGTATGACCCAGCTGTAATATTTGCAAAACCTCCAACATATAAAAGATTACTGACAACACTGACAAAATATTTACCTCTGAATCGTAGTCTGCAAGGATCCAGGGAAAGACAGGGTACTGCATGAGATCATTATAGGATCTGCCAGCCAGTGTGTTTAAGTGCATCAGGTACTGGAAGTTACTGATTTCTCCTCTCTTAAGGAAGACAGATAATAGCATTGTAAAGTGTTCACTTTACAACAACCAAATGTCTATGCTGCCAGACTGTCAAAGTGCTCAGCTGTCCCCAAACGTACACACCTTATTTCAATATTACAATGCTCACTCTACTTTTACCTCAGTCCCTCCCCTTGCATTTTTAACGGTAGAACCATTTCTTACGTGACAATGATATCATGGAATACTACACACTAAAAGGCTAAGATACACTTTCTGTACTAGTACATTCCACTTGTCCAAATAAGAGGATGCAACTTATGTGCACTGATTAATTATGTATCACTACAAAATGTGTATAAAATAAAAGAAAACCCTCAACATTTTCATACTTACTTCCCATCTTTGAGTAACAGATTTTTCTCCCACTAAAGTGCTAAGCAAGCCAGACCTAATGGGAAGGAAATGTATTTTCTTACTTAGCAATAAGATCTGGGTTACATCTTCACATGACAATCTAAAGTTTTAAGATTAAAACTTGTAAATTGCATCAATTAGAAAAATGGGCTTTGTTCCTTTTTGCTCTAGCAATGCCTTTTTTCATTTCTAAACACATACCGTTAAAATTATACACATTAATTATGCAATTCAGTGCAAGTACAAATGTATCTAACAGGGTGCTGATGGGGAAAATAACAACTTGGACAAATCTAATAATGGCTTGGGCACTCCAATTCCTTTTGGAATGTATCTGTATACCGATAACATTAATCCTGATAGCATATATTAATTAGTTAGAAAACATACCAATGCTGCCAGTGATATTAGCACATTCAAAATAACTGGAACACAACATCAGTAGTTATTTATTTTGGTAATGCCTGATTTTAAATTGAGGTCACAGTACTCTCTAGTGAATCCTGACCTTAACACAAGCATAGAATCACAGATTGGTTTGGGTTTGAAAGGACCTTAAAGCTCATCTAATACCAACCTCCCTTCTATGGGCAGGAACACCTTCCACTGATAAGGTTGCTCAAAGCCCTGTCCAACCCGGCCTTGAAGCATGATTTAGTTGAAAATATGACTTCTTAGAAACTGACGAGCTATACAGCTTGTGAAGAACAGAATCACCTACCCTTGCTCTACGCTGGTGTTTGGTCTCTGCCCAGAGACCGACTCTGAACTGTCAGTTAGAGATGGCACCACAGCCAAAAACCTGAATCAATAGTTAAAAGGAGATTAAGATTAGTGTTTGCACCCTCAGTATGTCATCTTCTTAGAAACAGCATGCACTTAATACAGTTACAGATTTTGAATTGAGCAGCTATGTAACATCCTAAACAAAATTGGAATCGCCCTCGGTCACTGACCACCCCCAAGTTTCACATGTGGGCATTAGTGCCTTCTAGTGGTTCTTTTGTGCAGCACTAAGTTGCTAGCAGGTGGTTCACTGCCTCAGACCCATCGCTCTTGCCATCTGCTTCCGGTTTTTAGGTCACTGTAGGCTCAAGTATGGCTCAACACATATATTTGTAAACAGTCCAATTAACTGTTCTAACTTATTTTACAATACCTTTGATAAACTTTGTTTCTAACCCCTTTTTGGAAAGCTAGAAGGTAGTTCCGTCCATCTCCTGAGAAAACTTCAACTGCAATTGGCTGAAAATAAAGAGGACAAACCCATGTCAACACTAACACATTTGCTCGTCACCTCTGAAGGTCAGGCACAGACCTTTAGTCATACTGTACTACATCTGACACCAAATTATATTGAAGCAGTCTTTGCTTAGTGCAGCTCAAGATGTTTTATTTTCAGAACACTAAAATTCACTAAAATACACCCAAATAAATTGACCCATGGTAAGCCAAATGTTCAAACCAGGATGCCCAGCTTAAGCACTTTAATTTCAATACAGTGATTACCTTCAATTTCCAAAAACTGATCAGTTATATATTAATTTTTAAAAATGACAACGTTGTCAAAAAAATCCAGGTTGGCTCCTCAAACCAAATATGGTGTCCAAGTTACCTGCAAAAGGTATCTCCTTTTATGTACTTCCTTGATATCTTCATATGCAAAAATGCTGCATGTTCTTTTGAGTTGACTTGGACCCTGCCTTGCTCCCCTGGGTATGATTGGCTCATGCATCCTGCAAATGAGCATAAACAGTCAAGAGAGAAGTGATTAAAAAGAAGATAAATTAGAAGAATTATTCTCTCAATTCATATAAGAGTCCAGGTACAGAAAGAGCTGATTTTCACGATATACTACATAAAGCAATTTGTGAGCACAGAGGAAACTGCTCCTGAGGTCCTTCTGAATCCGACATTATTTTGGAGTTGACTCTTCCAAAATCTCAGTAAATAAATTCTTGTTCAGCTACCAAAGACTGAAGAAACTTTCTATTAAGCTACTCACTTTGGAGGCAGTGTCTCAATATCCCGTATTTCTCTGGTGGCTGTCATGGTAAACCCATCAATGACATAGAAGTGCTCTTTCCCAAAGAGAAGCAGCCCTTCGCTGGTGTCAAGGCCCTGAACCCGAGCACAGTGGTACATATGCTGAATCTGTAATGAAAAGCAGACACTTAGCAAAAGCAGGTTAACAAGTTTAGGCTCAGACTGTGACTTTATTTGAACAAGCCCCAGACACTGCTTTATCACTTGCAGATACAGCAAAAATTTTGCTATTTCCCCCTTAATGAGATACATACCTAATGCCTGTGATTACCAACTCGGGAGTTAAATAAAGCCTTCTCTGTGTGATATAGATTTGTATGTTACAACTTATCTTCTTGCACCATGCTTCCTGAGCATATTTGAGAACCTGTAGCCCATCTGACTATGATCACAAACGTATTTACTGGTATACTTCAGTCAGACAAAGTCTGAAATACCAAACACACAGAATGGTTGTTCAACATTGCTCTTGGGGATAAAACACTAGCTATCAGGGTTTTCCATTCTAATGAAGGGAACAAGTTCAGTACTTATACTTTCAATATATATATTCTGTCTGAACTCATTAAGATGACAGGATAATAATTCAAACATAGGATATTTGTAGCTTTTGTTTCAGAATATATTCTTTTTTGTCTTAGCAGACAGAAGAAAAAGAATGTTTCCAGTACAGGGTTTTCAGCTCAGGATCTCTTGGAACCACAGCACACATCTGGCTTCAAGGAAGAAGCTGATGAAATACTAAGAAAATTGAGCTGTAGATCAGTGAAGGTATTCAGGACAATTATTTGTGCTTGCATGTAACGCAGAAATAACAACACAGTAAGTGCTTAGTGTGTTTGAAGTACACAGTACCTTCTCTCCTTCTTCAAGAAGTCGAAGCAAAGTTGTATTGTCAGTCTTTTCCTCTTCATCAATTGAACTCCCTTCAACAATTTGATCCTGTGATTGTTCCTGGTTCTCATCATCTCCTCCATCAGGAGCAGAGCGAGATCGTTTTAGGGGAGGCTTCACTAGGCCTGGAAAAGAAGAGAGAAAGATAAATAAAAACCCGACACACAAAAAAAATTACAAGACTTACTGAACTTTGAAATTACTGATTCAATGCTGAGACCTTAAAAGAGGAGTCCTCAGGATCCTTATACAAAAGTATGAGAAGATATAAAGGCAGATAAATGTAAAGAAAACCATTCAGGACAAAACAAATGATCTAACCTTTGACTCTTGCAATAGTGTCCTCCCCGTGTTCTGGCTCCTGCTGAGTTGTTTCACCTACTGTGTTCTCTTCTATAGCATCCTGAAAGACTGCAGGGTTCCCAGAAGCCAGGCGCATGTAGTACTCCTTACTGTCGTAACTTATAGCTCTTCGGTAACGAGCAGGTTTCTTTGAAATAATTGAAGAAAACACTTGGTCAGTCAACTCCTCACTCCAGTGAACGTGTTTCAGGAATACTGAGTGCAGCATAGTGCAAGCCCACCAAGTGTTTTGTGTGTGTGCAGTCATATGCCAACACGGACAAAACCAGAGACTCTTCAGTAGATCTAATCTCTCAGCTAAATTGCAAGGGAGCTATTCAGCCACCCAGCTACTAATGGGGTTCAAGAAATGCCTGCAGATAAACCTACAACACAGGATGTAAGAAGTGTGGCCAGTATGTTTATGTACTGTCACAAAAAGCTGAGACACTTATGACTGAAAGATCAGATGGACATTTTGTCATCTTTCATAACTCCTTACAACATATGCAGCTTATTCATTAGCCAGCTGACCTCTCTGCTGGCAATAGTTTGAATAAAAAATTGCCACAAGGAAAGATACAGATATGGGGAAGTTGGTAGAAGCAACCAGGGGCAGGCTTTAAGGCTCAGACTTCTTTATTAATTCAGTTGTTTCTTCTTCAGTAAAGTTTCTGATGGTTTGTGGGTGACAGACCAGCACGAGAGTGGTTTTTAAAGAATTACTTTAACCAAAGTAATTCTTTGAGCATTGTCTGTACCTTTAGGTGATGATAATGGATTATGAACACTTCATTATAGCAGTGGTGGTGTGGTGTGTTGTTTTGGTTTTGCGGTTTGTTTTGTTTGGGGTTGGTTTTGTTGAGGTTTTTTTTTTGTGGGTGTTTTGGTTGTGGGGTTGGTTTGTTGTTTTGGGTTTTTTTCCTCCGTTGTCCATCCCGTCCCCTACCACAGGCTAATTCTTATGTTCCTCACTTGATTTTGGAGGTAACATTGGAAATAGAAGAACTACATGAGAACAATAAATATGTCAAAACAATGACAGGAAAAGATAAAACAGGTATTAAAGAGCCAAAAGCCTTTCCAAAATTGAAATACACTGATGCACATGGATGGATGAAAACACACTGATTTCATATTGCAGTTGAAAATTTTCTTCTCTGACTACTGTTTAACTCCACCCTCAAACTCTAGAAAGACTTGTGAATATGTTCACCACAGATATTTTTTTTGTTTTGTAGCATTATTTCCCATGTGTTTCAAAATTAGGTTGGGTTAATTACAAAATATCATTACTATAAGTGCAGTTCAATGCTTTACATTATGTAGAATTGTAAAATACCACTGACACTCCAGTCAAGATTTTCCCTTGTCCATTTTTGCACGGAAATATATAAAATGTAGGTTGTTTGGTTTTGTTTTGTTTGGGATTTTGTTTTGCTCATCTGTATGATAGCATAGTGGAAAACTAAATGACCCATGATCAGGATGACAAAGAGATTAAGATCAGCAACAGAGAGATTTATTATTTCAGGGCAAATTGGCTGAGCCCTCAAATAAAAAAAATTAAGGCACTGTGATCTAATTTGCTCACTTATGTTCAACTAAGTCTTCAATCATTATCACCATAAAAATACCACTTATAGAATGCTTAAAACCTCTGAGGAAACAACTTATGTATAGCCTACAAAGAGAAATCCTAACTAGTACCTAACTGCTAACATGAATAAATAAAACCAGTAACAATTTATATTGAATATTCTGTGTAATAGAATTAATTTCATTTATACATATTAGTTTATTTCTAAATGTAATTCAAAATGAGTGAACACACATTACACATTGTACTTAGTGATGGGCAAGACTGCAAATGTAATTAACAAGCAGCATAATACTAAGAGGCTTGTAGAGAAGCCACTTCCAAACAAGTCCTTTATTTCCAAGGCAGGATTCATATTTTTTAAACAAATGTGTAAATTTCATTAACAGTAAAAATGAGGAGAAGACTCAGCTAAGACAGGATTAATCTGGGCTCTAACAGAAACAAGTCTGTTACAGCTCATTACAGCCAAAAAGGAGCAAAACTGGTCACCAGATCCTCTCTTAGAAAGAAGCACTTAAATTTTCTGGTAAGTGCTTCCAAGTGATTTTGTTGCCCATTACTAAACAAGTTCCATTAACCATTAGTTCAGATCCCAAAGCCACAACACTTCACACAGTGAGAACAGTGATAGCACAGCCCAACACAGCTTGTTAGTGTGCAGCAAGGAAGGTAAGATCTACAGAAAATTTTATTAGATGAAGGTTGAGAAGAGCACAGTAACATCTTCTAGACTGATTACTGAAAAAACCTTTAGGCCTAGAAATAATTACTGAAAGAGCAAGTTGAAAGCCAAACATAGAAGCCTTGTTAAGATTGCCTAACATGCAGGAAGAAAAAGGTTGTATTTATGTCACATTCTTTCAGTCAGTGTACGTGTTCTTTACCTTTTGAGGAATGGTATCATCAGATGTCTCAGGAAGTCTACTTGAGAAGTCAGACTGAAAACAGGGCATCAATTATATAAGCATCAGAGAAAGAACACTTTTGAGAAGAATGTATGATGGCATGTTCGCCACTTTGTGTGAATTACACTGTCACTACAGCTATTGTGCATCAGATTGCAAGCAGATAAATATACCTAAGGGTTTAAAACTGGCTGAATGCTACCTTTTGAGTTTTTTCAAGCACTTTGACACTCCTGCTTGAGAAAAAAGATCCTGCATACATGTGTACATGCCTGAAAAGACAATAAAGACTGCTCCACTTCTTAAAAATGGTGTTGTAAGATTAACAGGAGCTAACTGCCAAGCTTTCAAAGGCCATGTGCTTTTCTGCTACACAGCCCATATTTGTGTTTTTGGACAGATGGAACTTCCATAAACACACCCGAACCAAGGCCCATGAACTGGTTTCAGATCGCTGTTTGCCATGCTGTTTAGCATAAGGCTGAGAACTCAGACTGAAACCTCCCATACTTATGATACTTCTCTACCTCTACAGGCTTGTAAAGATGCTTCTGCTGTGCACTGGCGTGACCACTTAGTTGATGCAAGCACACCCCATCTTATGTTGCAATTGCTAGTCTTTGAGTTCACTCAGTTTTGAGCCGAGTGATTTAGTTCCCTCCCTAAATATACTACTAGGAACAACTGGACATCATCAACCATTTAGGACATAACAGGTAACACCAGAGTAAAATAAAAAAAATTGTAAAAAAAACATACAGATTTTACAAAAGGGTATAAAATTACCCATCACAAAATCTTGTCTACTTACCAGTACGTTTGTTTCTTGCTCAGCCTCAGGCATGTAGGGATACTGAACGTAAAACATGTCATTTCGCACCATCTTTTTCCTCATTCTGCAGGGACCCTCAGTCATCTCCAACATCCACTTGTCAAGATGGGAGCCAATGGGGGGACCCCACAAACCTCTCTCTCGTAGTAACTCATATTCTATTTGAGACCACTCTTCTGTCACGTATTTTAATGCATTCTGCTGACGCTGAATACAAAGACATTTGTGGATGCATCAGGAATCATGCTTTTAAGCCTGTCTCTGATATAAGCAGAGACATTTTCCACAGAAAACTATGTAATAATAATTCTACTAGCATTTTTTAGTAAGCCTTAATGACACTTCTGGTGCCAGTTAACATAAAAGCAGGGCTCCTAATTTAATCTTCTCAACAAAAAATTAAGAAAAAAAAAAGTACGTAAAAGCTCTGCTTTTTGTTTATATCGTGAATTGAATGCATTTCTAAAAAAACAAATATGAAAGAAATGTAACACTAAGCCACTGATTTTGAAAAAGGATTTTAAGAATGGAAACAAAAATTGTTTTGGAGGTCTTCCCTGACTGTACTTACCCTGGGGAGAGAGAAATTAAATGAAGCAATGCCTGGTGATTTTTTTTTAACTAACTGCTTTCAATGTCTTATCTCTCTCAGAAGTGGATTTCTTAAGATTTATAGCACACAGCTCAGCAACTAGTTTGAACCAAAGGTCTTTGGGGATATTTGAAAGAAACCACAGGGTGCAATGATTTCATTCTGGAAGGCACAGAGCAGCCACTTTCCATCACTGCATGATTTGGGAAAAGTACCATAAAATTTTCTTCGTGTTACTATAACAGTAGTGTTTGTACACAATATTTCCCCACATCTTTTCATATATTTTTGTACAATGTTTTAGAAAGACAGCATATTCTAGCATATATCCGATCTTTTTTTTTTTTTCTTTAAACCCTTAAGGGAAGACTAATTAAGCTTCTCGAAAAAAGTTAAGATTTAACATGTAATATTGATAGAAGAGCTTTCATCTACCACCAGATCAGAATGAGTTTCCTCACTTATGGGATTGCATCTAAAAAACCTTAAAAATAACAACTGCATCTAAACATTCAAGAATTTTACCAATGACAACCTAATATTTTATGAGAAACGGCATCAGTCTAACCTAACAGGTGAAAGTATCAGTGTCAGGTAATGAATCCTCTGAACCATACCTCCTGATATTCCTTATACTGCATATCAACCAGGTCCCGAACCACTGCGATGTGAGTAAACATCCACTGGGAAATTTCCTAATACAAAGATGAGAGGACAGACAGAAAGATGCTTTATAAAAGATTTTGTTTAAATGAAAAGCCTATGAACTTGCTCAAGAAGGACGATGAATTTCAAACTACTGCATGCAACAATATTTAAGGTTTTGTTTTGTTTGGTGTTTCCTGGCAAGTATTTGGAAAATATTCCAAACTACATAACTAATAGTTCAGAACATTCCCAAACAGCTGAAGATTGCCACTGACAAATATTACTACTTTTGCCTATTTCCTTTAAAGTAATAATTTGTACATGCTGCCTAGTTTGTTGAAAATCCTCATGTCAGACACCACTCCTCACTCTACCGCATATACTTCACTTATTGCTTCCTCTACTGATACAGCCAGCAATGGTGCCTGTCAGCTCAGTGTGTGAGCTTCTTCCTTTTCACAGGATCACAGAATCATTAGGGCTGGAAGGGACCTCTGGAGATCATGTAGTCCAACTCCCCTGCCAAGGCACTTTCAAATCCTCTCTTTCATTTGATTTCAGTGCCTCAAATACGTTATACTAACTCCTGCAATGCCCCATTAGGTACTGTCCTGCTGATAGCACCACTGCTGTGCTAGTCTGGTCTAATATTTTTTCTTACATTTTGGTGTTTTTTTTAAGCAAGCAGGTTTATTAAGTGAATGTCCAATGCTACTGTCACATACTGTTTTGCAGTACAATAAAAACAGTGCAAAGCAGCACTTCTTCAGTCATGATACAAACACGCTCATAAAGGGATTTTCCTAAACTATCTTGGGGGCACGATGGAAAGAAGGACAAGCATCAGTCTTACAGATTCTATTCCAGAATAGTAGTGCAAATTGGATTTAAGACCCAGATTAGCAAAATTAATACAGTTTTAACTCTGGTCTTAATGTTACAGATAGATAGATGTACCTACTAGATTAGGACACACATAAGATGTCCAGTCTGGATATTCAAAAAGGGGAATGAAAACCAAGCACTAGATGTCACTTCACACTCTGCAGGATTCCTTATATTCATCACATACCCTGAACATACATTGCTGGATTTTAGACTGCATGTTATTAATTGATAGAAAGTACCTGGGTAGAGAGGTTGTGTTTATTCAGTCCACTTTCCTTGCGGTTTCTCCTAGAACCAGTTAGTTTAGAGAGTCCAAACCCACTGCTAACTCGTGAAAGTTTGGACTGTGTGGTTGGAACCAGAGCCTCCCCCCTACTGATGCATTTCTTCTCATGAGCTGAAAAAACAAAAAGAAAGTGTTTAAGCACTTTTTAGGTGGGTTTCTTTTACCCTACCCCCCATTATAGTTATTTTTTTTAATAGAATAACCTTTTCTGCTGCTTTAAAAAGGTGGGTGTTTGGGGATTAGGGTGGTTTTGGGGACTGTGAGCATGTGTTTTGTTTGTTTGTGGGTTTTTTGCTTTTAGAGTGCCCAGCAGCACTCACATTTACGTCAGACATACATGACTTGTATGAGGAAAGATCCCCAGGTGAAATCTAGGAATTGCTTGCATTTTGACTTGAAGCATGACAAACATGCTTATTGATTACTGAAATCAGGGTCCATGACCTACGAATGCTGTCCTCACCTGAAGAAGTGAAAATTAACTATGCATTAAAAAAAAATCATCACCTCACCTCCCCTGTACCCCCACCAATTTTAATTTTGCTGTTTTACATCCCTTAAAGAGCAAGTGGGCATTACAAAGTATGGAGACAGCATCTGGAGCAATATTTTTTCTCAAGACAGTTATAAAGATAACAGAATTTATATCATTTATGTTATAAACAGTAGACACTGGTGAAAAAAAAATGCAGCTGAGCATCATATCCCTACCCAAAAAGACGCTACAACATGACCCCACTAACCAATCTGGTGGCAAAATATGCTGTACTGAGCAGAGACACTAAGTGGGCCTACAGCACCTTTTTGTGCACATACAGCCATCCCAGCTGATAGTCAACTCTATCACAAGAGTGGTGTGCTTCCTTTAAAATTGTAGTAAAAAAGGAATCACAGTTTAGTTCAGCTCTCTCAACAGTTTAACATTCTCCCAATATTCAGCTAATATATTGTACTGTGTATCAGATACCTTTGATTTAGAAAGTACATGCTCAAGTTCCTCATTATTTGTTTATTAATACACTTCACTTCTGAGCTTACTTTCTCTTCTTTTAAAATCACTACTACTTTCTTATAGCAATAATTTCTCCAAAGATCTTTCACTCTACTCTAAACATTTCTGCAGACATATTGACTATCAGGGAGATACTGGAAATTTGAGCAAACATCAGTCAGGGTTAAAGCATATCCAGGAATAGAGAGATCACAAAAATCCCCAAGTATTACAAGTTTGCAAAAATGCTTTCTGTACATCCAGTTACTTTAGAGCCGTGTAATCATCAAAGGAGTCATTTCTATAGAATTTTATTACCTTCTGTCTAAACTCTCACTAATATAGAATTTTATTACCTTCTGTCTAAACTCTAATTCAGTCCAGCAACAGCTGGCCTTCTTTATTACATGGGCAGAGCTAACTTGCTCTTAACTTGTTGTCCACCAGGATTCCCTAGTCCTTTTCCCACAAAGCTGCTTCCTGTGTGGAGAAGTATCACTTCTGCTAGAGAAGAAATGCTCTGCCCCACATTTCCAGCCTTATCATTAGACAGAGAGCTTGCAGGCTGCACTCAGACGTGATCAAGAGGGGTCCCCATCCTTGCTTGGCACATCCAGTGAGATCTGAGAATGGTAACACAGATCACTCCAATCCAAGTGTTCATCAGAGGGAGCTAAATCACTAATCCATAATACGCTATTTGGCACGTGCTGCCTCACAAATACAAGACATTGTTGAGACCACCAACAGTGTTGAACAAAGGCCCTGTGTGCAGTGGGTTGTAAGTATATCCTATGCACAGTAAAGTTTCTGACTGAGAGATGTTAAACAATGACAGTTTAGGGTACTTACTGCTACACAAAAGCTAAACACATATTAAAGCATCCATTGCATAACACTCACTTCAGGGAAATTGACCATTCAGTATAGATAAGTCCTCAGTTACACTTACCCAAATGATTCTGCCAACACTTCAAACTTGCTTCCTCAATAAAGGGTCTTGCAACAGTTATATCCACTTGGCCACGATCATTGACTGGTAGTGTCACTTTGAAAGCTTCTTCTAAAACCTGTTTTTTACTGTGGATCAGCTCTGTCCACACCCTGTTTATAGCTTTTAAAAGAAGCTGGCGCCCTGTATAGGTACAAGATCACAAACAGCAAGCTCTCTATGGTGTTTATAGACCTGGCATTTTTACAGTAATGAACTAAATAATTTCTGCAATTATATTCTAGTTTCTTCCCTTCTTGCGTGACTCGTAAAATGCCTTTGATCAGACTTTTTCTGCCATTTATGTGCTATCAGAAAGTATCTAACAGTTAATTTTGATAACTTTTTCTCTGTTAATTTGAAACAGTGGCTCTGATTAGTTGTTAGTTATTAACAAAATGAGATTCAAAATCTCATAGAAGTATAGGTCTATAAACACATATACAATTCCATTCATACATTACACTTAATACTCTTACCTATGACTGTGTGCGTAAGTACACACATGCATAAATAATAAATAAGCCATCAATCAAACATGTAAGGAAAAAAAGTTAAAATTGAAAATCACTCCATCCTTTCTTCCACAGCTAGCTCATATATTTCTTTTGAGTGAAAGACCCTCAGGATGCCACTGAATAATAATTTTACCAGTTATCTCTTACCTATGTTCATGTAAGATCCGGCTGATATAAAATAACAGTGCACAATTAAAACAACCCATTTCTAGTGGATCCAACTCAGTGCATATAAAGCAATATCTCAAATTCTGGTGCATGTCTGGAAAATACTGAGCTCTTGCTATTTCAACAAAACAGTAACTTATCCTGGATATGTCTGTCTTGGTATTTCTAAATGGTTTTTTAATCTATTTTAAATATATTTTATAGACCATCAACCCAAGGCCACAATCATCTTACCCCAGCCCTTAGAGTAAATGGGGTGAAAGACTAGCAATGACAATACGGAAGTGGCGATAGAAGACATCTGTGGCTTTGTCATTCTCGTATTACCTTCACTGACATCTTGATTGTAGACTCCATCCGGTTCTATATCAGAGGGGATCATAATGTGCCAAGTTGTCATCCTTGCTTCTGCTTCCAATCCAAACCCATCGACATTACTACAAACGCACAATGAATTAACAACAACCAAGAGAAAAAAAGAGAAACAAATCCCCTCCCCCCTCAAAAAAAAACCCAAACCCAAACCAAAGCTAAAGTATTTGATTCCCTGTGACAGTATCACAAAGATTAACACGTGCTCCTGCAGCAACATATCTTCACTTCTGTGCAGGACTTGAGTTCTGATAATCTGCAGTAACAGGCTGAACTGAAGGTTTAGGAAATACGACACGCCACAGACACTGATGGTGCTAGAAGAAGATGACAATATTGAAGAACCAGATGAAGCCACAAATAGCATTAGAGTTTCTGATGATGATGCTTCCCTGGTGTCTCTGGATGAAACACAAGTTGTACATCTTTTTGGAAGATAAAAAAAAAAATGCTAGGCAGGCATTTGCAGCAATGCAGAAAAGTTGGTGTCTACAGCATTTGTCATGGGCATTTGATTCAATGCCTGACTGGACTTTTTCAATGCCATACATCAGAGTACTAAATATGGAATTAGTATTAAATGATTCAATAGACCGTAAGTCTAGTGACAGATCCCTTTGACTATTAATTACTTAGCACCAGTGTTTCTTTCTACCTTGAAAACATTTCAGATTATCAAAGCATAACAACAAATGGATAGGTAAGTACTTGTGTCAGTATTTTTAAATACCTCTGTAAAAGGAGGTAAAAATGTTCTCCATATCTGTGCTCCTCAAACTTAATTGTGTTTCAAAATGAATCACTT
This sequence comes from Pezoporus wallicus, assembly GCF_028554395.1. Taxonomy (NCBI): domain Eukaryota; kingdom Metazoa; phylum Chordata; class Aves; order Psittaciformes; family Psittacidae; genus Pezoporus; species Pezoporus wallicus. Next base: position 874,081 of record NW_026636884.1, on the reverse strand, counting down.
AAGCTTGCTTACATTTCACTGGCTGAAAAGTTGTTAATAATTACCCAGAATTTGCTGACTTATTTGCAAGGTAAGTGTCATTGCTGAGAGAGAACAGGTCATCTTAATACTTCACAGCCCTGGCTCTGGAATGAACTTCTGTCTGAAATACTTACCTTCCCACGTGCAGATTAATCAAGCAGTGAGCTAGGCAGCTGATGAACTCTTGATCATGATTTCCAGGTCCCAGAATTAAGTTTCTGTTCACAGTAAGGACCCTTAGGGAATCAAGGAGAGCCACTTGCTGAGGAACAGTTTTGTGTGCCCTTGAGAACTGATACAAGATGGTCCTGTTCAGGCAGTGATATATAGCATCCAGCGATAGCCCCTGAGATCTTCTTTTCGACTAATGTGAAGTAAAGAAAGCCATGATCAGATAGTAGCAGAAAATCAATTTATTGGCACACAATCTTCCCCTGAATTGACCCATGCTCATTTTTTAAATTAGTATTTTACTAAAAGAGTCAATTCCGTAAATTTCAAGGATTGAAATGGCATTAATACATGCCAATACGCTTGTAACTTTAACATCTATAAAGATGCTGCTGATTTCACTAAAAGTCTTCTAACAATCTTGAACAAAAGTCCAGGAGAAAGCTTTCCAAAAATGTTGATTTTAGGAAGCTTCCCAAATTCATGTGAGGTAAATTTTATTTTTTATTTTCGGGGATGTCTAAAAAAACCTCAATGCAATCTGAAAGCAGTTTTTACTCAATGTTCCATAATAAAGCACTACATACTGACAAGATGCCCTAGGCAAGCTCAGCAGAGAGAAAAAACCTGGGGAAGAAAAACATACTTCTCTGCTGACCTGACATTTGCCATTAGCAGGTTGCTTAGTGACATCACTCCATGGATTTTAACATAACCTGTGAAAATGTTTTTGCAAGCAGGCTTATGGAACACCACTGTTACCTGTGCAATGAGCTGGATTATGAAGTCCACAAGGAGTTTGGATTCTTTGTTGAACATGCCCTGCCAAAGCTTATCTACCACACGCTGTGTAAAATAAAAGACATTGTTCACCAGCACTTGGTAGCTTCCTCCACTTGTTATAGGCAGAGATGCATCTTCACCTAGGTAGCAAAAAACCCCCAAAGTTTTATTCATTTATCAAAAAAAACCCACACCTGCATAAATACATTCACACTAGTTTGTACTTCCTAGACTTCTGTAAAACAGAGAAAGACTCAGTCAAAGCTAAAACAACCCTACAATGATCTTTGATGGTAAGTGAACATTTTAAATCAACAGTGACAAAGACCAAAAAAAAGGGAGGGGGGGATGCATGCTGTGCCATGACATTTAGAATGGAAATACAGCAGACTGAGAACTCCTGGGAAGTCCAGCAGGCCACCATGAAATCCAGCTGGGCACCTGAGCAGTGATATTTGTACAGGCCACTACAGAATCATCCAAATCCTTGTGGGTTTAGATGGTGGGACAGCCTACCCTGCTGACATCCAAGTTACAATCTTTTAATTCTCTTCCTATCTATTTATTAACTGGATCAATGGAGCACTAATCCCAGAATGGGGATTAGTAAAACTACAGCAGGGGAAAGAGAAACAAAGCTAATTTTTAAAATATTAAAGTCCCACCATGATAAATTGAGAAAAACTCCAAATCCTCTACCAAGGCAAGAAGGACAAGGGAAGACGCAAGATCCAGTTTCAATTTTTTTTTACATGACTGTAAATTGCCTGGCTCATATATCCAAAAATTCACATCATATAGTTTTTCTGAATAACCTCTGTCATGGCTTTGGCACAATCAACATAATAAGGGAATACGCAAGTGGAGCAACATCATTTACACATCAAAGGAAAGGAAAGGGCAGGGTAAAAAAAATAAAGGCCATCAAGTTGTACCAAAACAGGGCACTAATAAAGAAAAAGTTAAATTATCAAAGCCTATTGCCTAGATTAATAGATCAATAATTAAACATTGTTATATTACCCAGTAAAACATCAGCTGCAAGTAAATGGTCCATCACTCCATCCAAAACATATGTCTGAAACTCCTTCTGCTGTGTTCGTGTTGATCTTTCAGGGGAAGCCTAATAAAAAGAAATATAATATTTAGCTAACAAACATCTCTAAGTAAGCAAAAAGAGGGAAGGGGAGGACAGTCTAGGTGAGTTTCTCTTTTCTTAGGTTTTGTGAACTATGTTTTTTTTCTCTTAACATTCTGCCTTGAGTAAAAAGTCTTGGCTTTATTCAAAAATTTAAGAATACACATCAAGTACACATCAGTTGTATGTGTTCTTACAGAGTGGGCATTAATCCTATTTAAATCCAGTAAATGTATCTTCTGCCACCACAGGAACTGGAAAAGAACACATTTCAGAAAGATGCATGAACTTCTAAATAAACATATGGTTGAACTGTGACCTCCTCAGTAAAAAAAAGAGGAAATGGAACAGATCAAACATGTAAGTTGATAATCACTTCTATGTGGGGTTCTGCATATTATTACAATGGTCTCTGTATAGTCATTTAAAGGATGGATGAGCTAAAACTTTCTAATTACCTTTGCACTTAAAGGGGAAAACCACTTTATCACCATGTGTTTTTCAATGCATACATAATCGTATGTAACTGAATGATCCACTTAAACAATCCTAAAAAGCAATATAACATTAAGTCATCCTACTTGGTTTTACCCTGTAATGGTTTAGTAGCGTGTACATATCCAATTCTCTGGTTTTGCTAAGAGGCCAGTGATGAGTGATAACAGATTAAAACAGCAATAAAACAATTGCAACAATACAGCCTCAAATATGCTTCCTGATGTCTTCAGGTAACTGCATCTTTTGACAATTCATTTTTTGCTTTGTGACAGCAGATGCCCAAATGACCCAGGAAATTTGTCAGGAAATATACAAGCATGGTCCAAAATTCCTGCAGCTATCAAAAAGAGTCAGGGACACTTAACAACACACAGATGATGTAACAAATCGATAAGTCTAGGGAGAATATGAACTGATGCGAACAGAACATTTCAAAATACTTTGTCTGAAGGAGGAGTGGGCAGTTAAACAGAAACTGAACTCCTCATTCCCTGTCTCACCATTGACAGAAGGATGCTTTCTGCAGGTGTCACAAACACTAGAAAGTAATTTACAGGAAGATAACAGTTATACTGGTTTTGTTTTTATAGCATATGGTGCCACATGTCCTGTCACTTCTTCTTCTCTAATATGCATAAAAAAGAAACCTTAATATTTCTGCAGGGATTCACAGCGATTTTATATTTCCTACAAAGTCAATATAGCTGTCATGGTCTGAAAGATGTTTTAACAAATGAATTGCACTCCACAAAAATAAAACTTGAAGAAAGCTACAATATCTCAAGCTGCGCTGTTGAATATCTAGTGTTGTGATCTGCTACTTGTGTTTCTAAACAAAAGGAAATAACGGCTAAGATGCCAAAATAAGACTATGGCTGCTCTAAATAGAAATAAATCATTGACATGATGTGCTCAGCAACTGACTGGCCAAATGAAAATTAAGCCATCCACAAACAAAAGTGGTAGTAGGACTGCAGTGTGGAGGGGAGAACAGAGCACAGCAAGAAAAAAGCCAGGTAGTCATCAGGCAGACTGTCAGCTCAAGCATCTGAGATGGTCACCAATTGATACAAATGCTGGAGGGAGCAGGGAGAAGTCCAGAAAACATTCTCAAAGGAAAGCTGAGATGAACCCTCTGCATTTGCTTTCTTAGGTTCTCCAAGCTGTTAAAGGTGAGCAAACTACTACTTATGAGACAAAAGTGTTCCTTTTCTTTTTAACGCTTATTTCATGGCAACTTACAGGATACCACTGAATCCCAGGTCATCACTCCTCTAACTTTAAAAGGTAAGTAGAGTATTTCAGGGAATAAAGTGCCACAATAAAAACCAAAACACAAACCCCAAAGAAACTATACCTCTAGCAGAAGATCTACCAGTGGAGTCTGTTTGCTGGCTGGTGTGAGACATAAGTTATCAATTATCATCACACGCATGAAGTCAAACACAAACTTCTTGGCAGGATGGTTGGTTAGGTATGTCTTGGTGCCAACATTGCAATATTCTGACTGGCTCCTGTTCATGCCAGAATCAGCTGCAAAGGCTTTAAATTCTTCAGCTGGGGACCCAACTTCATCATCAAGATCAGTGACCTATGAAACATAGCATTTTAAAACTCTACAGATCAGCAAATTAACAGCAGTCTTTTTGCTACTCTGTTCTTCACTTGTCTTTCCAAGGCTGTTTGCTTCACAATTAGCTTCTTAAGAAGCCTTTGTAAAAGATAATCATGTTCAGGATCAGTTCCCTAATACACAACAGAAGAAACATCCTAATTCTAGTTTCAGATTCCAATGGCAAACAATAATCAATGAAGACTGGCATGAGTTGTGTGAACTAGAGGTCACATTTCACGTTCACTTACCAAGTAGCACTCAGGCAATTTCTAGATACTTTGCAAAAATATATTTTCTAATTGCAACAAAGACTTTCTTTTTAAGTTTCTAATTAAAGCAGTTAAAGACATAAGCCAACTAAAAAGGCTATCAAGCTGACATGACAGAAAGCAAAGAAGGAACTAAGCCTTATTGGTTTTTTTTCCAATAAGATACCTTCAGAGTGCAGTTCTGGGTCAGCCAGTTTCCCAAAATCTCTCTCAAAAAAAAAAAAAAAGGAAAAAAGAAAAAAAAAAGGCGACAAATAATAATAAAAAAAAAAAAAGAAGAAAAGAAAAAAGGGAAGGTCTCTAAAGCTTGAAAGCTGTCAAATCTAAAAGTCTGACTGCTTATATGTAATGCCTTCCTCTGGATGCAAGAAGAGACAATAGGATTTCCCCCAACAAAATTACTGCATCAATAGCCTACATACGAAGTAATGTTTTAACATTTGGTCTGCTTTGGAAGGAGAGATTTCCCAGGAAATTAAGAGAAGCCCAAACATGTACTCTATCTGGTTTTAGTGGCAATCTCAGAAATGCTACAAGATCAGTTCAGAATCTTCTCTGCTGAATCTGGGTCATAGTGTTTTGTTGAAGAAACCTGGCTGTTGCTCATCTATTTCACAAGGGATTGATTAGTTCTACACATTTGGGCAGAGGGAAATTCTGGAGGAGTAAGCCAATTTGGAGTCAAGAAACTCCTCAAACAGTAAAGAGTTCCAGCTGTCAGGCAGCTACACAAATTTTCAAGGGACCCAGCATCTAAAGTAAAATTTGCTCTGAGGCACAAGGCTCCTCTAAGAACTCTACACAGGTGAATTCTAAACCAGCTTAACCAGTTTATAAGTGGCACTTTTTTCTTTCTTTTTTTGAGTGAGCTCCCAGAATCTGCTTCAAGTGAAAGTTTAACTTAAAAGCAAAATAAACTGAGACTCGTCAGCATGAACCTATAAAAACTGATCTCCCACTTTTAATGACAACAAAAAGATAACAGGCTACCAGTAAGTATTTCTGATGTATATCCTCCATAGTTCTAGCATTTGCCAACCTGTAGCCTAACTATCCTTTCATGTTCTTAATAAAACTACTTTCAGATGTTGGCTAACAATAATTATTTGTTTCCATTCATATCCTAGAAATAGTATCTTTTGTAAGTGACACTAAGCTCAAAGAATACTTCAGGCAGTGATGCAAGCAAGGTTGAATTCACACCCTCTCCTGGCTCAAATTCAGTAGTTCCAGGTAATATAAGATCACTCTTTTTGTGGTTAAGCCACAAAAGAAGAAATGGGAAGTGGGAGGAAAAAGAAGTTTTAGATTTTATCACACTCTCCAGAGCTGGAGAAAAAACACAGGCTGACTCAGTCTCTCTTGCTTTTATAAATCTGAGATAATGTTCCATTAGAAAACAAATGAAGTATGTACATTCATCTTAACATGCAGTTTCAAATGTTGCTGCACAGCAACTGCCTTTCAGTTGCACATATGCTTCTCTCAGTTCCAAAACACAAGTACAAATCATCCAGCCCAGCCTTTACAATGACCTGTTTCTGCAGCGTAAGTAGAGCTTTACCTTTGTATGACTGTTAATTGATAAATCATCAAAAGTAACATTCAGGGTAAAAAATGAAACTAACTAGTTGGATTTCCTACCATCTCAGAGTAAGGTCGGATGTTGAAAGGAAACACTGTTGCTGCCAGTGCACACAGGAACTCTGGACTCATCCACAAGGAAATGAGGTCCGGCACGTTGTGATACAAATATCGGAAGAATTGCATCAAGGTGACTGGATATTCTCGAAGCCAAGAGCCTTCTTCCTCTGACTGCCAAGGCTGGGTTTAAAAACAAACAGCATATTAGTACAGATGGCACTAATTGAAGAGTGCTCATTTTAGAAAGGAGCTGCAGGAAGAGGAGCTGTAGGGTCAAATATGCTATCAAAAACATTTGTCAAACATGCAATAAAACACGTGATCATTACGTGATCAAAGATGGGGCCAAATGTGATCAATCACATGGACAAACACTTCTTCAAGCGGATCAGAAGTAAGTAACTGAACACGTGGCCAAAAACACTACCAAGTGTGAAAAACACATCCAGAACATGTCAAATGTATGTTGCGAGTACTTCTTAGAACAAGTGACCAAACATTGTCCAGAACACACGACTGAAGTGCCTGAACACGTGACCTGATCAAACAAGTGACAGAAAACGTGTCTGAGCACATCACCAACATGTGATGAATCTGACCCAATGTCACAGAACACTTGTCTGAGCATGTCACCATACAATGAACACCTGACCAAACATGTGACCAAACACATGACTAATCTTGCCTCCATAATGTGTGCCAATTGAACAAGCCAACAACTTCTAAAAACCACAGAAATCACATGTCCAAACCATGCACCTACACAAGGTGACAATAAAATGTGGCAACATGTGTCCAAGCAATTACAAACACGTGACTGAAGACAGGTCAGCATGTCACCATATCGTAAGTGCATGAGAAACATAGCTGAACATGACAAACATCACAACAGGACATTTCATGATAAAACAGGCTAGAACAAGTTGCAATCACATGAAGAAATGCAACCAGATACATGGCTGAACATGTGATAAACCCACAGCAATAACACATGACAGTAACCTATGCCTGAGCATGTTTGAGCACATCACAAACAAGAGCCTGACCACATTTACAACACATCACTGACCATAAGACAAAGTCTGTGTCCTAACATGTAAAGATTCAAAACATGTTGTCAAACATGGCCTGACTCGTGTCAATCCAAACCACGATGGCACATATGAACATAAACCTGATGACACAGGACAAGACTTCAAGGCAAAAGACAGCATGTGTCTAAGCATGTCACAACTGTCTGAACCATTTGTGAGGATCAAAAACATGACACCATCAAGAGATAGACCAAGTGACAACAGCAATGTGTACCGCAGCAGGTCACAAACATGTCTACTGTTAGTACACATGTCCAGAAGACACTTCTAGAAGTGTTAACATGGAAGTGACATAGAAGCAATACTTCTTAGAGCATACTGCAAACACATGACGACGAAACAGGCAACAGGTGATGCTTTTCAAAATTTCAGGAGATAATTTTCACCAGATAACAGACTGGTTCCAAGCAAATACAGAATTTTCCAACTGAGAAACCAACTTTTGCTACTTTTGACATTAGATTCAAAGATGACACATTTTTCTGGCAGTAAATTAATTTCCTTCAGCGTATGGCTATTAATAGTCATGGGACTTCTCTGCATGTGCAAAGTTCATGCACAAAATCTGCAACTCAGCTTTGAGCACATGGGATACAGAGTCTCAAACATTCCCCCACAATGCTAATCAGGAAAGAAATTCAATGATCTCTGCCAAGGGCATTTTATTCTTCTGCTTTCTTATTTTAATTGCAGGGAAACACAAAGCCCAGCCTTATTGTGAAAAAAGCAGTGTTAATTTTATGTCCACTAATATTTCAACAGATACTGAAAAATAAAGTAAGATAGAATAACCCACAGACAATGATGTTTTTCACCCAAGTACTATGAGCCTACCTTACAGCTGAGTTTGTCATTACACTAACAAAACCTCAGTTACTCTAACTCGGCTTTTGAGTATATGGCAAACTTGAACAACTCTGTACATTCAAATATGAACAAATTTATTTATGCTTACAGAATTCAGCATGCTCCTTAGCATTCCCAGTAATAAGAAGGCAGCTTCTGTGCAAACACTGTGTACTGAAGAAGTAACGGTGCCACAGGAGGCAGGAACTCCAAATATGAATGTCCAAATAGAGTCTAAATCAAACTGTAAGAGGTGAAAGAGAAGAAAGAAAACATGAAATAATCTCTTACTCCTGTGCAGTTTGATACTGTTTTCATTGTACCTACAATATGCTCATTTAGCAGTATCTCAGAAATGAATTGGTTTACATCCTCCAAACTTTACACCCAAAAGCTTTATATGAAGGTCACTGAAGAAAATTCCTTCTAACCATGTGCTAATGTAATTGCAACTCTTACCTCTTCCAAGTATTTACATGTTTTGAAATGAGACCTGTCAGCACTAGTGCTGCACAACCACCTCAGCCTATTTCACTCACATCTAGAAGTAAAACCTGCATGGTATCCCACAGAAAAAAAAAACAACAAAACAAACCAAGAACAAAAGAAACAAATCAAGTTGTATTTTCCAGCAAGTCCAAATAATTAAAAAATACAAAAGGATGAAGTGTCCACCTCTAGCTTTAAGAGCACCATTGCTAAATATTTTAAGTACTTTAACTTCAATTTATCAGTGCTGTACTTCAACGCTGTAAGCAGGAGGCTAGCTTCATGCCTTTAACTTTCTGTAGCACAGTACTGAATGTGCTGTCAAGTATTCCCGTTGAGAAAACAGGCAGGTGGAATACCTTTGTGGTCTGAAATTCTTACTTTCCAGTTCCTGCTGATAAATAAATGTTAGCACTGAATCCATTCTGAACAGGCACTTTGTCTACCTGGACTGTGGCTTTTCTCCACAAAGCACTATACTAAGGCTTCCTAGGACTTTGCTGCAGACCATATAATACCTACTCATTTACATACAATTAAAACAAGTCCAAAATCAACCTTTTTCTGAAATAAAAGCTACTTTGTTACAAAAAATTACACTCCCTTCAATGCTCACACCATGCCATCTTAAACCATGGATCTGCTTCTCATTTGACCCAAAACACACCAGAAAGACATCAGCAATAGCTATGCTGTAACAGGCTGGCTTCCACATACTCCCACAGTACCTTGTCCTCCCACCCCAAACAACACAGCACTAAACACCATATCATGACTGAGAGTCAGTTGCAGAGAAGAACGAGAGGGCCCGGTTAATCCATTATTTCTTTCATGACAAACAGATTTACATTTACATTTCACTAGGTAATCCCTACCTGGCGACCCCGATTACACTGGCTGCTGATGACAGGTGCACTGACCTGCAGGTTTTCAGGCAGTTCAGTGACAGGCTGCTGCAGGAAAAGGGCCATAAGGAGAAAATAGAGTGCAGGTACATTAGTGTGCTTCGGGAGAAGGGACTGCAGAATGGGAAAGCCTGGGAAGTGACAAGCATCCCGGTTAATCTCCCGGACTGTCGATCTGCCACCAGCACTCCTGCCGACATTGAAGCCTGAGATGAAAAAGTACAAAAAGCCAACAACATTAATTGGGAAATGCCCATGAAACTCATGCTTACTCAAGTAGTGAAATTGAGAGGGTGTCTCCTTTGAAATTAATGCCATAAAACATGAATGTGTGAATATAGACTATCACAAAGATATTACACGATTCTGCTGCAGATGTCTTTTTGATCAATAATAAAAGGAAATGATTGCCTTCCAATACCATATAGATGACACTGCTCCCTACAGACTGCTTAATGCCACTGCATACACACAGAGATCCTTTTGCTGACTGTGACCAAAATTTTAGACTTCTAAAACACATAAGCTTCTGAAAAAAAAAAAAACATATTTTTCTGGGTGAGAGCAAAGATATTTGGTTGATTAACCTTAATCTCAGTTACAGATTCATATTAGCAAGCATCAATCCCATTGTCCATTTAAGTTGACGGGCAGCTAATTTGCTTCCAGAGATGTCTCAAGAGCACCTCGTAAGCAGCTGGTATGAAGTATTAAATGCTCTTATTTTGTCTTAAGTGCTGCCTGAAGTACAAAACTCACCTCTTCTGATCCCAATTCTACCTAAACATTTAATCTTCCTATTAAAAAAACACACTGGGATGGCAGAAGAGCTTATTTTCAAGTGAGGAAGGAAGCAGGAAGACAATTCAGTCTCCTCACTAGCACAAACAGTAAGGCATTCTTCTGACACTGCCAGAGGAGACTGTTTTCCTGAGGCTCTTACACAGATATTCTTTCCACCAGAAATTGTCTTTTTAAACAGAAAACATCTACGAGGAATCAGACTAATTAAATCTTTGCTACAAAGTTCCAGGAAATCCAGCAGTAATCTTGAGCAAAAATGGCTCGTATTTGTTTTCATGAGAAATCTTGGAGCCAATGTGTTATAATTTATTAGAAAGCACGTGGTATAAAAATTAAATAATCTGTCACTATCAGTTGAAGAGACACATGTTTAAAAATATCTGTTTGGTCACAATCTATCTGGATTCAATTAAACTGATACTACAGTAAGAAAAATAGGAAATCTCTTCAAATACCAAATGTGACTGTAAATCAAAACCTTATTCAGAAAGATTTTGTGACTGAAGAAAACATCTATGTTATTGGACATTTTAAGTGGATACTGAATAAACAACAGTCAAGCCCCTGTAATATCAATGATTTTCAAATTAAAGACACATGATGAAGAGAGCATAAGATACTCAGATTTCAAAGAGACAAAGCAGAAAAAAAATGTACTTCATACTTTCATTTCAGAAAAAGCTCTCTTCCTGAAGTAAGGTCACTTTAGAACAAAATCAGATCATATACTGCTGCAACACATAGAGGTGGTTCCTTGTACAGTCATTTTAGGAACAATAATTAAGTTGAAAGTACTATTAATATCACTGTCCTGATCTGAAGACTCTTCAAGGAAGTTGTGAATGTTCAATCCCTGGCAGTGTTCAAGGCCAGGCTGGACAGAGCCTTGGGTGACATGGTTTAGTGCGAGGTGTCCCTGTCCATGATGGGGGGGGGGTTGGGAACTAGATGATCTTAAGGTCCTTTCCAACCCTAACAATTCTATGATTCATGAAAGAGTCTCATTTAATGTCAATGGGTTTGTATTGGTGTCTGAGTGGACATTCACCTGAAAAGCACTACCTTATTTTGACTAAAAAAAGAGATCTATGGGAAACCACCATACCTGGCAATACATGCACAGAATTGACATCTGTTATTTCAGACACTTGGAGCTGCATATTCAGACAGCTCAGAGATGCTCAAAATGGGTTCTGTAGCACTAAAGCCTTATACACTGAACTCTAGATAATATGCAATAATGGAAAAGTCTCATAACCTGGACGAATGAGGCTTTATGAACCTGCAAAGTCTTTAATATGAGAGAGAGAGAGCACAAGCATGCATGTGTGTAGAAGAATGCAGTAAAAGGGAGAGGAAAATAAAGGCTGAGATGGCAACATAAACACAGAAATTCCCAAGATAGCAAAGAAAAATCCTGGTAAATTTAATTGGCACAGAACTCACTAGACAAAGCAGCTCAGGTATAACACCACATGATGCTCTAAGTAAACAAACAAGGAAATTTTACTGAATCTTTATCAGCTGTGTATATAAGGTTCTTGTTGCTATGTTTGCATCTAGCTCAGATGTGCCTACCAGGGGACATACTTCACCTTACCATGATGGTAACAGAAAAAAAAAAAACCAAAAGATTAGCTACACAGGCTTCATGCAGATGACGAGGTAATACTGAGTTTACAGTGAAATCTGTGCAGTATCAGCTGAAGGGCAGTTTTGTAAAACTGCTCTCTTTTGTCTAGGAAATCTAACTCTGAATTGTAAGAAGAATGAAGTGCAGAGCCATCTGGTTGCAGCACATGCAGCAGTAACAGAAAGGATGCATCTGCCACAGTATTCATGCAATAACCCACACCTCAACATACATACAACATACATACAACACACTCCCGCGCAATCCTTCAGTCATGAGAGGTTTAGATGCCATACCTAGCACAGTACCAATCTTGTTGGTCAAGACAGAATCCGTCTGGTCGAGCCAGCCTCCACCACTGAGACCCTCCTTAAATTTGATAAGGATGGACTGATTACTCAACAGGACCACAAGAATTCGCATGGCTGCTGTGACTGTGGTGGAATGCAGATGTTCTTCCATAAACATCATAATCCAGTCAAAACCAAGTGTCTTAATTAGCTCTTCACAAGCCCTAATTAAAAAAAACAGAAAAAAAGAAGTCACATTTTACAGCATTTAGTTTCCTACTAGATAGTAAAAATCGGTGTCTGACCTCCAATACAGGGCAAAATTCAAGATCAGAAAAAGTTCAGATCTGTTGAAGAATTAACTGAATTCTTAGGTAAGTTTGTGACACAACAGGAAATGCTGCTCACCAAATCTTGTCAAATGGAACACATACAGTTTTGCAGAAAGGGAAGACTAAATATAGCTCCTGGGACTATTCAACTGAACGAGATTTCTCCAACTCTTGCTTTTGATAGCAAATGTGGAATGCTGAACTGGAAGCATTTATCCACAAATCATAATTTCCAAATACTTTTCATTGAGCCTTACACAGATAGAGAGTTTTCACAAGCCTTTTTAAATAAACTGGTATTAAAAAATGAAGGTTCTTTAGTTGGGATTTTTTGTTTTTTTTTCAATTAAGGGAAGAGTTGCTTAAAAATATTTGAAAGAATATGCTCTTTCTTTAATTTCTTTTTAGCAGTATTACTGAAAAACTTGAGCAGGTTCAGGTTGTATGTCAACCAATGCTCAGTCAATCGCTACATAATCTACAGTTGCCATACATTCACAAAATGCCTCCAACAGATTCAAGACAGCCTACTGGGCAGTTGCTTGACAGCTGTATTTTATGAAGGTTTAACTTGACAGTGTTGCAAAGTCTCTTCTCCAACTCACTATGACTCCAGTGCCTCATTAAACTATAATACCACGTTCCCTTCCATTAACAATCAGAAGCAAGTAATCTCCCCTCAAATCTACTACATACCTTCCTTTCCTGCTGATATTTACTTCTGTTGCTCCTAACTTGAAGCATAAGTTTCTACTAATGCTGTCAATCATGGTCTTATATTTTTCTTTAAAAAGTCAAACAAAAAAAAAAAAAAGAGTTGATGCAATAGCTGAAAGATATGCATTAGTTACACCAGCATCTGGTTTGTACTTGCTTAGTACTATTATTCTTGCTACCACAACTGACAACATACAACTCAATAATCATGTGTTCCATTTCTGCTAGCATATCCAAGGCTAATTCAGAGACATCTGCATAAATCACTCAGTAGTTCCTATAAATTTATATAATTCAACTAACCAACTTGAATGGGGGCTGTATAATTCTTCCCCCTAGAAGTAAAAACATATATCCTTTCTCTACTTCAAGTTTTTTTGTACTTACTGCAAATTAACAGTCGTCTTGTCTTTAGATGTATATAGAAGTTTCAGTAGGATATCTAAAAGCCTGTTCCGCAGTAGAATAAGATTAGCTGAAACAAGTCCTCCAAAATCATCCTCTGTTCCTAAACATTTTAAAAAAAAGAAAATCAGGCTTTTGGAATTCAGACATTTTAAAGGCTATTCATGAATTTCATACATAAAAATTATTATCGTCACACAGAGTTTGGTCAGTTTGAAGAATGGGTAAAAGGGAATTGCAGCTTCTCAGATAGTAATCTAAACTGAGGTGGTCCAAATTAACTAAGACAGTCACTGCTGGCAGGTAGAGACAGAAACAAACACTGCCTCACCCCAACCCAATCTCTCCCTCCCGACAACACGGTAGATAAACATTTTGGATTAAGTGACCGGGGGATGGGAATCCCAAGGAAAAACGTGATACTCCCTCCAAGTCTAAGAAACAAGGAGAAACAGACCCCCAGATTCATCATCGGTTGATAAAAAACACTTACTGCAAGCCAAGACAATACATGAAGCTCAGGAGTAACTTTACAGTTATTTTGTGAATCCCTCTTATTGCACCTTATGCTCTCAATGTAAAAACCATGTTTTTACATTATTTAAAAAACCCAGAAAATTACAGCTTGAGGGGATAAGCAAAAATGAAGACAGATAAGGGAATCTTAGAATGGTTTGGGTTGGATGGGATCTTAAAGATCATCTGGTTCCAACCCCACTGTCATGGGCAGGGACACCTTCCCCTAGATAAATGGACACTTTCTGGGCCAAGGTTTTGTGCCTAAGTCACAGACACAAACACAAAGCATCTTCTATGGCAGAAATACAGAGGAACTAGTGAAGACCAGTAACCTAAAAATTGCATGTCTTTTGGTCCAAAAGCTTTTCTCTCCATTCTTGTCACAGCCTGAATTTCTCCCCAGGGGTCTTCAGTTCCCCCAAGGCAAGCAAAAAGCAGCTCAGGCTGTGGTTAGCCTGGGAAAAAAAGATAGCTAGCCTGTAGTGAGATCACCAATCTGTACCTCTCTCCAATACCCACACCCTTCTTTTTCACTAAAAAGCACAAAATTAATCATCTTGGAACATTCAGAAGGAACAGGAGGCACATAGGGGGATAATGATGAATATGCAGACTGCCTAAATCTTGTTATTTGGGAAACCAAACCAATAAAGCTAACTTTAAAGCAAAACCAGTTTTCTTTCCCCAGTATATTCCCAAAGTGATACAAAAAGAGGATCTTTAGGCAATCCCTTCTAGCTATTTGGGTGACATCCACTATGGGACTAAAACATTTCTGTTCAGAAAGACTGATCAAAAATGCAGCTGCAGAAGCCTCTTTTTTTTAGGAAAACAAAAGTAGAAATGGTCCCCAAACTATTCAATATAAGCATTCTTGAAGGAAAGTAAAACTTCCTTTTTGGCCTAAAAAAATAACTAGACTGTCTTAGTCAATTCTTCCGCTTCCTCCACACCTGGAGGCCACAGGCACCTACTAACCCATTTTTGTCTTCTTGTTCTCCCCACAAAGCAGCAGAGATTCACTGCTGATCTGAAGTGAGTGGAACAAACAGAAAGAAACCATGTAGTGTTAAATGAAGGAAGCCAAAGTACATGGGTTTTGTACTGCTTTGCACGCAATACTGAAAGCTAAAGTACCACAACTAACTAGCAGCCAGATTATAACACAATTGCAATATTGCTAATGACACTATTTCCAAATTTTACATATTTAAGCACAGAAGGGATCACAAAGAATTTTGCTTCTACTGCTTTAAGCCGTGCCCTCACTTACCACTGTCAAGCTTTTCCTCGTTGTTTATTTCCATGACTACAAACTTCTCACAGACTGCGAATGTAGGTAAAGTGGAAGAGATGAACTGTCCAAACCTTGATGTACACAGAAAAAACATCATTCATTGATATGACAGCTGCACTCTCATCTATCAATAATTCACCTTAAACATAAAACCAGAATACTAGTGAGAGGGAGATACTCAAAAAAGTCAGCTTTATCACAACTCAAAGACTGAAGAAAACAGTCTCCATCTAAAGTCAGTAGCCAAAAACCAATTTAATGTGTAATAATTAATGGAATCTTTGCAGACAAGTCTGTACATAAAGGACTCTGAAAGTGCTAGGATTCAAAAAAAGGAAAGAGGGAGATATCACCAAGTCCTAATAAAAGGAATACCACAAGTTAAACCATTACAGCTTAACATGTATTATATAAACAGTGATTACTTGACTCTGGTATAACATTTATGCCTATAGCTTGAGGTGATGAAGTCATAGGTTTCCAAGACAAGACGATTATGCTTCTCAAAGAAAGGAGATGCAATATATTCCTCTTCTTTCTGAAACTAAGCTGAAATGGGCCCTAGGTAGTATAACTTTTCCCTAATTAGACATTATTTTTCATTTTATGTCCAGAAATGGTAACAAGGAACACTCAGGCATTCTACAATCTGTTTTATAACTATTTAATCATAAAATCAATAGTTTTATAAAACAAAGACAGGCAAGATGTTTATGTTGATGCTTCCGATACTTTTAATTGCACTTAAACTGAGAAGCTGAAAAGGTGACCATTTGTATGCAAAGAACTCCCAAACCCTGCATATTTAATCCATTTCCATTATAATTAAGGGGGAGATGATAAAAATTATCAAGAAGCTGAACTTATTTAAAAGCATGTAAAATAATCCTGTATGTATGAATCACAATTACTTATGTAGCTTTCATCAGTCAGAATAATACATATCTGACAGCTTTAAATATTGTTTTACACAGTGATGATTAAGAAAAAATCTTAAACTAAGCCTTTCCTGCAGGGAAGCAATCAAAGCTGTATTTTAACCAGAAGTAATAGTCAATGGTATTTAAAAAAAGTGCTCAATACTTCAAAAGAACAAGGGAGCTGCAATATAGCACCTTGGCTTTTCACCTGCAGAACATTAAGCCAGTTTAATCAGTCAGTCATACCTGGTTAGATACAAACAATTTAATACATAAATCAAGACATTAACAAAATTATTGCCTGTGGCTGGTTCACTGTAGCTCTCACAGGAAAAATTCAGTACATGAGCATTTCATGTTACTTACTCTACAGCAATATGACCATGGAGTATTTTTGACCAAGATCACCAACATAATAAACATAAGAAGGCCAGATTTACCACAGGTGTGGGTTACCTGAGCAAGTCATAGCTGCTAGGAAAGCCTTGTAGCAAAAAGCTCAGCACATTACTAATTGCAGCAATAGTAGGCTGGGATAGAGACATATCTCGAAGAGTCAAGAGCAGTCTTGGGATGAGCTGGAAGTCCCTCATTAACTTGGCATTCTTTGCTGCTTCACTGGAAGAAGTAAGGAAGTGGCAATTTAAAATTGGAGCATCCCCTACATATTACTTAAACCTGTAAGTCTCATTACTAAGCTGTCATTGCTTCATACCTTGACTCTGTGAGAAGTTCGATGAAGTGCTCAAATAATGACAGATGAAGCTCATAGGGTGCATGAAGCCACACCTGAAATACAGAATAAAAAATTATTTTTTTACACAAAACCACTTTATGATTAAAAACTGACATTAATATACCAAAAGTTATGAAAGTCTTGAAGAGATTAAAACTGTCTGTCCATATGACTATTTACCTGGCCATTGTACTCAAAAGAACATTGCAAGGTTTCCAATTGTTTGATTTTCAACTTCAAATAAATACTAAATATACCAGTGAAGAATAAAGCGACACATATCGGTACCAACATATTTTCTATAAATGTATCATGTTGAAAATTTTTTAAGAATTCTAGACAGAAAAGTTACATGCTCTCTGGAACGTCTCTTCAAACATATGATGCAATGACTCCAAAGGAGTTACTGGGATTTACTAGGCTGATGTGAAATGCTGTGTTAAGTTTATTTGGCTTATGCAAAGATTTTCTCTTCGTAAAATTAACTTCTGCCAAGATTAAACTCAAGGTCTTCCCTGATTTTGATTTTTTTAAATTTTCTTTTTAGCCAGCATTTCTTGTATACCATTTAAAATTATTTAGATCCTCTAAAGCAAAAACAAAAAAAAACACCTAAAATTATCAATTGTTCAATCAATACAAGTAATAAAAGATAAAAACAGAAAGTTGGCAGTTACAGCTGCAAATCTTAAAACTGACTTGCTATTGAACAAAACATAATTAATACTTGTGCTATAGTATATAAAACTGGCTTACACAAAATGCTTTCTTAGCATTTTCTTTTCTTCTAACCTTACCTAAAATGATCAGAATAAATCTTTTCATTTCCGTGTTTAGCATAAGAGTAAGATCATCTAATTTATCCAATTTAAGTGAAATGTTTGAGTCACTGACTTCTGAATACAAAAATATAAATAATTAAAAAAAAAAAACAAACAAGCCAAAACCTGAGGCTTTTGGGAAGTTTCTTCTCAGTGACTCATAAAAATAAAATAAATGTGCACATTTATTTTATTTTTAAGTCTCCTAAGTATATCCATTCTCCAGTTATTCTTGGTCTTCAGGGAAAATAAAAGATAGACATGAACTGAAGAATATTAAATTAGATCTTTTGTACAGTAGTTGCTGTCTGAGTGAGTACAGACCATTGATGAAGCTTCTCAGCTGGTTCCTTTCTGGGAGAAAGAAAAAGAAAGAAAGAAAAAGGCAGGATTCATATCCCACTGTCAAATGAGCTAGGCTGCTGAGCGAGTCACACTTCTCTGCTAAATAATTCATCTACCTTAAGAACTCTACCACAAACATTAGCTCTTGTAGATATTATAATAACTTTTATTAAGTCTATGTTTAATTTTGCGAGCACAAAGGAAGCATTACTGTAATTTAAAAGTTTTATTAAAACCTAGTTACATGATACTGAAGAATTTGTGTTTAGACATGGCCCAAACTTATTTCTCATTTAAACATTATGCCTCAAGTTAAAAAAAAGGAAACTTCGGTGTGTGACAAATTTTCTTTGTATTAAAACCCCACTTAGGTTAAAAGAGTGGTCCAGGTCTGCCCTTTTAATTTCTTTTATCTCTGTGCCATAATTATAGCATATCGCTGATCTTGGCAAGGTGGAGTTGGGTTTATTAAAGACCTTTAAGCTCTTGATAAAAGAAAGTTAGCAAGGGCAGTTAATTCTATTAAAATAAAGGCTATAGCAGCAGGACTATTTTCATAGACAAGAGTCTTGAATAAAGTTTCCAGGAGGGCTTTGAAACACTCAGACATCTAGAAAAAGGAAATGGCTAATTCCATAAAACCATTTGTGCAAAACAGATTTGTACTATTAAGTCAGTATCTTATTGCTGGATTAGTAGTGGTAGTAGGCTATAAATAAATAAATAAAAATACTATGTGAAACAGAAAACCTTGACTCAGCCTGTGTCAGGTATAGGAGCCAAAGGAGCAAACACTAAATGACAAGTTCTACACATCATTTATTAGCCTCTAGTACATTAGCATTTCCTTCTGAACTTCTCTCCTTTCCTTAATTTAACACAACAATGAAATATTTCAAAATTCGGCTTGCACGACATGTAAGTGCCTTACTATTAACTGCAGGAGGCATATAATAAAGTGATTCCTCTGTGCTATGTTGAAGGTTCACCTCCAGCTATTATTTTCAGTATGTCTTTCATGCCTCGATATATGTACTGCAGTAGAACAGACAGACTGAAAAAATTGCTGAACAGAAAACTGCAAAATGTAACTTCTAAAACAACAAAAAGCAGAAACATCTGTGGTACCCATTCATTGTTTCTACATTGATTCAAGCCAGTTCAGCAGGAAAAGTTACTAGTGATCTCGCTGTTCAGCTACTTTACTGTACTACATAAGAAATAGGAAGTTTTCAGGATAACAGCCTACTTTGTTGTTGCTCAATATATAAGGGCATGCTATCAGCATCTGGCTTAATCACTACCCAGCATCATCATCACTTTTCTGTGCATCTTTACATACTTCAAAATCACAGAGCAGATCCTGGAAGGCAGCAGAATTTGGAATGATGGATGTCTCGTGCCCACTATCAACAGTTCCCACCAAGGAAAAGGTCAGATGGAGAATGTGGCTGTTCAGAAGGGACCGTTTCTTCTTTAACAGCATTGCCAGCAACTTGAACACATAAACAAAAAAGGAATTAGCAGACTATGAATACACAACAATGTTGTCTAAGCATGAAGAATGGATATGTCTGTTTCTTTCAAGAAGGCCCTTAAACTATGTCTGATAGTTGATCCTCTTGAAATAGCTTGAAAGTGGCATTACAGTTGATTAGAAAGGAGCATATCTAGGACACCCTCCGGCTCAGAAAACATCTGTTCTAAATTTTAGACAGTATCTAGGCACTGAAAAAGTAACCATGACAAGATAAAACTGAACAAGCCTGACTTTCCTTTTCATTGCTGCCCTTTGTTGCTCTAGGCATCACCATAGATGTCATCCTTACAATCCTCATTTCTACTCTAACTTCTTAAAATCAGGGCTAGGAAAGAATCAATTGCCAAATGTACTATTACTATTTCTTGTCTTCTGATGCATACTTGTGAAACTCTTAACATACTGGCCTGTTCAGCTTCACCATCTTCCTTGAAACATTACTAAGGAAATAAGGATTTCTGGGAATCTCTCTCAAACCATGCTATTTGCTGAGGTCAATACAAGTGGAATGTAAGGTCATATGTAATGATCCACTGACTGCTTAAGGTTTAAAGAAGACACTGTCTAGGTCTGTTTGACCAAAGTAAGCCATGTCTGTAACAGGCTACATAGAATACTATGCTTATAATAACTATACTAGCCATTAGCATTACAAGGTTTGTAAATATGCTGCCCAAAACACAGAACAAACTTCCCCTTCCAGTAAAGCAGTCTTCACAAAAAATGTAAAATGCATTGGTCATGTGAAGATCTTTTCAAGTCAGTCAACCAATCCTTCTGCATAACTGATTATACTTTCCCCATCCTGATGGATAATTAAGAAGTCTTGAGCTTGAAAGCAAACAGCATCACTAACTATAAGGTCTGTGCGGTCCTCAAAATGATGCTTTCAGGAGTCTACTTGTTTAGTTTTCTTCATTTGTCTGTCCTCCTCTCTTGCTGGCCAATCAAGGAGACAGGAGCTCCCCGATCATGGAGGGCTTGTAGGGTTGGGTTCATAATCCTGGGAAAAGAATTATCTAAATGCCATAGTTGTGCTCTTCCTTGCTATTAATGAAGGCTCAGTTTCAGCAAAGCACCTAATGTGTACAATTGCTTAGCAAAACTTTCCACCCTCTCCTTTAAAAGCCACCCTAAATAATTCACCTATGACAATTAGCCAAGAGCTCAGTAAACTTAAGAGCAGAAACTCAGGTTAACACACCACAACAAGGAGTTTCCACAGGAACTGCTAAGACAGCCAGTGAAACTGAATCAGCCTGGTCTGTTTTAAGACTTCTTACATACCTGATAACCTCTGATTCTTTCCATTTCTTTGCTGGCTAGTGGATTGCTCTTTACCACACAGACCAAGGCCTTCACAGCTGCATATAACCCTTCTACATCTGATGCCATTGCTACAAGTCCCAAAATAGCAGCAGCTCCACCAATATACTGCAGTGTAGTGGCCACAGGCTTGGGGACAAATGTTCTTACACCTGAGCATAGACAGAGAAAATAAATAAAAATAAATCCTAATTCTTCTAGGAAATCACTGCGAACACATGCATTGATTTGCATTCTATCATTGTTTGAATTATGAAAATAGCATCACTAGAAGAACTTTGATACCTCAGAAGAGAAGGTGGAGGAAATACTGCACTAGAAAATAATTCATGACCTAGGGTAAAGTAATTAAGTATATTTTCATAATGAAGACTTATATAAACTGAAACAATCATCCCATGTTCGTAACAAAGACAAAAGAAAAGATAGTATGCCCACAACATTTAAAAATGTTAAAAAAAATTAATGTACCATTAACATTCATCAATTAAGTGACATCTTCTAGACCTGAGTTCTTATTGACAAGCAATTAATAATTTTGAAATATAATAATTCTCAAGTGCTCAGCTCACCTAAATATCCTATCAAAGCTGCACCAATGGAGCGTGCGGGTCCATTCAAATGCCCTGCTGAGTTATGTAGCAGCTTCACAGGTGTGGCATTTTCATGAGAAGAAATTGCCAGCTGAAAAAAAATCCAACAAAAAAAACAGGAGCTAAAGGGAAGGTTTTTTTTTATGCAAGCATAAACATGTCTTGTGTGTTTGCCTCCTGTGATTAAGAGTAACATATAACAAAATAGAACTATGGTAGAGTCATTAAGACATTCTCTAAAGTGGAATCTCCAGTCCCCAAAGTTTAAGGAAGATTAATCCAACTTTAAAAATAATCCCACCAGATAACAGAAAAGTTTAGGTTGAAAGGGACCTTTAAAAATTATCTATTCCAGTCCCCCTCCTTTGGGTAGGGAAATCTTCCACTGAATTAGGTTGCTCAAAGTGCCATCCAACATGAGCTTAAACACTTCCAGGAATGGGGCATTCACAGCTTCTCTGGACAATCTGTACCCATGTCTCACCAACCTTATTGTAAAATGTTTCATCATTATGCCCAATCTAAATCCACCTTATTTCAGTTTAAAACCATTGTCCTTTGTCCTGTGACTACATGCCCTGGTAAAATGTCTTTCTCTCTTGTTCTTATAAGCCCTCCCTATGTATTGAAAAGCTGCAATAAGGTCTTCCTGAATCTATCCTTCAGGCTGAACAACCCCAAATCTCTCAGCCTATCTTCATAGATGGTCTTTTGAATAAATATTTCATTGACTTTTAAGATACTCTGAAGAAAAAAATGTAAACCAATATTCTGGTTTCCAAATCTGAATCATGGTCAGAGTACTAAACTACCAGCTTTGTTCATCTGCAACAAGAGAAATACATTCTCCTGAATATATGTTCAACAATACAATTTTAACTGTTTTTCAAAAGGACTACAACTGTCATCTACATTAAAAGCCAAATGCCTCTAAAAGGTGCTAATATATGTAGTTATTAGTAACTTCAGGAATGCAAATAAAATCTAGGAGTACAATCTCTTAAAAAAAAAGAAATTAAAAACCCATAAATGTGATTATGGGCAACCTTTTTCACAAGTAGATTATTATTCCTGGTAGCCTTGTGAAAATTGCCTTGAAAGAAGCTAAAAGAAATGACAAAACAAGTACTAGGTATTAACCAACTCATTTCCCAACATACCTGTTTGGCAATAGCTTTACTATCCAACTTGTTGTAAACTTTCCTTATTTTTGCCACTGTAAATGAAGAAACTGACAGTGCATAGAGACCAAAGGAGACCTTCTCTTCTGGTACCAAAGATACTGGAGAGGGGCTGATTCCTTCAGACTTTGAATCTTTGCCTTAAATTCAAAGCAAAAAAAGTTCATTTCAGTAATAGCACTGTTTTTCTTTTCAGTTTCAAGAACAAATTATATCGCAGAATCGGTACAATATAGAGAATATACAGAAAGGTTTTACAAATAGCTGAGATGTGATACTGTCTTTGCATACTTTCTCACTGTACTGAAGAATACTTTGATAGCATATGAGTCATGGAATAAATCGGCTATTTAAGATAAATGGGTAATGCACAGCAAACATTTCCTTTCAAGAATGTCTACAATATCAACCTGTAAAAGCAACTGGCAGCTTGTGGCTTGGCCAAGCAATAGAAGATGTGGTGCTTCCTCATTTGAATTCTTGGAAGGCAACATTACTCCTCTACTCTATTTGTGTACAGCCTAAGGGGTTGTTCACTTTCCTTTCCACCTAAAGAAAACCAAAATAATCCAAAACCAGAGAACTATTCGGTACATCTGCATCTTTATGACAACAGGCTTTTTATAGTGGTTTGCTAGGAAAACTTAGTTGGCTGGCTAGGGTTAAACCATGACAGCATTGAAGAGAATATATAAATGTATCTTTAATACTTTATATCCACTGCTCCAAACACGGATGCTTCTTGTGAGGCACTGCAAACATTATGACTGACAGCTGTCTACAACACTCAGTCAGTGTGAAAAATCTCAGCACCTGAAATCTCAACACCGAGATTCACTTCTGCATCTTCACTGCAGGTCAAAAGGTGTCTACAACTCCAGTGAAACACATTAACAGAATTAAAAAAGCATGAAGGCTTCTCACCTAACACTAAACAAGTGAGAAGCTGGATGTCTACATCACTTATTGAACCAGAGTCAAGTCTCTGCCAAGTTTCAGAATTCTTAGTTTCCCCACAAATGAAATCCTCATTGGAACCTCACTCACACAGATGCCCTGAGAACATTCCTCTATTTCAGCAAAGAAAGGAATTCCTTCTGAACAAATAACTGCTCTCTGAGGGGTCTTTTCCCTATCAGACTCCTTAGGGTTTGGCATGGTGCACATAATGTGAACAAAAGCTGAGCCCCAAATAGAAGCCCTTTGTTCTGGAGCAGACTTCTCCCAAAATACAAAAAACTGAGCGAATCTTTGCAGGAGAAATACACTGCCACACTGGAAAACATCTGTATGTTCAAAAAATAAAGAATTCTTTGAAGTTACTCTGGCCTTTCCTGGTGAACATGGCCCTAGCATAAAGGCAGGAAGACCTTCAATTCTCAGAAGTGAATAAAAAAAAAAAAATCACATTCACAGAATTTGCTTTTTCGGTACTTAAAACTTGCAAACCACCAGTCAAAATGCCTTTCAGGAGAAAATATAACTGACTAGCAGATACCTAAATCCACAGTTGCTTGCCAGGTTTGTCTAGCTGTCAAAAAAACAAGTATGTGACAGACCTGTACATGACAAAATTCAATCCCCTAATATTTTTCATTCAAGGTGGACAAGGAAACCTACCTTCTTTTTCATGATACTTCATTCTCTCACAGCCTGAACATCAGTGACATTTGGGGGTGTGAGGGTGTCTGTCACTACTCCAGGGAAAGCTTTCACCATGAAAAGTAAAACTTTTTGCACTCTCTGTACTTCTCTCATTACTCACTGCCTCCTTTCTTGAGATGGTGACAGTTTCTCTCCAAAAGAGCTGGAGAGCGTTACGGTCCTCATGGGGAAAGACAACACAAGGACAAGACAGCTTGATATGTTCCCCATTTTTATTTGCTTCACTGAAAAGCCCTGTGATAGCCAGGTAAAGCAAAGAGCACGGGAAGACAGGGAGCTCTACAGAACAGGAAAATCTCACTACTGACAATGGATCTTACCAGAGCTAATGCAGAATCTGTTGTCTGAATATTTAAAAGCAGGACTATGGACACACATTTCTAACAAAGTTATTCCCATCTTTTTGTGTTCAATACCCCAATTTCAAACACTAAAACTAAAAAAAAAAATTAACAGAATTGCCCATATCTGTTTGCAACCAATGCATAAAAACTACCTGCTGCCACACAATCCCTCCTGGTTTGCTAATTTTTTTAACAGCTGACCTCCTTAGGCCCCTCTAAACCATGACATTTCAAGACAGCTGCATTTAAAGTACAGACTACATCACAGATTTGCAAATGTTATCACTAGAAACCGGTACGTTAAAATGCCTTTCCAATTTCACTTTCTACAGATAAATAGATTTAAGCATTTCTAACTGGTTTAAAACCAAAGTGAGGAACACAAGCACTTCTTTCATACCTCAGTATAAGAACTACCAGAAGTACATTAAAACAGTAATTTGGATTTCTATCATCCTTGTCAATAGAGCTACTAATCTTTCTATAAGCAGCTAGCTTTTTCTCTCTGCATACTTTCCATTCTTACCTCTTCTGCCAACATGCACACAAGAGATTCCACTACACCTAGGCCACATTACTAGCTGCCATTTGAACTGTACTTACATGGTACATATACTGCTTGAAAGCTTCCGACGTAATTTGGTCCCAGCTCATAAACGGTGCTGACACCTGGGGCGGGCAAAACTTCCTCCAGGAAATGTGTAGGGCCCAACCGCCACACTAATGAAGAGAGCTGGCGTTGTGCGGGTGGTGTACCAATATAGGCATAAACAGTGCTGACCACAGGCGGGTTGGCAGAACCAGACCCACTAGGACTGCTATGAATATAGTGAAGCTGTAAGGGACAAAAATATGGCAAAGTTATTGCGAAAGCATGGGTACTATGAAAAGAAAGTAGGCAGGTCAGAAATCCAGGAAAGCATTTTGCAAACCAGGGGATGTACCAAATGATTGCTATGTCATGTATGGTACCATACAGCAAAAGTCGGTGAAGAAGATGAAACAGAAGGTAAACGCAAAGATCAGAGGTTAAGTGGCTTTCAAAAGCTGAAGGTGTGTATGGAAAAAAAGTATGAGAACATGCCAGTTCTGTGCTTAAAAACGCTAATGAACTAGGCTGTATCTTGATTCTAAAACCATGGTGCTCTATGACAGTCATTATTATTTGCATAAAGCAATAAGATGATCTCAAAAACATGTGTTCTCCTTTTTCAACGACTGAAGACATGCCTTTGGTAACTATACTGTTCTGTGCTGAAGTGCAAATGTGATGAACTCAGTTTTATAAGATTTTCAGTTGGCAGTTAAGACAAATACTTGAGTAAGATGCTGGCCTATATGTAAGGATGATAACAATCTCACAGGCATTTTCTATCTTGTAAAAAATCTGCTAACAGCTATTGAATGTAATCATGTATGTATGGCCAGATAAGGGCTCATGTATTACTCCCATAAGAACAAGTGACTATAGTCCTCTTTCTGCAAAAGAAAGACTGAAAAGTAAAATTTGAAAGACAAAATATTGTTTTACCCATAGCAATATAGTAACATTTATATGTTTATACTATAGCAGTATAGTAATGCCAGCTAATTTGCACCCCAAACCAGGTTTAGCTTACACTCTTAAGGACCACCTGCCAGATGCCAAATGCTCTTTGGTCCAGAATACTTTGTGCTCAGTGGACAGGTCTGCAGTGCTCTTCACTGCTCTCTTAGTCTCCCAGTTTCTTCCACCTAACCACAAAATACTTTACAACTAAATGTGTTCATCTACAATCATCTAACAACAACACTGGACATCTCAGCAGCTACCACTGGCAAGGGGATACTATTTCTGGGGTGGCAAGAAGGTTGGGAAAGCTACAACCTGAATATATCCGCAAAGCTTACTCTGTAATCTCCCTGTTATTCAAAGATAGATCTGCTACATGGTCCTAGGATAAGTCATCTTCAGCTTTTTATGATACTCGTAATTAATCTGGTTAGCAGCATAGCCTTGCCACTCTTGCCTCACATCCAATGCAACATGTCCACTTCATTTTAGTGTTATTATTGCTCATGCCTGAGAAAGTATTTGTTATCTTCTTTTAAAAGGACTAGAGCTGGCTCTGGGCTATGTAGTGAGCAAAGACCCCTTTTTGCAAAGCTCCTCATTTTGTGGGTTTGCTTTGTTGTTGTTTTTCAGGGAAAAAGGAGTATGCTAGTTTTGCTCTTGTTTTGTATGGAGTTTGTGCATATATATGCACAGACAGAAATCTCTCCAATGAGTAAAAATGAGGATTTGAAAAATTAGTTTACCTTAACAGTGTTAATAAGCTGTCCATCAAGGTAGAGTGCAGCTGTGCTGTTCTTTAGCATGCCCTTACTCATGACCAGAACTAGGTGATGCCACTGGCCTTCCACAATGAGGTCACCACAACGGAAACGGGCACAACAGGGAAGAATTTCATAAAATGATGATTCTTCACTGAAGTCATCAACTAAAGGAAAAGTACCAATTAGTGCGCACCAGTAGAAATGTTATCAGAAACTTAAAATAGACAAATGCGTCATTGGACTTTCTGCAAAACAATCTACAGCAATACATTAAAGCCAGTTTTTTAGATAGCATGTAGTTAACAAAAATACAATTAACAAGATATGAACAAAATCATATGCTTAACAAGAATGACTTTCAAATACAGGAACTGAAAGAATGAAAAATTTTAGCTGAAATAACTAGTTTGCTCAAGTTTTTACTAACTTCCTCATGCCATCAGGCAAGTCACAGATCTTTTGTTGGTTTTCTAAAATTGTTTTTACAGCAGTATTCAGCAAGAAATAACAGATGTCTCTCCAAACCTACAGAGCTATATTTCACTTTTCTCACACTCTGGAGGAAAGATACCCATACTTCCCAGACTTTCTCCTAACACTTTTCCCTGCTTCACCATGGTCTCCTCCACAGGCCCTGCTACCTGCTCTAGTGTAGTCCTCTGAGGGGCAGCGGGGGGGGTCCCTGTGCGTGGAGAACCCCTCCCCTCCTGTTCTCAGCTTCACATCCTCAGGGTACTTTCTCTCATTTTCCCCCCTTGTTCCTCACTCCATGCAGTGTTTTTCTCTCTCTCACGTGTTTACCAGAGGCACCACTTGCCTGGCTGCTGGCTCAGCTGTGCCCTGCAGGGACAGCAGTGAAAGGAGTGGGAAACAGATGCCTGCCCTACAGACAGACCAACCCGCTCCCAGCCTCTCTGCAGTGGTTGCAAACCACAAGCTGCTAATCACCTATCTCCCAATCACCCATTTATACTCTTCAAGCATTTCCCAGGTCTGCCTTCACTAATGGGTGCTGAATTCTCTTCTCCTGAATGTTGAAATGAACTTCACTTCTCAGCACACAATTCTTTGATTTCTCTAAAAGGCATCCTTTAATATCATACCAGAGGGCATGATGAGTTTGCAGGTGCATTAGCTTCTCCATCACAAAGCAGAATGACCCATGCTCTATCACGCTCTACTTGAAAGCCCCCCACCTTTTCCCCCTAGACAAAGCTGGAAAATAAAATTCTCCACCAAGGAATACTTCAATAGAAAACAGGAGGTTTTTGTATCTCTCTTCATTCTTTCATATTGAAGGAAAAGAAACCACTAATCCTCCTACCTCAACAGCTGTCTGCACAAGGAGAACACTAATTTCTTTAGAAATAGCACGAGAAAAATGATAAAAGCAGCATTCTTGGAACTAATCTTCAGATACAAAAATAAATTCACATTCTTTTTCTCAGCCAAACACCTTTAAGCAAAATCACAAGAAGGATCCTTAAAACACCCCCATTTATTTTTACACTATACTCTCAGTATTTCCAGTCCCTGCACTGCTGGGCCTGCCATCTCAGTTCTTCAGGTACTTACTTGCTCTGCACTTGAAGGCAGGTACACCACCAAAGATGACTTATCCACAGCAGGGTGGTGCTCCCATAAAGCAAAATATCCCATTCAATTAAAAAATAGTCTTCGTAGTCAGAGACCTTCAGATATTCTCTGACAAAGCCTCTTCAAATCCAGTCTCTTTTAAAGAGTTAGACAATAGGGGCTTACAAACTAAAACCACACAATCTATAGCTCTAGTGCAGACTAAAGCAATTAATATGAAGATAAGCTTATTTCATTCTCTCTTACAAGAATTCAGTCTTCTGAGAAAGAAACTCCCATCAATATCTTTGGAATTTGAGAGATTTAGTTCCTTCCTTATACTATGGAGCTTCAGCTCTCTAGTTTTAGGTTTTGAACCTGACTTACACTAAGAGGAGCTACTGCAGTTTATGAGAGAATGTCCACTTATCATGAAAATAAGGAATATTCTACAACAGTTTGCTTTGCTATTTGGGATTTTAAAAATAACAACAGTTGTATGAATTCTTTATTAGGGTCTGCCACTCAAAAGGAAAGAACAGAAGCAGAAACAGATCTTTGATAACCACTTGTAACACATTGTGTTAGTCTGGTGAAAAGCTAAGCCTGAAATTTCTTAGAACACTGTGCTGATCCTCTCAGCTCTTCCACAGCCACAGTGCATAAATGGCCTGTCAAAACTGACTTGTTTTGGAGGCTCTGATTGAGGACAAGGCAGGAGACAGCTAAGCCTGAAACCCGACCACACCAATAGCTCTCTCCAGCAAATTCACTGGGCTCAGAGTCACTTAAGACCTTCACTGTACCTCCCGTAATTCCACCTTTGATGAAAGAAACTGAACAAAGTCTTTCTACAAAGTCTACTACAACCTCTTTGTGAAAACTGATCACAGGGTTAAAACATAAAGTGGAATAACTGATCACTTTCAGATAGATAAATAAAATAGATAAATAAAAGGCAAACACCTTTCAGAACCAATGATGTAATTCCTCCTTCAAATCAACTTGTGATTTTGGAAAAAAAACTTCTTTATATGCAGATATGGAATCTTCTTTGGAAATTAGAAAGTTCCTTGATTTCTACAAGAACACTTACATTTTGTATTTTTCCACTCAAAACCCATTAGGAGCTGGTGAAGCTGCAACTGAAGTTCCATCACACACAATTCTCCTAGATACTAGGTTCCAATTAAACTTCCTGTCGCATTCCCATAATACTGTCAGGATCAGATGATAACACCACCCAAGTCTTACCATAATTTTGAAGTAATTCTTCTTTAGTTGAAACAATCAGTGACCGGTCCTTTGCTGAGAGGACAATGGCAAGGCATACATAATGCTGCTCTGAGGAGTTTGCACGCCGCACTACAGTAAGAAGTCTCACAGGATGGCTATTAGGAGGTGTACTAAAATGTTCAATACAAAACCAAGTTGAGTAGCTTAAACCAGATGGTGGTGGGAAAAATCTTTCACCTAAAAACAAAAATGAAAGCCCATTATACAGCTACAGTAGCTAGTACTTAAGATATCTACCTGTTCCTTTTTTCTTAGCAGCTCAGTTGATACCAGGTGTGCTTTCTTCAGCCTTTCCTTCACAGACTTCAATATTATTTCTTTCATTTCTGAATCAAGCTTGGAGGAAAAGCCACATAAAGCTACACTGCAGGGGTTTCTTTCAAAACAAAGTAAAGCAATAATTGCATACTATTTCCTCCTATTCTAAAACCAAACCAACTCTGAAGCTGTGCTTGTTCAGAACAACCTAGTTTCAATCCCCTAGACAAAAAAGTGGAAATGGATCAGGCCCTCAGAAACTGCTAATATCTTGATGAGATTCTTCTTCTGTAAGTGTGACTCACTGAAGATCTCTCTACCACATACACCTGACCCCATTTCACCTCCTTGGGTGCTCTCACAGAATGAAGAGCTCACAGACTTCGAGCAGTATATAACACCAATTCCATCTTACTCCAGTAAACCTTCAACTTAGTTTTTAGACTTAACAGCATTTTTAACTAAGTAGTGATGTTGAATTAACCCTGCAGCACACCAGGTTCCTGTAAGGTAACAACCTACAGTGAACAAGCACAAGGGATAGCAAACAATTTTGATGGGACTTTTGTGACAATGTAACTACAACTGTAATAAATTCAGGCAAGAATTCAGCACAACAAAGCCACAAGTACACAGTTACAATTCATACCACAATTCCTATGCTCTTCACACTAGTACCTCAACTTCTTAATGCATCCAGTTTCATTATTCATACACCTTTCTTGATTACAACTTAACCTGCTGGTGAAAGCCTTGTATTTTAAAGCAATCACACATTTGGATTTTATATTGCTTTTCATTGACTTGGGGGCAAAAAGCAATCGGAACACACACAAAAAAGACTTAAGAAATTCTCAATTGTGAGTGTGTAACATCCAACATCGTAATATCACTTCACGGCTAACAAAAAACTATCAAGAGAACTAAACACTGGACACAAAACACTGCTAACAGTCATACTTGAGTACTTACCGGTTCCGATTCCACTGACAACTGCACCATCAATAAGTCCTGTTGTAACAGCATTATTTGTAGGTGCATTATGAGGAGCCAAACTTGGCAAGAAGAGGCAACTGTTAAAGAGAAGACCAGTAACACATCAGAGTCTATTAAAGTCAATATAATCGGAGTTCAATTCAAACTAACTATAGCCTAGGAAAATGCATCATAAGCACACAATCTCTCTCCTTGATTGTATTTATGAAAATTAGAAACAAATTGTCAAGATTTCTCTTTGTGAAGCTAAACTACCTCCAGTTCAAAGAGCTCTGGCAGGGTATGTCTTTGTTGTAAAGGCACAAAGACTTATGCTAATGTGGCTCCATAGCACAAGGGGCTCTGTGAGTGACCATAACTCGCTTCAGACTTTGAGACATTCTGGGCTCTCAAATAGACTGGCTTAGCTAAATATTAAAAGGATCTGGTAACTGCATACTAGTGTCCTTATTTTAAGTGTGTAAGCTCTCACAGTAATGTTACTGTGTAATGTTACAAATTAGCTGTTTGGTCCTTACAAGAGCCAGTGATGCTGAGGACACAATGGAAACAGATATGAATATGTCCCTTAGGTACTAAAAGATTGTAAGAGCCCAGACGGTTTCAGTGACAAGCCTACCTGAGCTCAAGTGAATCGCCACAGGAATTCAGCTTCCAGTTTGCATAAATTATCTTATCAGAGACAAAATGATTGCTCTTCCACTTGATGAAGAATCATCATTTTGTTGACATTTACACTTCAGCAGACTTGTGTAAGTACAATGTAGCTGAGCTGCCTGACAGAACTAGAAGTTATTTTGTTCTCATGTAAGCTATAAAGAGTTAACTTGACCACCCGTCTTGAAAGCAACAGCAGTCCATGGTTCTGGTCACTGTCATCTTCCTTTTGATTACAGCTCTCATTATGTTCTACTTCTTCCCTTTTGAAAATGAAAGCACCTCACTCAACAAGTGTTAAGAGAAAAAAAGTAAGTAAAGGCAATACTGGGTGCTAAAAGAAAAAATTAGTTAAGCAGTATATTTAGATTACGCCTCCAGTTTTTAATAATTTTTTTCCAGTTCTTTGAACTCAACATAGCTGCCTTCTCTGTTTTACTTGTATTTCCAAATTGCCCATTTCCACATTTCAAGTTCTTCAGCAATTTTAAGTGGGCTTCAGAACATATAGGCCATCCAAATAAATCCATGCACATAAATCCTAGCAACTAATCAGTTTCTACAAGGGTATGTTGGTATTCCTTTGTTTTAAAAGGCAGGTGAAATCCAGAACAGAGAGGGTGCTATCAACGTTTAGATACATACCTACTTCTACTTTCACAGATGGCAAGCAAGCATTTGTTTCAAGGCGTTAATGAATAAGAGTGGAAATTTATGTAGCTTGAATTATTCCTTTCCTTCCTACAAAGAATTCGTTTCTGGTTTGCAAACAGTCCATTAAAAATTACAAGTATTTCTCTGAAAGAAGAAAGTAAGAAAATAGTGCACTGTGCCCATCTTATTAGAGAGCACTGTGGGACCTTACCCAAACCCTTCAAGAGAAGTGTCAAACTCAATGAATGCTGGCGTAACTGACGATCCGTGAAGCCTGATATCATGTGGGGTTGTCATGGAGACCAAACACTTCACTCTCGTCAGGGGTACTGTGCTCCCTTCTGCTGGCTTGAGCAGGCTCTTGCTTATCCGATAGTGGCTGTCTTCATGCAAACTGAAGACACTGTCAGAACCCAGACCTTCCATTGAGGTAACCATGCTATCTACAGTAGAAGCCAAGAAAGAACACAGCATTGCAAAAGGGAGGCATTTTCAGGCTATTTACTCATACTTTTCAAGTACTGTTTCTAGGGCAATAGCTGAATTGTCAAACACCAATTGAAAATAAATAGAAATAAATATCCCATGCTTTGGAAACTATCAATTTCCTTTGTATTACCCTTTACTGAGACTCTCCTATGCTACAAATCAGCCAAGCTCTAAAACTCATGGGTAACAATAGTAAAGAGCACATGTGGAAGAGAGATTTGGATCAGCTGAAGCAATCTGATGGTTACAGATATTCAGTGGAGTTGTTATCAAACTGATTTATTGAACGACTGGGAAACAGATGTAACTTTCCAGTGTGAAAGTCAGAGCTGATGCGTAACTGCTGATAGAATATGAATTCTATCAGACACTCCCATGTCAGGATACCACCCAAAAATACAATGAAAATTTCCATTGCGTAATCATATGTCTGTGTATCTATAATCTAGGAATATAGTGAATATCCTATCAAAATACATTGTGAATACCTTCCCACAGTGTTATTTCCAGGACTAAAGCTGAAACTCAGTTGTTGTAGTGTCACCTCCTCCATTTTTTTTTAAAAAAGCTAATGTAAATCTATCCTTTTTCTTTAAAATTTTTAAGTTACCATGTGATCATAATTCAACACATGCTGACCACATGCTATTACAGATTTCCAGTTTACTAAGAAATAAACACATTAAAAGTGAGCAATGAAGTAAACCCATTGTGAATATTTACCATGAAAAATTAATGAATGGTTAAAAAGGGGCTTCTGAGTTTTAAATAATTAAGAGTGGGTATTCCAACCCCAGTTTCTACCTCTTTAATAAGAGAAATAATTACTACATTGAGATTCTGCCAAATTACATAAATTGTGCTTTTGTTTCTTTTTAATTCTATTTCTGTTTCATTATTAGTAATGTTAATAGCCACGTTCTTGAGTTTAGCTGAAACAAATGTAATTATGCTTTACTGTATGAATTTCAGTTATTTTAGCTGACACCTTACCGAACCCATGAGACACATTATATATAACCATGTGATGTTTAAATGAAAGTATCTGAGAAAAATATTTTTCCTTTTACTGTTAAATACTGCAATCATAGAATCTACTCAAGACTTAAAAGCAAGCTACTATCATACTTAATAGTTACTGTTCCTAAAAGTAAAAAGAGTTATAATTACCTCTCTGGATATATATTAAATACAATTACTACATCCCCTCTACTTTTAGAACTTTTACCAGTCAAACTGTTCTAATGATTTCACATTCATGCAAAGCCGGGGCTAAGTCAGGTTTTTACAGATGTGCATCTACAAATCTTATGTAAGTGTGCAACTGAGGGATGTCAGTTAAAGCATTCTTCTTGCACATTTCTAGCACTACAGCACCTACTTCTCATTTCTGGTTCAAAACTCAGTGAGCTGGGTTTGTGCACCCGGTACTGTTTCAACAGCTTTTTGTCCCAAGCTCCGCAATTCAAAGGATTTCCCAAGCGTAAAAATTCCCTAAGAAAGAAAATAAAAAAAGATTTACAAATAATTTTTTCTATTTATTTGCCTAAAATGACACCAAATTTAACACCATTTTTAAAGAAGACAGTAACGGTAATAAGCTTAGCTTTTAACTAATTAACTAATGCATAATTACAAGAAACACATTTAAACCATCCGGAAGTTTTGAACCCATGATCTCAAAAGCTGACATCAGAAAATGTGATAAAGCTCCCAACTTTCTTTTCTTAATTCCAAAGACTTAACAAGAGGCTGCCGCATCCTGTAGGAGAACATCAGGACACTCACTGATGCAAATTCAGCAAGCTGAACTCATGTGTAAAGGCAGATCATAGGCTGATGTAAGTGACCTCAGCTTTGTTTTTATCCCTGTGTCTTATTTGGCTCAGTGCTCACTACAGAGCTATTAACATCTCTACTGTCCTGGGTTCAGCAGTAGCAATCATTTTTCTCCTTCTTAGTAGCTGGTGCAGTGCTGTGGTTTTGACTTTCAGCCTGGGAACAGGGCTGACAACACCGATGTTTTTAGTTGTTGCTCAGTAATGTTTACTCTGACCAAGGACTTTCTGAGTCTCATGCTCTGCCCGAGAGGAGGGGAAGCTGGGAGGAAGCAGAGACAGGATACCTGACCCACCTGGGTTGCTCAAACTAGCCAAAGAGGTATTCCATACCACAGTACGTCACGCCCAGTATATATATATCGCTGCTCAGGTCAGGCTGGGTATCGGTCAGTGGGTGATGAGCAGCTGTATTCTCTTCCCTTGTTATTTCCCCTATCATTATTATTATTGGTGGTAGCAGTAATGGTTTTGTGTTATACCTTTGTTACTGGATTGTTCTTATGGGAGTTAAATTCTTCCAATTCTCCTCCCCATACCCTTGGGACTCCTGGGGGGAGTGAGCAAGGGGCTGCGTGGTTCTGAGTTACCAGCTGCGCTTAAACCATGAGATTTAAATATAGATAACTGTAGTATCTATATCTACAGCTACATAGGCTATCAATATCTATGCTTGTGATGTGACTACCAGCAAGCATGCTTCTTTGTAGCTGTGTCACAAGTGATTCTGCATATCACCGAAGTGAATTGAGCAGCTGTCCTGGTTGCAGGTCAGCCAGTCAGATACCCATAGGAGATAATACAATGAACTTCCTTATCCCAGCATCACAGGATAGTTTGGGTCAGAAGGAACCTTTACAGATCATCTTGTCTAACCCCTCTGCCGTGGGCTGGGACATCTTTCACTATACTGGGGTGCTTAAAGCCCTGTCCAACATGAGCTCGAAAACTTTTAATGATGGGGCATCCAAAGCTTCTCTGGGCAACCTGTTCCAGTGGTTGTCTCATGACTCTCATTGTAAAAAAGTTTCTTCCCTATGTCCAATCTCAAATCACACACTTTTAGTTTTAAACCCTTGCCCCTTGTTCTGTCACTAAAGACCCTAGTAAAATGTGTCTTGTTTTTAATAAGCCCCTTTTTATATTGAAATACCACAAAAAGGTGACCCAGAATCTAGCAAGCAATGCAACCATCATACAATTGGGTGGGTATTTAAGAAATGATTCAAAGTATGCTCATAAACTTTTCAAGCTTGATTTTCTAGTACTAGCATAGATGTACAAACCTACTTGCGTGAACATGCAGAAAGATCAACTTTTTAAAGCTACTTATCCCCAGATATTTCCAGACAACTCTTCTATCACATTCCTGCATTTCCTTCACACAAACTAAAGTGCTAAACAAAACTGCTGGCCTGAAGCTTTTCCAGTCTAAGGTATTTAACATTGCACAGAAAAGTCAAGGAGTCCATTCTCATGTTTCCTCTTCCTGAGGACCTAGCCAGGAATGGCATTTTTGATACCCTCTCAAGATTTGCAAAAAAAGAAAGCAAGCATTTAACTTCAATACAATCTCTGTGAAAAACACCAAATAGATTTCCCTGCTCAACACTTCTCCCTCTTCCCCAACCCTACAATTCCCAAAGTCTCCAGGGTTACATGCTGATTAACAGAAGTAAGACAGTCTATTTGATTAGAAATCAAATGGGATCCTGTGCAATCACTACCACACAGGGTAACTTTAGATTTCTACCAATCTGAGCCATTTACAGCCAGCTAGCAACAGTGCAGGCAGCTGCTCAGCTCAACTGGACTTCAATGCTATTGCTCTGACCTCAACACCATTGGCTGCAGTGCCTGGGATGCCAGCCTTTCAAACATCCTTTGGAGTGGAGGATGCAGTGAGTGGTCCTCGTCAGCCAGAGCAGCGCTGCATCTCTGCAGAAGCCGTGCATGGAGCCCAGCTTCACACATGACTTGCTGATTTCTCTCTGTGTGAACTAGAGACTGGAGGATATTTGCCACTGCCAGCTGGAGATCCAGTGCATGCTGAAATAAAGAAGAGCACACAACTTGAAAAGACACAAGCTGAGAAGGCAAATAAATGAAAGCTCATATGCATAATAATGAAAAGGAAACTATCATTGTCAATAAATACATAAAGCATCCTATACTTATATGTGTATATGTGTGTGTTGGGGGAGGGCGTGCACGTGTGGGTGTGTGAAGAGACTCTTCCATCTCTTTATAGAAAAGGGTAAGTTATATGATTATCATGATCACTGTAAAGAAAAAAATTCAGATAGTGATAAATTAAACTAATCTCCACTTTTCACCAGCAG
The DNA here is from genome assembly GCF_028554395.1 of Pezoporus wallicus. Taxonomy (NCBI): domain Eukaryota; kingdom Metazoa; phylum Chordata; class Aves; order Psittaciformes; family Psittacidae; genus Pezoporus; species Pezoporus wallicus. The sequence goes on along the minus strand of NW_026636884.1, from coordinate 836,719 downwards.
AAATGAGTGAGTTCCCTGTTCTTCAGGGAAGACATCTCCAACAAAAAATACTTAAGCAACTTAAAAAATGTCAGACAAAACCTTTATACAAATCATCAGTAGAGGTTTTGGCTTGGGAATTGTACAATGCAGGCAGTGCAATTTGTAACTTAGACCATATTCCAGCTATCTCAAACAGCACATATACACCAAGCTATAATGTCCAATCCTGTTTCCTCCTCATTAACACCTAATACATCAGGAAAACATGAATTAACCATACTGCTTGGAAACTTACTTGATGGCCATATAAGACCTTTCTTTAGATTTACATTGTTGCCAGGAGGTTGAAAGAGACAAACAAAACAGTCTATGAAGTAAAACAATTTCTATCAGACCTCTATGCCACTAGCTATTCATATCAGAGAATCACAGAATTTGGGTTTGGGTTGGAAGAGACCTTAAATATCATCTAGTTCCAACCCCCCGTAAACCTTCCACTAGACCAGGTTGCTCCAAGTCCCGTCCAACCTGGCCTTGGACACTGCCAGGGACGGGGCAGCCACAACCTCTCTGGGCAACCTGCTCCAGTGGCTCAGAACCTCAATTCTTTTGGTCTGTAAAACATACTAGTTTCTCAGCAAAAACCGAGAGGACATCATCAGTTTTCCTATTTCCCATAGCCATCCTTTTTCACAGTCACTCTCAAAGACAGTAAAATTTTTCCCTACCTCTGGGTGTGTAGCTGATCCAACAGAGGCCAGAAGATCCAACATTGCAAGCATAGCACCAGGGTGGATAATAACTGCATCAGAGCTGTGTATGGATGTAGGTCCTGTTTGGAGTTTCACATCAGCTATGTTTTTCTGAGGGCAAACAGGAGGTGTTGAAACAGAATGATATGCATGCCTGCAGGATAGAAAACATCCCATGGTTACAACACCCATCTGTTATGAGCTTTTAATTTTTCAAACAGCTGTGAAGTTGAACTGTCTATAGACATTACTGCCTTCTCCTCCCTCAGTCAGACCAAGTGCTTTCCTCTTCTCAAACCTGTTGGACATGTTTCCCCAAACACAATCTGGAATTGTTTCAATTTCTCAACTATGTTTGAATTCAGATGTCTTTTTCCCCAGGTGCTACAGAGATTGAAGGTTGCCTTTATTGCCTCCCTCTTTTCAGTCTAGTTGCAGTGGCAGCACACAGCAACATCAGCATTCAAGCTACCGCTGTGCCTCTTCTAGGGGCTGAATGGGTTTCTCCCCATTTCCTTTTCATTAACAGCTGATTATAAAAAGGGCTACCACAGAATTCTTGGCAATCTCTAATTAGCCTACAGGAAGAGAAAGTTGGTCTCGGTGTATATTTGTGCCAGCAGTCCATATGCTCTCAGTCCATGACTGCTATGGCAATTTAGTTTTACAGTAAGCTGCTTCAGTCAGATCCAGGGAAAACAGGCTTTGGCACACTGGCTTAGAAGCAATCACTTGTGCTGAGAGCTGTAGACACATTGCTCATTGAAACTCTGAGGTATCGGCTTGATGCCATTCTTCTTTCAGCACACACAAACAGACAAACAGCATGAGCAGCTTACTGAACATATGCTTTCAAGATGGTACTTTAGAAGCAAAAGTTAGCTCAAAAGACTCATGCTCACCACAGACAAAATCTTCCCAAAAACCCAACCAAACCCATCCATATTCTCACAGTATTTATCATATATGCTTATTTGTAAGAAGAAACAAACTATATAACAATATTTCTTGAAGAAATATTGCCTGCTGTTTTACAAGCAAATACAGCTAAAAATGGTTCCCTTCCTTATCAGACCACCTGAAAAAGGCATTTCCTCTCTCCTGTTCTCAATGATAGATGTCTACCTAAGTCCTAACCCTAATAGAAATAACACTTAGAGACTCACTATGCCTCACCCATTAGGCACTTCCAACTAGGAAATCTGCTCCTGTGAAAAATAGGACATAGATGGGAAATGAAGAAGGCTGCAAGTGCAATTCTGTCCTAAACACCTTGAAGGTTACATCTCAAACACACACAGACTGCAAAGATCAATGTCACTTGTGGGGGAAGGCTGAAGCAACGGGTTACTTAGCCTAAGAGAGGACACTAGGAAGCATAGCATGATGTTCTTGTGCTGGCTGGAAAACGGGCTGGATAAATAATGTTCCAGCAAAAGCATTCCTATTGAAAAGGCTCATGGCAGATCAACAACTGGCATCTGAACAATCCAATGGCACTTTTTAAAAGGCCATTTTTGAAGAAAGATGAAACTACTGATGCTTTACTTATTTCGATAATATTTATAGAAACATAAAATAGTATAGCAATGCTATTGTAACCAATCACATAAAAAAAAAACTTACTAAATCAATTTTCCTAGTGTTTTTACAATCTCTCTAACCGTCAATTTCCTAAACTTCTCTAGGAGACTCACCAATTGAAACATCTGGCAGATATAGGAAGGCTTTAAAATACTCTTTTAAAACTAAATGGAATTAAGTACAGCAGAACCACCAGTAATAATATTATAGAGATGTTATCTCAACCCTTTTGTCTGTTGTAAAATAGACTGAAACACAGGCAATTCTCATGCAACCAACAGCCCTCCTTTTCATCTGAAGAAAACTTCCACCTCTTTCCAATGACACTTTGAGTGTCTCAATGCAAGTTTTACAGCATATAGTTTAGAAACTAAATACCCACATAAATTTAAGAATGCTCTTCAGTCTAGTAAAATTCCACTCCCCGATGCATTCTTGAAGATCAAGCTTCTGCCCACTTTCAAGCACAAATTTTACCTTTAACATCCTGAGCTGCACTATCACATTCACCTCATGAGGTAAACTGTGAGGATAATAACGGGGTAGTATATAGAGAAAACCTAATAAAAACCCAAGTCATTGCTCAGTATGATTCATGAACAAGCATGTGATCCTGGTCTCAAATGGCCTTGACTTCAACACGCTATACAACAGACTGAGAAGGGGATATAGTCAAGACTAGGCAATTTGCTTTTCTGCTAGCAATCTAAGTAAAAGTTGTGTCCTTAGAGCATGTATTACTGAAAGTTTTTCACATAATTTTAAAATACCTTCTAGGTTTAGTTTTTCCATATAAGGTGTACTTGCATTAAAACAACAACAAAAAGCAGTTCAGAAAGCTTTCTCTAGACAGGAACAAGAAAATAGACCCTACAAAATCCTGCCAAAGAATTCATTGAATGTTGCAGGTTACAAAACCTGTAATAAATTTAGCCATGCTTATACATTCTTTGTATGATCTGCTTAAGGGAGAAGAAAGGAAGAAGTGGACAATGGAAAAAGGCAGTGTACTGAAGATGACAAATATAATTTAACAGAACCTAAATTACATAATTAAATACAACCCTTGATGAGAATTATAACATTTTCACTTCAGAAGAAATAAGTAAAATTCATTGTAGATAAACCCCCTGCATATCATTCCCCAAAAGTGATAACCATCCAAATTTGTAAAAACAAAGGCTAAAAGTATTTTAAAGTCAAAGCTACATTCTATTCTGTACTTCACCCTGCCAGGCAGCCTCTCAAAAAAAGAAAAGAAAAAAGAAAAAAAAAATTTTTTTTCAAAATTGTGAGAATGCCCTGTTAAGGCTTTTCTGCCAAAATTTACAGCTATCAAACAACTGGCAAAGCTGTAGTTCTTGATTCAAATTACACAGTGTGGCTGGAAGAACAATGTATTCCCAGTAGCAGGAAGGACAGCTGTGTACCACTATCCCAGTGCACAAGCTGGAGAAGCCCTACCTGCTCTTTTTACAGAAAGGGTAACATTTGGAAGGCACCATTTCTCAGGGAAATACAAGCTTTGAGAAGTGGTAGACATGTCTGAGAGAGAATATTAGCATATTTATGTATCCAGAACCATTCTAGACTGTGTGCATCAAAACCAGAAGTGTACTATTTTTTTGCAAGAATTGCTCTTTTAGCCAAACAACACCTCTCCCTGAGGCACATCTCTTACGAGTTAAAAGGCAGAAAACCAGGCCACAGCAGCAACAGAGATCCCAGGAAGCAAAGTAAAGGAGACAGAAAACAGTAAGAGAACAGCAAACACTTCCCTCAGAAGAGTCAGCTTCAACAGAATCTGACCACATCTGACAGCTAAAAAGAGGAAAAAAAGAAAACCAAGTAACATTGGACTACAAACTCCAAACTGCTTATTTTTGAAAGTAGAAAGATCCCAGGTACTGGCACTGAATTCACTAGGAATGACAAACATGAAGCTGAACAACTGTGAGAAAGTAGACAGCTGATCAAACAGACTTTTTGAAAGCCCTAGCCCTGTCTATTTTTTAATTGAAAATAGTCTTTTACAAAAGAGATCTGAAATGTAGCCCAGACCTGCATAATCATTATTTCTGTCCACTTTTGCTTTGAGTCTTACACAATTGTTATTAGGCAAAGGCCTTTTTTGCTTGTGAAGATCCAAGTCAAACATACTCCTTTACCTCAGAAAGTACCCACATTAATATACTAGTGCTTACCTGAATTGCCCAAAGCACCCCACAGGGATACTGACCTTTTAAACTATCCAGTATTAAAAAGGAAGACTAACATATCTATTCATACACACATTTATTTATATTTTAATTACCAGGCTGCATCAACTACCCATGCGGTACTCTTTCGCTCATTACACCCTGAAATCAGCTCCTGTTTGGCAGGCACTGGATGGGTTCTGCTTTGCATACCCATATGTTTGAGTAATTAGAATCATAGAATAGTAAGGGTTGGAAAGGACCTTAAGATCATCTAGTTCCAACCCCTCCCTGCCACGAGCAGGGACACCTCACACTAAACCATCTCACCCAAGGCTCTGTCCAACCTGGCCTTGAACACTGCCAGGGATGGAGCATTCACAACCTCCCTGGGCAACCCATTCCAGTGCCTCACCACCCTCACAGTAAAGAACTTCTTCCTTATATCCAGTCTAAACTTCCCCTGTTTAAGTTTTAACCCGTTACCCCTTGTCCTGTCACTAAAGTCCCTAATGAAGAGTCCCTCCCCAGCATCCCTATAGGCCCCCTTCAGATACTGGAAGGCTGCTATGAGGTCTCCACACAGCCTTCTCTTCTCCAGGCTGAACAGCCCCAACTTTCTCAGCCTATTTTCATACGGGAGGTGCTCCAGTGCCCTGATCATCCTCGTGGCCTTCCTCTGGACTTCTTCCAACAGTCCCATGTCCTTTTAGGTGAACCTGAGCAGCCATGCTAGTTACCCCTGGGAGAACAGCAAAATGTAGTAAAGGAAAGAGCAAGCCATAATGCTAGAGATTAATATTGTGAATGAAGCTGTAAAAAGCCTCCACAGAAAACAGTCACAGAATGACTGTATTTTCCACACATGACACCTACACCTCAGATAACCCAGTCTTCCAAATGTTGTTTTGGCCTTCAAAAGTGAATGCCTGCCTAACCTGCATCTTCAGATAACGAATGGCTACCCCCTTCCCTACAGGCTCCAGGAAAAAAAATCTCCTTTTCATCATTTGCACAGGCCTTTAAGTCACATTGTAGGTGGATCAGTAAACATTTTTGTTTGTTTTTAAAGAAAAAAAATAAACTATCACACATTAGGATGCAAAAAAAAAAAAAAAAGATAGTAGCTTGGTAAGGAACGTGGGTACTAGGATTTCTGAATTGTGCCATTTGTGCTTTCTTTCCAAGCCTTTTAATTTAGCATGCCTCTACATCATTTGGTATTCAAGTACTGACAGATTCATTCTCAATTTTTAATTCTTTGCAATTACTAATAAATGAGCACCTTCACAAGCCATCCACCTTCCTACTGAAAGTACCTTTTCTTGAAAAATTACTCAAGCAAAAAGAAATCCTGCTGTATTACTTGATCTACTAGCACAGTCTGAATTTCTTTGAACTGCTCCTGAAAGTGCCATTTATACATCCCTTAGATCATTTCTTCTACTAGACCTTATTTGGTTTTGAATCATGAACTTAAGTGTAAGTGCTTCAGGAGTCTGGAGACACCTCTAATCTCACCCATTAGCATCACTACCTAGGATTCACTATGAAATACACCTTTACATTTATTTTATCCAGTAAATACACAAGCAAAAAAGCACACTTTGGGAAAAATAGCAGCTTGAGAGGAAAGAAAGAGAAAGCACAAGCCAAGAAACACAACAGTGAGAGAGAAATCAGAAGCAAGATCAACTTCTCTTTGAAGGGTCGGTACCTTTTCCTGGACAAAGCTGGCGTACCCCAGGGAGAGGGGAGAGAAGTCTCATTTGTCAGGCAAGGAGGGATCTGTTCTGCACGACTACAGACAAAACAGACAGGGGTAGGACAGATAGGTTAGAGAAGAAACCAGAGGCCATAAGCTTATTAGTTTTACCAAAGCACCAAAAAATTCATTACTGGGATCCATTCTCCAGAAACAACACAGGCGACAAAGGACACTGCTGAACGACACGCATCGGGTAAACATACAGGCATGCAAAATATGTACTTGTTTCATTGCATGATGCTGCAGTGCTTGTTCATTACTCTGCAAAGGTTTATTGATATGATCACACTCACGAAACAAAACATCTTCTAATGTTAAACAGTGAAAATTGAGAGGAGAAAGTAAAGCCTCAGTAAATTAACAGTTAGGTACCATTTAACTAACATGGGTAAGAAATAAAATCAAAGTCAACTTAACAAATAATGATGATCAAAAACTCTGAGAAAAAAGGCAGGATGCAGTTATTGAAGATGAGAGAAAAAAAAAGGAACTTAAAAATGTATCTTATACAACACCACCATGGGATTTACTTACCACATTGATTCCTCATACTCCAGTTAGTCAATGTTATATAGTATGTACAATGCATTCTTAATACACATTTTCCTTACCCTATCTGAATGCTTTAATAATACTTTAAAATTCTACCAAGTAAATTGATTTCTGTGCTTGGCTTTTATTTGTTTTGGAGGGGTTTTGTTTGTATTTTTTGGGGGGGTGTGGTTTGGAGGTTTTTTTGGTTGGTTGTTTTTCTAAACAAGAGAAAAGCATTTAGATTTGCTGCTTTGTTGGCAAAATGTTCATTAACAAACCCATGAAGTTTGCATTTTATTAGTCACTTAGTTTAAGAAGCCTGAGCAACTGGCAGCTCTATTAATATCTCAACATACAGAGACAATGCTTGGAAAAATCAGACCCTGTGTTATACTAACTGGGTGGCCCATCTTATTAAAAGAGTGTCACATGCATCAAATAGCTGGGGTGCAGAAGCTCCAAGGCTCCAGAAATGAAGCTTAGGTCTGTGTTTTACTGTTTTGTACTTCAAATTCTGTGAAAGAACTACTGCAAGACAAGCCTATTATTTTCAATGCATACTTCAGTAAGTTTTGTAATTTTGAATCAACTTTAAGACATACATTACTGTTCATTTCAAATCTCAAGTATAACTTAAATTCTAGTTGTTTAACACTGTGTCTCCCAGTTACAGACTAGCCAGAACTTTACAGAATGTGCCAATCCATCAAAATGTTCAGTCTATGTGCGTTTAGTAAAGAGGAAAGGAGACTGAGGAAGAGACCTTAGCACTCTCCACAACTGTCTGAAAGGAGCTTGTAGCAAGGTGGGTGTTGGTCTCTTCTCACAGATAACACAAATTGGACAAGCGGAAATGGCCTCAAATTGTGGCAGGGGAGGTTTTGATTGGATAGTAGGAAAAATTTCTTCACAGAAATGAATGTCAAGCACTGGAATAGGCTGCCTAGGGAAGTGGTGGAGACACCATCCTTGGAGGCATGCAAAAAATGTATAGCTGTGGCACTTAGGGACATGGTTTAGTGGTGGACTTGGCAGTGCTGGGTTTATAGTTGGATTCAATGATGTTAAGTGTCTTTTTCAACATAAATGATTCTATGATTTTAAATCTATCATGATATTATCTAATTTATTACTTTAAAGTCCCATATAAAAGGAAACATGAAGTTAAGGTGTGAGGTTCAACAACCAATTTTTCATTTGACTTAATAAAAGCATAAAAATCTAGTAGTTCCGTATCATAAAGCAACCAGACATTCTGCCTATCAACCAATAGGTTGCTTCAAGACATCATATATAATAAACTGACATCTGTCTTAATTGCTGCCGTGATGAAAACATTCAACATCAGAGAGAACACTGCATACCCTGGAGAATGCAAGCAAGCTAAGTCAATATTTGGTCAGATGTTGACACCTTATATTCCTCTTACTGGAGTGAAGGAACAAAGAAATAGATTAACATGGAAATACAAAAGCTTGCAATGAACATATCTGAAGAAAAATACTTTGGGGATCATCAGGGTGGGGCAAGAGGAAGGGCAGGAGGACAGAAAAAAGAAAAAGGGGGGAGAAGCAAAGTTCATACCTGTCAAAAGAGTCTGTTGCTACCTTGTAGAGGTAAATAAAAAGTTTGCTGCAGTGTCTTAGTGTAGGTGACACAGAATCCAGGGATATTAGGTCATCCTCCAAAAGTCTTTGAAACAGTTGTGTATTTGAAGGGAAGACATTCAAGGGACTTATTTTTCTTAAGTCTGAGAAGCAGCCAAGTAATCGAACAGCATCTGCCAGTTTTTCATACTGGATCTCTGTTTTGAAGAAATGAGAGTTGGCTGGCTCATAGCGCATTGCTGCAGTCAATGTGCAGAACACAGTGTGAAGCAGTTCAAACACTTGATTCTGGTTTACTTTCTCCCAGCCATTCTTAGGTGGTGAGCACAAAGACCTTTCCATAGCAACGAGTAAAGATGTGACATACACAAATCCACCAACTTTTCTAAAAACAGTTCTTGTGCGGTGACTTTCTCTCAGCACCGAGAGCAGGGCCTACAGACAAAACAAACGATCAAAATGAAGAAGAAAAAAAAATAAAGCAGCAGCATTACAAACAGCTTGTAAAAAGGTAAAATGTTTCTGTTTGATATGCTAGGAAAATCCTCATGTCATTGGTCAGAACTTGGTAATGCCTGATGTCTTCGAGGATCAACTGTCTACTGCAAGAGTCCCCATCCTCAAGTTCTCACAAAATAAAAAGCACTGCCCCCAATTTAGAAATAAGAAATTAAAGGGATAAATAAACCTGCCAACAGAAAAGACTTGACCAAGCCTAGAATGGAACCAAAAATCCCCAGGTAATTCCCTTAGTGACAAGGGAGAGAAAGGAATCTACTCTGCTATCACACTTCACAAACAATTTCAAATAGGGTGGGCAAACAACTGCCTGTAGCAATGACAAATCTGAGTCTTGGAGTATCTTAACCAGGTCTCCCAGATATCTACAATGTATAAGCACCTAGCAGCCACAAAGCCACAAAAACACTCAAACATAATATGCTGACTCAAAACGTCAGCAAAGAGCTAGCAAAAAAACACCCCCCTTAGTTTTTACCCTCCCTCTATAATAAAACCCATAAATCTCTGAATTGAGTGAAACTTGATTGTAGGAGTTGCTCTTTAAAAATAAGACTGAGAGATACAAAAATGGATAAAACCTTACTGGCTGAACAAATATAAAGCCACAGTACAAACAGCAGAAACTGCATGAATCTAGGTACTAGAGAGTAACACTAATTTATCTGTGAAGTCAGGGAGTGGGAAGCCTATCCACCCAATCAAAAACAAACAAAAAAACAGCTGTCATGGGAAGTTTGACCCACATGAGAATATGGAATATAGAATAAAAAGTCTCTCTACATGAAGCACACAAGCAGCAGAAAAACTCTACTGATAAAGAAAAATAGGCTAGGGGGCATCTTCCATCCCCAGGAGTTTACTTCTTCAGAATCATGTTTGGGTTTATTTAAGTATTCAGAAGATGGGCAGCAAAACAGTAACTACCATTCCTTTGAAGGCAGTATCTCGTTTCCTGTCAAACCTGGATAAACAGTAAGAGACACATTACTGCACCATTCTGGGTTGTCAGTCCCATAACCAAAACTTCTGAAAACAGCACCAACGGAAAATAAATAAAACACGAAAGATGAAGGACAGAAACCTGACTTTGGATATTGAATCTGCTGGGGAGCTACAATATTCTTTCTCTCCTCTAAAGTACCATGAATGAGACATGCTCAAAAAAAACCTTGAAGACCTCGAGAGACAAAACATGTCAAATGAATCATTGTAATACTTTTCTTTCTGTCTTTTGGAATAATATTAAGTTACTCATCTGCCAGAGAAATATTACAGCTCCTTTGAACAGAGATGAACTTAGATATCTCAGAGCTCTCTCCAAAAGACTCATTTACTTTATGCTACTTGCCTCAGATTTTTTACCCTAAAATAAGTATGTCAATTTAGAAAAATAACATTAGCTATTCTGAGAAGAATTTATGGGTCTAGATTAGCAGCCAAAAGACCTTATATGACAGAATAGAGATGATAGTCTTCTTCCTTCTCCACTCACAACCTTACTTTCTGAACTTCTACTGTTTTGCTGAAGTAAGAAAGTTCTTTGGCTTTATCTTCTGCTATGGTCATTACAATTTACATTTACATAAACTAATTCAACATTTAGAAGTAGCAAATTAGTAAAATAAAGTAATCCTGCCACAGGAAAATGCAAGCCTCCACTGAAAATCAACTTACGTGTTACATGGTTGTTTTCTCGTCCCCTCACGTATTTTTTTTTTTTTTTTTTAACTAAATAATTCTCCACCAGGGATTATTATCATAACTCTAGAACCTCATTTCCTATCCACTGAGGCTGATTACAAGTGATGATGCTAAACACACATACTCACTTACTAGCCTTCATCTCTGATTCCGAAACCTGCCATGGACAGATGGAAGAAAATAAAAACCATGCATCTAATTTCAGCTCCAGAGACAATCCACATTAAGTAGCTAAATACCATCCATGCAATCCAATGCCCTTCTCAGTGTTTTCTTTTATAAAGAGTGGCTTAGGAGAAAGAGTCATCAGCAGTACTTCATTTACCCTTAAAATGTCCGTTTTCAGCTGCAGTTCTGTAGGTGGAGCCGAGTGCATCAGTCCCAGCAAAGTGCCCATATCATCTTCTCCACTAGGTGATAACACCAACTGCTGGATGATCATCAGGGCATGCTGTCGGCACTGAGGATACTTAACTATGTTGTGCACGCATCTCGCACCACCAAACTCCCTGAAAATACCTACTCAGAAAGAGAGGGGTGAGGATAAGCACGTAAGAAGTATAAAAAAATGCAATCAGTAACAAATAATGACAACAAAACATGAAAGGTGCTTATTTTAATTTTTACAGGTTGAATGGCAGGGGTTTAGACCTATGGATGCTTAAGGACTTAGAACTATTTTTCCTCTCCTACCACAAACAAGAATAGAACTTGAAAGATATTCTTCTGGCAATATTTTTCACTAAAGGTGCTGAGTACAAGGACACAAAGTATTGATACATCAGTTCCAAGAATTTCCTTTACTTCTGTTACTCCAACAGTAGTTATTCTTTTCATGCTAGAGCTCAGAGAGTCACAGAACAAAATAAAGAAAAACATGAAAACCTCCATCTTTACTGAAGACTATATGCTATTTTAGTTAAGGATAATGATTTTATTAAATTTAGTTCATTGCCAAAAACATAACTAGCCTGCTTCTGGACAAGATGTGAAAACTAGGAGCATTGGTTGAGAAGTGAGTTGGCCTATCCACCAGATGCGTAAGATTCTGCAGTTTTCTAGTGGCAAGACCTATCTCTGTAGAAATAAAGTTTAAGTAAAATAATAGTTTTCAAGCTAGCTGGTGACTTAGACGAACACGTGCAATATTAAATGAAAATTAAATGAAAATTCATTCTGAAAACATCATAAAAACCAAATTAGTATATGGCACATATAATGTTTTTAGTAGTATCAGCACCTAAACTAATTGTTAATTGTTAAAGTAGCACCTATGTTAATTGCTGAAGATTAAATTTGAGTAGGGAAATGGATCAATACTGCATTACTGCATCAAAGGTGTCATTTTCCTTGTGACCATAAACGAAAGAGCAGTTTAAATGACCAAGTTCGGGATTAACAAGCTAGTCAGGACAATGATTATTCTAATCTACACACACAAAGCTTAGTTTCACTATCCATTTTCTATTTCCGGCCTCCTTCTTTTTCTGACGCTCTTTGGATGAGATATGGACTTAGGCAAGGCAAAAGGAGAGGCTTCAGACCCTGATACAGTTAAATTGGTTGTATCCCTTTACAGGCAAAGTGCATCTCCTTAGGGGTCAGGTCTCCTATTTTGAGAGAGACTGAGGTAACATTTTATGCTTCTTCCACTCTCGGTGTAGATTCCCAACTATCCAGTGCACCTGTCTTGGTCTGGACACCCAAATTTCTTCTTTGAAATTTGCTTATCAGTTAAGCAATATTCAGAAAACCTTATCAGAGATACCAGTTTAAGATCAGAAACCAAGCTTTGAGTGTGGTATGAATCACTGCAATTCTGCACAATGCCTATTTATGCATCTGTGATGACCTAAAACCTCTGCTGGCCTCTGGAGACAGTGCCACTGGGCTCACATCTCAGTCATGCTGCACAGAGAGCAAACACAACGTCTTTGAGAAATGGTTTCTTAACGCCTGTACAGCTCTGTCATACTCCTCCACTTGGAGAGCTACTGATGAAATGAGGCTCCTGAACTTCCCAGGAGTCCCCAGAAACAACATCTGTGGCATCATCCCAGAGTTGTGATACAGTTTACACTACCCTCTGTGTTTCTCTGGTGGATACTCAGAGATTAACTTGGCAGTGAGAAGTAGCAGTGAGGTACTGCTGGCTGCTTCAAGCTTCTTACAATTTAATAGCAGCCAAGGATTTCTCACAAGTCAGGTGAGTTCAGATCACAGTCCAAACCTCACAGGAGCAAGGCTCAGGTACCACAGATCCTTATACCACACAGGTACATATAGTCCAGTCCTACGGACAAAGACCTGCCACTTCTAAAATAGGGGGTATTTCCAGACCTTCAGAGATGCTATCATCATATACTTACACCACCACATCTTATTCATCCTTAGAAATCAAACAATCCTGAGGGTTTTTTTTGTTTGGGTTTGGTACTTTTTTCCGCAATTTCTCCTTTTATGAAAGCCTCCACACATACATTCATGCCAAAAGCAAAACTTAATGATGTACGAGTAACTGATTACAACAACTCATCCGTAATCTATAACAACTCCCCTCTGAAACCTCCTTATTTCAGCCTAATTCACTGGCTTCTTGGTTTATCACTGAAGAGATTCATCTAGTAAATCAAAGGTCATGGATTTTTTCCTTTCCATTGACAGGAGATGTAGCTCCATGGACAAAAGGGAAGTGAGAAAGGAAAGACACCTCACTTTAGCAAAGCTTCTGGCAGTGTCATCTACAGCTTTCTTATAAGCAACTTGACAAAATAGTCTAAATGCAGTCATGACAGACTGAATGTATAACTAATTGAAACATCAGCTTGGAGTAACCTCTGCTTCGCTGCAATGCCTTTCTGTTTTGACTAACGTCATGCAACTGGGGTTTATCTTGAGTGCCATAACATGTTTCCTGATGGAATGAAGATCTTAATTATTAAGTACATGGACGGAGCCAAGCTCACAGATGTTGTAAACGCTCAGTAGGCAGAATTCAAAAGCCATCTTTGAAAGCGGTTTGAAACCACAAGCTGAAACAAAACGGAATTTGAAAACAAGCACAACAGTGAAATGGCACAGACAACTCCAACACTGGGCCTGAATTTAAATAGAAATATTTGCCTAGGCAAAACCAGAAAAGAAAAAAATTACAAGCTTTATGTCATTAGGCCAGGAATTAATGTTTAAAGCTGTCAACCAAGCTGGACAATTTTCAGGACTTCATTCTTAACGCATTTCTCAGATGGTAGCTTCTACTTAAATGAAAACAAAACAAAAAAAAAACAAAACAAAAAACCAAACCCAAAAACTTGGAAGTGAGAAAACACCAGTCAGAACTGAAAAAAAAGGGAAAAAATCTCCTGCACAAATAAGGATGTTTCATGGCCTCCAAGGCCCCTGTCTAATGGAGCCGACAAAAAAGATTTAAAAATAGTTATCATCCTTTCTCAAACTGTTATTTCAAGCTCTCAGAGACAGCTTTTACTAATATGAGATACACATACTGTCTATTTCAATGTCACTAATTCTTGGCTAATGAAGCACAATATAAACCTGCTTGATTTAGAAAAGGACACTCATAACAGAGCCCTATTTAGACATACTCACTGGGAATATGCCTTTAAAAATGGAAATCCATCTTTCATTAAAGACCAAGCATTATTAATCACATTTAAATAGATGTGACATTGTCAACAGCAAACTACATGTCTAATTATATGCTTAAATTTTTCAATATACTACCTGTATTACAAGCCCTACTACAAATTACTATAGTACTGTTTGATGGTGATGGGGTGTGGTGGTTGCATTCAAGTGAATAGCAGAGAAACTCAAGTTAAAAAGGAACACTATCTTGTCCTCCTTTATTTTATGCACTCTAGTTTATGCTGCCTATTCTCTTTTCTGGAAAAATCTGGCAAGAGAAAAAGTGTATTTCAGTGTGTTTGCTTACTTGACTGAAGACAGAAAGTCAAGACTACTCTGCTTTCAGGCAAAAGTTACTCTTTAGAAATAATTTTACAGCAGTCTCTCTACTCACCTGCATTTGTGTTTGATCCTTGAAGTAGTACTGTCAAGGTCTCCATAACCAATAAAGCCAGTTGCTTTTGGTCCTCAAATGAACTGTTTCTTGGATCCACTGAAAATAATTTCAGAAGCCAAAGCAATGGTTAAAATCACTCTTTTCTAAGATGCTTCTTGATACTTTTCACAGAAACTTTTATTTAATTTGCTTCCACAAAGAACATGCAGCCTGACCATATTCCAAAGCAAATTAAGATTTAGTCTACACATGTGTTCCTGTGAAACCTTAATTATATAAACTAACTTTTCAAACAATTCAAAGACAAGAATTTAAACAGAAGCTTCTGAGCACTCGAAGCTCCGTGTCTGACACTGCAGCTGTATGTGGTTTCACATCCCCAACTGTTTTCTTGAAGCCAGTAAAACATACCATCTTTGAAGACTTAACAGGATCTCTTCTTGTTCAGCATTTAGTACTTGAGAAGTGAAATTCCACATAAAAGCACAAAACTGCAGTCACATAATTACAGTAAACGTGCTGATGATGCAACAGACGCACCAACACTGAAAGTTGCATCTTAAACACAGAGTAACTTTTTCTTTTTAATTACTTTAATAAGAAGCAAGCCACAACACAAGGGCGCATGCATCAGGTAGCACTCTAATCAGATGACAACTTGGTCCATTAATTTTAAGTGAGAATTGATGTCTTTTCCAATGGGGTTGCTGGCAACAAAGCTTTCTAACTCTAAAGTCAACTGCTACCACTCACTAATGAAGCTTCAGATGATAAAACCAGGTGAAATATCCAACAACTACAATTAAAAAAATAAGTGTCATGACACACACTAACTGGACTGCAGCCTGAATAAAGAATGTAAAAAATAATTGTGTGTGCACGTATGCATACAGGGCACTTGGCAGCACCTGCTTTTCAGGCTTAGCAGCTGTGTAGCCTCTGAGATGTTCAATTCTGAGGATAACTGACTTTTTCAAAACTTTTCTTGGTTTACAAACACTTAGAAAATTGTAGACCCAACTTCTAAAAAAAGTCTGCAAACTTGAATACATACTCCTACTAAGAGCTCAGATACACACTCTACGGTATTTTTTCAAAGCTAGGGCTAAACACAATGAAGGGTATAAGTACTTTTTATAAGAAAGAGTACCAATATCATGTATGTATTGCTCCTTCACTTGCTCTTTTCATGTTAAGTAACACATATTAACATATACAGTAAAAAAAAAAACAAAACCACAACATTTAAAAAGGAAAATATGAACTCCTACGATTTTATATTCATACAGAATCTTTCACTGAAGCTTGCCTTGAGCTTCTCTTTACTGTGAGGGTGGTGATGCACTGGAATGGGTTGCCCAAGGAAGTTGTGAATGCTCCATCCATGGCAGTGTTCAAGGCTGGGTTGGACAGAGTCTTGGGTGAGATGGCTTAGTGTGAGGTGTCCCTGCCCATGGCAGGGGGGCTGGAACTAA
This sequence comes from Pezoporus wallicus, assembly GCF_028554395.1. Lineage (NCBI taxonomy): Eukaryota > Metazoa > Chordata > Aves > Psittaciformes > Psittacidae > Pezoporus > Pezoporus wallicus. The sequence continues at coordinate 820,551 of NW_026636884.1, read as the reverse complement.
ATGATCTTTAGGTCCTTTCCAACTCTAACTATTCTATGATTCTCACAGGACTTTGAGAAGCAATTCCAAAGAGCTTTTAAGATGGCACAGCAGCCCCCAGCAGAACTCAGCCCTCTTAAGTGCTAGCCTCCACCATTTCCAGCTAATAAAAGATACTTATTAGTAAAATAGAAGAGTACACACTACCTTGATCAGTCACTGCCTGAGTGGGATCTTTCAGAAGAGCTGCATATTTATGAAGAAGATTTACCATCACCTCCAGAAGTCCCACTTCCCTGAAGACATCCTTAAAGATGTAGTCATGACGGGTGAACTTAAGGAGTGTCTTCGTGGCAATGATGCTACACTGAAAAGAAGCGCTGGATTTTAAAAGGATGCTCACACTGATTAGTTCTTTACAGGGTATGTAATTCAAACTGAAGACAACAAATTCCAGCATTTCAAAGTATTTGGTCTGCACTTCTGGAAGTTTAGGAATCTTCTCTGCAAACTGAGACAAGGTGTGCTGCGATTCCAAAATGAAGTAGTTGGCGTTGTCAGCCATATAAATATTTGTGATGGCATCAAGGATGATTTGTGCTAGATAGCTGGTTTTTGCTCTCAAAAATGCATTCTGGAGGACTGAAAAGGCTTGAATATTCCTCACACTATGACCTAAATCAGGAAACAAAGTGGGATGGGAAGAAAAAGGAAACAGAAAGTTCTTAGTCATCATAAGCAATGAGTAAACTTAATAATGATACATGCATTTTAATAAATGTGAACAAAATAACATTATGTCAAATATAATAGAAGGTTTTATTAGAACTGACTCTTTCAAAAAAGCCTTTGCACAATCACTTACAGTGCAAATCCTGCAATCTACTGTACATTAAGATGGCATTTTCCTCCTTGAAAGTGTTTACATAGGCAGGTAAGTGAAAGATCATCTCTTTAAAATAGGTAAGCAAGCTGACCTATTGTTAAAATGCACAAAATGATACAGCTCTAGAGACAAAACAAAGCCTTCCTGTCAACCACCCAGGCCATAAGAAAACTCATTACAGCAACAGTAACATGTTCTGTATTCCATAATGCAGAACACAACTCTGTCCCTTACAAGTGTTTGGCAGGTTAAGTTTAGAATAACAGCCATCCATATCCCCTCACTCAACAGAGCAGTAAACAATGACAAATCCTCATCAGCCAGGTTCAAAGTTATACAGCATGGCCTCTAAATTATCTTTTTGCTTCCAATCTTTGGCAATTGCCTGTGAGAGGCAAAAGCTATATAGAGAGAAACTCCACATGGCAGTGCACAGCCAGCAGTCACCTTCCTTCCATAGAGAGGCTGCTTTGTCTCAGGCCTGGAATAAATGGCATGAACACCCATATCAGTATCAAAAGGTGACACAGGTCTAGCTTTGGGAATCAGGCGTGGGAATAAGAAAGCTTTCGCAGGGTCCAGTATGGTTAACAATTAGGGAATTAAAACAAATGGAAAGAGTTGTAAAGTATAAGGTAGCTAGAACATTAGCACACAAAGACCTCACATCTTTAAAAGCTCAGTCAAATTTCTTCTTATAAGTACTTTCAAATTGAAACCTCATTCATTTAGCCAAAGAATGCATCATTCATGAGTGTTCTCTGTGGCCCACAAATTTTTCCATAGGCAGATATTATTTTACCAAAGAAATGCTTTTGCTAGAAAGGCTTTGGGGTACTTCTTTGGTAGAATAATATCTGCCCTAAAGCCAACTTTTTTAACTTCTGTAGGAACACTACAAGTCAAAGTGGACAAATGCCATGATGTAAAAAACAACTACTGGTAAAAAAATATTTTTTAAAAAATAACAATCAAGATAAGAACTTGAAGCATTCCAAACAAAGCATTTAGGATTCTCTAAAAATAAAATCTTATTTTCAAACAAGCTGTGAGCAAACTGTTAACCTGATTTAAAAACCCTTGCATAAAGAAAGAATCCTCATTCATTATATATGCTCTGTGGAATGCTACTCTCACCACTGTTTATAAACTAAGTTGTCCAATTTAAGTCACACAGTTGTTCCTAAAAGGACTTTTTTTACATGCTTTTTTTATAGTCAAGAATGTTACAAAAGGGATTTAGAGTTTATTAAATGTGACAGGAACATGGGTAGTGATGGAAACAACTATTCATATTCTAATTTGATATTAACAGTTGTTAATCAAGCAGATTAACAAATTATCTTCAATTATTGTGAGGACCCCTGAAGAACCCAAATCTTAACCAGCTCTTTGGAATTCAAAGAACTAAAAGGATTTAAATAGAAGCAATTAAGAAAATGAGCTAATAAGGTCTTCATAAGACAACTTGCCAACGTAACAAAAAGCAGGTAAAGGAACTGAGAAATGCTGTGACAAATACAAGAAAATTAAATAGAAGAATTCCTTTGGAGATTGCAATAGTCCATGGCTCTCTCATTCTTTTGAATTGGAAAAGCTGATTAGCTTAGCAAAACACAGAGAAATTAAGCTTCGAGTGGGACTATGACCTTTTTTCTCTATCTAGTGCAAAGGGAAAACAATTCCCATGAACAAAGAATTCTCTCAGTACAAGAGAAAGGAAGCCATTGTCAAAGGAACCTAGATATACAAGAGAAACAGTGAAAGCAAATCCATTAGCCTATAAATCTATAAACATAAACCTATTACAAGAATTTTTCTTGTAGACCTGGTATTACTAAATCCCTTTAGAAGTCCAAGTAATAAAATTAGCTCCATGATCACTATTAAATTCCAAACTCCTTAGCTACATACAAGACTTACTTGAAATTCAAGTTTATACACAGGACATGAAAAATAAGGGTTTTCTTACAAAACCCTTTCTCCCCTCAGACTTCTGAAACCTTATCTCCGTATCATAATTGACTGTGGTTGCAAGCACACCACATACTTCGCCACACTGTGATGTGTGATGACAAAACAACAGATTTCAGCTTCTAAGTTACACATGCCTAAGCTGACAAAAGCTAACAGAAAGCGGGGGGGGGGGGGGATTAAAATCAAACCAGCACATCAGCCTTTCACATCGGTTTAGTAAAAGCAGCTTAAACCACCATAACTCAAACCACTGAATGTCTCCATTACGAGAAGCTCTTGCAATGGCCACACAGAAACTGTCAGCTTTGCAGTGAGAGACGTTTGACTCAGCCTTTAGTCCTCAGAGACAAAAGCCCTGCACTTTCTTCTTTGGGTACCAACCAAAAAACACAACCTTTGAGACCAACAGAACTAAGTATCTGATCTGCAATCTTACAAAAGAACCTAGACTCAATTGCAAATGGTTTGTGTAATACAGAGCTTCTCAGTATTACTAACCTTTGCCTGCAGGCTGTGGGACTGCAAATCCAGGTAGTAGGAAAGGTACTCCAGTGGTAACACCAGCTGGCTTTAATTCATTGACACCATACGTTGTTAAGGAAGTTATCAAATTAACTAAGTCCTTCAAAGCATCCTTAGATTCAGCTTCTTTTGCCTGTTCTAATCTAAAGAAGATACAATAAAGTTAGCAACGCTAGTTTATTTCAACTCAAATCACTTTAATAAGATATCTCTTCTATTTTGCTCCATTAATTTAGAGAACACACTGTCATTGTCCTGTTCCTGCAGTATTTCCCATGTTCTCTGTTCGTATTTCATACCATTAAGTCAGTCAAATGTTATGACAGCACACATTTATTTGCTGTAGAAATTCACCGTGTAAATCCTTCCTTGAACTCAATAGTCTGCTAAAAAGCAGCAGAGACATGAAAATTACTTTTCAAATCTCTTACAAACATGAAGCTATTGGATAGGAAAATGCCTAGATAGTCTGTCATTAAACAAATCTGTAATTAACTTGCTAGACTATATCTGCCACTTTGAGAAATTAATATTTTATGCTAATGAAATGCTACCTTGGTAGAAGCCTAACACTCAGAAGTACACAATGAAGCATTTTATTAGAACTACAGACCCTTACCTTGGAATGCATGAGGACAGAAATGCTAACATCCCATTCCAACCACTGTTTCCCACCAGCAACACACCATCAATTCAAATCCTACAAATGGACTCAAAATCCTAGAACAATTCTCATTTTCTTTTTACGTCATCAAAAATTCAAATGCGATGTCTATGTCTGGTATCTATTTAAAACAAATGGGAAACCCTAAACCCCTAATTATAATATGTGGTAGAAAATTTAGTTCAAATATTTGGGTGCCAAAACCTAGCATTCTAACCCCCCAAAACGAATGGCTTGAAAGAGGGAGACAGCAACACTAATGCTTCTCATTAATGGCCATTAATAGCATGTTTTCTAAGCATCTTTGACCCAAGTATACTTCATAAGGTGTACAACCATAGACACGATTTCCCAGTTTGGATTTGTAAAACAACTATTTCAACAGCTAAACAGGCTGTTTCAGGAAACTTCATATCCAAACAAAGCAACATAGACCATGGATTTGATACAAATAAAGCAGCATACTGAGGAAGGAAAGAATGAAGTTTCTTCCATAGAAAGAAGTAAAATCACAGGTGGATCATACATTCAATTTTTGTTTGGGTAGGCATTTTCATTACCATATTTTTTGATGCATTAGGATATTAGCATACTTTTAATAAAAACACAAATTAAAAAATGCATACATACACTGATTCCCTAGTAACATGAGAGTTCTCTCCAGCACTCTGCTATTAGAGCTTACGTACAAAAATGTCTCTTCAATACTAAGTAGCCTGCACCACATCTATGTACATGATTTTCCATTATATTAGGATGTTAAAACAAAAAAGTCATAAAATTGTTTAGGTTGGAAAAAACCTTTAAGGTCATCAAGTCCAATCGTTAACCAATTACTGCCAAGACCATCAATAAACTGTGTCTCTAGACAAAAACAAAACAAAAATAAAATCCAACCAAACCCAAAAATCAGTAGTTGCAAGCAAAATTTATTTTCTGAATTCTTTCTAAATATTTAGCACCAGTTGTTTTTAAGCATCTGCTTTCTTAGCACATACAGAAACATTTAGTAATAACAGTACCAGTGAATAAACTAAACAATGTACTTTCATAAATGGTGAGAATAACAATTTCAAGTTTGGTTCTAATTATCTTAATTTCATAATAACCTATAATCATTTATTTCTTCAAACCTATTCAGCAATTCTTTATTAAGAAATCTTTTCAGAAGAAGATCAGTGATATGTTGCATTCCTTCAAGCACTTTTGCATACCTGAGGAGGAGGTCACAGAGGAAGTTGTATCCTTGCCATATCCTAAAATCATCCAACAACGTCTGGGATACATCACTGGAGTCTTTGAGAAAACAAGAAAGCCCCGCAAACATCTCAACTATTTCTAGGGGAGAAAGGTCATCAGACTGCTGCATGTTCTGAACACACGTGGACAAACATTCCTTTTCTGAAAGAATCACAATTAAGAAATTTAGAATTTTGTGACATTAATCACAGCAAGAAGTGTAACTTAGTAATGAGTCACAGCAACCAGGAACTTAACTCTCTCTTATCACATAACATTTAATATCACAGAGCACTTGAAGACGACTAAGATTCCCAAGTGGCTTTGGATAAGAACCCTAACCTCTTTTTGCCAGCTCTTGTCCCCCTTTTATAATTCTTGACTCTTCTAAGGAGGAGCCTGTGTAGATAAATCCTAAAACCTAAAAAATTTGATCAGATAACTCAGCAGAAAAAAAAAGACAAATATGGCAACTATAAATATGTCCAAAACATCTTTTTTTTCTTTTAAAACAAAAAGTTACACAAATCACTGACATAACCTGTTGCTGATGTCAGGTAAAACCCTACACGTAAGCCGTTACACCCTGTCTTCTTATTGTTACTCTGGTTAGCCTTTCTTTGGCAGGCACATTTGCTTGTTTGATAAATCTTGATCAAAGAGAGACAGCTTGCCTCATTCTGCACACTTCTCACACTCCATCAGTTTACTGGTCCCGTTGCAAAAAGCTTTGACAAATCTCTGGTGAGATTTTAGGTTGCACTCCTGTTTTAAAGGTGCTCCCTTCAATTATCTGCTACTTTAACTTTGCAACATGCTCAAGGCAAGTGCAAGTCTTTCTAGTTAAACCAATAACAAAACTTCTCAGAGATCAAATCAAAGCATGAGACAGTGAAAGGATGCTCCTTTGAATATCATAAAATGTTGCAGCTTTTTTCTTGAATATGAGATAAGCCTTTTGACAGATGTTATCTAAGTTAGGTTCTTCTTTTTTTTAATCAACAAGCAAGAGGGAATGTTGAATGGTTTTCTGTTTAAGATTTTATTTCGCTTTTTAAAGAACCTAGAATATGTTTTCATATGCCAGCCTCACTGCTCTGTGGATCAAGCCCATAGAGAAGTGATAATGGTAGTAGCTGCAATATGCCAAAGGACACAGTCAAAACTTAGTTATTTTCTTTGTTGTGCTTCATCATATTTTGACATATACACATACACCTACACTGATCAAAAACCCACTAGAAGGCTGTTACAGATGCAGGGAAAATACCTATCACCATGTAAGTCCTATCTGAAATATTTAACTGATTACTATTCTATGCTTACAAGTGATACTGTACATTCACATCTTTCTCACTGGAATTGAAACATGCTGCTAGCACAAGAAAAAACACAGATTGAATTTTTCTGTGAAATATGTGGGAGCAGCAGGGTGATGTATTTCATAAACTGTCAAAATGGTTTTGTGAAGCTTTGTAACTACTTGCTTTCCATGGTGTGAGGAAACTGGGTTTCTTTTTTTTTTCCAGTAGGTGTACACTACTAAAATGTATGATAAGGATGTTAGTTCACTTCAACATTCATTTCCATTTAAAAACTACGAATGCTTTCTATGTGCTCCTATACTCTAAAAGCCCTAAATATAATAGAAACATATTCTACCTAATTTCCTACCTCAAATCCTGCATACCTAAACACTTATGCAGTTTTAAATAAATGCAATATGAGTATTTTGTAATCAAAGCTGGTCCTAGGCTGCCAACATACTTTTCAACACTGGTTTTCATCTTGCTTTGCTCTCACAAATTTTTTGTCATGAGCCAGTTTGGCAGCTGCCCTTGCTAAGCAGAGCATAACCAAGGCCTTGCAAAGATACATGATGAATAAAGTACTACTCATATCAGCTACCAAAATCTGTAACCAGCTACAGAAATATCCCTGTATGTGAGTTTCCATGCCTGAAACAGTCAGGATGCTATTTCTCTCAAAAAAAGGAGATAAAACTGAATGATTCTGATTGCTTCGATCATTTGGTGTCTCACAGGCTGGATTAAGCCCTTGAGGTTATTTTAATTTGGCCTTCAGGATGCACAAAACCTGTAATCTACAAGTTGCATGGCAAGGTGAGGAAAACAAGGGCCCAGCAGAAGATACACAGGCTGGCTGAATGGTCAGTGATCTAGTCAGTCAGTCAACAGGGAAAACACAGGGGCTGGAAACCCATCTAGCAGCCATGCTTTTCCCAGCTGTGTCCCAAAATCTCCACACTTGGCTATGACACAGGCCCTGGGACAGGCTATTTGTATGCTTCCTAGAAGCACCAGTATTGATGGTACTAAGGCCCACTGCTATGCCCTTTGGGCATAGGCATGGGTCTCTGCCAAGAAAAGTAGAGCCTCCCTGGGCCAGGCCCTAGAGACAGTGTGCTTGGTTGGGGAAGCTGGGCTGAACCACAGGGGAGGAAGCCCGTTGGCTGTTCAATCAGTCAGCACTTGGAAGTTCTCAAGTGTTTCTGCGCCCATACACCATGCTCCCTCAAGCATCTTCTAGTGCCTGTTATTACACAGGGATTGCTGCTATCAGGGTATGCTACCCCTGATGTCCTGAATAACAGGGAGCACACTGCAAATCAGCACTAGTTTTAACAGTCTTACCCAGCCTCTTCCTGCAAAAGCAAGGTGTCTGGGAGAAAGAATCTTCTCCCAGTACACCCAAATTAGGTCTTCCCAGTTTGCATAATGCACCTGTATTTACTACAGAGCAGCAGCTTTCATGGGCGTCTAATAGGTCAACCTGTGTCAGCAGACCACACGGACCTAGTTCCTCTTCCTGCAACTTCCTCAGACATCTCTATGCTTTTATAAAGGCATACTTGTCTACAGTGGTACCAGACAAGTAGCTGTAAACACGGCACTGCGAGCTTGCCTTGCACCTCTACAAGAGGCTGCTCTTGCTAATTCAAATGCAAGACTGAAAACAACTAACCCCTGTTAAGAATTAATGCTCACAGCAAAACCCCCAAACTTATGCGCTCACAGCAAAAACCCCAAACTTATGCATCTTCCCAGTGAATATTTTTCAATACAGGCAGTTACTGAATTTATCAAAGCCTTTCCTTTCATCATCATAAACTCTACACCAAAACATGAGAGGAACTATAGAAGTGCTCTGAGATTCTACATGTGTGTAAATACTTACAAAATGCCTGGAAGTTTTCCTTGATCTATTATTTTCATGCCTATCTCGTAACTAAGAAAACTATGAAAGAGCAGCAGAGAAAAAAAAAAAACATCCCCAAAAACAACCAATAGATGATACTGAAGACAGATACATACCATGAATATATTTCACTACATTGACACTAAGGCCATGACGCGATATGGTCATTAGTACTTCTCCTGCACTCTTCCTCCAAGGCAGATTATAGGGAGGGCACCATGAGGTTATTGCACTGAACAGAAGCTGGAGATCATCCTTTTGAGCAAGCTCTTCCGCCGGGGACACAAAACTGCACAATTTTACTAGGATCTGAAATAAGGAGTCATTAAGCATCTAGCATTAGTACCCTGATCATTGCTAGTCTTAGCAAAAGGCAAAACATTCCTCCATTCAGCATACACATTAAAAGAAGCAATACGCTGTTTTCCCTTTTTGTGCTGTTTCTATAATTTGATTTGAAGACAAGGTTATTCAACTCACGGTTATTCCAAGTCCCAGTTCAGTTTAAGATGATTAGCAAAAGATTAGCAGCAGAATTTAAATCTTCTAGGCTGACACAGCATATCTGCATGGATACCAGATTATTCCATTCTTGGAGAATCTGACGGCTACTTAATTTACAGGTCTACAGTGGGACACAGGCTCTGCAAAGCAAACTGTAGTATCCCTTCCTAATGCAGGAAGAAGGCTACTGATGGGTTGTTTGGAGAGCTGCATTCATAATGTCTTGGTCAAATAAAAATGGCCAAATAAGATCAGATAGAAGAGTCTGGCAGAAAAGGGTTCAGCAACATTGTAGACCTACCTGGATAAGTGGCACCTGGATCTGAATTTCCAGTTTACCATAAACAAAACAAAACACAACCAGCTGCACTCCCTTTTTATACGTTTTGAGGACATCTGATGTCCATTTTGTGTCTTGTGCATGAAAAGATGAGTCTCTCTCTCAGAAAACTGGAGGAAGACTTTGCAAGGCTGCCTGTGTCCAGAGGAGGAGGCTTAGAAGCTATCTGAAACCTCACCTATTCCAGCCAGCTCATCACAGATCACCACGCTACAGGCCTTAAAGAGGGACAGAAAAGACCTAAGTGGTAGCATAGGGGACCCTACGTGATAACATTGATCATTTATCAACTCTTCTGACTGAAACATAACACAGCAGTTTCTGAAAGATAGCTCATGGTACATTGTGCTTTCTGCTTTGGAAGACAGCCTATAGTACTAAGACAAAAAGAAGAGGCAAACGCATATGTTCTCATACACTGTTACTAGGCAGGCACTGGCCAGTAATTGTGGGAATAAGGCTCATCTTTATTTCTACAGTTGCAGGCACCAAAATGCCTCTCAAATAGTATTCTTACAAATCTTGGCACTGCCTTCAAATCCCTGAAGGATGTGACTACTGATAGACCTCCTTAGTTTTGCAAATATGGCCACAATCATAGAATCACAGAATGGTTTGGGCTGGAAAAGACCTTAAGATCATATAGTTCCAACCCTCCTGCCATGGGCAGGGATGCCTCACATAGAAATGCATCCAATTTGCATGTGGAATCTGGCAGTATGACCACTGACCCCTTTCTAATAACTTTCAGCTTCTTCCAAAACCTCAGAAGAACATATGGGAATTTCCTTGCAAGATCTCCAGCTGAAATTTCAGAAAGGAGCGTGTCAGATCGAGTCCCTGGAATATCTCGGGACAGTTGCAATAGTGCAAGGTCAGATGGTTCCCACATTTAAATTCTTTGCTTCCATATTCATGGTTTATTTTCATAATTAAAGGGAAATTAGTGTATGTTAAATTAATCCATAGGTTATTACCAATACTAATTATTTTACTATGTCTATTTCAATCAGTAACGGCCCAAGATACAAAGGCAAGGACCAGTTAGATTAAAACAGAGTAATAGTCAATATGTTGCTCCTTTTAAGCAGCTGAGTGGAAAAGCTGCATGCATTTTTGTGGAGGAAATATTTGCCAAGGACAGAAACCACAAGGGGAGTGAAAATTCAACCTCAAACTGTGCTTGCAGGAAAATACATCTTACTCTAAGTCATCATTTTGTGAAGAATCAAAGAGCAAAAACTGGTTCAAGTGAAAAGTTTTCTCATGTGAAGAATTTCCATTCCTCAAGCAAATTCCTTGACCAGTTTTACCTTTCTTACCTGTACAAAGACTTTCTGAAGTAGCGCTCGGCGCTCTGCGAGAGGTAGCTCATTCTGTGCTCCTCCAACTACCTCAGGCACATGTGGAAGGTCAAAAAACAGATATAGACATTTCACAAGCGTGGAAGGCACTGACATTGTAGTCATGCAGTCCACAGTTTTCTGGGGAAAACAAAAACAGAGATAAAAAACAGTTCAACATATTACTATATTCAAAAAGTCACACTCCCATAAAGCAGTTGATTCAAATGCTGGTTTTTCATTCTCACACCTTTGGTGAGGTGTCCACATGGCAGTACAGATTCACCATCTATTCTTGAATGCCTACCTGAAGAGCAACCTTAAAAATAGGATCATAATTTATTTACATGACAAAGGCACCCGGTTCAGAGCAGTCACTGCACAAGACAGAAACAAAAACTGACAGCCTCTGCCAACAGAAGCTTACAAGTTAATTATAAGACCTTCAGCCAAGCCCTCATTAGCTATCCATTCTTCGTAGCAGTAGAAATGAGAGTGGGAGGACAACTATTCAATTTATGCTCTCACTTGGCAAGAAGGTATAAGCAGGCATAAGGAACAAGGCAGTAGAAAATATGAAAGCATCAGTGGGAAGAGAAGACAAATTGGGGTGGAGGCTGGTGACACACTAAACACAGATAAGATGATTGGGCTGAATTGTAAAGACAGATTAGAGCAGAAAGAACAAACCATGCAGCTGTCCAGTACACTGCCAAAGATGTGCTGATAGAGAGCAGCACCAAAAGCAGAGGCAGTAAAGATTCATGCTGTGCATTAATCACTCATCACTGCTCTTGCCCTCCTTGAAAGGGGAGCCCGAGTTCAAAGTCCAAGTGATTTAGGTGCTGTATTTGACCTGCATCTCATGGGGCACTAAGCAGCAGCATGCAAAAGAAGCCTTCAGTGAACAATAAAAGTTAAGTCTGTAATTCAAAAGAACCGAAACCACAAGCAGCTAAAGCAGGAGATCTGTGGCAGTAGAACAGAAAAAGGATCTTAACATAGAAACCAGAATAGAGTTATATCTTTTAGCGCCTGTTCATGCAGTTCATTATTTTATTGCTTTGGTGTCTCCCATCCCACAACTTTTTAGCCTTGCTGTTTGAGACTTACCTGTCCTGATGAAGCTAGTAAATTGATTGTAGTGAGCAGCATCCAACCCCTACTTGCTTCTTCACTTTGATTGACCTCCAGAAACTGGACTATGGCACGACTTGCAGCCTCTGTAAGGGGGTAGTTAAAAACATGCAATAAAAATTCAGTCAGATGGTCTGCAGAAAGGAACATGTCCCTGAGCACTGAGCGTGAATTCACCTCTGAAGTACGACTTGAAAAAAGGACCAGGCTTAGGCCTACACTCTCCAGACACACATTCCAGTCTTACACATACATTTGGCTCCGAAATTAGCAGGGCTGTAAAAAGTACGTCTTTAGGTCATGTATTATCCTTCAAATGAGCAGACAGATTTCTGTAACATGCAGCAACTTCTGTTTGAGTATTTTGGCTTTATGAAATACAACATACTCTTTATCAGCCATGAAGTCACCACCAGTTAGTGGTCTCAGTGGGAAAGGCTGGTATTCTATTCCTGAAAAAAAGCACTGTACTGAAACAACAATATGGAGGATAATAGGAAAAGACTGTAGGGAAGGGAAGGTGCAGAAAGACAAAAGGAATAAAAAACAGTAACAAAAAGTAAAACTAAGACCAATATCAGAAATTACATTTCCATCCTAATTTTTTTTTGAAAATGAAAACACTAACAACTTACGGCTGCTTCTAATGATCTGAAGACCACTTCAGGAATCAGATACCATTCCCTGACAGCCAGAGTCAAAGATAACTTGTTTACTAGGCTGAATATTTATCAGCCTTAATAAATAAATTGACAGAAAATGAAATCCTATTTCACTGCTGTCTGAATACACACTTATGTTAAAAGTCTATAATGCCAATCAAGACGATTGTCCATTACCCTTAAGAGAAACCCAAAATTATTTTTCATTAGTAACTGCATATCAATCATCTTCAGTGCTTTTAGTGTCAACTAGGACAGGAAAAACATGCATAACATTGCTTAAAAAATTAATTACAAAAGAATTACTAACAGAAGAATAAACCAAGAACTGAATAAAAAAGTCCAATTTTAATCTTTTTGCTTGCTTCATCTGCTGTCAAGATACCCCAGAACATACGTGTAAAGGAATTTACTCTACAGTTAGCGTACTAGAGAAATAAGACAGTTGAAACACATTTCATATGGCAAAGTACTTGCAAACTTTTAGCATTGGCTACACTGAAAAGATAATTTTCTGGAGCACCAGACTGTAAGCAGAGCTGGACTAATAAACCTACAAAGTAGATGATCATCATAAAATTGTAGAACGACAGAATGGTTTGGGTTGGAAGGGACCTTGAAGACCATCCAGTTCCAGCCCCCCTTCCACTAGACTAGATTGACTGGAAGGCTGTTGTAAGGTCTCCCCTGAGCCTTCTCTTCTACAGGCTGAACAACTCCAACTCTCTCAGCCTGTTTTCACAGGAGAGGTGCTGCAGCCTCTGATCATCTTCGAGGCCTCTTCTGGACTTGCTCGAGCAGGTCCACGTCCCTCTTCTGTTGGGGACCGCAGAACTGCACACAGTACTGCAAGTGGGGTCTCATGAGAGCAAAGCAGAGGGGCAAAATCATCTCCCTCAACCTGCTCCTTTTGATGCAGGCCAGCATACTGTTGACATGTACCCCATAACAGGTTCTTGTACAAACCATTGGCTTTTCAAGTTCTGGTGCTAAAGTAAGAAGAGGCACCTATCAAATACATGCATGAGACTGACTGAGATAAAACAAAGCCTGAAACACTAAGGTGAAAGGTAAAGCAATTTTTTAAAACTCACACAAATGCAGACATACAGCAACTTCCCAGCACACTGACCTGAAGTACATGGTGAGCACTTTGTTTTCCAAAACCATCAGCACAAAACATTAGCCAGATGGTTGGGCGTATGAGTAGACCAACTCCAGAAGCACAACAGCCATTGCCACAGCCATAGTTCCTACACTAGAGACATAAGCAAAATGACAGAATTCCTGGCAAAAGCCACTTTCCTAAACTCTGTCAAGTGTGTCTAAAGCACCTGCTGCTTCTACAATGACAGTGCCTTAAATAGCATTAGGTGCTATTTAGTAGGCCCATTCTCTTTCTATCTGACCACAGCCAGAGCTGGGCAATTAGCCTCTGACTGTAAGCAGGTAGGGCTGGTACCAAACAGGGTGTGCACAGCCTCCAAAAGCCACCTGGTCTCTTTTATGTCATGTTTGAAAGCTAGACTCAGGGGTTAAGCAAATCTATGCTTCTTACAAGGTTGTTATGCTGCTGGCATCCTCAATGGCATAGCAGTTGAACACTATAAATAGCAGTTTCAAAACCGTCAGTCTTAATTAAGCACTACCTAAACACAACATTTTAAGTGCAGGAAAAAGTTCTCTTGTCAGCTGCTCTGAGCAAGTTTGATCACACTATCATTTAAGATTAATTTCTATCACCAGCACTAGTCTTCATTTACTTCTTGCACCTTTTCCCTGGTCTTGAAGTGCTCAAGTTGTCTTTTGTAATATACTTTATGTGCCCCACCCAGATATCATTAGTCATTCAACTTCTCCAGGACAAACCACTAAATCTAGGATTCAGATATGCTAGCTAACAGAAAACGGCAAAAGAGCAAAGAAAAACCTATAAAATAATAGGTAAGCACATGTATCTTTACAACTGTGCAAGCACATACGCAGTAAGTGTAACCACAATTATGTGGTCACATGGTTAATACACAGATTTTTTTCATCATGGATTCAGTATACACAGGATAGAGGCTTAGGAGAATAAAGCACCAGAATTCATTTCATTCATAAGATATGACATGAATGCTTTCCACCCTGGACCTAGAAAAGCAGCAGATGGAAAGCAACGGGATTAGACCCACTCAGATCGCTACAAAAAGCATCACCGCATTAAAAGCAACATCATTGCTTATAGCAACAGCACTAAGGACAAATCCAGTACATGATGCTTTCAGTTAGATGTTCTAGTATCATAAACAGCATATAATAATGTCATGAGACTTTTGTACAGCTTATTCTTATACGAGGTTGGAATATTAGGGAAAAAATACCTGTGAATATGCGAAAGGGGATGGGGGAGAGTGGGAGGTATGGGTGAGTGTGTCAGGGGGAAAGTGTGGAACAATCTGATGTCAGGGACCCGTTCTCTAATCAAGCCTTCAAAAAGCCTCCACTACTCCTTACATGGAATACCTGGAAACACAGTCAGATAACTAGTTAAAGAATACAAATAATTCCTACTGCCTAGATAGTAAGAGAGAAGTATCAACCCAAATAAAAATGGGATGGCAAAAAGTCTTTCTTCAATCATCAGGAACAGTGCTGTGCTGTAGTCACAAGCCACAGATATCAAGTGGCTGGTGCCTTTGCACTGTGCAGAAACAGAGCTGCTCAGCCAAAGATAAACACCTCAACTGTGCCAGCATTTAGCCTCACTAACCAAGCCGATAAAATAATAGGCTTTCTAGGATCTCTTGGAAAGGAACTATATTGTACTGCACT
The DNA here is from genome assembly GCF_028554395.1 of Pezoporus wallicus. Classification (NCBI taxonomy): domain Eukaryota; kingdom Metazoa; phylum Chordata; class Aves; order Psittaciformes; family Psittacidae; genus Pezoporus; species Pezoporus wallicus. The sequence goes on along the minus strand of NW_026636884.1, from coordinate 805,262 downwards.
TGCCTTGAGAGATCTGGTAAAAAGCATCAAAAAGAAATTGAAGGTTAACCAAAAGCAATAAGATATAGCAGCTATTGATCACAACTGACTCCTGATAAGTAGCTGATAGGCTACTGCTTCCCTTTCAGAGCCATTTCAGTAAATTAAAACCAGAATCACCTCGTAAAGCAAAGTCACACACAGGGCAGGAGAAAGAATATAGAATGAAAAAAAACCACAAGGCGTATAGGCACACCATGTGATACAGTTTCCAACATACTCTCTTCTTAACAGAAGAAAAGCTAACTGACATACCAAATAGGTCTGGAAGAAGCCCCTAAATCCACTTATTTTCCAAGAAAGATCTTAAGCTCTTCAGAGAAGAAGACACTACAAAGTAACAGTATCAGGAAAATTTCAGACTTCACTGTGGAAGGAGCCCAAGAGGCTACTTACCAGTAGAAGATAAGAAGCTCCCTTTAACTACCATCTGTAACTTACCCAAACTGCGAGATACACTTCAACAAATTAGACTAAGTCTTCTGTATTTAAAGCAAACATAAAATCAGTTCTGCTGATGTGACAGAGGTAAACTGCAATAAAAATGAACAATAAAGGCAGAGTTCGCAGATCAAAGGAATTTTAAAAAGAACAAAGGTATTGTTAGAGGCCAAATACAAACCACTGATGTGGTTTTCTGGTTACATATTATGACAAAGCTTATCAATCTGGTCTCCTCAAGTGGTCTGAAGATGATAGAATGATAGTCTTTCAGCAGATCTGTTAGACAAATGCCTGAAGAACTTAAAAGCATTTTTGCTGGTAAAACAGTTTGAGTAAATCAGTGAAACTGGAGGGGAAAGAGGAGGAGAGGAACAACCGACCAACCCCACAACATTCAGAGGTTATAAACAGTAACTGAAAATGTTGTTTCTGGAAGTAGAAGGGATTAGCTGAATAAGTCTAGAGGTATGGTAAAAATAAATTTAGCATGAAATAGTAAATACAGAGATAAATGCATACAGAGAATGTTGCAAATATAGCACAAGTGTTGACCAAAATCAGTTAAGCAAGACACAAAACACACAACCGCCCAAACTTTTGAAACTGACCTTGACAGGAAGTTAAAATCCTGTGATGAATCATTCTGCTTTCTAGCTCTTCAACTTTCTACCCTTCTGTACAGTTTCCACAGACTGTCTCCATAACCACTTATTCACATTTTGACTGGGGAAGGACCTTCCAGGTTGCCCATCACTAAGGGAATCATTCTGAACCTCCCTGTGATATCGAATGTTTATATATCCTAATGCATTAGACAATGGGAGCCACACATTTGGTGCGCCCAAGATGAAGGCAACATATGACTGAGTTAGAAAACAGTATTAGTAAATGTGGAATAAGCACTACAAGGTACCAAATCACAGGTTTACACATTGCTGCAACATGATAAGCTGTTAAGAGTGAAAGAGAAAGGTGTACTTTGTACTTAGCCTTGTTTCTTGCTTTCTATTTGTTAGTCACTGCAGTTGGGAAGCCACCAACCACTCATTTACGCACGTTCATGGTCTGATCTGGGGGGACAGCTTGCATTTATCTTTAAGTTTGCAATGTTAAACTATTCAGTAGTTGGAATTTTTCATGTACCAGGTACAGGTACTCACTGAAATGATAAACCAAAAGGTCCCAGGCTATTCAGCTGATGGCACATGTGTTATGGAGAGAGCAGCTCTCTCACCTACTTGCACACAGAGGACTTTGGGGACCACACTCCATCGTCCATCAGCCTGGCTTGAACTGTCACACAAGTCCTGCTGTCCGTACAGGAGGGATTGGCTGAATCAACCTTCACTGTTGTATGCTTGTTTTTGGATTGGGTCTAAATTATGATGATGTGCCAAACACCCTAGGACATGCTGTTGAAATATTTGCAAAATCACAGAAGATCCAATTGCATGCATGATATGTCTTTCAAAAAAATACATGAAATTAGTGTTGTTTCTCCTCCAGCATCAGCAGGCAAAGCAGCCATTAGTAGCCACGTTTATTCTACCAAGATTCCAGCTGTCCTCATCCCGTTTTTGAGAAATTGTATTCTTTCAGCCCTGAGCCAGATGTACTTTCTCCCAAAAGAAAGGCTCGTTTCAGAACTGAGACAACGCTGGAAACAGACATTTGAAGGTATATTTTAGCATATACTGCCACAACTTCTGGATTGACTCAGACACAAAATTAGATTTATTGTAGGAAATTTGGCAGCTAAAGATCTCAAGCATATAGTGCTATCTCAGCCATGGCCTCACAATCCTCTAAAATGGACTAGACACCTCAGGGCAAGGGAAAGCATGCACTAATCCTCATAGATAGGGTTATTGCTGTTGTGCAGCAAAGACTTAGACAAGAAAATTTAACTCTGTTTGAACCACTTTGGTTTTCCTACTCCAAGGTTACATGCATACTAGAGAAATAACACAGTTAAAACTAGTTGATCATGTAACTACAATGGCAGTGTTCAGAGACTACTTCAGAGAGGGTGCTGGCGCAGTTACTACTGAATCACAAAACACAACTCTGAGAAAACTACTACAGTCTGCCAAGAATAACTGAGATATGCCTCCACAATGCAGATACTACTCACATAGCTGTTAGCATAAATATTCAAAAGCCTGATGAAAACAATTGCCCTGTGCTCCACTATGAGATGGGGAGGAGGGAAAGAAAAGCAAACCACCCCACCAAAAAAAAAACAACACACCAACAAGCAAGATTTAATCCTACCACATTTCCACCTGAAAATACTGCCAACACATTTATCTCTTTATAGGTAGGAAGCAAATTCTTGTAAAATTTCTTCCTTTAAGTATCTAAAGTTGACTTTTGATTTTGTTTCTGTGGAAAGGTTCTCTCTAAAAGAAGCCCAGCAATTTTGTTGACTTAAACCAACCACTTCACAACATCACAAATTTGCACTTGGATATTACCAGAGCCATTTCCTGCATACAGTTGTTAATGAAATTTTTCACTTTTAAAAACATGCTGGGAGATATAATTACCTGTCAATAGCTATTAAGATATGATGTATCTTTTTGTTTGGTACACAAAAAGAACAGAAGTTTAAAAAAATGCAAAACCTTCACAATCCATACTCATAACATTATGTCTTTAACATTCAGTGTGTTCTAAGAAGCTAATAATTTCTATTCTTTTTTTCAGTTTTGCAGGAAATTGCTATCTACCTCTAAATAGTTTAAGGCAGAAGTCTGCAAACTATGAGTTTTAATAGTTTGTTAACTGCTCATTCCTGGAAAGTAAACTGCAACACCACGGCCCCATCAAGTCACAATGCAATTGCAGAACACAGACCTTTAAGGTCATCTTATCCAAGATCTGGAAAGGATTTAATGACCAAAATAACAGTAATCTTCATAACACAGAAAAAATGTCTGCCTTCCATTTAAAAAAAACCAACAGAACATTAAAGCTTAGAAGAGTACCAAACTCTCTTTTAAGTCATTGTGGTTAAATTCCCAAGCATGGTAGAATACAAGAAAACCCCCAAAACCAATAACAAAATTATCTCTGATTTGTGAGCTGTCAAGGATGACAACTGGCTTATCTTGGAGCAACAAGCAGAGGTATGGCTTAAGTAATAAATACACAAAAATAGCCACTCATAGCAGAATCCAAATGACTAGCAGGCACAACAGATGTTCTCCAGAAAAAAAGGTCAAACTAACACCACCATTCCCTAGCATGGCTCTTGGGCATTTATTTCCCCTAAATACCCAAATAAAAGCCTTTTTGTGCCTGTTTACCCACAGACAACAGGTTTTGTCTACGATATCTGTTTCACCATCTGGAATGTTTCGCTGTTAGTCACTCTACTTAAACGGAAAGAAATTGTAATTGGCACAGTTTGTGACTCCTGACTTCATGTATACTAATTTGCACAGCCTTTTCCAGCCCGCTATTTCCTTATTTTCAGCAATTTCAAACTGAGAAACCAGCACAGATCTTAAAATTATCTAACGGATGAAAACTTGATACTTCTTGGAAGCACTCCTCTTAAAAACAGGAAACTGAAGAGGAAAGCTAATTAAACATGTCTTCTTGACACACTGTCCTCAGTTATGCAAATCCTAATACATCAGCAGGTATACACATCCATGGTCCCAACACACATTCAGGGTTCAACAGAACCAAATGTTACTCTGACACTTTAAATAAATAGAAGAGGGGTCCTCTAACATTTTAATAAGGCTGGCGGTGTTGGTCCTAATGTGATACTCAGTGTATTTTACATCTTATTAGCTTTCAGGCCAGCAGTTAATTCAAAATGCATGGTTTTGAAATGTTAACATATCCGGGGGACAAAACACACCACCAACAGGCACCTCAGGCAAGATACAGCAGCTGTCCACGTGCATGTCCTTGGTCTCCTTCTACCAATAGTGATGCAACTTAGCTCACGCCTCTCTTTTTCATGTGTTATCAAGTTTGTGGAACCCAGCTTTCTCTGTAACCTAGGAAAAAAATCTCTAGCCTCTTCCGCCTCCTGTCTCTCTCATCCCAAAGAACAGTAGACAATACATTTTCACTGCAAAAACTTAAATTTCTGAGCCTGCACAGTTGCTGTGAACGGCATCTCATAATATTCTTCTGACTGCTCTGAAACGTACACCTCACAAAGCCCAAACTTGTGCCCAAACATGCGCCCAAACATGTAATCACACAATACCTGTGGACTTATTAGATGCTCTCCGTCGAATTTCAGTCACCATCAATCGTGATACTTGAGTAGTAAACTGCAGGAGGTCAGAAAATTTTTCTGTCATTGTACTTGGAGGAGCATTTCCAAACACCTAAAATGAGAAAAATGGATGTATCACAGTCATTCAGTTTACAAGGATCACTATGAACTACCACCTTCCTTGGAGGAAGTAATACTCCTTGAAGGAGTATTTTCCCACTGAAGTGTTCATCACTGTACTGGCTTTCACAGTGCATGCTCTAAGACATAATCATAGTTGGAATTAACATATTCAGGGAGATAAGATCTGATGAATAAAAGGGAGAAAGGGAATCACAAGTTTTCCACAAAGGCCAAGACCACTGAGATTGCTCGTAATGGGGTAAAAACAAAACACCAGAGCAAATTCTCCAAAAGCAGTTTTGTTTTAACAGCAACTTCTTTACTATCTGGCTGGACCTAAACATCCCACAGGGGTGAACTGCATGTACATGCATGTAAATGCATGTAAAAGTATGTGTAAAATCTTCTAGAAGGAACTAGGAAGTACAGTTGTCCTGTTACCATCTTGCCATGATAAACTGACAATGCCATGCTGCTGGCACTCTCTTAGTCTCCTCTCTTGAGATCCTCCTGAACATAACAGCAGCAGTAACTAGAGATTTTTTTTTTTTTTAATAAATCATCATTTGATTATAGTAATTTAGCATTAATTTGATTAGTAAATCACTTATTTGAATAACATTTAACTGGGAGAAAGGCTTTAATTCTGTGGTACTGCACTAAGCTATAGAACACAACATTAGCCCAAAATGGATTAGCTAGTTTTCCAGCTAACTTGCTTTTCATTCAAGACTGCTCACAAAAAGGAGTCTCTATCCACAGTTCTGACATAAACCTTGCGCTAAAATGGTCATAGTAAACGCACAATATTGACCATCAAAGCCTGCAATCTGAATTCTGGTATCACCACTTGTGATACCAGAAGCTGAGCAGACTAGCTTGCTAAACACCTGAACAGTCTCAATACCTCCCTGCTACTTTACAATTTTCTGCCTCATGGCTACTTTCATGACCTGCAGGAGTCATGAAATAAGCCAGGAAGCGTAAAAAATTTTCTAATGAAACTTTAGTTCCACAAGTTATATTTGCTGCTCAGAAAGAGGATGCAACCTACAGCAGTACAACTGATTTGGACTCAAGAGCTGCTTCATCCTCATCTCCTTTCCCTGGATAACTCAGTTATACTATTACGGCTGAGGTGCCAACCTACTTGATTGAGGTCACTCTTAAGTCTAGGGCCATCCAGTGAAATCCACAATGTCACAGCCAAGAAGGATGCAAGACAATTACAGAAACAACTTACCTTGAAATCCCAAAGTTAATGAAGAAAATTTAAAAGGCGCAAGACAAAATAACCTTTGTCTAAGTCTGACTTCTTACTCCCCTTAGTATCAGTTGCTCTGGCACTTTACACAACAGCCAAAAATATTTTTCCTGCCTACTCGCATTGCAAAGTCATGATGAAACAGAGCCAGAAATACAACAGTGAAATTGAACACTCAGTTTGCACAAAATTAAAATACTTTTCACCAAAACCATAAGCATTTCTAATACAGGAAATTTCAACTACCATTAAAGAAAGCAAACAGATGCCCAGACATTACATGTAGGCAACTGTTCTCAACAGACTGAGAAAAACATTCCACATTTGGATTAAAGTACACAACATTCCCAGTACAGACAATCCAAACTTCCCTAAACCTTTCACAAGATTTCATTTTGCAATTGTCTGTGTTGGCTGCCAGTTCATTAGAGAGCCTCTAACTTCCACAAAGCTTTAAGAAGGGAAAAGCACCCCAAGGCTTGCTTATTCACTGGTCTAACCTAAGCAAGGTTATCTACACTAGAACACATTGGCAGAGCATCTTGTCATCATTAACTGCTTAAAGCTCTTTCACTCAGAACAAGGGAGGAGGAAAAACTGATAGCCCTACTACCTGTCCTGAGCTTGCCTAGAGTTGTCAGCAGGCTCCAACAAAATGCAGAGAGTTCAAATTTACAGTAAAAGATTGACTGAGGTGAACTGAATTTTAACTCATTGTCCCATAAGCAAGTTTTCACTACGTAGAACAAGCACCTACATTGGATATTTATATACGCTTTTGATTAAAGGGGGTAGTAAAAATCAGGAATAGGGTATGAAACATTTTACCAGTAAATCACCTTTTCAATAAGGAAAAGAGCATGGCTCTTTCAGGAAAATGTAAACAAAGCACCTCTTACTTGAAACCAGCCTTTTTATCATTCCTTCCACTTTCTTTATATACTGCAAAAGTGTTACTGCCACTCCAGTAGAGTAGTGAATGCACTGAATTCTGAAAGGAGCCTTTTGAGTACTCTTCCAGAGGACAAATCTTTTGTTAATTATATACCGATTTAGCTTTTCATTACTATGTGATTCATCATTTCATAAGCCTCCCTGAACAATGAGGAAACAGAAATGGTCTGTTAAGCCCATTTGTTACAGAACTAGCAGGATGGTTTAAAACACAGCATGTTTGAGACATGCTGCATCTATGAACCAAAATTAAGAATGCTTTACCTCCTCTGGATATACTCATTAATAATCCTCAAAATATCAGGAAAATGGAACTGCATATTACACAGGACTTCACATACCTCTGAAGGGGGCAGGTGGGGACAGGATGGGGTGTGACACCAAGACTCATACATGATTAAGCAGGAAGACCTCAAAAGAGCTCCTGGATACACTGGTTATTTAATTAGCTGCCTGTAGCTGGACACGGAGATACCTATAGGAAACAGACATACCTTCCTCCATCTAGATCTCTTCATTCAGTAAAAATCACACTTCTCACAAAATCAGATTACACAGACACACCCTGCTTCCCTACAAATACACACATGCCCCACCTCCAACAGCTCTCTACTCTGTACAAGAGATATTCTGAAGTGCATATAAAGGTTTGGTGCAACAGCCTTGATCTGAGCTCCACAATCTATTTGGCGTTTTCTCTTCCCAACACAGACATCCCAATCTTGTAATAGATAATGCTTCTATCATCATGGACTTTGCTTAAGTCAGTAACACAGGTACTCAATCTCACTTAAACCTGTTCAACAGAATACAGGTAACTATGCAAAGTAACTGAGCGATTCAGAGTCTGACTTTGAATCAAGTTATTAATTGATACTAAAAACATTTGCAGCTAAAGGACTATGCTTGAGAAAGTAGATTTATTTTTTTTAAAATTAACTTCCAGCAATGCTTTAGTGTTTCCCATCTTCAAAAGTAGGTCTCAGAGGAAAGTCATCTCAGATTTTACAGTGAACCAAGATATATCTTATCTCCCACTGAAAATCTCATATAAGACTCTTCAGAAAGTGAAATATTTCTCCTGTTCTATTTTTTCACTCCAATCAATTTCAGAGTTTGTCTGACTCACAGATAGCAGTATTGCTCAAAAATAAGCTGTACCACAGACAGTACATACCACAAGACATAAAACTAGATAAACCAAGAAAGCCACAGCAGCCTCTACATGTAAGCTTCAAAAGAAGAAGGTGGAGAAGGTAGAATTAATCAGGATCCTGAAAAGGGAAACTGTGGAAGTAGAAATAAATAGACGACATCACAACTGCTTAGCCTCTTGAACACAGGAAGAAGAGAACGCATTCATATGAAATGCAGTGAAACAAATCCCCTTGTAATAGGGACAGATCTTGACTGACCAAGACAAATCAGTTCTGTTTGTGTTACATAGCAGTTTGTTGAAAACTGATAATGGTTATCAAGAACTGTGAGAACGTGAAAGAGCACAAACAATACATGCTTCCCTCGATGCGCCAAGCTACAATTCAGATTTTACAAAGGCTGGAAACTGAAGTGACAACATCTGTGCCAAGAAGGACAACTCCAAGAAGGTTACAGGTTAAAAACAGCCAGAGTTGAGGATAGTTATATTAAAACTAAACAAGGAAACTAAAGAGAAAAGGAAGAGAGAAAACCACAAGTAGGATCCAAAAGCAAAACCTTTGGCAAACACAGAATAATGTGTCTTCAGCCTCAAGTTCACCTCACTAAAGAAGGGAACAAAAGAGTCTCCACAATTTAGAGAAGGGAGTCCATCCACAAAATTACATGAATTCCGTAAAGCACAGAAAAGAGACATGGGAAACTTTGGGAAGGCAAAATCTATGATAAACATGGTGAAAACTGGGATCTAGGAGAAAATTGTAGCCACAATGTATTCATACAGATGAAAATTGCAGAAACTATTAATCTTTTCAAAAGCTCAAAATGGTACCTAAGGCTAGAGCCTCAGGTACCTTATGCAAGAGCTCATTTGACATAGTAAGAAGATGACCTGTGACTACTGATTTGCTTTTCAGAATGCTTCAACACATGAGCTTAATGAAAGACAGTGAGAGAACAAACGGTGCAAAGACATGAGGCAACTACAACTTGGGTCAAGTGGAGGGACCAAGAATTAGGATAAAGCCAGCAAGCAGTATAAAGGAGAGGGAAAAATAAAAGTGCAGTAAGAAATAAAGAGGAGAAAGAGAAAAGGGAGAAACAGCAAAGAAACGTAACTGTTCTTTTTAACCTCTGAAATCTAATCAAAGTCTAAGGAAAGACTGCTGTACAGAAATAGGACATACATTGCTACACTAGTTTTAAACCCAGCTATATCACCGTGATTTCCATAGATGCAATGCTACTGCAAGTAACTACCACAAGGGCCTGAAAAAGTTTGTCCTCCACCGGCAGATCACAACTAAGTGCTGAAGCAGCTATAGCGGTTATGTTCCTTTATTCAGGAAAAAAAAAGCCACCTGTAATCACCAGAGGGAGATTTCTAAGCATAACTACATCAAAATCACCTTCAGGGGATCAAGCCAAGATTAAGACTCTATTGTGCTAATTTGTAAAAACAAACTAAGAAAGTCCATAACTAAAGGGCATACAATCCAAGCAGATAAATTAAAAAGGAAACAGATAAACTGTGTTTACTTCTCCCATACTCACACAACAGGTTACCAGTAGAACTAGGAATAATACCTAGGGCAACAGAATGACATTTAGGGGATCTCTCCACTAAAGCATGCTACCTAGTAGACTAAAAATCCTATTAATATTATGCCTTGACCAAGATTAATTTTCCTACACAGCATTATCATGGTTTAACCCCAGTCAGCAACTAATCACCACACAGCCACTCACTCACTCCATAACCCACCTCCATCCTATGAGGGAGAGAACTGGAAGAGTAAAAGTAAGAAAACTCGTGGGTTGACATAGGTAAAGCAAAAGCTGTGCAGGCAAGCAAAGCAAAACAAGGAATTCTTTCACCACTTCCATTGGCAGGCAGGTGTTCAGCCATCTCCAGGAAAGCAGGGCTTCATCATGTGTAACAGTTACTTGGGAAGACAAACACTATCACTCTGAACATCCTCCCTTTCCTTTTTCCCCTAGGTTTTACTGCTGAGCATGATGCCATATGGTCTGGAATATCCCTTGAGTCAGCTGGGGTCAGCTGTCCTGGCTGTGTCTCCTCCCAACTCCTTGTGCACCCGCAGTCTACTCACTGGTAGGGTGATAAGAGAAAAGGCCTTAATGCTGTGTAACACTGCTCAGCAATAGTGAAAACATCCCCGTGTTTATCAACACTGCTTCCAGCACAAATCCAAAATATAGCCCCATATGAGCTATGAAGAAAATTAACTCTATCCCAGCCAAAACCAGCACAAGCATGTAAGCAGTTCAATGTTTAACACCATCATAATCATTAACTTAAACAAAACATCCATCTAAGAGAAGACTGAGCCAATTTTCCTGTCAAGGTGTTGTATTTTAGTTTTTGGATGATTCCAGTTCTCCACGGTAGCATATGAAAGCACAAATTCACCACCCAAAAAAAAGCAAAGGTTCAGGTCATGGCAGGAAGAAAAAAAAAACCAAAACACAATCTAGATCTGTATCTACTACTCTTTCAAGACCCTAAAACTACTATCCAATTTATTATTCACAATGAAGTGACAGAGTAACTGAGTGACATATCAGTAGGATTTAGCTCCTATTAATTCCAATGACAGTCATCACAGTCTGCCTTCAAACAAAATCTCAGTGCCTGAGTACAAGGGAGTAGTGAAAAGTGAATGGCACTGTGCGAGTGGCTGTTACACTGTTACATCTTCCCTACAGATCGCTTGCTCAAAATCCCCCTTGACCAAGAAGAGGCATTCAGGCTCAACACATAGGAAAAGGGCTGCTGGGGATGAGAATGCAAAGAATTTATCACAAGAGGAGATTCAAATTGCACAGCTCGTGTAGCCTAGCAAAACTAAATCTGACAGGAGATATTATGATTGTTAATCTCTACAAATTTACATCAGCACAATAATTGTAAAGAAGAGTCAAGAGTTACACTCAAGGACACTGCTATCGCACAAATAAATAGATATGAACTTGCTACATGGAAGTTTAGATTGGAAATCAGATGACTGCAATAACAGCAACTCTGCAGTAAAGCTCTGTGACTGCCTACAGCTTATTGCAGACTGCACTTCAGAAAAAGTGATAATAGAAGGAAATCTCTAAGGGCAGGTTTATTCACTGAAAAAAACACTATGTGAGGAGAAAGTGAAAACTGAAAGGATGCCAACAGAAGAAAAGCTCCTGTTGTGCTAGAATCAAAGTCTTGGAAATACAAACCTGAGCAGTCAATTCAAATAAAGAAAATGCCTCCTGCAGATTCTGCAGCTTACCCTGTTAAACACCGGCAGCATCATGTAAAGTTTTTCTTCTTGTTCTTTCTGGGTCATGTGCCGTGGAGGATGGCAGAGCTCTGTGAAGAGGCGACGCAGATGCATCAAGCCCAATGCGTTGTCCTGAGGGCTACACTCCTCCTGCCGTGGCCGGCCCATGATCCTCTTCACCATATTCATCTTGACTGGCTTCTGGAAGCTCCCTTGTATCCTGTTCAGAAAGAAAAATGACCTTACTGAGTACAACAGATTGAGGCATTATTTGAACAAAGCCTTCAAATACATAGCATCCTCTCTCACAGTAAGTACCATGCTGCAGTTAAGAGCATTAGCTATTTTTTTTTATGCCAGGCATTGATTAGTATGTTCCTGGAGGATTTAAAGCTAACAACTTGAAAGAGAAAAACATCCGATACCCTTTAGCTCAAAGCACAGCTGACCAGGCTTTTAACACTACAAAACGTTTTGGTATTTTTTATTAGATTATTTTTATGATTCTTTGGTGCACATTACACAGCACTTACAGCAGTGTTATCCACACACTGCAAAGTATTCTCAAAGTAATACTAGAATAAAATCAGTACCAGTTATGTACTTTAAAATCTAACCAAACAAGACCTTCAAACTCTCTCAGACACACTGGCTTTATCATACCTCTGTATGTTTCATTTTTTTTCCTGATTTTCCTATGGCAAATACACAGGCCTATACAATGGAGCTATCGTTCATCTCACACTTTAGCTGTTGGGTCAGCAGAAGAACACCATGGTCTTCTACCTCCTGAAGCACATGAAACTTATTTTAGAATCACAGAATGATTGGGGTTGGAAGGGACCTTTAAAGATGATCTTTTCCAGCAGATGTCAGGGCAGCTGAAGTCCCCTAGCAGAATCAGGGCTTACAAGTGTGATGCTTCCTGTAGTTGAAGCAAGAATACCTCATCAGTGTCCTATCCTTGATATGCAGTCTGCAGTAAACGCCAGCTACAAGATTCCCTTTTTGGTTTGGTCTCTAATTTTCACCCTTAAACTCTCAAACTGTGCACTGCTGTTTCAAAAGAATCACTATGCAATACATCCATTTTTAATGTAGAAGGCAACACTCCCACGTTTCCTTCCTCGCCTGTCCCTCCTGAACAGTTTCTAGCCATCAATTGCAGTCCTCTAATCACTTGATTCATCCAGCCAAGTTTCAGGGATAGTGGTCAGCTGACAGCTTTCCAGCTCCTCCGGGTTGTTACCTACTCTGCACTCATTGGTACAGAAGCATTTACAGTACACCCTGTAATAGTCTTCAAAACAACATGGACAAAACCTTCTGAATGCGAAACTGAAGTCTTATCAAGCAGGACCCTGCACAAGAGTTGAGAGGGTGAGAGCAGATAAATCCCTCAGACACAGCCAATTGGACACTGTGCAAAAGGGACTATTCACACAACTACATTCAATTAAGCGAACGAGTAAAGGTGAAACAGGTTCAGCTCCATATACAAAATTAAGGAGACCAACAATGAAATACTCCATGGAATTGTAATGTCTACCTCACATTGCTTGAAGGCCATTATTAAAACAAAGGTCAGTAACAGCTATAGAAATTATTCAAGGGTAGAAAATGCCTTAGAGTATGAAAGGACAAGAACTTCATTATTTAAATTATCAAAAAGAGAGGTTGCCATGAAGGGTCAATTACTACAAAAAGTGATGATTCAAAAGGTGCCATGATTAGAGTAATGGAGGGAAAATACCCATTAATGAAGAACTCAAACCCAGAGATTAAGTTGTGAGGAAAGATAGTTGGGTGATAAAGCCACAAAAATAACACCAGCTACAAACAAGGACTATGCTTTTAAAACTGAAGATAATTAGCCACTAGTAAGAATCACTAACAGAAGATAGATTCTCTCTAACCCCAAAATGTAATACCTTTCTGGAATGTGTTCATAAAACAGCATTTTATTAACATGCAAGTAAAATTAGAATGCTAACAAACATTTTGGTACAACACAAAAAATCAATTTATGAAACGAGAAGTTATCAAAAAAAAGCTAAGCTAAGGTACAAGCCAGAAACCATCAGCTCATGCTGGAAAATTGCACTGGCTTTTCATATTTGAAGAAAAATGAGACAGAACTGGATGTTGTCCTTTATTGTATTATCCCTAAGAAATAACACAGGTAACAGACTTGAAATCAGCATGACTCACACAGTTAAAAATGGAACACCACAGTTTCTGGAGGTGGTTCCTCCAGAAACTCACACCTTTTCCCAAATTCTTCAGTTTGAGAACTCTTTTCTCACTGTAATAACACGTAAACTAGCAGGATACCACATCTGAGCTCAACGAGCCAGAACTTCACTGTCTAAGCAACAGGGGGAAAAGTCTGCATTTTCTTTTTCATAAAATCCTTTAAAAATAACATTTTTAATTTATGATTCACAAAATGCTGAGGACTTTAAATCCAATACGTTATTGTTGAATCCACTGCTGTAGACTTTTGCTAGCACATTCCATTTTTCTTTTAAATCCAATTACTTTATTCAGCCTAAGTGTATACCAGAACAGGAATTTGCACTGGTTCAGTTACACAGTTGCAGTTCTAGATCTGACAATCTTCTCAGAATCAGAAAAGTCAGAGTAAGTATTATACACCGTTCTCCTGTTGTAACAGGAACCTGCTGGGACAGTTTCTCCAAGATGCAACCTATTTACCTCCACTGGGGCAGTTTTAACCCAGAGGGATGAGAAAGGCAAAGAACAAGAACAGTAGTCCTAATTTCTCAAAACAGACATGGTCCCTCCTGCCTATTCCCCAGCACAATCATGTATTCAACCTCAACATAAGAGATGGGGAAGAGAGGAGGGAAGAATGGGTGTCACATAGTACAAATAACATCCAAAGTATGTTTTTTCCCCAGAAGTAACCAAAAGACACTATAAAATTGATATATTCCATGAGTGCACTTAATGTAATCTGAAACCCAAGACTTGCCAACTCCCCCTTAAAAAAAAAAAAAAAAAAGCCAACCCCAAAAAAACATCCACCACATCAAACACCACAATGCCATGGAATTTCACATTTCTGTCCCAAATACATCCCTGCAAAACTTCAGAAAATCTTCCCTAGAAGACACTGCTTTGGAAGTATCTTTTACTATAAAATATTTACTTCTTTGATGTCTTTCAAAGATACAGAGCCATGTTACACTGTACAAAGTGAAGACAGGTGTAGTAACACTGACATTTACACCTTGAGATCCTTTCAGTATATGCTGTTTCTCTTTGATGATGCCCTCTAGATCAGCTTTTTCTGGCAGTGTTTTGCATTCTCAGACTTCAAAATCAGGTAAAGTCTACCCTCAAGTTCCACTGCGGATCAACACCAATGTACACAACATATTCATTTCAAGCAGAGTAGATATTACTTGTGGAATTATTCTAGAGTTGAGTCCTACTGTGTTTCTGTCCAATCAGAAGGACTAGCATGGGCTCCATGCAACATTATCCAGAATGTATTATAAATGAAATCTGAAAAAATGTCTGATTTTTTTTTTTGCCAGTCCAAACACAATATTTTTTTCATTACCATAGCACAGATTACCTACGGAAATACAAGGAAGATAGCTGTGGGATAGCTCCAGTATCTTCAGCAACAGGCCCAAATCTTAGACATGTGAAGAAAATTATTCATGTTTACCGCAGGCAGAAACTTCCTCACCATGAATCTCACTACCAGAACTTACTTATCCTAAGAAAACACTGAGGTGCTAAAGCTCATGTAAAAAAACATAAACAAACCCCAAACAAACAAAACCTAAAATCTTTGGATGAATGACTTCAGAAATACTACACCACATCATTACACGTTTGCCAAGTGAACGGGCAGTGGTATGTTGCTACTATGTTTTATATAAATATTTTGACTGAGGTTTTCTCTTGTTTAAACCTAGGCCTAGGCACAAGAGAAGCAATACACCTAAACTTTTTATTGCAAACAAAAAATAACTAGAAGAAAGACCTTCCTGTTCTACTAAGTGAAAGCATTAGCAGTCTTCACAGTCAGCTGTAACTGCCACACAACTTGAATTCAACACTTAAGGTCTGACAAACTCCTGAATGCCAAAAATTAAAGGATTCCAGTATTTTCAGCAACAGTCAAGTCACCTGTTCACAACTGCTTCCTTATAGCACATGATGACCAGGTACCCAGCACTACAAAAGCCTACAGAAACCTTAAGGAAAGCAAGCATAAGTAGGAAACACCTGTCTTGCAATTGCTTTTAGAGCTGGAATTGGCCTGGCTCTGAGCATGCATGGTAATGTACAGTCTTAAATTGCACACTCACCTCCTGTAGTCACCCACAGGGCTTCCTTCCTCTCTCAGCAGCTGTTTCACAAGCAGCTAGTCAGTATTTTATTACTTTATCCCTCCAAGCATAATACTGCTCCTTGGGTATCGCAACTCAGACTGAAAGCCTGCTCTGATCACACAGCAATGCATTTCCTCATAGGTGCTTCTGTCCTGCTCATCACTGACAGATCAGAATGCCTCTCAGCTATTAAATCAACTTATTTTCATAAATCTGACCCAGATCACAGGTGTGTTAACAGCCTCAATATACACTGTATATACACACACATCTTACTTTAAAACTGGTGGTGTCCAATGATCTGGATCTTGTTTAAGAAACTTTGGAGAGTAGTTAATAATACATGTCATTTGTAATGCTTGAGTCTTTCTGTTTGCTTGCGTTGTATTCATTAGAGAACAACTGAGATCCTTCTCCCTGTCAGCTTGTTATCTTCAATGTAGACACCAGGTACACAAAGGAAGCACTTCGACAGCAACTCCAAAATCCTCATGAGTAGTATTGTGGAAGAAGCAAGGACAGAAGCTGGTTCTCAGGAGAGAAGGCCTTCCCTGCCTCATGTCCCCTCTTCCAGCATGTACAGCCCTGTGCAGCCACGTGCTCTTTATTACATAGCCACTATATGAGTTACTTCCCCCAGCAGGTCCAAGCAGGCACATTGCTCTGAAGAAACCTTTGAGTTGGACAGTCTAACTGTTGAATCTTTGGCTTTTTTAAGCTGAGTTAGAAGTTATTTTGCAATAAGCAAGTGGAAGCTCTATAATGCTGCTGCACAGTTACAGGTACATAGGTACATGGTTTATCAAGAGGGCTGAAGCAGTTTGACCCACTGCACCCATCTTCTGCCACCTGAGCTAAAAAGGTGAATTAATGGCAGTTGCATATCATCCTGCTCTGACTGGACCAAAACAAAGACACTTAATGAGTAGATTTCAAACATGCACAAATACAGCAACAATAAAAATAGTGCTCTTACAAAACACATTGCTGTTTTCTCCTAGTGGTAGAAGCAGAAAAGTCTCCACGTGAAGAGAAATAAAGCAGGCAGTATAAGAACAGCATGAGCATCCTTACTTAAGCCCCTTCATTTTCTTCCACTGGATGTCAGATGGCTGTACATTTTCCCGTGAGCATAAGCAAGGCTGACCCATTTGAGAAGCTCTCATACAAACCCATTCATCAAATTCTTCACTTTCCTGTTCTATTTATATGGGAATCCTACAAGGTGAACCCATGAGATCCTTGAGAAGTTTCATTGGAGTTAGTGCAAGAGGTAACTTCTACCCTTTAAAATATTTTAAAGAGCTTCCTTCTGTTGGTGGCAGCAGCTGGACAAATGATCATAAATTACATTACATAAAATACCAACAACTTACAAAGGTCAAAGACAGACACTGAAAGAAAAACACACACACACATAACCATTAACACAAGTTAGGATATGATAATGTACGGGTAACACTACCAAAGCTATCAAAACATTTGTGAAGGAAAAACAAGTAGACAGAAGCTGCATGAGGCACACTCATTTTCACAATAGCTATTATAGGTCCAAGCTGTGCATCTAGTTCCAAAAGTGTGTTATTTAAGTAAGCAGCTAGGTAATTATCTGCTTTGTAATTAGTCACAAGTGTTTCTCCAGGCACTATACTAGTATTACGTCAGCACCTTAGCTGTGAAACAGGAATGAGTATTATTTCTTTGCAGATTATAAAGGGATACCAGTGCACACCTCCACCCCAGCTATCTCAGGAAAAAGAAATTTAAGATAATCCTTGTTGCTACAGTAAAATCACAGAAGTCCATTATGATCAGTAAAATCCACACCTGTTATTTCTCTCCACACTACATTTGTTATTTCCTGATTATAAGATTCCCTACCCATGTAATTAATAGCATCATTCAAAAGATTATCATCAATATGCACTATTAAAAAGGACATTTTCTGTCCTTCAAAAGAAACAATGAAGAGCTGTTACAGGCTAGATAAGCATTCATTTGTCCTTAGAACAGAACTAGAATAATAAATTCTTTTTGTAGGCAAAAACATCAGCAGGGGGGGAAATGAGGAACACAACTACTTCCTCCAGTTCCCCACCACCAAACAAAAACCAGCTACTTACACACAAAGAAATCATACACAGTTGTTGAAAAGGAAGCTATCAGCTCTCCCTGATGGACTGAACTAGCACATACTCATTTGGGGAATATCACCTGATCCCTGTAAAACAGGACCTGGAACAAAATCAGCATGCCAACTCAGTATTAAAAGTGCCTATTCCTGTACTAAATTTTCCTCTTACTAAAGAGCTGGTCGTCTAGTTAAAACAGGAACTATTCATTGAGAAATCCTCCCAACAGGAAAACACCATCAGCTCTTATTCTAATTTTTGTATTGCGTAGTATTCTTAAGGGAGGTGCGCAGGCAAAGATGTGTGGGGCTGCACTATTAGTTTAGACTCATGGCTTTTCTGTGTGCTCATTTGTTTTTTCCTTTGCACTGAAATATTTTAAAACTTATCTCAAGGAGCCTCATGTTATCACCTGAAATCTTACCCTTCCCTTGTTTAGAAGAATGTAAGTGCACAGACCAACCTAATGAAATACTGGTTTGTTTCTACAGGGTTAAATACATGCTTACAGATGTGTCTCAGCTCACAGGTAGTGTCCAAACCAGAGTTCAATGCAGTTATTTTTTGCTTTAATTCTTCATAAAAAAAGTAAAATAAATGAATAAATAAAAAAATCTTGTTATCCTCATTCAGGACTTTTTTCCTATTCTCTGAACTCAAATCAGATGAGTATTTAAAGATGCAGTTCCTTTGTTACTTGCAACATTAGAAATGCTATCCTCACGCTCAGTCTGACCTTAATGCCTTGACACTGATGCAAAAAAAAATCTTAATACTTCAACAAATATGAAGAACTTGAGTAACTGGTTAGTAAGAAAGATACAGATATAAAACACAGACTATCAGTCTTCTTTCTAGGTCCATTTCCCACAAATTATTCATGATAATGACACATAAAAGCAAGTGCCGATAGAGTAGATTTCCTGTGGTTTGTACCCTCTTGAAGGTTAATGTTTTATATTCAGTGAGAAAGAAGGACAACAATTAAATAATAGTGATACTTTTGACCTACGCTGCAGGGATGGAGGAAAGCTGTCTCACTGAAAAATAATGATGAAAGTATTTCCTATTTAGTACTGGCTTAAATGAACTTCAGTTATATCAAGGTTTTGCACTTCATTTTGTTCAAATAAGAAAATTAAGTACTGCTTTTTACTTCTGCATATAGCTTATTTTTTTACTGACATACGAGTTTATAACTTCATGTCTATAAGATAATCCTACCATTGAATTTTCTAATAACCAAAAATCTTATTTTCCAAAATTACTTCCACTACTTTAATACAGTATTTCCAAGCCACAAGCATTTCTTCCACCACTTCTGCAACAAAGCCTGTAAAACAAACTAATAAATCCTACCACAGCTGAAAACATATAGTACTTCTGCAAACCACAGTTCAAGTTGCATCAATTTTCTTTGCTTCTATTTCCGTACACAAAAAACACAGACAACTAAGACCTCAAGTACAGACCCACCATCCATTATGCCCTTGTGACTGAAGAGTCTACTTCAACTTCATTTTTTAGTGCAATAGCACAGAACAGTTACCTAGCATGAAGGACTACCAATGCACGTGTGGAGGCAAAATACGTGATTAAATAATTTTTCATAGATATTTAGGGATTGTGCTTAAAATTCCTAACTTTATCAAACAGGAAGGAGCTACAAATCAGTTCTACAAAGAGGGAAAACAAGACATCACATGAGGAAGCAAGCACATGTGCTGCCTTTTCCTACCAGGAACAAAACTGTCCACATAGCATCTAGAATGTGATTTTTGGCTGGATGCTGATAAAAATCCTTCCCCTCATCTTTATTTAGCACACATTAGGATCTGTCACTAGCACAGATACAATTATCAATACTGCTTTTCTTTAGGGGAGCCTTGAACAAGACTTAAGGACTTCCATTCTTCAACTCAGTAACAAACTGATAATTAAGCTTAAGAATTACAAATGTCCACAAAGCAAACTGCCAGAAAGCTCATACATAGGCTACTTAGACTGACCACCCACATTCATTTAAGATTTCTGCCTTTACATTTTTTATTCTACATCTTTTTCAACTAAAAGGAAAAACGAATTCTCATTTCATCTTGAACTACCTACCGCATACAAGAACCGAAAGGTAATTCTGCTTATGTAAGCACTTGAATGGACACATCCACCACTTGTTTAAAAGTGGCTTTTGAAAAAGGTCAGGGAAATTTCACGAGTAATTTTCACATTTCAGAGGACAAACAGCATGTAACAAATACTGCAAAACAGGTGCAGAAAACCTCATCTTTGTGGTACCTATAGCAATACAGACCTATAACCATATAGGTCATTCATTTCTTCACAAAACAGGAAACCCCTAAGGCTACCCGAAATCCACGTTTAACTGCTGGGTTCTACACACCTTCATCTGTGAATTTCAATACGTCTTTAATCACTTTGCATATAAACACAGATCACATCTCCAAAAACCAGTTCGAACTTGCTAGCCATGAAGGAAGTCTGAAATTCCATACCTCAAACTGTTTGCTCGCTGGCATCCCCTTAGGTTAGAATAAAACAGAAAAATATAATATTTATGCCAGACGAAAGTTTTCAATTATTTGTGCAAGGCAAAACACACTGACGTTGCAGGGCTGAGGACCAAACGAAACCACTCAAGTGTAAAAGAGCCTTTCTGGTTTAGGAGATGAGGAATGGTCTCTCCAGAAAAAAAAAAAAAAAAAATCTTACCATGTTTCATTAACTCTAATCATCGGTTACAGTAAAGATCAAAGTAGTGGCTCTCTACAGGTATTATGTTAGAAAGCAGAGACCTGCATTAGCACGTTCAGGTGGTTCGTTCATAGACATCCAGGCTCCAAGGAACTATTTGTTCATGCTTGTGCAATCATACCACTGTGACATTTTTTCCACTCCTTTGACCTGTTTCAGTGTGGTCTCAGGTTGGCAATCTAGCCCTGGCTGCAACAAAGCCGGAACTAGTTCTGGGTATACAACTCCTCCTCTCTCTTTCAAGGAGTGCAAGGACGCTGTTTACCAGAGAAATGTGGCAACTGAGGAGACAAAAATGCGTGCCATGCAAAAACCCTGACAGGCAGAAGGAAAATCCAAGTTAGCTGGAGAACAGACACAAAAAGATAACGACAAAAATAGGAGAAATTTATCTCTGCTGACATGCACTTTTGATAGAGTCGTTTATAAAAAAACTGTGCCTAGTAAATTAACAAGTGTCAGACTGAGAGAATAAAAGTTCTGGTTTTCAATGTTCTTAGTTTGCACACATTATAAACAAAGCAGATGGCTTTCGGAAATTTAGATTTATCAGATTAACGTTAATCTGGAGTTTTGTAACTAGACACTCTTGCAGGTGTGAATGCTAGCTGGCAAAACAACAGAAAAGCCAACTCAAATTATCCTGCAAGCAGCTTCAGTAGTGCCATTATATACTCCGCATATTGGAGGAAAGCAAGTACTGAAACAGCATTCTGATTTTGAACACACACGGGAAGAACCAAAACATCTCAGAAACATTTGCACCTCGTCAAAAGCATCTGAAATGGAGAAACTGATTGCTTATTCGGAATTATAAACTAATCTAGGCAGTGTCAGGAAAAGTTTCCTGAACAATATAAAGATAAGCAACAACTGGTTAAAAAAAAAAAAAAAAAAAAGAACAAACCAGAACAGGTTATTTGCCTCCTCAATAATTTTGGAGAGCAAATTCTAATTAACAAGCCCTTGCTATGTTCCATGGCAAAATATCTTCAGCATCTTTGAATGCCACTCTTCTGGTTTGTTTTTGTTTTCAAAAGACTTGAATAAACCGATTTGCATTAATTGGACAAACAGAATGCCAGTTACAGCCCGGTGGGAATAGAGCAGAACTGAAATTTTACTTTCCCAACCTGAACTGCATGGCAATGACTAAACCATGCCACTCAAAAGAGGAAAATAAAAGGAAATGCTGCTAAGAGGCCCCGAAGAAAAAAGGCAGGGGGGAAGGAGGGGGGAGAAGGCAGGGACAAAATAGCAAACAAACAGAAAAGCAACATAATCTGGAGAGATAAGGATGTGCTTGGCTGACATGTAGATACAACACAGAAAAAAAACCACTGTTTTAGAGCGTGGCTCTTGCAATAGCAGTACACAAGCAAAGTAAAAACCCCTTCCTATTAAAGTTATTGTACCAGAATCAAGAATGAAACAACCAGCCGTTATTAGGCACGGGGAAGAGTGCTTTGGTCTGCTTGCCTTTGCAAGTCATGAGCCTTGCAGGAGTGAAGATGGGGAAATAAACCTGTGAACCTGGAACAGGCTGCCAGACCTAAGGACTAAGGCCACACATCAAGCACAGTAGTAATGACAAGAGAGTCTAAACACCTCTCTGATATTCACCTAAAAAAGCCACCAGATCTTTTTTAAATGGAACGTGGTATTACACAAGGTAGGTCCCCGTTTGTGGTGGTGGCAGCGGTTCTTCTTCTGAACAGCAATCTAAAGCATGAACTTCCTCCATTCATGTAAACCAGCTATTTATATACCCAAAAGAGTAACCACTCTTCTGCCTTTAAAAGATTTACATATGAAAGAGCACTGAGTAGAAGACCGTTACCTCTGAAATCTGTCTCCATAGAGCTGCCCTTGTTTCTAACAACCTGGATAAGAAAAAACAACAAAACGATCCTACCAGCAAACGCTTGGCTGATGTAATAAAATCCCCCTCTCTGCTACCATCGAGTCTGAAAGAGTGCAACAGAAACAGCAGTGCATCAGCATTAAAAGAAGCATTAAAACCTGGGCACAAATGCCTGTTTATTTCTGAAGCAATAGGAAGTAAATGAGGGTGAATGCTCATACCGTCTTAAGTTACATGTTCCTAGTTGTTCCTAAGTGCAGAACAAAACGAAACAGCCCAAGACCGTATAATTAGCAATTCAGACTATAGATGTATGGAAAAGCAATAGAAACGTTTGCATACACATCACCATTGCGTTTTAGATAATAACAGATTTCTTCCAACTACTGCATTATGCCACTGCGGGTATGCACCCAACAGGAAGCTGCTGAACTTGACCATCCCCTACACATGCCCAGGCAAAGGCCTCTCAATAAACACCATGGGGAAACCGGGCACCGTGGACAATAGCATTTAACTGACTGCTCTTGAACTGACTTTTCTTAGAAGGGTTCCCCTACATTGAAACTAGTATGGTCTAAAGACATGCACTGAGCTCCAAGCTCCCCTGGAACCAAGTCCTGCACACCATACAGCACAGAATTATAGAACTGCTTAGGTTGGAAAATGTATTTCAGATCAGAGTCCAATCATAAACTTAGCACTGCCAAGTCCACCACTAAACCATGTCCCCAGGTGCCACATCTACACATCTTTTAAATACCTCCAGGGATGGTGACTCCACCAGCTCTCTGGGGAGCCTGTTCCAATATTTGTAACTCTTTCAGAGAAGAAATTTTTCCTAATATCCAGTTTAAACCTCCGGGTGCAACTTGATGCCATTTCCTCTTCTCCTATCATTTGTTACTTCACAGAAAAGACCAACATACATCTTGCTACAACCTCCTTTCAAGTAGTTGTAGAGAGCAGTAAGGTTTCTGCTGAGCCTCATTTTCTCCAGGCTAAAAGAAATCCCAGTTCCCTCCGCTGCTCCTCACAAGACTTCTGCTCTAGACCCTTCGTCAGGGTTCACTTCGCTAGACACACTGCCACTGGGAAAATCAGTAAAGATTCCTATGTTTTATGTAATTAAGCAAATATTGTAATGATGGGGGAAAGGCACTGTCTTTCCTCCTAGCTTTCCCTCTCTTCTGCTCCTCTTCATCTGCCCCTTCTCTGTTGGGTGGCAGAAGACCCTTTGGGGACGATAGTCACAAATTGCAGGTAAAAACAACTCAACCCTTTTCATTCTTCAAACACCCACATTGTACCCTGAGGACTTCAGGCAGAACTAGATTTCACCTTAGGCTCCCAGCCCTGCTTTTGGAAACAGCCTTCCCTAATTGTACATGGAGACTCTTCTGAGGAGCCTTTCATGGAATGAAGAGTAAAGACAAAATAGCCGATTGTGAATCCTTCCTTACAGGAAACAGCTCCAGGTCCCCACTAACATGCAAGAGACTGCTGCTCCCAGATGAGTGAATAGTGTCTGCTTGGCAATAATGCCAAAATGAAAGTTATTTTTCACAGTGAATGCTTTCTTGACAGAAATCTATATAGTAAACTGCAAGATTAAATAGGGCAGCTAGAAAACTGGAAAAAGTGATCTCTTATTCAAAATTAAAAAATGAAGCCTAGAGCACTCAGAGACAGGAAAGTTACTATTTTAATATGATGGGTTCTTCTCCAACTTTGTTACATTTCCAAAAACACTGTCTAATGTAAGTTGACTACAAGCTGGCTTCACAGCAGAACTTCCACACTTGAGAACACACTTGGATTAGCTCTATTTTGAAAACTATGCACATGACAAACTAAAATAAATTATTTTCCTCCTTAGGTGGAACGACAAATGTAATTACCTGTTATTCACTTATTTCTGTACAGCCAACATCCTAAACACAGAAAATTATGCACAGTAATATTACTTACATTATTCAACATACCACTATATTTTGACTAAATCTCAGCTTGTAGTTTAGTTCAGTTTCTCTTTACAACAGCAAGTACAACTACTGAAGAGTCCGATGACAAAAAGTACACCTTCACAGAAGCTAGTCATGTAATTAAATGTTAGTCTAGAAAGAGCAATAGAAAGAAATAGAAATGCTAGTCTAGAAAGAAATACAAATAGCTTGTATTCATTTAGGTCTCATCCTACCTTGAATTCTTTAAGTTCAGTACAAGCATCTTGGCTTTCAAATCCTCTCCTTGTAAAATGTCACTAATAGGAGACGGCAAGTTCCTCTGCCTACAAGCCACTGCCAGCCCATCATTAGTAAACATCCTTCCAGCAGTCAGGCGGACCTCCAGAGCTTCGCACTGCCATCCTCCGTGCCAGCGGTACCAGCACCCGGGATGGTTTGATTGTGGAGCACAGCTGGTCCCTCCCAGAGAGCTCGGGGATGCGGGAAGGGGAGGAACTGCATAGCTGAAGGGAAGGGATTCCTCCTCCTGCCTTACAATGCCCAGGCCACAGTAACCAATACAGCTTCTTTACAAAAACAGATCAAATTCACGGGAGCAGCAGAACAAGACAAAAAAAAGTATGCTCAACTCAAAAGATTCAAAGGTCTGCACACAGGCACTGCAGTCACTGTGAAAGAGAATGGTGTATCACAGCTTACAAATGTATGTGTAAGATGACATTTTTCTGCTTTTCTCATCTCATAGAAAAGTAAATCTGTTTAAATTTTGGTTACAATAGAACTAATTATTCTGGAAAAATAAAAGGAATACAAGAGACACTTCTTACCAGAATTTAGATCAGATGCAATGTGGGTTTTCTTAACTTTGGATTTCTGCTTTTTTTCCTCCTTTTTTTTTCTTTAACAAAGTTTGCTCTTCTAGCTTACAATGATATTTTCATGCACAGCACCATAGAGTCTAGAACAGCTGATTCAGACCAATACTGCCAGGTTTTTTGTTTCATTTTACCAACAACAACAACTACTACTATTCAGAAGTGGTAGGATTTCCCAAGGACATCCATTATCAGTAACTGTGGTTAGCTGTATGTTATGTCTCACCACTACACTAGCCTATTTCTACAATAATAACCAAAGGTACATAAAATAAATTGGGATTGAAGCTGCAGCTCTCTGAAAAAACTTCTCCCTGTGCCACAGAAAGATGCTCAAATGGCTACAGTGGTCACTGCTTTTTAACTAAATATATCCCAGAAAAGAGCCCAAATACCCACATCATAAAAGTACAACTACCAAATCAGAGTTTATTCCCATTCTGCCCTTGGATTCATCTACACGTACAGACAATGCACACACTAAAGAAATATCCTTCCTTGCTGGAGGAAAACCCAACACCAAGAAGAAAAAAAAAAAAAACCAACCAAGTCAGTAGCAGTATATCAACTGTGCTGCAATGTCATTTACAGCTACAGAAATTACTTACTAGTTATTTATTACAAGACTTGGCTTCTGCAGTGCACCTGTGAAAGTGCAGAGACTCACTTGGAGATCCTGCACAGTGCTTGGCCATTTCTGGACGCCAAGGACCTGGGGACAGAACTGATTCCCCACAACTGAGAAGGCATGACTTTCAACTCTTACAACTTTCCCTAGTTTTGTGTCCCTTTTAAGCTCTGACACTAAGCAGTGCACAGAATGAGTATAACTACGCTTTTTAATTTTTAAGACAAAGAGGGTGCAATAAACAAAGTGAAACCCAGCAACGTGTTTCCAAAAATACATGCAAAACTTAGGTAAATAAAGCTCAATGCTAGGATTTAATTACGACAGTAGTACTACAGAAAAAGGCTTCTTCTGTCATACATCCATATATTCCTTTACATTTTTACCATATATTCCTTTCTTTAATTTGATTTACTTCTCTGTCAGAATTTGCAGGTGTTACCTCAAGTACACATCAACTTGTTTGATAATAGCTATTATTTGACCAAAGAAAGGATGATCTAAAAGCTGACTAATTTACACAGAGCTCAGAGGGGTAGCAATATTAAGGTACATGAAGTAAAGGGATTTAATTCAAGCAAGTGCTGTTATGTGTTACACAAAATGCACACGAACAGACACACACATTCCCACAACCCATTTGGATAACAACAGGCTTTAGCGTACGAGTGTATCATACTGAAAAGCGACCGCACAGTCACAGTGCCAACTCCACTCTTGCTACTGAGCTCAAGAGACTCCACCGTTCAAAAGAGTGACCAGTTCAACTCTTAAATTGCACAGAGCAACAAAGTTAATTTATTGGCAAAGATGCACTTTGGTGTCAGGTACAGGGCCTTTCATAGTAGCTGTACATTCCTTATTAGAGGGAATATTTATGCAAGGCCTCCATATTAGAAGAATAAGTAGAAGACGTAGTAAGATATCAATCTCTACCTTAGGAAAAAGTTTCATCATCCTGAACCATGAAGCAAAGCATAGTAGCCTCTTGCTAGTACTTCTCTCATGCGGGTATTACAGGGGTGACTTTTGTCTTTTTTTTAAGGTCACTTTTTAGCAATACTAAAGCACAAGCAGTGTTTCTAACAAACCCTTGCTGCAATACAGCCAGATGGCAACTCCTCCATTTCTGCACTTACAGAAATTGCTGCACATCAGCTTCATCTTCCAGCACTTTGAACTGTTATTCCTGTATCCACAGGAACATGGCTTTGAAATTTCTCCCAGGCAGTTTTTCAAAGCTATAATCACCAAGAGAAAGCTCCAAAACGAGGTTTTACTGTGCCTCCAGTTTGTTTGAATTGATGAGACCTACAGTCTTTCCAAGAGACTGCCTACAGGTTGCCTTTCACAGACTATCACTTATCAGTAGTAGTTCTTCCAGTACCCTCTATCTGAGACATAAGATGGTGCAGAAAACATTCACAACATTCTTGCTATTCAAATTACACCACAGGTGCACCAGGTCTCTGCTGCTGAGATGTACCTTTTAGCAACGTAATTTGTACGTTTGCTACAAAAACATTTGCTAGGATACCAAAGAGTGACAGCCATACTCGAAGAAATCAGGAAAACAGCAGTAAGGATTTCAGACCCAGAGAGCAGCATCTCCACAGAATTAACCTCAACAGAGATATTATTTTCCCTTGCTATGTTTCATATCCATAAGAGACTATGGCATCACCAGTAGACAGGAACACATCAAAAGGAGTTCCAAGAGCTATCCTATCATCAGCAATATTTATTGACTTAGTGTAAAATATTACTGCTTACTTCTAAAGGAACCATCACATTAATCTTTCATGATAACCTGACAACTATGGGAAGTGCATTGTGTATGCAAAAGCACAGCACGCAAACATCCCTTTCTATCACAGGGAGCTTAAAACAAAGCAGTATGTCAGACTTCTCTAGCATTATCCCAGATGATGATTATTTCCACATTTCATATCTTATTTTACAAAAGCTCTTAAAAAATATGGCCCCTCCTCCATAGTTATATATTTTCTTTCTGTGTCAAGCTACATAAACAAACATTAGGGCAAATCCTGCATGGAAAAAGGCTTGAGGTGCTATGGGAAAGCACTGGTAACTCCTCCAGCAACCTAGCAAAAAAAGATACAAAAGTTATTTTTTTCCTCATGTATGTCTTCAACAAGCCAAACAATAATCCACATCACAAACACCTCAAGCACTGCTTCCCCTCACCCATCCCTCCTTCCTGAACCTTGAACAGCCACTCAGACAATAGCATATATGCACACAGAAATGCAAAAAGAGAAGAGAGGCCGCAAGAGCAGCCTGCTTTCAGAGTCCAGATAAGCCACTTTAGCTGCATTACAGAGATAAAACAGAGGGAAGCACTTCTGGTGCTAGGTGCCTAACTGAATCTGTTATGCCACCAGTGGAAAGGTGGAGAGGTGGCACTTGCTAGATGCCTGCAAGAGCAGCTGCCTATTCCACAGAGCCTAACCTTCTGCTCCCCTCCAGCACAAGACGTATAACCTGGGACTTTCCAAGAGTGTTGCTTCCCTTGCAAATGTTTATTTCAGTGGTGCCCCAAGATCTCAAATCCAGATACATCATTTTTTAAGGTAACAACCACTTCCATTCAAGTACTAGGTTTCAGTGTTGTGATTTTACTAAAGCATAGAAAAGTACCACAAACAAAAGAGAGTGTTGGAAGAGGCCATCTAACTCAATAATCTCAACATAGGATATATACACTCAACTACTGTGGTATAATGAATAAACATTGGGTGAGTCAGCTCGAATGAACACAAACACAGCCACTTAGCTTATCCCAATTACAAAGTCAAACACCTTAATATAAACCCCTTGTGGTGCACATACTGTCTACTCCCAAACTGACATCACCTACACATTTTGTAGGTAGACTCCACTCCACCATCTAAACCACCAATGCTGTTATTGACAAATCCAGGTACAGCAAGCTAGTAAAAGAAGCTTACGTCAAATGCCTTTCCAAGCGATCCTGAATCCCTGTTAACTGCTTCACCAAACCATTTTTAATAAATTTCACTCCTGCAGCAAGTGATTTAAGTAAGATCCCATTAAATATATATATCTCACTATATGTATTACATTCAAAAGAATATACTTTAAAACTTTATACGCTTCAAGTTGTATCACTTCTATTCCTTCCCTCCCTTATGCAATAATCCAATTCATCTGTCAAGGAAACAAACTAATCAGCTTGACATAATTTTTTCCCTGGAAAATTCATCTTTGTTGGGTGTCTTCCCTTACCTCATTTTCTTCTGTGTGTTTATGAACTGGATCACTACTTTCACTGTTATCCATGTAGCTGGAGGTAAGTCATGCCACAGATGGAGAAAAACTTATCGTGGCCCCATGGACAGCCCAACCAAATCAAACATAGCAAGCTCACGTCTGAAAGGTATATAACCACAGCAGCACTAAACCCAAGCTAATAAGCTCTGCCAGTTCTTGCATGTCCTCAGAACTGGAAGAACAGGATGCACAGAGTGCCAAGGAAGTATTTCCTATGGAAATATCTGAACAGCAGGTCATGATACTAATAAGGCAGTCTTCACAGATTCACAAAACAGTCTGCATTCAACAGTCTGCTTGAAACTAACCACTTGTACACTAAGTCAAGAGGGAGACTAACAAGAGAGGAGATTATCCTTTCATCTTTTTTTTTATTCTCCATAAAGTAGAATATATTAAAAAAAAACCAAAACACACTAAACACAATAGGCTGAAGGGAACAAGGTATTGTCTATTTGAGGAGGAAGGGGGAGAGAAAGAGTATTTCTGCCAGAGCCTCTTGTGGACAATTTTTTTCTTTTTTTTTCCCCATTAATGAATAAAATGTTGGAGACTAAAGAAGCAGCACAGCGCTACAATGAAAGCACTGGTGCTGGAATGCAGATTTCATATGGAAGGATATGCTTTGGGAAGACTTTGTCTTTCTGTGTGCTTTTGTTCAATTAAAAATGATACCTCCCCTTGAAGATTTTACAACTCTCAGTTTTATATCAGATAAGATAAAAAGATGGTGAGAACATATTAATAACTAAAGCTCTCCATAAGAAATGGCATCACTTACATGAAAAGCTGTTATGCTATACACACTTCAGAGAGCAATGCCCACTAGCATTGCCTCGTACTAATGGGTCTTTTTCCACTGGATCACCTCTTCACTTTCTGTGTCTGTAATGTCCTGCAGCACTTTTTCCACTGTGTTTCTTTTTCCCCCTTTTTGCTCCAAAAAAGTCTATATGTTAGAAGGTTTCATAGAAAAGCTTGGACATTACTCTTTCATAGCCACACCACATGTATCTATGCTTTTAAAGTAATCTACCACTGACTAAATATTCTTTACAGTAAGCAGACAGATTTTAGATTAACTCAACTGCTCCTACGGAAATTCTCTTCTTTGCTTAAGAGCACTTCAACATTCCTACCTCCTCCTCTCCCCCAAACCCTTCACATCAAATTTTACTTGCTACATTCATTTTTCATCAGTGAAACAAAGCACTACTGAATTTGATAATTATAAAAGGTTTTTTACTTCATTAGTTAAGAACTCTATTGCGTGATAAATCCACTTAATCCTCTTCAGGATTTTTTACTAAAAATGTGAAAGTAAACTAGATTGACTATTCTACTTGCAAGAGGCTTCCTCTTGCAGGCCATAATATTTGTAGCAGGACTATACAGCTATGGCGGAAAAACACCGCAAGCAGTGTACCCAGACTGTACATAATCCAAAGAAACTAGGAGATAAAACCAAAATACAAGTTACTCGAGGCAAAAGTAGAGATAACATCACCTTTGTGCAAACGGACTTCTAACCCACCTGTCATTCTACTGAAGAGCAGGGGTATTCTACTCTCAAAGTAAAAATGAGAGACTTGAAAAACTTGAAAAATAATCATGCATTATGATCTCATGTATTATGATCAGTCTCACCTTTTTTTTTTTTTTTAAGTTATCAATTAAAACCTCCAAGCTTAATGCAGCTTGACTGTGTGCACGAATCACAACACACAGCTTTCTGTGACCACCCAGCTATGTATTTCTACAGCATCTACACAGGTAAACAAGACCCTAGATTTTGTTTGGGTAGAGCAATTTGAAACTGAATGTGTTCTAGTAGTGCCTGAATTAACTCTCTTTCTATGACAAGCAAATGAACTGCTTTACACAGAATTTATTGAAAAGTGTGCCAATTACATTTCAAAAGGCAATTTCTACAAAAGCTCTTAAACATCCACTTCACCAACCTCTACAGCATTCCTGGGATCAGGGCAAACAGCTTCAAGAGAACAGGGCCCATTCCTTTCCGAGGTTTCTCTTCAACACCAAAATTGTTCTTTCACTAAGTAAAGGAAAAGGGAAAAATATTAGAATACAAATGTGACAATAAAATCAGAGCTTTGCCATTTTGAAATACAAGAGAGACAAGAGAGTCATTCATATGAAAACTGGACTTTCACAAACCTAAGAAATCTTTTAAATAGCTCCTGGAAAAGGAGCTGTAGCAAACTGGAAATTGATATTAGAAATAGAAGTTATCTTTCCAATTAAATCATACTTACTGAGAGCACAGGAACCGCTAAAAGAGTTACTATGAAGTGCAAACCCAGTAATTAATGCACTGACAGCTTGTGATCACCAAGAGCATCCCTCCAAGAAACTAGGTGATTTCTCATCATTACAGCAGGGGAATAAGAACCAAGCTCCATTGACCCTAATGCAGCTTAGCAACTGTGAAGCTACTGAACATGCCCAGCTTTCCCTTGGCCTCTCCCCTAGGGTTTTTTTTCTTTTTTCTTCAGAGTTATAAAATGCTGATCTTAGAATTTGCAAGTGGACACACACAAGCCAACAAGGGGCACCGAGTCTAAGCTCACTTCAGCACAACTCCGTGAATCCATCACAACAAGATTCTCCAGCTAGCCCAAGAGAGATGGCAGGTAATAGGACCAGCACTGTTGAACCTGGCAAACAACTAGGTACCTTGGTGAAATGCTGCACCTTGGTTAATTAGCCATGAGATAGCACAATATTATTTTACTTCTGATTCCCAGTCAGTCCCATTCAGCGCAAGTAGTTCAGGTGTTCCTACATTGCAGTGCACTACACAGTACAGGCATGCCTAAAGCAACTGGGAAAAATTTACAATACCATTCACATTGCTTGTTGGTTTATTATTTTGTACATCAAAGGAGCTGAGAAGATTGGGGGGGGGGGGGGGGAAATCAACAGAGGTCAATAAAAGGAGCACAATTTCAGGTTCCCGAAAAGGGCTTTGTGAGAGAGATGGGCTTAATGCCACAAACTTGCTCAGAGAGATGTTGCAGCGCTTAGTAACAATATACCATTTTGGCATAAGGTTGTATGCACTACAAAGTAACTTGCTGGCAAGTGCAGGAGTTCAGTGTTAATAGCTAAAGCTGAAGTTTGCTTCTAACTCCATCCATCATTACCATAAAAACCTCTGCTACTCCGAGGACAGGGAAGGCAAGTCAATTTGGGACTCCCGGGAGTTTTTAAACTGTGTTCATTTTGTTGTTAGGACTAAGGGCCCTTGCCTGTTAAATGAAGCCTGCTTTTAGAAGAAATACTTCTACTTTAATCTAGGAAATTGATAAAAGCATCTGAGCAACGAACTAGGAAAATATACCAACGCCTCCCACTACGCAGGGTGATGAGCTAGTGAGTTTAATTTCCAGAGGAATCCATCCATTCAGGCACTTCATGCTCTCATTCCACTAGCATTCTCAACAGCACCTTTGCTGCTACAACTCACCTACCTCTCCTACCCACAGGCATGCACTTACAATTACTTTCTCAGGAGATCAGCTGCAGCAACCCATCTGCAGTGGTTACCATAACTAAAATACACTAGACAAACTCAGACCAGCAGATACTCTAGAATGCCACCTCATGTGTGTCGCTGCATCCATGCCCATGATGTATGCAGTATCTTAGATACTTCCTTGCCACTGCAAAGTCCAGGTTCACACTAGGCCTGTGCAACATATTGCAGACCCATGCTGCCATGGAGAATCATCAAGCCCAGAGAATCACCCTACAGTATCCTCGCCTTATTCAACATGACATGCCTGTGAAAAGCCTTTATGCTCTGCTTCTAGCCATCTCATCTCCCCTCACTTTCACCTTATTGTCATGCAATTGTTCATGGGGAAAAATAAATGCTGAAAACAAAACCCTTCCTCTTCATGCTTGAGGAAAAGATTTAAGTTTTGCAAACAATCAAGACTCAAATTTACCTTTTCTAGAAGATTTCTTAGGGCATTCACCCTCTCTCCACATAAACTAGGTTCCTGACCCTCCGCAGGGACAGTGTACCTCCTGGTGGTACACAGGCACATAAACGACTCTCCATGGCTGCGCTGCCTTACATCCCTACTCATCTCTGTCCCCTGAAAGGATGCAGAAGGGAATGTCAGCTCACCCTCAGACTGCACCTTTCCAGATATGCGGCAAGAAGACATGCAGCACCTTGCTCTTTTGCCAATGCCTTTCCCATTTGCAGATCCCACACTATCCAGAGGCTGCTGAAACCAATAACGGAAAAGAGGCACAGCAAAAAAAACAAACTACCGATTTCATATTATGTGCCTTTTCATGACTATTTCAAAAGCACATCAAGGATCAAATGACCTCATGAACAAGTAAATGACAAGTAACAAAGAGTTGCCATGTTTCCACTTGCTGTGCAGAACAAATACCTTCCCAATTTCTCATCCATCTGCACTGATGTACAGAGGTAGTATGTGATTCAGCAGACGCCAGCACAACTGAGAAGTCACACTTCTGGCTCCCAGCTCTGAGTCACTTTGTTTCATGACCCATTGGTGAACTCTGGCTGCAGCCACATCTACTATTTTCCAGAAATCAAGAGTCATGCAAAAAACAAGTTTCAGTCACCAAAACCACCTCCACTCATGGCTTACCTAAAGCTCCCAGCGGCACTGAAGGGCTTACTTTGTTTCAAAGAGTTAGAACATATCATTTGCAACTATTTTTTCAAAACATAATATCAGGGTGGCCAGCTTGAGCATGACCAATAAAACCATCAGTGACAGTTCACAGTAGTTACTATCAAGTTCAGAAGACATTTTCTTTCCCAGACAAGTCCCAGTCTACAGGCATTTCTTGAAGAGTTGCCTGTAATAATTCCATAAGAGTAAAAACTATTTTCCCATCAGATGAATAAAAGCTTTTAACTGCTAAATATACTGGGTCAGAATATATTTTATAATAAAAGCTTTTTTTTATTATTACAACCATATTTTTGTAAAGATAAACTTGGACTACTGCTTATCCAAACATTCTTCTTCAGAACTGGTAAGTTTAAATCAATTTCTAATAATATGTATTATTAAATTAATTACCTAGTAATACGTATGATTTGAATAATTTATCTTAGCTGTCATTACTTCTTCGTCCTTGTCATTTAAATAATTTGCTTGCTGTGACATAAAGCATTAGCACTTCTGCATCCCAACAGGCATTCCAGAAGTTTTAGTTAGGTCTCTATTTTGACTGAGTATTTTAGGCACTGTTTCTAGAGCTTAACAAATCAAATGGAATTTGACTGCTACCCTCACCAGACATTCTACAAAAAGTGTTGAATAACAAATCTCAGCAATCGTAAATCACTTGGTTCCTGTAAAGAAGCAATTCGATAAAGTAACACCATAAAATCCATGTTTTTATACATCTCATTTCAGAAAAAAAAATACTAATGTTACGTAGACTGTCAACTTAACTGCGCTCCCCTTGTTTAAAATATTATGCAAGTATTCCTCTGTGTATAAACTAAGCTTATCAAGTTTACACATACCATACTTATGCCATCAATAAAAAAATGAAAGCCCTAAAATTGCATCAGGTTTCTTCTGTGCTTCACAAAATAGATATTCAACAGAAACCTGTTCAGACCTAACCAGCCATTTTCCTAGCTGTGTCTGTGTTTTGCAAAATTACAAAAAATTCATACGCTATATCAGAGAGAAATTAAGAAAGACACTAC
The DNA here is from genome assembly GCF_028554395.1 of Pezoporus wallicus. Classification (NCBI taxonomy): domain Eukaryota; kingdom Metazoa; phylum Chordata; class Aves; order Psittaciformes; family Psittacidae; genus Pezoporus; species Pezoporus wallicus. Next base: position 770,078 of record NW_026636884.1, on the reverse strand, counting down.
ATACAAACAAAATGCACATCAATGGGAGCTGAACAAGGCATTCATGTTGAAGCTCAAAACACTTGTTGCTAGGAATTAGAGTAACTGAGTGCTAGTCCTTCAGCCTGAAAGAAATAAAATCCTGCTTCTCACTGAAAGAAATCAAAGGGATCATAAACACTGGCATAAAAATCATAAACATCACAAACACTGCAGCTGGGTCAGAGCAATCCCAGACACAGCTACAGGTTGGGCAGAGAGGAGATTCAGAGCAGCCCTGCGGAGAAGGACTTGGGGGTATTAGTCAATGAGAAAATGAACGAGCCAGCAGTGTGCTCTGGCAGCCCAGAAAGCCAACCGTATCCTGGGCTGCATCAAAAGGAGCATGACCAGCAGGTCAAAGGAGGTGATCCTGCCCCTCTACTCTGCTCTTGTGAGACCTCACCTGGAGTATTGTGTGCAGTTCTGGTGTCTTCAACACAAAAAGGACATGGAACTGTTGGAACAAGTCCAGAGGAGGCCACGAGGATGATCAGGGGACTGGAGCACCTCCCGTATGAAGATAGGCTGAGAAAGTTGGGGCTGTTCAGCCTGGAGAAGAGAAGGCTGCGTGGAGACCTCATAGCAGCTTTCCAGTATCTGAAGGGGGGCTATAGGGATGCTGGGGAGGGCCACTTCATTAGGGACTGTAGTGATAGGACAAGGGGTAACGGGTTAAAACTTAAACAGGGGAAGTTTAGACTGCATATAAGGAAGAAGTTATTTACTGTGAGGGTGGTGAGGCACTGGAATGGGTTGCTCAGGAAGGTTGTGAATGCTCCATCCCTGGCAGTGCTCAAGCCCAGGTCAGACAGAGCTTTGGGTGAGATGGTTTAGTGTGAGGTGTCCCTGCCCATGGCAGGGGGGTTGGAACTAGATGATCTTAAGGTCCTTTCCAACCCTAACGTTTCTATGATTCTATGATTATGTGACCAAGCCCAATTTCTACCTCTTCTAGTAAAGATGTGTGCTTAGCACACGTTCTATAGATCACTGGTGCACTATGAAGGACAGATGTGGCAAGAGGTCAGTACCACATACCAGCAGGAGCTGGTATCTTAATTCAAGCTGTCTTCAATGATGAAAAATAGGTTGGGTAGCAATGTATTTATGCTGTACACAGAATTTGAAAGAAGGAATGCAAATGGGGATAACACCTTGTCTAAGTATGTGCAGATATTTTAATATCAGGATCAGGTGGAAAGAGATTCTCCCTGATAAAGAAGACAACCTGAAAAGCCCACAGAAAGGTCAGCCTCATTTGTGGGGAAAAAAAAAACCAAACCAAACAAAAGTCCCAAACCAAACAGGTTTGACTTCCTTCAAAACCCTCTTTCTTTACCATTTCTTGTTCACTACTTCTGCTAAACCAAGTTCTAGCATTATAAACCTGAATGCAGGGACAAGAAAAGCTACTACATCTGTTTTCTTCAGTAAAGTTCACAACTCCAGCAACCTGGTGCTTTTTTCTAATCCCAAGTAATATTGGATTCCTTTGTGTTTTGTTTTTAAATCCAACTTCATTCACATCATACTTCCAAGTGAAGACTCCATTAACCTCCTCATGCTCAAGAAAGACGACAAAGGAAATAATAAGACACACACTTCACCTCCTCATAGATCAATCCTAGAGGTTCACAGTAGAAAACACCAAAAATAACACACACAAGTCTAACAACACCTGTCATCACAGACTGCTTAAAAAATTTTCACCATTACTCCATCCATCTTCAACCTAAAACAGAACATGACCATCCATAACTCTGTTCTTGCCATCCCCAAAAGAAAGTGTAACACAGCTTGAAAAGCAACATTAGAAGGATGATACCAGTGGGGAGCAGAGAGGAAACACCACCTCAACTTAAACACAACTCTCTGGAGGTGGAGGGGGAATATATTATATGTAGTGATCTTAATTACAAATGTCTCTGCTTTATGACTATTTAAGAAATCGTAAGTTCTGCACTGATGATGTCCTGTTTCCAGGCTCCAGAAATGCATGTAAAATCAGATAATTATTTTAACCAGATGAAACCTCTAAATCACTGTGAATTCTTTAGCTTATACTCCAAACAAGGGGGGGGGGGAGGGGGGGGGAGAGAGGGGGAGGAGGGAGGGAGGAAGAGAGAATGGAGAAGGAAAGTGGAAGCTATCCCCCTGTGTGAGACATGTCAACTTCCTACACCACTCTCAAGATGTAGATACATTTTGAGATTTCACACTCAACACCAAAGGGGAGAACCTCCACAAAAGGGGTCATAATGACAGATCTTTACAGCTACCTTACTAGATACAACTCTTTTAAACATTGCTCTTTTCCACTTAAGTCATCGGAGATCTGAAAGCAACCAAACTACAGAACCCTGGGCAGATGATTTCTCAGGCACCAGCACTCCTATGCCCTTCAGACAATAGTCCCCTCTTAAACATTCTAGTCTTTAATGCGCTGCATTTCAGACAGATTCTTCTCAACACTGCATATATATCATTCCAGTGCTTTGATAAGTGCCAGCTAGGCAAATAAAAGAACAATAAAAAGGAGACCACTCTAGAGAAACTGTTCAAGCTGCAGCTGCATTCACATATTGTTCAGAAGCATCCTGTACTCAGAGAGGCAGAACACCAAAAAAAAACTTCAACAATTCAACATTGGATAGAACTTAAAAGCGAAGAAAGTTTAACACCAACAACACCTTGAGTCGTTGTTGTTGTCTTCTAAATGTTGTTTCCTTGTCTTCTAAAGCAAGACAATGAAAGTCAAGGAAATAAATCCAGTTTCATTTACTTCAGGCAAGCTTTGTTGGAAAGCCCAAGTCTTACTTCAGTGTTACTGCAGTCATTTGTAAGAGTCAGGAAGACTCAACACAACCCCTGATCTCTATATCACTGGAAAAAAGAAGTGCTCCATAAACTGTGCATTTATGTGAAATAAAGGCCAAAATCAGACTGAAAAAGGAACAAGAAAATTGTCACACATGCTTGATGTTACTTCGCTCTTTAATTACTTCCTAATTAAATTTGCATGCTTTGATAATATCTACTGTTATAAGTTGATGCTCCAAATGGAAATAAATGCTAATTCCCCCTCCAAATGAACCATCATAACCATGCACATTTAAATAGATTAGTAAAATTTATTTCAAGTTGTCTTCAGAATATTCAGGTGCATTAATCCACAATCACACATAAACAGTCTTCTGCTCTTAACAGCAAAAAAGAGCGCTTCTTGTAGAAATAAATCACAATCTGTAAGCATTAAACTCAAGATGCTTCCTACATAGATGTGCTGACTTGCAGATCACCTATGACAAAAAAAATCATGAATTAAATTGCTTGATAAGAAGCATTATTTTTTTACATAGAGGTTTTCAAATTAAGCAATTGGGTCTTAATGGTATAGCACTATGATTCTTGTCACAGAAATACTGGATGTTGTATACATGTTAAGTACAGAATGATATAGGCTGGAAGGTATCTATGAAGGTTGCATGGCCTAACCTTTGCTCAGCACAGGGTCAGCTTCATCAGGTTGCTCAGAGCTAGGTGAATTCTGAGCATGTGCAAAGGTATAAATCACATTACTTCTTTGAGATACCAGCTCCAGTGTTTGACTACCTTCATGGTGTGAATTTTCATCCTAGCTGTAATTTATCTTGTTGCTGCTTGTGTCCAGTGCCTCTTATTTTATCCCTGTGCACCTCCAAAATGATAAGGATAGTCAAGCTTTCTACAGTGGTCATCTCTTCTAAACCAAAGATGAGTGACCACATACATACTTTGTAAGTTGATCAAATACCAAAAGACAGGGCCCTTACTCAGATCAGTCTAAACCACATTCAAATAGTGAGTCTGTCTTATTAATACAAGCTATTATTCCATTTATGGAAGAAGAAAATAAACCATCATGAACACATGCAACATTTTACTTCATTAAGTTGGAAACAAAAACTAGAATTCTCTGATTATTTCGGGAAGCTAATGCCTTGCTAGTCCTTTAGCTCACCACAGGAATTAATAAAACTCTCTGGATACAGAGACAAACCCTGATTATCTAAATCACTGGTATCTAAAATTCTGAAATCCAAAGGTCAGCTGCATCCCTGGAGAACAGATGCTCTGGCACTCCTAAGAACAGATCTGCTACCTTGATGTTATTTGGAGGCTTGCAACACAATTTTAAGTACTATGTCCAACTGCCTCGGCAGGGGGGAGACAGTTATTTGTTTCTTTTATTAAGTGTGTAAATTGTTCCAAATAATACACTGAAAAGTAAAGATTTTTCCCTCTTAATTAGTATCTACATGCTAGCTTGCTCAATATAGCTACACTCACTTATGTTATATTGCATAATGTGATCAATATATCACTATGCTATCCCTGCCATTAATTCCAAGCTCCTATTCATTTGTATCTACTTTAATTAAGCACAAAGTTACAGTTTCCTAACAAGGGCTGAAGGCTGACCTATATTAAAAGGCGCCACAGGCTATTGGCAAACCAAAGATGAAGCCAGCCTTTTCATAGCACTGCATGACAGGAGGATGAGAAACAACAGCCATACATTGATAAAAGAGAAGTTCAGACTGCATATAGAGAGAAGCTTTTTTACCCCTATTGAGGACAGAGCGGCACTTGGAATAGGGCCCAAAGAGGCTGTGCTGTCTCCAGCCATGGAGGTTTTCAAGACATGACAGGATCAAGCCCAGTGCAACTTGGTCCCATCTCACAACTGGTCTGGCTGTGAGTAGGAGTTTGGACTATAGGCCTGCTGAGGTGTCTTCCAACCAGAGAGATCTGGAGAGATTCTTTTCCCCACTGTCACATATATAGTGAGTCTTAATATCAGCATCCCACTCTTAACATTTAAAGTGCAAAGTCAGTTGACTTACTGCTCTGCTTTCCCAAATCTCTGAACTGTATGGATGCTTTTAATTCTGTTCAACAACCTTCAGCTTCCTGCCTATTCCACTGCTTTACAACAGGGAAGGTAACCTTTCCACCAGTGGACACAATTTTCTCCCTGGGTGTCTGCTTAGGGGCCAGAGTAACAGTTATTAAGTCTGCAGTGAATGAAAAACAGGAGGAAAAGAACAGAAAGCAGACATACTATAGGATATATTGGGCAAAGGACAGGCCTTCCCAAGCATACAGACCTCCTGACTAGCAGAATCTTTCGTATTTGACTCACCTCCAGCCCTAGAAGATCCAAGCAGGTTCCTCAAGAGCCATTCCAGATGCCAAGTTCTGCAGTACATTGAGTCCTGTGACAAGCTTTTCTGCAGAACCCCAGTGTGCGGGCAACATTTTGACCTGCACTAAGAATCATTCCTTAACAAGGGCATGGCGACATTTTAGTGGTCCTACCTGGAGTCAGTTCCAGGGTACTGGCCTGGTGAGCTGCCTTTGACAACAGCACAGCTTTTTTCATGGTTTTGTACTTCAGCTAACATTTTCATAAGGGCAAGAGCCAGCCTTGCAAAAAGTTGCATCTGTGAATCTGTGTTTTTGTCCATCTGCAACATCAGGAGATTACCCCACAGATAATGAAGAGGAAGCTATGCTTTCTGGCCAGCAGGTCTAGTCTACACATACCTTCTCAACAGTGTCCTCCAGCCAAAAGCTTAGAACAAGGCTTCACAACATGCAGAGCACCAAGCCACTCACTCGGTGTGTGTGACTGAAAGGAAAATTCGGGCAGCAGGCAAAGAGGAAGTAGCCCTCCAAGTAACTGGCGAGCCAGGCTGCACACATTTCCCACCAGTCTCCCTGCCCTGGGTTTTAGGCAGCATGCTGTGCAGCAAGCGTCCAGGTATTCCCAGGAATCAAGAGAAACAGACTTGCAGGAGGTTTCATTTCTTGGCATTCAGCAAGCTATTTCCATTCTACAAGAACTCTTTGCTGTTCGATGGCATGGGACTCAAACCCTTGAAACACATGTATGCCAATAAACTGTTTCCCTACTGCTAAATTAAATGTTACTGTTCTCAGAAGGTCTCTAGGACACTTTTTTTTTTTGCTAGGGAATTTTGCCAGCTGAGACAGAATTAAGTCAATAAGCAGCCCGACCACCAAAAGCACAGATCAGTATATAATTAAATGTTCATGAATATCCTAAAGATACTGCTCAACACTGAACTGAACAAATCAAGGGTGGTGATATACAGAAATCGTAACAATAAAAGTTACTTTTTAATTCTATTGTACACTACACCAGGAATCTTCAGCTCCTGGAATCTGTTTCCAAAGCACATACACAGCTATAAAACATCTTTGTAGCTGTTGTGGTGCTAGCCATTCCACCACAATTTGCAACCTTCACCTGTCAGAAGAGTGCTGCAGAATTCAGATTCTCATCTCGCAGAAGTCTTTTTACTTAGTTGCTCAAACTCCCACCTGTAGCACTGTTCATCCTCTGTGAATTTGCAAGGCTAGCATATACTCATACAGCTCTGTCCAAGTAATTTCTAACTTAACTGAAGTAACATGGCACATCAGAAAAGGAACATAAAGACAACAATTTCCATGAATGCCTGATTTACTGCACAGTTTACTAGCTTCTGTTGGTAAATGAGATGATGCTTCATACCAGTACATTCAGCTACACTAAACTACTACCACCATCCTGATAGATTAGGCCTTCTGAATATTGTTCAAGATTATTTACCATGTTTCTGGGATAGCTTGTTGTGCTGACTGCCTGCAACATCCTCGCAGCTATGGGTTCTGCCTTCTTGGCAGCTGCTGCAGACCTCATTCTGAATCAAATTTTGCCTGTCTTGATCAGCTTAATTAAAGTGTTAGGAATAAAATTTTTAATATCCCAACAAATACCAACAGACTGAAACAACAGTGAATATTCCAGTAATTGTTTCAGCCTGCAACGTGAAATAAAGCATGTCCAGAGTAAAAAGTCATCTTTTTATTTAGTGACACTCAAGTTCAACAGAAGAGCTCACACAGATATTTGGGGGGGCAGGCGGGAGGAGGAATGTCAGATTTCATCCTGCAGCTCATCATTGGCCCTTAATACACTAAGATAATTGATTTTTCCTTTTGCTTGGACCAAAGGGAAACTCAGTTACTGCAGATGAAGTCCTAAAAAGAAATAAGTGTCTAAATGCAGTCACTCAAAATCAGCTGCTGAAATTACGACCATGTACTTCTTCTTTACCAGAAAGTAATACTCAGCAATGGAAACATGCTAGGCTAACTTTCTTGAAAGGACTGTGGAACTGGGAGAGCTCAACAGAACACTCAGCTCATGGGCTTTAATTTGTTCAGGCAGCATCAGTAAATTTTCGTTGTGTGCGTATCTAAAATATTTCCACAGTGGATCTTGTGCTGTTCCATGCACATGAAAAATTCAAACCAACTTTCCTCAGTATGTCCCCAGACAGTCTCTCCTTTCCTCAGTTCATTCATCACCTTTTCTTTTTCTTTCCTCTTTGCTGTTAAATCTGAGACAGAGATCACAGGCCAACAAAGGTATATCATAATACATGCTCCTGATCATTGTTACCTTGAATCAGATTCAGAACACTAAATAATATCCATTCTTATCTCCCAATTAATGTTATAACTTGTTCCAGCAGTCCTAAGAAGTTGAAAGCGGAAGAATGACAATAACAGATTTAGTTTTTAATGTTCTTCTGTCCAAGCATGTATTCTTCACAAAAAGAACTTGTCCTGCCAAGATTTCAGACATGAAGTCTTTACCCAGAAACATGGGTGAATTAAAGGCTTCCCTTTGAAGTGCAAGGTTTGCAAAAGACTCAGTAGTAAGCATGTTTCAGATTCAGACCATTTGAAACGGTCTGGATTTCAAATGGTCAAAGTTTTAACACACACAGGAAAAGATATATTAAAGACATGGAATGACTTAAGGAAATGTCACTTGCCAACATGAAATTTTAATGTCTCTTCAGTCATCCAGTAACCTCACTATTTGAATCTGTATGGTCAATCATGAAGAAATATCTTGAGAAAAGTACTAATTAGTTTTCCACAGTTATCCAGTTCTCCCTGTTACCATGGGCACAGAATTGTATCTTCATTAGTAAATATTTCTCACGGATTTGTAGTTACTGAGTTTGTTTCTGTCTGGACTTTTGGGTTTTTTGGGGGGGGGCGGGGGGGAAGACAGTTGCTTGGCTTGGTTTGGGATTTTTGCTGATGGAGGGAAAAGGGACAACATTTAGGAAGAGGAATATAGCAGCTACTTGATGATACAGCTTGATCCTTCCTTCTCCTTAACACATTCTTACTCAACTTCCTCCGAATATAATTTGAAAAATCTCTTCTTTCTCTTGCTGTGAGCCACCAACAATGTCATTCTTTTGCAACTTCTGCCTATACTATCCATCTGGAGTATTTACTGAATGAAAAACTCCTAATACTCTCAAAGTAAATGCAATCTAAGTTGCAGTTGTATATATATATTATATACATTTTAGATATATAAAAATACATATTATATATGTTGCATTCATAGATATATTTATATATAATAATCTGTCACTCTGTCACAATTATATTTCCTATTGCAAAGTTAAAAATACTCAAAAATTATGCGCTAGAAATATCACAGTAAATGAGAAAAAAAACATGACTTACTAAAAGTATTCATGCATAAGCAAAACATACAAAAGTGATGTCTATGATGAAAATAAAAAGTAAAACCCCCCAGCATAAAATTTCATTACCATTCTGCTACATAAGAAATGAGTAATCATATAGTAAACTGAAAGCTAAAAACCAGTAAGGTATAACAGTTGTCAGTTAACACTATTTAAACTGCTGTTTATTTCTGTTCAGATTTATTTTCAGGGTTGAAAAAATAGTGTCCTTACAGTTAGTTTGAAAAATATCATTACATACACCAGGTGACTTTAGATTCCTACCAATTCTGTACAGAAATGTGACATTTGGCTTACTGCCCACATCATTAAAATAATCACAATAAACCAAAGTTCATATGGTGTTATTTTGAAGGAACTGGGCTTTCAACAACACCATCAGATATTTTAGGTTCATTACGACGAAATGAGGAGCACTGCTGAATACTACAAGTTACCAGAATAACCATGTTTAGGAACCTGAGATTTATTTAAACAGAGCTCAAGAAAGGTATCACAGAACTGGGAAACACCATACAAGACTAGTCATCAAGCTTATTGATGTTACCACCTCCCTAGTTTGTAGGGACTTCACTTGTTTGGGTTTTTTAAAGCTTAACCAAGATACTGGAATGTGTGCTTTCCAACTTCCAAACACCATAGATTTTAATTTGCAACCTAGGTCTGTTAGGAGATCTCAAGTTAGAATTAGTTTCTTTAAAGAGACCAAATTCAACAATAATATTTTGTCTTCTTCACAATAAAACATCATTACCTCAGTTCTCTTCCTGATCAAGATCTGAAGTGTAAACAGCGCTTAAACTGTGTGACCGAGTACCACCCTTGATTAAAATTCTTTTCAAGTCTCTCCTCACCAGCTAATGCAAGTGAGATTTACTGTTGTAAGAGTAAGGTGCAATGAACAGACTAGTTTTAAGTCTTTCTAAGAGAATTAACATTTCACAGACATGTCCTTAGTTACACAGAAAATCAAGACAGCACTTAATAGGGGAGACATTACAAATTGATCAAGAAATACAAGAACACTAGTGCACTTGATCTGCTGTTCATTTCCAGCGTGTTCCTAACACCGTTGTAAATTGGTACCAACCCTTACCTACAACTTGGTAGAAGCACATTAACATTTTCCACTGCCTTCAACAGAAAATAAACTCTCCAGTAACCTAACTCAACAGTGCACTAAGGCTCAAAAAGAAAAGGGGAGATTTAGGCAACTGTAATTTGGAAAAGAAACCATATCTTTTCTCTGAAGCAGCAAAGAAACATCCTCCTGCTATATTGTTTAATTTCTAAGATTTCTAACTCAACTGCCAAGTATTTTGGAAACCAGGAGTAAGAAAAAAAAAAAAAACCAACAAAACCTTTTTAAGTTACTAATTCATACAGGACTTTTTTAAACAGAATACACCCAGAACATTACACCCAGAAAGTCACATGCTAAATAATGCATATATTCACTGAAACTGCTAAAAGCAGCTAAATCCTTCTTAACGATTTTATCATTTAACACTAAATGAATCAATCGAAAGAACCGCATGTACAAAGCAGATATGCAGGCAAACAATAAACACTCCATGAACACAGTGATTAAAATAATCACCCTTTTTCCTGCAGCAGCCAGGACAGACATAAATTCCTTACCAATCACTCTACTATGTATTTTTAAAGAATCACTATTATTTTGGAATTCATATATGTTCTTGGGCAAATTCCTGAACTAACAGGTTTGTATTTCAAAAGCATCTGGCATACTTCTCAAGTCCAGGTTCACTGAATTCCATTTCACTGTCCCTCAAGTGTTTGTTCTGGAATCTGGAAATACCACATACACAAATATGACACAACATGCCTTATGCAGGGTCATAACCTGATGTTTTCCAAACTAAGTCTTTTGAGGCAGGTCTTCTCTGGCCCTTACAAGTTAGCTAGTAAGTTACAGACTGATTTCCAAATCATTTCCTTCCATTATTTTAAAACAAAACAAACCAACCAACCAAAAACATACAAAAACCAAATAACCAACAAAAAAAAAACCAAAACCCCACACACCCATTTCATGGTGAGAGGTAGGTTCCCAAAAGGCACTGAAATCAAGCCTCAGACCTGAAATTCCGAGGTCACTGAGAAGAGCTCTGTGATTAGGACTACAGAAGACGTCAGCTGAAAAGGTCTGAAGAGCAATTTCAAATTTCTCAGTTAAGTTATGGGCCTTACACAAGCGCTACTTTTAGAAACTCTACTTAGACCAGGGGATCACTGCCAGCATGGTGACAAAGAGCTAGCCATGATGTCTAGCAGTTTTGTTAGGTTTGAGGGTATTTTGCAGAAAAAACTTTGCAATCCTTCCTAACCTCATCATTACTTTCTGGGCTTCTCCAGTATCAGGAGTTCTAATAAAGTACAACACCATTCATAGTGCAAGATCTGTGGGGCTGAGGTATGAGCTCCAGCAGATTCTTCATCACCAACAGAAATATTCAAGTAACACAGTGACAAACATAGCTGTCTGAATTAAACACGCATAGCTGGGCTAGGGTTTGAGAAACACAATATTTTCTAAGCTAGAACCCAATGTTCTCACCATGAGAAATTTGGTGGGGAGGGGAGAGGCATGAGTAGATACGATTAAAGTATTAGCATTACACATTCAGTCTTTTGGTTGAGAGAATGTCTTCTGTGCCCCTGGTCTATCTAAAGCAAACTGAGGCATAGATGATGTCCGTGAAGGAAAAGAAATTCCAACCAAAATAGCCCAGATGATGGTACTTTTACAAATCCTAAGACAACTTACCATCTCCCACATACCTGATCCACAGTACAGTCACCAGCAGCAAGAAAATGCATCCTTTGTCTTCCCTATAACTTGTTTAGAATAAGACTCACAAACTAAGGACCGACCTTAAACACTTCTCCCCAGTTAATTTCCTGATACAGGACACTAAGCACTACAACCTATTTATGACTGATAAACACCACATTTGACACAGAAACACAAGCAGAGCTATCATGGACCAACTATTATTTCTCCTCTACTTGGACTTGTATATGCTATGCTCAGTTCCCCTGTAAGCAGAGAACAGCGTTGCAGTCTAAGAGTCCACCATCTCTTGTCCCATCACCCAGTACCGTACAGGCAGGCTTCAGAATGTTTATCACAGATAAAAACAGCCTATCTACTATCACTTAAGCTCACAGGAAGCCATGTAACGTGAAATGGAAAGAGCATGACAAAAAACTGTGAACTGAAAATGAATAGGGTAAGATGTACAGCATTTTTACACTGTATCAACTGCCTTTATTGCACTGCAGTGAGATCACTTGGCTGTAAAAGCATGAAATTTACAACTACCTCATCTTATACATAGAAGTACTATATTTTATTTTGTGATGGGGTTGGAAGGGAGGTGGGGGGAGAGAAATCAAAATTTCTCTCAGGCTTGCCCTTTGAAGGAAGGAAGAAAACAAACCTAAAACAAACAAACATCTTTTCACATGCTTTAATGTCATGAGAATGTGAACTCATAACTTTTGACCTTGGCTTCAACAAAGGCCATTTGCAATAACATTTCACTTAGATTCAAGCAAATGTCTTTTCTTATATACACCGATAAAGAATCAACCAATTCTTGTCATGAAAAAATTCATTTCGCCATACATTTCATATTCCATGTGATATGCAAGGGCAGTTTGATTTTGCAGCATGCTGAATTGAGGAATAAACCCAAACAAGCCACTGTCTCCCTGACACTGCAGAAAGAAGGAAACAGTAACACAGGAAAGAAAATAACTTGTCCACAAACAACATGGGGAAGGGGCAGTGGGGGAGAAAGAAAAGGAAAAAAAGCAGTAACCAGAATACAAGCAGCTGGTGCTCAGGGACTTGGAAGGACTTTGGCTCCACAATGCAGCAGGATTAGTTGTATAATCGCTGCTGCCTGAGAAGTTATACGATGTCTGCCCGTCTCCCCATTAGGAAAAAAATAAGCAACAGGAAAGTCCTTTTAGCACACCACAGCTGATAAACTAAATACCACCTGTTAAATCCTGCTACAGAGAAGGCCCTCTGTATTTTCAAACATTACTTTTTAGTTTATTGGAATATAAATTATTAAATTCTATGTTAACCCTTACTAAAAACATCTTATTTCCCCTAAAATCAACATGTCCTAATGCCAGTGCCAAGCCACAAGTATTTACCACCTGGCATTTCTAGCCCTGCTCTCAGAAGACATGTTTGCATTGGAGAAAGCTGTCTCTAAGGCTAAGTTGCATGAAATGTGACCTCTTCTGTTGCTGTAGAACTTAATGTTCTGTGGTTGTCACATTTGAACTGCAATCATAAACTACAAAAAGCCACCAAACGCTAACACAATTTTAATTCTATAATTGGATATTTTGCAGATACCTACAGCAGAACTTGCGAAATATTTCGAAGAGACATGAAGACAAGTTGACCTATGAGGAACAACATATCACTGAAGAACAAGCAGGAAAGAGGTTTTCCTGAGTGGTTATGTACTGTGCAGACCTGTACGCTGTGGCATTGCACAAGGGGTGAAAGTGTGGTTTTACTCAAGCCAAAAGACCGCGAAGATGCTGCACGCTGATTAAGAGGCAGTTGAATTTTAGCTTGCCAGCACTGAATCCATAAAGATAATTCTAGCCTAATTATAGCCCTCTTGTTAAGGAGTTGAAATGAAACCTAAAAGTTTTATCTCCTCATCAAAAAATTTGCATTTCTCTGATTATCTCTTTTCTGCTCTAAGTCTTGTCCATTTGGTTCTTACCTCTGGGTCAGGTGGTTTTTATCTTCCCACCATGATTTGGGCTCAAAGCCCAATGCTACTGCATTGCAGAGTCAGCAAAGACATGAGGCAGCAATATTCCTGAATTTCTTTGGATGTGGAAGCGTATGTCATTGCTGCCAAATCCTGAAAGCAATCCAGATAGAGCTCAGAGGCCACATGGCACTTCATAAAAAAAATAAAAAAATATAAAAAAATTAAAAAAAACACAACAATGATGCTAAGATGGCTGTCTTGGCCATTTTGCGCCCTGTTAGCTAGTGCCCAGAATACTGCAAAACTCACTGGCTGTGCAAAGACAGAACGAATGTTCACTCTTCTGCTCACCCCTACAACTCCAAGCATTGCCCCCTGTGCTCAGCACAGACCACTTCCAGCAACAATGGCAGGAATCAGCAGCTTCCCTTGAAGAGAAATACAAATACCAGGATCTGTATTGCAGCAGGAGCACAGATCAGTTTAAGAAAGGGAGATACCTAACGTATATTCACCATGAGCCACCACTTCAGCCTGTCAGCTCCTAAGAGGACAGATGAGATGGGAACCTTGTCTAGTCAAAGGAAACAGAGAAGCTGCTAACCTGAAAGCCTGAACAAAGGCACACGTTGGCCACAACACACATTCGATTCTGTATGTTCGTGATCCTAAGGGACCAGCAATTACAGAAAGGCCCCACTCTTCTCCACTTAACCCACCAGCCATCAACTTGCCTCAGGAAAATGATGGAGATGCTGTTCAGCCACACTAGCATCTTGCTGTCACTAGACCTGCAGCGGACTGTCTTGACCAGTAACAATCACAGAAGCAATGGCCAGTTCACAGCAGCATTTCACTAGCAGCCACCATAACAGGAGAGCTGCACATTTCAAAATCCACATTTCTCTTTTTATTTTTTTTTTCATATTAGGAACTGCTGCAGATAGCAATAATCCAATCCTTAAAACCCAGTGTCGTGAATATGCTACAAAACAGCATAGCTTTATCTGTAATGTCCCAGCTCTGAATTAAATAAACCACTTACTGTTCCTAATGCTTCTGCAACAACTCAGGATTTTGATTAATGACCTGCTCTGCAACAAAGGACCTCACACCAACCACATCAGCAGTTCCCTCACTCCCCTCCTGGCTCACTGACAAACACTGAGAACAATTCTCATGTTCAGGACTCAGGGAGGAGTCAGGGGCCAGTTCAAAGAATAAAGTAACTCCAGCCCACTCTTAAGATACTACTGTACGCTAATCCAAGTGCAACTAGAACAACAACAGTGGATCAAGAGTGTGATGACCTTCCTTGTGGAGAAAACTAGATGATTTGACAAACCCACCTACCTCACCCCTATTCTTTTTTGTTTGGATGCTAAGGAAGGAGGAGAAGGCATAAAGCCACAAGCATGAAGTGCTCCAACCACTCTAACATGGAAAATCTGGCACTGTTAAAACATTTACTTACAAGACAGATACCTAAAGGCTAAAAACTAAGCAAGTCAGAAAGCTCACAGTTCCAATACTACTAACTCTGATACCCACTTTTTAATTGTTTACTTAAATATACATGTTTTATTAGTAAATTTACACATCTAAGATATAATCATTTTAAGTTACCTGCTATTTATATGTCTAGGGTTGCTCTATAGTTGATGATTTCCAGTTAAACAGCTCTCTGGAAGGATGATCTTAAAACAGCGTCTAAGGTAACGGGAATCAAGTAACTGCAAAAGGCAATTATTTTCTCCCAAGGCTATAAGGGCATCCTACACATTTATCTTGATTTTCGACAGTCGAGTCCACACACTTAGAAGTGAACTCTGCCCTCTCTGTGGGTCAGCTGATGAGCAGTTTCTTTTAACTCAATCACCCACAATCCACTATCAAATAATTCAAGTCTGTAATGCCCTTATTTTCCAATGAAGAATGGACAGAAAACTAACTTAGACTCACTGCAAAACCTTTCCTAAGCTGCTAGGCTTTTTACATCCGGGTAATTTGTCTTTAGGCTTTGCAAATATAATTGAAACTCATTCTGGGTCCTGAAAAAATCTTCCCAATTAATTAGAAGTATCTTCTTCAAAGGAGGAAAAGAGAAAGGAACAAACTAGAATGAAAGAGAAAAAAAAAAAGAGTAATGATAAGCAACATAATTATCAGTGACATGGAAAAAAAAATGACAAAGTTGAGCAGGGTAGTTCTGGATGCAGGAGAGGAATTAAAAAAAAAAAAAAAAAAAAGAGAGGTATCCAGATGACCTGACAGTGATGCCAAATGAAAGACAGACTGCAGTTTTGTGGACGCACAAGTCCTTGAAACATATTTACTTAAACCACCAGAAGCTCAAACTCACGTGTTCAAATCTGATTATTCCTGCTTCATAACCCTAAAGCCTAGTTAGGAAAGAGATCAAAAAAATTAAAGCATGCATAAAGCAATGAAAGTAACTGTCATTTGGTTTTTGTTTTAAACTATTAAAAGGTTCTTGCCTGCTCTATCAACAGCATGCTCTAGGAAATCCCAAAGCTTACTGTGTTTTGGCTTAAAAAGAACACAAACATGCACATACCATTTCCTAAACTTGCCAAGTCTCAACAACTACTCCCCTGCCCAGCAAAAGAAACAAACATAAAACTTTCATCCTTACGTCATCCCAGTCAAGATGATTTAAGAAATTAGCACAACGAGACAAAATTAGCATTTATGTATCTTGTATAAAACTGAACTTCTTTAACTCACTGATCACCAATCCTATGGAGAAAAAGGAGTCAATCAGGATTCTCTGAATCACAAACATGCTGATCCCAAATTACCTGTGCATGTATACACTGAAAGACAACAGCAGGAGATTTAAATCAAAAATAAATTAGAGAAAAAAGCAATAATATTTGGAATGCCAATGATATCCTCGATTTAAATGAACTCAAATTATCAGAAGCAACTACGAGAAAAAAAATTATTTGATCTTCAGTGTATTCTTCCTTTGAGAAGGGCCTGAGTCTACCAACCCCATGCTGCTTCTACCTTTGGTTTCTCTCCTGCTCTGAAGCATTTCCAAGAGAACACTAGAGGAATTCTCTGCAGCAATCTTTTTCCAAGCAATATGTTGGCATAAATCCAAAGCATTTCTTTCAAAACTAAAGCCCAGCAGACTGTATGAGCAATGGACCTGTAGAAAGGCCACAAAAACAGTTCTGAAAGAAGAATTTTCTTTCAAGGGCAGATCAAGAACAATATATAATTGAGATTATGACACACACGGAAAAGACCCCAAAAAAGCCCCAAACGAAAAGAAAGGATAAATGAATACTGTGGACATTGTGTGTGGATACACACACACACACACACACACACACATACTCTCCTTGCTTACTTTCATGAGCAGAGTTTTGTGCAAGAGCAGAATATTAAAAAAAAACAGAAAAGGAAAGTGGAATAATACATTTGTTTATTTGTTTCATTTAAAGCTCTCCTAGGAGCAACAGTAGCACACACACCAGACTTACAGGAACAAGAAGTGCAAGAGAAACACTAACTGAGAAACAGAGATGGGTCACTAACTTGGGTTCTCTCACTTCTGGCACATTGATGCATTCCTGCCGTCTGCCTGTCCAGACTTGCCAGCATAGCGCTTAGAGACAGCTGAAAACTTATAATGAGGTTGATAATGTAGAGTGTACATTCAGACAGCACCTCTTCCTCTATCAACCAGTGAGTAATTACTCTACCATCCAGCAATGGTCCCTTAAAGGGACCTGTAACAAGGGGGCAGGGCATCACTATTCAGTGAGATGCAGGAAGGAAGGAAACAAAGTGTAGCAATAAAAACTCGGGGTGACTGGAGAGCAAACAGTGTTAGAGGTGGAAAACAAATTTTCTCTTCTCAAATCACCAAACTTTTTTCTCCAGTTAAAGAACAGCGACAAAAGCTCTGTCTACATCCAAGTGAGACTGACTACTGCTATCTCCTAAACTGAAAGAGGACGAGAAAGAGTATTGCGTGATGACTGCAATACAGTTTTCTTAGGTTTGCAGGTCCACCAGGATAGTATTTCTAGAAAGATCAGAAGAGAAACGGTCTTCCAAGAACTACTTCCAAGAGCTACTGCGGCACAAATGGTACTGCTTTGTTTCCATCTCCCTGCACTGCTGACAATACAGCCAGCTTAGTGGAAGCCAAAAACTGGGAGGACCTCATATTCTGAAACCATCTGAAATGCTTAAACTGTTGGGGGAGGGACAAAAAGACATCACCAGCAACAAAACACACCACGTTAAAACACCACATGCCAAAACAACAACAAAAACAAACAAACAAAAAATAATCAAAAACCCCCAAATCCCTCCTCCAAGCCCTCAACTATTGGGTAAATTACATTTCTACCATTTTGAGACTAAACTATGTGACTACAATAATATTGAGATTTTTTCAGACATCTTTCTCAAAGACATTTATATTTTCTATCTTACCCCCATTATTAAAGTGATCATTTTGAGATAAATGTGGTCTCATTCACTCATTCATATGCATTAACTACCACAGCTGGCAAGTGCTGCTCAGCATCATTAAACTGATACCTTCAGCTCAGCAACTTCATTTTAATCCCATTAAAGTTACACCAGCTAATACAACCAATATCTTAACAAAAGCCAGTAATACACACAACTGAATGAACACACAGGGGGCACACGTGGTAACTGCTGACTGACACCATTATCTGAATCTCTTTGTAGATAACAAACCTCCTAATGTCATTCATTTTAGTACAGTCAAATGCATGGTTACGTGCAATGAACTTGAGTGGGAAAAAGGGATTGGAGCATGTAAAGCACAAATCCCAAAAGGAAAACCAACAAGCCACGGCAACGTGATTTACATGACCATTGTATGCAGCAGCAGGTGCCCCCAAGCTGGGGGAGATGCAGAGGGGAAGGAAAGGTGGGAAGAGTTTCAAAGCAAACAAGAAATTTTATTCCATGCATTAGAATGCCTTGAGATATCTAAAGGTCACTCTTTTTAAAGGATCTTAAACTCAAGAGGACAACTAGAATACAAATACTGACTACCAATGACTTGAATATATTTAATTTATCACTGAAAGCTAAATTTATTACTGAAGGTCAAGAGGAAGTTAAAAGAGACTGGGTCATCTTCTCTGTGTGCAGATTGTGTTTATACAGCACAGGGCTCTTTGACCTAGTGAATGATGATACTACAACATGCATGGTAAGGTAAGCAAACTCACTTCCAGTCTGGAAATAAAAACCTCTTAGGAGAGTAATAATTGGCCAGAAGAACAGATTACTAAAATCGCATGTCAGATTTTCCCCTAACTCAGAGCCACTCATTATATAGGATATCTTTCTAAAAGAGATAATTCCACTCAACTAAAAGATGTTGCAACAATGCAGTGACATGTCACTGCTTATATGGAAATATAGTAATTTCTTACTGTAAAAAACATTACAATCATCCAAAGATCACCACTGAAGTACCAGAATCTTCAAAAGATAGTTGGTTTTAACTAAGAAAGGACAGCACAGACAGCAAAAAGATGTCAGGCACTATAATTATACTGCTTCAGTAGACAGGTTTTTCAGATCTTGCTTTGAAATGGTCCATTTTCTCAGTCCCTCTTGTCCTCCTTTTGCAGGCCTTTTTAGAGGGGGGGGGGGATTATACTAGCTAGTCTTCAAGGGAAATCAACAAGAACTTGCAAAACAAACACTAGAAAATAACTCTGAGACAGTACTGTATTTTTAGTACAAGCCTTCATCTCATGATAAAATTTTGCCATCTTTTTCCCAGCCCTGTTCAAAATACTCTATTAAGTCTTAGGAATTCCATCTCAGGCACACTCATTCGAAACGGTATAAGGAAGAGTGAAAAGCTTACTTACTAACATCAAAATACTTTAGCAATGAAAAAAGAGAGGGTGAGAACACCACTTCCTTTCTGTAAGACAGAAATAAGGAACGACAGTAACACAATATGCATAAGCACAAATGGATGTGTCCTGCCATTTATTGTCAGCTCATAAATAAAAGGGGAAGACACTGAAAATGGGAAGCAGAAAGCTGCAAGGTAAATTAGAAGAAATTCATGTAATGAAACTCACTACCACTTTTGCAGAGTTTGCTATAATTAAGGAAAAGCGTGATTCCTCCATTGGACATGATGAACACTGTCATACTTCCAATGAACAGCGTTTTATAAACACAAGTATAAAACCCCATGTGTTGAGGAGACCAATCATTTATGCCACAGTTTCCCCTACAGACAATGATTTCACCTAGCAGCCACAAGAACTGTCCTTCCTGCAGCCTGTGAGACTCGTGGGGCTGGCCAGCCTCAGACTCATGGCTGCACACCAAGCTATGAATGACAGTAAGGCTCATGGTCCACACACCACCCTCTGTTATTGCCCTAACAAGCAAAGCCTAGAAGAGCATATTTCTGAGCACTAAAGCAATCCAGTGTGATTCTCCTCTCTCCACGTAGTTCAGCATAAACATTATTCTAACAGTACCTGATGAGCGATCTGGAGGGCAACAGAAAGCTTATTTTTTATCCCAACACTCATAGTGAACTGGTTGAAACAAAATTTTCATGACTTGCTTGTCAGACTCTTCTTTTGTTCTTTTGCTACTGAATTGTTGCTACCGAAGAAACTGCGGTAAGAGAGAAGAGGATCTATTTTACCAGTTTTATTTTTTATTGCTAGATTTTACTTGTTAGCTGGTAAACTGGCCATGGCCATATAAGTAGTCATCAACATGATGGGAAAAGAAAAAGGTCAAGTAGTCTTGGTAATACAATTATACAAAATTCTTCAAGATATTTGCAGACAAATACCTCTTGCCCAGTCTAAAGAACAGCAGCAATACTCATTAATGAGAAAATAACAGACAAATCATAAAGTCTTCACCAGGCCTCCATTCTCCATTCATGCAGGCAAATATATCTTCCTGAAACAGTTATACTGAAAACTACTCGAGAAGAGTCTTCACACATTAACAAGAAAACACAACACTGCGCACTTACTATGATTTTTTTTTTCTTTTACATCAAGACAATCTATGAATCCCAAGCAATGCAGTTCTTCTAAAAACCTGGGTTATTCAAAGACTTCTTACCAAACCTTATTTAATGTTTTAACAAGAAAGTATGACTTCCCACCACTCTTCTATGTTCCAAGTTAATACTAAACTTTCAGTCAAGTCAGAGTGTTCCTGACTGAGCTCCTGCTCCCCTCTCTCTGATTAACTGCAGGCTTATTTCCTTGAGCAAAGTAAAAGGGTCAAAGGACCCTTATTGTTTATAACCAATTTCTTTAAATTCACAAAAATAGCTTGCTTTCTTCTCGGCAGAGGTAAGACCCTTCCACATGCTGTGTTAACTTTCCAACAAGGTTTACATTAGCAACCATCAGGACCTTCCAGCCGCTGACACCAGTCACTGCTGCCCACCACACCAACAGCGAACACGGCAGACATCTAACAAATAGACCAGTTGTAAGCTCAATGGTGAAAAAGTTACAGTAAAATACACAGTACTTTGATATCTTATGAAATAATGAATGATCCTGCTATTTTCACTATCACATCAAAAAACAGAAAAAATCATTAACAAAAAAAAAAAAAAAATCACCCTCTGCCTAACTGCCATAGTGCACTTGAAAGATTTGCGTCTTAACTTGGTGCTTAAAGTACATCAAAAGCTCACCCTATACTCACCATCTCTTATCTCTTCCTGTAAAAAAAGTCAGGTCTGTAAACCCCATCCTTCCAGCTAAAACATCCTAGCAAATGTCCTGCCAGATGTCTCTTCCAACCAACATTTCTCTGATGTATTCAAACTGTCCTAGATGAAATCAAATTTTAAGGTAAGTCCTTCCTCCCAACACATAATAAAGACAACCGTGGTTAGTCTGTTGAACCCAAGCTTTGCCCCACCATTAATACTAGAATAAACCCTTCAACATGGTCCTGACACCCATAGATACTGGAGAGCCTTTCTCAGATCAACAAAGAAATGAATTTTGGAATACATTACAATACAGGGCTGCTAAAAACATCTAGTTTTGTTGGGCATTTTGGACATGGCCTAAGACATAAAATCACTTTTAAATGCATTTTTGGAAGTGACACAAAGTTCACCATGCCTCTTTAAGCACACTTTCAAGGATAAATTTGCAGAGACAGGCTGTGAAAGTAAAAGAAACCTGGCATACATCCATTCCTGCCTCTCCAAACAGATACCAGAACAGTCTCAAAACCACAGCTGAACCCTGTGTAACTTCTTAGTACAGCCATTCACAGAAATAGTTATAAAGACACCATATTTCAAGAAAGCTCCAAGAAGTAACCTTCATCTCTTATAAACAACAGAGAGCAAGAGACTATTGGTTTTTGGATGCAGAACATTTGACACGCCATCACAGAGCTTCACAGACTGGTAGACTTCCCTGGTAACCTAATGTGGAGCTACAGGGAAATTAACCAAAATCAAGAATGTATTTCAATTGCCCATGGCCGTGCAGTGTTTGAGATGCTCCACTTTCCTACTCAAAGGCAGCACTGAGTAGTACTGCAGAAGGCAGATACACTTCATCACCACAACCCTCAGCTTAATGCAACAAGACAGACCTGAACTGAACTCCACACAGTATGAACACCTGCTAATCGTGGTATTCTTTTTTTTAATAATTTATATAAGCTTATGTTTTCATTTGAAATGTCCACCCTTACTCAGGCTGCAAGTTCAAATTCACTCTCAAAGGATGATAGAAAAGAGGATGAGCAGAAAAGAGGAGAGCTGCCATCTTTCAAATTTAGTCTGCCTGTGCCAGAGGAAGCTAAATCTTCACCTTGGTATAGTCTCTATTCAATCTGAGCTACTCCAGAAAAATGTCAACTATATTGATCTCCTTGTATAAAGATCCCAATTTTAAAGACATTTATAACTAGACAAAAAATTATTTTTCTAAGTACATGATTTGCAGTACATATGTCTCCTCTGTTTCAATTTATTGGGAAAAAAAAAACACACAAAAAAAAAAACAAAAAACCCCACCAAAACCAAACATTCAGATTATCATGTGTATTTGAAGCATATACATAAGCACATATGTTCTTTACTGAAATAAGAATAGGTTATAGTTTTAGGTGGTTTAACTGATCAGTATGGTCTTCCAATTCACACAAAGAAACTGTACAAGTAACTAGGAAAAAAAATATCCAGCTACAAATACAGCATATCCAGATTTCTGTCTCCCTAAGTACACCAGTGAAATTGTATGGGATTTCAAAGAGACAGCAAGTAAGCCTTTTACCCCCTGCTCCTGATCCAACACTGCTAGGAACATGGTTGTGTTCCTGGTAAGAAACTGAAAGCAGAATATTTCTGTCTCCAGCAGTTACCACAGTCAAATAAGAAGTGCTGGTACTGTGCCTTTACACTCTCTAATAACAAAAAGCTTGAAGAGATACACCGTGGTTACTTCATGAGACACTCAAAACCTAAATTAAATATTCTTCATCAGCTTATTCTCACCACTTAGAACTGTGAAAAAGAAACTTCTGCAAACCTAATTAACAAGCAAATTAGCATCCTCTCAGATCATATCCACAGAGACTTTGTTTTTACATTTCTATTGTGGCTCACTGCTCAACTGCTACTGATTCAAGTATTTGCATTTGTTTTGTGATGCAACAGCAAAACTGTTTCTGTGCCTATTCCACATGGCTGCTTATAACGAACGTTTACTTCTGCCTGGTCAGAGATGCATCCTTTCTTCTGCAAGTGTAAAGAAACTTCCAAATAAAATTAATTTCAGTCCACTTCAGTCACTTTATCAGGCAGAAAACCAGCGATGACAAGCATACTGCCAGCTCTGACCACATCCTTCTTAGTCTCATCACATTCATGACATCCCAATTCTGAGCATCTTGCCACGTGAAGATTCCAAAATTGTTGTAGCCCTCACAGTTGTGGGAAAAAATTGACAACTGCATGCCCAAGACTCAAAAGTATCAAAAAAGAAATCCATTTATTTCATGCTCTTAAAGACATTTCATGCTCTTTAAAAGACATAACTTGATTCAATCTCACTACTGAGGGCCTGCACTGTGACATTTTAACTCTTAGGTTAGCAACCTTGAGAACAAAAAGAGGCTCAATTTTTGCATTAAGAAACACACTCCTTATCTGCTTTGTCTGTCATTCTACTATGCAATACATTCTGTACTCTGTGCATTCACGCAAATACAAAGCAAGGCCTTGATCTTGTCCCTGGCTCTCACATGAAGACTCAAGGACCTCCATAAAACCCCATTAGAAGTAAGTCTTGACAAGAATACAACTGCAGAGACAAGTCCCAAGATCATCAGTGGCACTCTGAATGCTATGGAGGTGGTGAATCCGAGCAGTAAAACAGTGAATAGCAGTCCAGTTATCACCAGCCTGCAGTGAAAACACTCTCTTCTATTCTAGTCAGAGCACTAAAGCACACCCTCTCCCATTCAGTGAGGATTCAAAAGCTTCAGGTGTTAAAACAAACACACACAGGAAAACTGAAAGCCTTCCCTTGCTCACCACAGTTTGGGTGCAGTATCCACTTAAACTAGCACTGCCACTGAAGCCACCATATTATCCAACCAAAGCAGTCCACCTACTATGAACAGCTCAAAGGCCAGTACTCCATGCCAGTCTAATAAACCTCAGACAAAAGCAGAGGCTGATGATGCCAGGTGCGCTTCTATGTGATTAACCTTCTTAAGGATCTTTACCCTCCCTGAGGCATTCTGAACAGTCTTTCTCCCTTTTGGGACTCTACACCATCCAAGCCCTCAAAAACTCTTTTAAAAGAAGTTTTGTGACCAAGCTAAGTTGATATTTTGTCATATTTTTAATGAAAAAGCAAAGGCATTCTCTCTGTGTGCATTTTTTTGGTTTATTTTACAGCATACCTTCTGGACATTCACTCATGGGAATGTTACGAAGTTCAATAAGGCCAAATGCAAGATTCTGCACCTGGACTGGGGCAACCCCAAGTACAAACATGGGCTGGACAGAGAATGGATTGAGAGCAGCCCTGAGAAGGACTTGGGGGTGCTGCTCAATGAGAAGCTCAACATGACCTGGCTCATCTGAGTGTGCACTTTCAGCCCAGAAACCAACTCTATACTGGGCTGTGTCAAAAGCAGCATGACCAGCACATCAAGGAAGGTGATATTGCCCTTCTACTCCATTCTTGTGAGACCCCTACCTTCAGCACTGCGTCCAGCTCTAGGGGCCCCAACATAAGAAGGATGTGGACCTGCTTGAGCGAGTCCAGAGAAGGGCTACAAAGATGATCAGAGGCTGGAGCACCTCTCCTATGAAGACAGGCTGAGATAGCTGGGCTTGTTCAGACTGGAAAAGTATCGTGGAGATTTTATAGCAGCCTTCCAGTAGCTAAAGGGGGGCCACTAGAAAGCTGAAGAAGAAATTTTTGTAAGGGTATGTAGTGGTAGGACAAGGGGGAATAGCTTTAAACTGAAAGAGGGTAGTTTCATGTTAGATATTAGGAAGAAATTCTTTACTATGAGGGTGGTAAGACACTGGAACAGGTTGCAAAGAGAAGTCTGGCTGTCCAGACATGGCTGTCCCATCCCTGGCAGTATTTAAGGCCAGGCTGGATGGGGTTCTGAGCAACCTGGTCTAGTGGAAGGTGTCCCTGCCTGTGGCAAGGGGTTGGAACTAGATGATCTTTAAGGTCACTTCCAACACAAACAACTCTACAACACCCCAACCATTTTCTTAGCCCTGCAATTTCCCTTCATAATCTCAAATTACACAAAAAAAAGGGACAGACTTACACTGCCAAGTAACCAAACACAAACTTCAGGAATCCCCTGGTGTACAAAGCACTTTTTTCTATTACAGTCCAGCTGTGAGTTAAGATCTGGTTCACAGCAAGAGCTAGGTGCCCCAAGCAACACTACTTATCACCATGACATTCAAATATACTCTACTTTTTGAAGCAACATCCCATCAGCTACTAGTTTACACAAATCAAACCACCCTGCTTTGAATTATACAGAGATTTTTACTATGTCTTCATTTGAAAATAATAAATCATCTGGTAATGTAAGAACATAAAACACAATTCCACCTGTCAACGCAACACTGACAAAAAAAATAGCAAAATAGTCCAGGTAGAGCTACTTTCTAACACCCAACGCACAGCAATAACTTTGACAAAACTAGTAGTGAAATAGAAAGCCAGATAATCATTTTTACGAGCTCTTGATGCACATTTTCATTTAAGTCACAGAAACGAAGGACCCTAAAAAACATCTAAGGTATATGCTGGAACATCTTCCCTTTCTAGCCACTTGCCTATCTCATCATTACCAAACTGCAAGCTCTGAAGGTTTTGCTTTCCTCTATTTGCTTACTTGACACAGCTGCTTTAAGTTGAGCATCAGTTTTGGTAACTGCTCCCCTACTCTGAAACCTTTCACTAGAAAGCCTTATATGCATATCCAAAACCAAAACTCACATGACCATTAGAAAAGAAAATTATTCAAGAGAGGGAATAACTTCTTTTACCAACTAGGAAGTTCACAGAAAAAGTTGCTGGAAGAAATCAGGCAAAAGCCATCTCCAAAAGGTCTGACTTCTCTCAGATACATGTCTTAGGCTCAGTACAAGAAGCTTAAGTTAGCCATGTAACTAAGGAATATCCACCCAACCTGAAAAAGTGGAAGTTTAACTCTTATGTATTTTCAGTGCAATATTATAATTTCTCTAGAGCAAGAAAGAGACTAAATCAGCCATCTGGAAATTCCACTTCTTTCATGTGTTTTCAGATGTACTATTGTCTGTACACTAAGTTAGCCAACCTGCTCAAAGCTTTTTCCTTGTAGCATGGTAATAAATTGCATGACATGGAAATAACAATATTTGTGAAGATACAAGAACTAAGCAGTCTTTTAATGCGTATCTGACTGCTATAATTCAGATGCATCCATCTTATCTTTTTCCTACATTACTTTTTACCCAAAAATAGGAAGCTATGTGACTGTGTCCCATTCAACATCCCTTATTGTTCATTTCTTCCACAGAGTTCACTATTTCCTAGCATAACACTGTTTTATTACTTTTGAAATCTTAGAAGATACTTTTTTACATGTGCTACAATAAGTTCTGCAAATTTGTTCCCATTCTGCAATATGACAGAAGAAGGAGAAGTCACATGCTTAAGACATGCAGAAAACCATTACAGGGCATTGATGAAACAAAGTCATCAAAGCAATCAAAATCATTTTCCCTCAAAAGGGAAAGATCCCAAAACACAACATGTAGCTTTCACTGGAATAATCCAATTCCAAAGAAATGTCAAACAACTTTTTCCCCCAAAATCTCAATACAGACAGTTTTACTTCCATGCTCACAGCTTTGTTCCACAGGTGGGGAGAGAAAAATTAAAAAGTAAAAAAGATTCCCTGCTGTCATTCAAAATCACAAAAACATCAGCACAGTTGGCAAAAAGTATGTCCAGTGCACATTTCCATACAGAACAGAAATAAGAAAATTTTGCCCCAGAGCTGTCCACAGGAAAAAAACACCCCAAAAGATGAGCATCATCTTCACTTACAAAAGACCTGAGGAAAGAATTAGCTAAAGATTGTTTCCCCTTCACCATTCATAACAAAATCCTTGTAATTACAGGCCAATAGTAAATCAACATACAGGGTGTAAACAAGCCACTTGAAGTCACAAAATGCTACACAGTACTAACCCAATAATTTTATACAGTATTTCCTATTCCTCCTTCTGTTAAGCTCTGACACAGTATTAGCAAAAAGACAAAGCAAGATATGCAACAACTGTGCTACAGATTATCTAACTTTGCTTAGTCATTCCCACCATCCAACAGGTGACCCAAACACAAGGTGCTGTATGCACTTACCTGCAATAAGAACAGAGGGGAAGTGAGCAACAAGCAGAAGCTTGCACTACTGCATCACAAAACATGAGCTGCTTGCCAAACAGATGCTCTCCAGGCTGGATCACCAGTAATGCATATTCAGTCTTGCAAAGTTTGCAGTGCTATCACCCAAGTCAAGATGCTGCTCCCACATCCTCACTAATGACTTCACTTAAAATGTCACAAGCCGCCAGCAGAATTTCATACATAACCTCAGAAGTTTTGGCAATGAGAGTGCAAACAGGATTATAGGAAACACCACCAATGCTTTCTATACTGTCTGTGGGGCAGCTGGTTAAAACAAATATGCACAGGGGCCTTCTAATTATGTTCTGTCCTCTCTTGCCCAGCCTGGACAAGGTGTGAACAGCCCAGACGCAGGATATAAAGTCTTCAATAGAAGATAACAGAAGTTATACAAGAGTGAAACTGTTTATTAAAAGATGAAAACTGGAAACCAAATTACAGTGTTAAAGAAGTGAGCTGTTTGTAAGACACGTGACAATCTTACATCAGTGTGCCTCAGTCCCTTCAACACTGAAGGGTGTGGAAGGCTCACACTTACAACCCAAGTTGTAGGCCCCTCAGGACACATAAGCAACAACAAGTAAAGATTTTTTTAAAACAATCACTATTGCAAATAACACAAAGAAACTAATAGCATGAGTATCTGTCGCAACTTGGGCATTTTAAATGTTGTACTATTGCACTTAGCAACACTACCAACAAAAAAGAATCAAGGAGGAAACCAGTGAAGTTAAAAGCTTCAGTATTAAAGCCATGAAGAAACCATTTATTTCCCTCCCTACACACATAACCAAAAATTGTACTACAGACCAACAAAAGATTCTATTCCCCATTTCAAAATGCAAGTTTAATTCCAGTAAGATACCATAAGAACAGATTTCCACAGTTCTAATGATCAGAAAAGCAAGCACTACCGGGTAAATTGTGACTAAGATGTATGGTTCCTCATAGCATACCGTATCCACCCTCCCCAAAATCTGTTTATTTTGGACAAACAATACAAAACTTCCTTACAGCAGGAAGTCATGCAAGTCAAAGGCCACTGCTGAAACAGTATTTCCACTATTTTGCAACAGCAACTTAAAATCACTCACAAACATGAACTAAACTGCCAATCAACATCAGCAGATTTGTCCTTCAGCAATTTAACAGGGGGGAACTACTGGCTTTTCTTTACATTCCTCATCTTAGCACATCTTCAGAAACAGAAGTAAATTCCCACAACCCAATGCTACAAAACAGCTAACATCAGTATTTGGGAAGTGAAACTTCATGCTCTAACACCAAAGTTTCCAAACAATCTCATGACACTCCTAAGCAAGCGGAACATGTGCCCACACTCACGCCATACTCTGCACATGAAGCATTCCAGGAGTCTTCCGTATGCTAAAAATTCCAACTGAACACTTGCAGAGAACTATGAAATAGAAGAATTCACAATGCATTTTACATCTGCCAGTCTTACTGTAACAGCAACACACATCAGTACCTCCTGAAGACCTGCTTGTTGTGTACACTTCTGGGAGTACAGCTCCAGTAAACAAAGTACCAAGGTTTTCATACCCACTCAGATTACTGTTAGCTCAGCTTCTCAGACAATTCATGTAGCAAGATGGAACAAGATAACATAGCCTTCTAACTAAACCTGTTACTTCCAGGTTGAAATTACAATAATTTTGTTACTTAGCCTCTTTCTGTTACTGCTTGTAAGGAAAGAAATGAGTTCCTTTCACATTGTACCACATGATACCGTCAAGTAGCTGATCTCAATGCATCAAACTGCAAATAAACAATCG
Source organism: Pezoporus wallicus (assembly GCF_028554395.1). NCBI lineage: Eukaryota > Metazoa > Chordata > Aves > Psittaciformes > Psittacidae > Pezoporus > Pezoporus wallicus. The sequence continues at coordinate 740,832 of NW_026636884.1, read as the reverse complement.
ACTGGACATAATAACCCTTACTTAAACCTTGAGATAGAAATGTTGTAACACATTTTTAAATGGCTGCTTAAAATACTAAAAATCACAACAGTATTACGCTTAACTTGCTTAAATTTGAGTCAAATAGATAATTAGCTGGCTAAAAGCTGCAACCATGTAACCCAAAACATACTACATTTGTATTCCAAGTCTAGCAGCCTAAAAACTGCACAGTGGATTGGAAAGCAAACAAACACATTCAATTCCTAGCAAAGACATACCAAACTGAAAAATACCATTCACTGATGGTGTCTACCACCACCGATATCTGAGGCATTCTACCTAAAATATGTTGCTGTCAATGGTGTTGAGTATTTCAGCATTGGCTCCAACTAAGCTGAACAGATCCACACTACATAGTGTGAAGATGCCTACACATAGTCCAAATAAACAGCCAAAGCTAGATTATCAGCACTTCTTGACCAGGATCATACAGCAAAGGCACAATGCCATATTAACATCAATGCACATTTCCAGTGCCCAAAGCATTCTGTTTCATAAACATGCCTGCCTATAATCTAAAAGCATAGAGAAGGATTTGGTTGGCTTACTGCAACTGAACAATTCACATAACTGTAACTTTCATATTTGTAAATGCTGCAAGTCTACCAACATTGCGTAGCATGAGCAAAATACTGCAGAAATGACAATTCACACAAACTGTACAGTTTGTTCATATAGCCTATTTCAAGATGCCACTAGCTTGTCACCAAAATGTGCCAAGGATGCAATCAAGCTGGCTCCCTCCAGGCCCAGCCTGGATCCATGGGAATCTGTGAGCTCAGGCACATCATACAGCTGTACAACCACAATTGTGCACAGGCACCAGGTAACAACACAGCTCCGGCTCCACTTGTGACTTAGCTGGTCATATGTGCTTGGTACAGCATATGAAATTTACTCTTCTTAACAGTAAGCCTACCATTTGTTGTCCATAGTAAAAGTACATGATCCAATACATGGACACACACAGACCTTGTCATAAACCTACACTGCCAAGTAACCAAAATTCAACCATTAAAATTAGGCCAGGACCCACAGGTCTACACTGAAATATTGGGAGCCAGCCAAGAAATTTCAGTTAGACTATCCATGAAACTACAGGTCAAAATACATTTAATCCTCTGCACAATTTCTTTCATAAGTCTCTCTCTATGGAGGCATACACAAGCATAGCTAGAATTTAGGGACCTATTCTTTCAAGGTGAACAGCTCACAGGGACTCAGCACCCAGCACCACTGACTGGCCTCCATTCAAACCTCTTCATCTATGTGGATCACCTCCCAGGACGCTGAAGACAAGCAGCGGGTACCTCAGCATCTGCGGAAATCCCCACACACAATGCTCCAGAGTTCTCAGAAGCCACAACCTCCCTGTCCCCCAGGATGCATTGGGGATCTGATGGGTACTTTAACTTGAATGTCCCTGACGCACCACTGGATCGGTAGCTCGAGGACTGCCACAAAAATAACCACATAAAAAAAATGAAAATCGAATTACAGGAGAAAAAAGCGACCCCACGACCCGCCTGCGAGCCAGTGTTCCTCCCCGCGCTGGCCCAGGGCGGCGGGCGGTCTCCCCTCATTCCGCGGCCCGGCTCCCCGCCGGCCCTCCCGCACACCCGAGGGCTGGGGCCAGGGGCCTCCCTTCCGCATCTCCATCGGGGCTCCCGCGGGAAAACCGTCCTCCCCAGCCACAACAAAGGCCGCCGGACCGGACCGGCCCAGCGCCGCAGCAGCGCCCGCGGGGCTCCGTCGTCCCCTCCAGGTTTCCCTCACCCGTCTCCGCGGTGGCTGAGGCCCCGCCACAACCCCTGCCCGCCCCCCTCAGCCCAACGGGGCTGAGCCTCCCGCCCCACAGCGGCCAAGGAGCGGCCGCTGAAATAAAACATTAAAAACCCCTGGGGGATGGAGGGGTGTTTGCCCGTGCAGTGACAATGATCCATCACCCGAGGCACCTGCGACGTCGCCCCCTCCTCCAACCCGGCGGCGACGGAGGGAGGCGGCCGCCCGGCCGTATGGCATCCCCGGGGAATGGGGCGATAGCCGCGGCTTGCGGCCGGGCCGGGGAGAGCCGTCCCAAGCGGGGCCAGTACCCCGTCGGGGACGGGGGCTGCAGCCTGCCGCGCCGGGCCCGCGAGAAGGTGGCGGGTCTCCCCGCGGCGCAGCCGGGCCCAGCGGCGATACAACAAAGCGCCGGGGCTAGGCGGCAGGGCCACCAGGCACTCACCGGGAGGCGGCGGGGGTCTCCGTCGGTGCCGCTGTGCCGTGCCGGGCCCGGCCCGGCCCCCCGGGCCGGGGAGGGGGCAGCGGGTGGTCTCTCCTTTCGTCTCCTAGCCTCTCTCCGCTCCTTTCCGCGGGCACGAGTCGGGAGTAGGGGGGGGATTACGCGACGGGGTGGCCGCGGCCGGGCGGTGTGGGCCGGGCCGGGAGGGCGGCTCCCCCGCTGCGGCCCGGGCGGGCTCCGGCGGGAGGCACCGCCACCGCTGCAGCGTCCAGGCGCTGGGGTCGTTCTGGCCCCATCAACGCCGGGCCAAGCCGAGGGGGCCGCGCGACGCGAGGCGGAGGGAGCGGGGCCGCTCCCCGCGGCGGCTGGTGGCCATCTTAGTCCTCCTCCTCCTCCGCGGCGCCGAATGCCCCCTCCCCGCCCGGCTGCCAGCGCTGCCTGCTGCCTCCTCCCTCCGCTCCTCCTCCTCCTCCTCCTCCTCCTCCTCCCGGCTGGCTGCTGTCGTCGCTGCTCCCGCGGCCCAAGGAGGCCGCCTCAGGAGAGCCGGTCCGTAATGGCGGGCCCCGGGACCAGCCCCTCAGGCACCGGGTCACCGCCCCGATCCCTCAGCAAGAAGGCTGCTCGCAGAGGGGCTCTTCTGCTCAGCCAGATCGGGTCGGCTTGACAGACGCACAGGCCCCCTTCTTAGTTCTAGAGCTTTTTATAATTATCTTACTTTTTAGAGCTCTGAGTTTGGTTTCTCCCCGTCCTCTGACAGTAATCCCACTTCCCTAGCACTGCAAGCCGGCGTCCCCTTCTCCTCTATCCCCGCCGCCAATCCCTCACCACAGGCCCAGGCGGATGACAGGCTATCCAGCGTGGCGGGAGGAGAGCTATCCCAGCCAGGAGCCTGCTTGTGGAATGAGGAAGGAACCGCTGGTCAGCGCAGGAGCAAGAAAGCCACCTTCGGTTTGGGGTTGAGGTGATCTCCCTTAGTTTTTTGTCAAGTGTACATCTTGGGGAAGTCCACTTAGATAACTGTAGTTTTGACCACAGAAAGCGTTGTACATCTGTGCTGGCCAATCTCATCCATACAATCCAAATATTTAAACACTGAAATAGTTACTCTTTTCCTAATTAAGCCAGAAGTTCAGTTAAATTCCCAACAGCCAAAGGCTGTTGCACACACTGCAACCCTGAGGCAAAGTCTCATCTGCTTGGATACTCCCGGGGAATGGTGCAAAGGTGTGTCCACATGTGTGTGACCAGATACCCTTCTGCCTTTTTCTAGTCACTTATAAATTCATACCCATCAAGAAATCAGCACCTAGCAGTCTTTCACCCCATGCCAGTTTTGTTTGGGGTGGGTTTTCATTTACAAAATCCCTTCTGAAGTCTTCACTGAAAAACTAAATAGTAGTTTGGAGAATCTGGCTGCAGGGGTAAAAGCTGCAATAAACAAATCATCCAAGACCCTGTATTTCACTGGCAAATTCTACCCCTTCCCTCTACTAGGGGGTCTTTCTAAATGAAGCCATGTACCCTGTTGTACTTAAGGGCAAACAGAGTAAACCCCATTTACCCCGTCTTCCTTCTCTGGCTGCTAGCATCAAACATGTAAATACATTTCATGTTTTTGCTGGCTGATGTACTGCTCTTCAGCTGACAGTGGAAATCATTGTATTCCCATTTAGGTGGAGGAGACCTCTGCATAAGACTCATGGATGTCTGGAGTGAGGCTAATTCAGCTGCTAAGGAGCACTCACTTAAGATAAAGTGTAACTTTAAGCGAACTCCATTTCTCCCAAGAAAAAACAAAATAAGCAAGGACAAGTTTGTAACCTCTTTGCCTACACAATACAGCATTGTCTTTATTTGCTAAAGGTGTCTTCACGCATCCCTAAATTCACTGTGTTAACAGGAACAAGATTTAGTCCAACTCAGAATAGCCTGGGCTAGTGGGGCTGGAATGGGACTGACTAGCCCTTTGCAATACCTGTATTTTTTTCTGTGAAGAATAGACACCGTAAGAGAAATTATATACAGTATGTCATCATATCCCTATCACTGTAATATGATAAGTGGCAGAAGCTCTTCAACAGTTGGTATTCTTGTGTCCCTGGAAAAAAAAAACTTAAAATTTATGCCATGTGTATCTTGTTTTGTGCCTCCTAACTAAATGCCTACTTTTCTCCACTTTCTGGATGTAGAGCATTTAAACAAGCTCTTTCCCAAACACTTTCTCTCTACCCAACTGCTCTTTGCAGCTTCCTTCCCACATCATATGCTAACAGAATTGTCACTGTCAGCTATGCAAAAAAAAACACCCAACCAATGGTTGTCTATGGCTGAGGCCATACGAGAAATGTTACAGGAATAGGAAGGGAAAATGACAAGGGTCAAAACATGAAACTGTAGACTTACTTTCAGGGGATACCTTTTGAGGGTGCTCACTACGTTTTGCATACAACATGGAATAATGTATACACAAAAGGAAAAGTATGTTGAGTTACATTCTGTCACATACCAGACTGAAATATTTTGTCCCTGGAGTGAAGGCTGAGCTTGAAGTCAGTGGAGAGTGTTTCTGCTACAAAACAACCAGGGTCTGTATCTCAGTCCATTCAAAGCTAACATGTACATTTCTTTGCATGCCTGAATTTTCACAGGTGCATTGTCCTTAGTCAGTAAGCCATGCCAGTCTAGAAGCAAAACCGTGATGCTTGCTACTAGGCAGAATTTGGCCGTGTTTGCTCTATTTTCATTCTGGACTGCAGCAAGGGGAAGCACTGATTTCATCAGCTTGTTCCTACACTTATTTCTCTTACTTACTGTGCAAGATGCCATCTGTGAATGGTAGATAGCAGTTAGACTTCACAAAACAAACAAATCTTCTCTCTGTAATTTATATGTAGGAGGATACTTGAACCTTTCATATGTAAAGGATTAACAACATCTATCTTAGCCAATTCTACTGAGTAAGAATCAAAGCTTACAGAGATTATACTGTTCCTAATTCATTATAGGTAGAGGTAAACGTAGTGGGAAAGCACAGAAATCTTCCAGGATGGCAATGGAATTTGCACAGACAGCTGTACATCAGATACAAGTTTTACTGAGTGCCAAATTATACTGCTTTTTTCTTCTTGCACAGTTAATGCTCACTGCATTCCTGTTTATAGTCCCCCATGTTTTGGTTAGTTGTCACAGTTCCAAGCTGTAATGATCCATACAGAGTGACACCAGACATTCTTTTTACCTTCTCAACACCTCTCCTCTTGCAAAGCTCATCACAGATACCTCATTATCTTTCTCAAACAAGGTGCTGGTTAGTAATTACAGTGTTAGTAAAGTATTTACAGTTAATTTTTCTTCCACTTTGCAAAGCAACTGTGCACAAGGGATTGAACTGATTGAATCCATCCTTAAAAACTGTGGAGATTTATTAGCTAATACCAAAGTACAGAAAAAAAAACAGAACTGGAAACAAATTACTACAAGAAAGTGAAAGAAAAATAGAGGGAATTTTATCCCCATCCTTCCCCCCCCCCCCCCCCCCCCCCCCCCCTTTTTTTTAGGATATTTTTAAAAGAAGAAAATAACATTTTTCCAAATTTATGCAGCCTAACCTTTTCATCATACAAGATTTCTATTAATTCCTTTGAGAAGTTCTCTTCCCTCTCTCTTTCCTGCTTGTTTACAGATAACTGTTTGTATTGAGTAAGAGGAAGGGTGGAGCTGTTGAAGTAACTAGTGCGCGTATCTTGTGACACTCATGGTGAATTTGCCTAAATTTGAAAAATTAAAAAAAAAAAAAGTAATTCCCTTGTCACATATGTTCTTCAGAGAAATAGTGGGCTGCTTGTCAGAAGTTAATAAATAAAACAATCCACAAATAGTTTAGTGCTGAGCTCATAGCATTTGTTAAGCATTAACGGAGTCCACAGCAAAAACACCAGCAACCCAATGGAGTAACAGTGGAAGACAGCAGCAGCCAGGGCTACTCCTTCACCCTCTGGGGCCCAGCCCTATTTAGGATAAATAGCCTTTCTTCTGCTGTCCGTAGATGTTAGTCACATAGTTCAAGTAATTAAACATTTGCATCCCAGTGCTGCAGGTTCAGAGTTCAAAGGTGGATGATTTTGCTACAGCTGAACATTGTGGATTTCCGTTTTTTACTTCTACAACAAAACCACTGATAAAACAGCATTGGAGTTATCAGCAAGAACAGGAGGATGAGGGGAAGAAGCAGGACAGAGGGCAGTGTAACAACAGAATTCCCAGCCCACAAAGCTTTAGGTCACACCTGTAACTGTAAAAGAAACCAAAGCTTGCAAAGTTCTCAAAATCCCTGCCCAGCCTCAGCCTATTTGTGCAGAACAGAATTGGTGCTACAGAGATTACAAGCCTAGTCACACAGCTAGTCACACATAACTGGTGTACAATGAAATATTATTACAAGATTCAAAGAATACAACATTTATAGAAAAGAACATAAGCAAAACTTGCTTGTAAACAAGAATCACATTGTGCATGGGTGTACATGGGAAAGAGGAGGTAGTTAAAAAGAAAAATCAAATAAACTGCATGTTACTTGATATTTAGAGGATATGGAAAATTTAGATGTTGGAGACATACTCCCTGGGTCTAAATTTTCACATGCCTGTATGCTGATGATTCTTATGGACTCTCAGACCTGCACAGGCAAAATGGAAATCACAGTTTCAAGAGCCTTGATTGTGTTCAGACCACCTTCCGCGCATCCAGTGAAAGTGAGGAAAAAGAGCAGGTGATGACAGAGGGGGTGCAGGTCAGCTGAGGTCATTGCGGCTTATGGCCTCAAAGCCTGATGATCCCAGGAGTGAATCCGGGAGGATGAGATCACACTCGAGTGAGGGAAATATGCTGCCATCTGGTGCCTCTGGAGAAACTGAAAAAAAACAGAGAGCTCTCTTGGTGGTGTGCTTCACCTGCAGTGGGGTCAGTGCTGCTGGTTCACTCCTACAGGCCTCCAAAAACTGCTGGTTGTCTTTTTGTTGTTCAAAAGTGTTACCATTCTGCATGGCATATGAAAGACTAGCTTGTGAAGGCATACATTGAATCTCAAACAAGCTGAAAAAGTGCATTTTATGGTAGTTTGCCCCCAAAAGAAATATCTTCATGTATTCATGCAGTCTTTAAGGCAGATGATTTTAGGAAAGATGGTTTTAAACAATGTCCCTTAGTTCTGAGGATAGCATACACCTTGTTTATTCTGATGAAGTTACGCATATTCACACCAAGAGCCTGTAAAATGCTCTTCTATTACAAATCCTATAGGTACATGTTTTACTACGGCGTGTCAAAAGAAACTTGAAATCAGTACATCTGAAAAAAGAACCAAGCAGCTGCTCTTTGCTAGCAGGTATTGTGAAACAGTTCAACAGAACAAAGACTCAGTGGGTTTTTTTTTTCAGAACTGACTTTGACCTTGACAATCACTGCACAACCTCCTCTAATGCCCACTATTTTATCCTATGAGCACTGTGAATTATACTTAGTCAGTACATGTCAGAAGCCTTAAAGGATACAGGACAAGACACTAAATACTGCTTATTTTTATGATTCGCCTTTTACAGCAGCCTATTTCAGATTGTTGTTGGTACAGCCTCAGAGGATGTGCCAAATACGCACTGAGACACTCCACAGTGTTAGAATGAGAGTGTTATTTTTGTCTAAGATATTTTTATTTTTACAGGCTTTCACAGAAAGCCATAATGGTAGCTTGGAGACATTGAAATGACTTATCAAATAAAACCCCATATATTGCTCTATTTTAGATGCAGCAGTAATAAAGATAGCTCTTTCTGTGAACTTAAATTTGTTTGTCTCTTGACCAAGGCACAGGAAAAATCCAAGGCCTTCAGGTCAGCTTCCCACTGGAAGAAAACTGACTGAAATGGGTTATATATCTTATTTATTTTTAAACACATAATTTTCAGAACGAAGTGGTCACAAATCCTCAGGTTTGCAATCCACTTTTCCACATAAACGAACTCCCACACCACCATCAATTTTGCAGGAAGATATCCTAATCCAAGAACAGCTTCAAGATCATTTAATAATCTAAGAACCAAAGAGTCTTCCAAATGGCTTCTTGTACAACTCCACAGAACAAAGAGAAAGAACATGTTTATGAGCAAAGACATTTGTAAAGCTATAACTCAAAGGGCTTTCTTGTCACTGCCTTAACGTGCATTTTCCCACTTTAACTCAAATGTCTGGTTTCTCAAGATGCAAATTCAGTGCTAACTTTCTCTCTTCCAGTGAGCGTCTGATGCAGCCGAACAAAACTTTTGCCACTGCAGGCTTCTGTTATACATACCTGCAGACAACCTGAGTCTGTCATGACACAGACTTCAGTAAGTACAGAAAATCATGACACCAAATAAATTTAGCACACCCTCATTTCATAAATCACTAGGGGACTGCTTTTATTCCAGCTTTCAGAGAGTGGACAAGTAATTAACAAGGAACATGTTAATTAAAAATATGTATTATTACTTACTGTTTATTATTATTTACCATGTCCTTTGAAAACAACAAGCCACATTAACCCTTTGGCTAAATTACCAAAGTTCTGTAGAAAAACAAAGAAGCATTACTAGGTAAGCTATATGAAGACTGATGTCACTTAAGAAAGGCTGATCAAAAACTTATTTCCATAGTAAGCTAATTCCACTTAATTCCTATCTTATACACATCTGTTCCTAAAAAACCTACATTTTAATTCAAAATGGAGCTAGATCCTCTTATGAACAATGTTATACTGGAAGCACTTGGAGTCCTTCCTCTTCAACATCATTAGAATTGCTTGTTGGTACATGGAGGGAGCCTGAAGCTTTTAGACATGTATGTAGCTTACTGAAGGAAAGTAATTTCTTTGACAGTCCCTTGCCCATGAACAAATCAGGCAACTTGAAGCCCTTCTAATATTATTAGCCATGACATATAAAACTAGTTTTAAGAAACAACAAATAATACTGTCAGTGCCTGTGGCAGCCTTGTTAACAGCAACTTACATTGTCAGTCTCGCTTCAAGTTACAGTCTAGGAACAGCATTTATTTCAAACGTAAGAAGCATTTTCTGTGGTCCTCCATCTCCAAAGAGATTTCTTATTAGCCCAACTTTTGACTATTCTAAAAATATATGATAATTTTCTGTAGTAGATTGCTAGGTGGCTAAGGGCTACTTCTAAGTAAGCCATGAGAAACACTGCTGGAAAGAGCCCATGCCTTGTCAGTAAGCTTAAACCAAGGATACAGGGTCCACATCTTCACTGGATTGTTCCCTAGGAGTCTGCCTATTGAGAAAAGTGGAAAACCACCAGGTTAAAATAAGCATGACATCCAGAGAGGTGAAATTGTAGTAGGGGTAAGCTATAGCCTTGGTGCATTTTTGTGGTCTTGAGGACAATGAAACACAGCTCATGCTATCTATGATTAGAATTTACCTGGTGCTTTCCAAGAGGCTAGATGTGTTTGTCTCTAGGCCCGTGTTACCACGATACCATGAGATTTCCTTACAACCCCGATTAGTTTCCCAGAATACTTTAGTTGTCAGCCTGCAATCATTGCTCAGTGTACTTGTGTATTGCAAACCCTCTATTGCGAGGTTAAGAAATAGATTTAATGGGTCTTAGCTTTTCAGTAGCAATCTGCATAAATCAACATAAATCAAATCTGTCAGCAACATTGTCCATCTGTATATTAGCGTATGTATTTTAAACATGTAAAAATGACACTTTACATTGAGTCACACGAGGAAGGAAGCAACTCCTGGCTTTGTATTGTTTCATCATTTTGGCCAACCAACTTTTGACAAAAAGTTTTTCTGATAGGCAAAATGAATGCTTCACCAAAAGCTCTGGAGGAAGCCGTGTAAGCATGTACCATGGCAAAACTACAGGTTTTTCTCTCAACATCCAATTGCCACTATCAGATGCAAAATGTAGACTTCTTAAAAGGAAACAGAGCCACATCCACAGATCTATATCTCCTGATGCAGAAGTGGTCATGGTTTAGATATAATCCACTTCTGAAGTTCAAGCCAGCCACGCAGGTCAGTCAGGCAGGACAGGGTTTGAACACCACCTTGCCAGATGTGCATTCACCCCAAAAATGTTTGTAGTTGGCATGTGGATTTATTTTATTGCTAATGGATAACATGTCTGAAAATAAGACATGGGTATGTGTCGTGGTTTAAGCTCAGCAGTAAATCAGCCACGCAGTCTTCGCTCATTCCCCCCCAGCTTTCCTCCTCCCAGTCCCAGAGGGATGGGGAGGAGAATTGAAAGAATGTAACTCCCATGGATTGACATAAGAACAGTCCAGTAACTAAGGTATAACACAAACAACTGCTGCTACCACTAATTAATAATGATAAGGGAAATAACAAGGGAAGAGAATACAACCGGTCACCACCCACCAGAAGAATAATACCCAGCCTGACCGAGCAGTGATCTAGCCCTTCCTGGTAACTGCCCTCATTTTTTACATCCTGGGCATGACGTGCTGTGGTATGGAATACCTCTTTGGCCAGTTTGGGTCAGGTGTCCTGCCTCTGCTTCCTCCTGGCTTCCCCTCCTCCCTGGCAGAGCATGAGACTCAGAAAGTCCTTGGTCAGACTAAACATTACTGAGCAGCAACTAAAAACATCAGTGTTATCAGTGCTGTTTCCAAGCTGGAAGTCAAAAACACAGCACTTTACCAGATACTAAGAAGGAGGAAAATGACTGCTACTGCTGAACCCAGGACAGTATCAAAGGCAACAGTTTCCCTGCGTGATTTTAAGCTTTCTCCACCCTACTCCCCCCTTAAATCAACTGATCAAAAAGCACACAAACTAACTTGCATATTTATTTTGATCCACTCCTCTATTCCCCTGCCTCCCTCTTCTCCATCACATGATCCTTTCTTCCTGAAAACACCATACAGCATCAGCAGTAAGAAACTAAGCGCAGGACTCTCTGGAATTTGATGGGCCTCTGACAGAAGACAGTCCTGACTGTTATGACACACGTGCTGTTACTGCATGAGCCAAAATATCCAAAACATCCAATGAAGGCTTCTGGAAAACAGTTCCTGCCCACAAACTCCTCCTGGTGGTGTTCCCTCATAGGGAGCGTAAAATCTTTCCTCTCAACCGATCAGCTTTCTCTCCTCATCATTTCTTCTTGTCCCTTCTGAAGAGACAAACAGCAAACCCTGCAACTGATTTCTGCTTTCAGGCACCAATCAGAAAGGCATGAGGATATGCTATTGTCAAGTTGTCAGCAGAAAATGCTGACTTATAACAACGGAGCAAAGACAGAGCAGTTCCTGCAAATCCTGTGTTCTGGGAACTGAGAAGTGGCCAACAGAGCTTGAAAACCTCTCTTAGCTAGTTAATAGGAATACATGTGCCTAAACCATTCTGTTTTCCAGCAGATGCTACAGGAATTAAATCAAGGAAAAGGAGTGAGATCTGTAAGGAAAATCATGAACATCATATTCAATTGCTTCTAAACTTTTCAGAGGTGGATCTGTGCAGAGAACACTTCAGCTGTTCCTTCATCACATAATGAGAGATCACACAAGGAGATTTTTCTTCCCTGCTTGAAGCAAAGACACAAACCATCTTTTTAGGGGAAGGGGGCAGCCTTGCTTAGCTCTTCTTGTCAAAACCAAGGAGATAAGTGGCAACGCTTGCAGGAACAGTTGCTGCAGTAATTCCATTCTCCGACATCTTTGAGAGGTGCCAATTTTTTGGCCACTGAAACCTCAGTTATCCGTCATAATGATGGATCTAGCCTTTTCTGTGATTACCAAAATCACTCAACTTTGGTCAAAAATAAGGACTGCAGGTGAAAACATGCTGAACTTCAGCCTCTGTGATACAGACTCATCAGTTACAGATGTTTATCTTCTCATTCCCCTCACCTGGGAATCACAGCTAGTTCTCAAACATACCTATTTCAGCTTTGAGGTTAAGACTCTTATGGAAGTAGTCTTCAGTCCAGATTCTACTAGAACAACTAGTGCAGACGAAAAATGAAGCAAATTTAGGACTAAAGCATAGAACATCCTGAGTTCACAGTACAATTCATATCAGGAACTGAATTTGTGGTAGACTGGCTGTATTGGATTAATTTGAAGGACTTTAACCTTTATAAATGATGCAACCTTAAGCAGAAAATATTAAATGGGAAAATAAATCAATATAATTTTAAGTTACAGGATTTGTCTTTTCCTCCATGACTGTCTAAAGACTGGGAGAAGATAAGACAAGATAAAAAACTCAAATTATGTTGGCTCATATACCTCTTAGTACTCTCAGAAAATATCCACATTTCTGTGACAGTTCTTCAGTGGTAAAATAGCTTCTAAATTCAAGGTTAAGATTGCTTTGTCAGCAGGACTTGATGGTACAGCTATACCTGCTGTAGGGGATTGTATTACATGACTTACATATGCCATTCTATTCCTGTTTCTCTGTCACACAAACTGCCCATGAGATTTACCTAAAATTGAAAGGTGACTCAATCTCCCTATCCAGAATAACACTGGTATTTTTGCATGAGTGTAAGCTCTAGCTTGCACTGTGATGATAGAATCTTTCCTGAGACACCCAAAGAAGATCTCTACCATGTAGGAGTTTCCATCACAGTTCCTAGAGGCTTACTGAGCAATTCACATACTTCCCACGTAACACATTTCCACCATCTGCAGCTTTCATGTGGTTTCCAGATGTCCTATTGCCATTGGCAGCCATTTGTAAAGCAGCTTTCAGAGCATGGCTTTCTTGCTGTTTCCAGGGCAATGCCAACATGGTCATTTTGTAGCCCTAGCACATTCAAACACCATGTCCAGCCTTGGCAGCATCTCAGCACCTTCTCACCACCAGCCAGAAAGCTAAAGCAAGGCCAGACTCACCTTGCTTTAGCTGCTTGGTTTCTGATTTACAGTCATATCCTGCTTTTCTGCTTTTTACCAGTCCATTTGGCAAATTCAGACTTTCCTGGTACCCTACCAGGATTTTCAGAGCTGAGTCTGCCCTGCTCTCTGGCAGCAGCAGGCAATCACACACACCATAGCTGGAGACACCTTCCCCAGTTGTCCTCCTGTAGGTGCCATAGGGGTGGGAGTGCTGCACCAGCACTCCAGCTTGGGTTTTTTTTTTCTGCACAGGAGTAGTGATTTGGAGAAAGAAGAATGGTGTCTAACGGGCTACAGAGGGGATTTTTTTGGAAGTAGGCTGCAAGGGGAGAGAACTGCTTGAAAGAGCTAAGGGCAGGGAAGGGACAGAGTTTTTTTGGGAGGGAAGTGTTTTATAAGTTGAGAAAAAAATGGAGATGGCCTGGAGTATCATTTGCGTGCTTGAATAGGTCCCACTGGGCTAGCCAGCTTCCTTTGGGAAATGCTGTGTGTTCCTTCCCAGGGCTAGACAGAGGACACTGGTATGTGTGAGGGGAACAGATCTCTAAGTGGGCTGATTTGCACAACTGCTTTGATTTCATTCCGTATATACAAAAAAAAGTTCATGTACTTCTTCCCTTACCTCCTTCCCACAGTACACAAAAGGATACCTTGTTTTCGCCTCAATGAGCAGGTGAGCAGCAGAACTGGCCAATTCAGAAAGATGGTCTGCCCAAAATCGTAGGAGACATTTGCATGAGATCATGAAAAAGATGTGGTGCCTGGATAGATTACTTGATTTCCAAGTTGTTGCACCTAGATGAATCATGTTATAAATTTACTTGGTGTTTTAAGTAGCTAATTCTGGGAAAGTATCATCTTTCCTTCAGATTTTTGGTCTGTGAGTACAGCTAATTTAGGCATCACACTTCCATCTCTTAAATGGGTGGGTGTTGGATAAGGTGCTCATGGCTCTGTGGGACCACCAGCTGGGTGCACTCTGCAAGGTCTCTGTGCAGCGGGCTGCAGGTTTGCCTTCGGGGTGGCTGGAACTTGAGAGTGACCCCTCCAGCACCTAACATCCCAACAAAAAACCCAGATAAAGCAGTGTCAGACTACTGGCTCCACTTTGAGGCATTTTTATTTACAACGCCTTGCAGAGGAGGTGCCTGGCACGATCTGTGTTTCGCAACAGAACAGGGGGATCCTGCAGCAGGGCTGCAGACTGTTTGCAAGGGGGGAGCTGATCACATGTAGGAGGAGGGAATCTGTATTGACTCTGAAGCTGCAAGCGGCTTCTTCTGGAGGCAGGTACACAACCAAACTCCCTCCTCTCTTCTTGGACTTGAAAAATCAGGCAGCAGTCAAGAAAGCTAACCTGAGTTTTGTGGAATGGAGGGCCATTCTCTGGAGACATTGTGAGGACCATCTAGATTGGTCTCTTCGTAAAAAATGAGATGGGCTTCATTTGTGCTACCAAAATATATTCGAATTTCTTGCTCCCAGGCAAAAGTACTGGTTTCTAAAATACTGCATTCAGCTGTCAGTCTCTCAGGAGCCATATGAATGTGCTTCCATTTCCAAGCTTCTCCTCAGCTTGTCTCTTGAAAGTCTTGCTGTAGGGATTTTTGCTGCAGTGTTTTGTGTGTTTTAAATAAAAATCATTAAAAAAACATGGAAAAACCAGACAGCTGTCTTTATAGCCTATCTGAAAAGGCATACCAGTATAAAATTCCCCATTTACTAATTGTTAGATAGAAAACAAAGCCTAATGTTGATAAGATTGATTTATAATGTGCTTTCCCAAATACCAGTTACTGAAGCAAGAATGTGAAAACCAGGCATAAGCAATGGAGAAGTTGCATAGCATTTCTGAAAATAAGTTGCACTATTAATCCTCAGTAAAGCAATAGTTTCATCCTTCTCCCCTCTAAAAGTATACCAGAACTACAGTAGAAGCAAAGGTAATATTATTAACCCCACTGTATTTTCACTTAGGTCAAGTTTAATTAAGACTTGTCTTAATTCAAAGAGTAATATCACATCCCTGATAAAGTTAACCCCCCGCCCCCTTAGCACTGAACACCATCAGTTACCATCTGTTCCCAAGAGTTTCAGTGTTAGCTCAAGTTAATTATGTTTAAATTATTTCCTTTGGTGTACTGATGTAAAGATCATCATCTAACCCCTCAGAACAGAGAATTAAAGCTTTCTGCCGCTTACAGCAGAGCCTGCCTTAGCATTGCACCCTTGTGGTGGAGTTAGCCTGCCTTCAATTTGAATGCAGAAGGACTACCTCATTGCTTAGGAAGCCAAGCAATGTAACTGCCTCTTAAAATTCTTCCAGGGAGGTTTTCAAAGTCTCTCTCTGGCTGAGCTCAAGATAAACAGTACATGAAACCCAAGTTAATTTGCCTGGTGTATGCTACGAGCTCCCACATGCAGCAGTTCCAGAAAAAGAAGCAGTTTCTGCTCCTTGACTAGAAGCCTTAGTCCAGCCAAGGTTAGAGCCTGGTCACGTACCCCGGTGGGGGCTTAGGAAGCCGTGTACCAGGGGAAAGCCCTAACTTCTCCAGTGACCCAGCACAGACGGGCAGCTCACAACCAGCCCCACGTTGACACAAGGCTTCTACAAAACAGGCAGTGAGAGGGATCAGGACTCCCCTGCCAGGCCTTAAATGTTCTGAGGCAGGTGTCTTGAGAAAACCAGGCAGCAGGCAGGACACTGTCTGCTGGGCTCAGGTATAATTCAGGTGGATTGCAACGTGGTAGGTGTGACACTTCAAAGCATCACTAGCGCCAGTTGTGCTGCTGTCAAAAGTTAGCCTGAAGGACACTGCACAAAGGAAAGGTTGTGCACAACCAAGCAGGCACAATTAGATTAAATGCAGACATGTCATTTTTCACATTGATTTTCTTCTTCCAAACAGAAGAGCCAACTGCCCAGAATTGCTGCAGGAAGAAGGGACCTGGCCTGTACTTTCACAGCACTTCCACCTGAAGTTTTAGTCAGAAACTTGTTTTAGTGCAGCTGGACAGCACAAAGTCTGGCAGAGCTTGCTTCCCACTGTCTCAGGATAGCATACATTTGACAGGTACAATAGCTTGTCACACCAGAAACAAGGTCAAAGTACGAAGAGCTACACACACACCCTTTAAGTACATACAAACCCCAATGATTAGCCACAGTTAGTTAATATAAGGCACTATTGGGCAATTAGAGCTCTCACTATGTTTTATTTAAAGGTGTGCACTATTCTTGCCAGATAGCACAAGTACCTCATTTCCTGCACTCAAAGGGCAGGCTCCTAACAGCAGAAGTGAAAACCTATCCTCTTGCTGCATGTGGGACTAACTTAAAACTTGAGTCCCACTGAGCCAAGGGCAGCTGGCCTGGTAGCTTTGTATGGGAGCAGCAACCACTTAAGGAAGAAAACTGCTGCTATTGTACCTTGACATAGTCAAGTGCAAGTGAAAAGGTAGCACCTAAATGGGGCTAAGGCTTTGTATCTTCATTTCCCTACGAGAATATGTTGCCTTTTCATACTCGCAAAGGCTATGTCGGTGCTAATTAAATCCTAATAATACCAGGGTTTCCTCACCTGTTTCTTTGGAGATCAAAATAAAATTTCAAGAACAAGCATCAGTATTGAGGAGTCAGGGTGTAATATGTATGCAATGAATAAATCATAGTGTCTGTAGTATTCAGCAGTACATCAGTGGTAGACTCGGTGCTAGGCTAACGGTTGGACTCCATGATCTCAAGGGTCTTTTCCAGCCTAAATGATTTTGTGATTCTGTGTTTATGGGTGACACATTACTACCTGTTTCTGGAATGCTGTCAGATGCAGGACTCAAGTTGAAGTTTATGCAATCTGAAATTGCTAAACCATGGAATTGAATGTCCGTTTTCTAATTGAGAAACTATTTACAAGAGAAAGAGCAATTGTACCTTTTGCTACGTGCAGGTTCTGGTACAAGCTGGACAAAGGGGCTCTGTGCAGTGTGGTTTAAGAGTTATGTACAATAACTAAAGTCAACTTTAAAAAGTCACAAATTCCCTCTGTTGCAACTGCACAAACAAGGATTACTTCGGCTGCTGTGCCAGTATCCCTGAAAGCAGCTCCTTCCAATTGCCTCAGCAAACACACCTTGAAAAGGTTTTGTCTGATGAAGGTAAAAATCTCCTGCTTCTGTGCAAGAAACAGTCCAAAACTTTACCTGTCGAGCAGGAGAAAACTCACCAGTGACGTTGCATTTCCTTTCCTCAGAAAAGCATCAGAAAGCAGGCTACAGGAAAGCTCCCTCTGTGCCTTCTGTAGTTTTCTAAAGCCTGAGGAGGTGTACACCACAGACGTGATTTGCTGATGGTGAGTGTTTAACAGATGTTACAGTCTTTGCTGTAATACAGAAAAGAGGTGCACTTGTTACCCAGCTTGTTTGAGGTTGCAGGAGGTGAATGGCCTTGAATCCAAGACTTAAAAGGGAATGAACAGTCAGGGGTCACCTGAAGTCTTGAGGGACAAAAAGTAGGGAATTAACAGCAGGCTTTTTGCTTAAGAACATAACCTTAACCAGTAACATAAAGGAATATGAATTCTTGTTAAGAAATCTCCACCCACTGTACATGCTGTAGGAAATACTGGACAGGGGGATTTCTGTCCCAGCTTTATTTTTATTACAACACCTGCTTCAATGAAAGATTGAAACAGTCAAACCAAACCAGACATTATATGCTCATACCATTTACAGTATTTACATAATATACATATTTATTTGTTTTTCTGCTCAGTGGGTAATTATAGCAACTTGGAACACAACTGCAAATGGAAAGATACACCGGTGTAAAAAGTTAAACTTTTCTGTTGCTCATATTGCAGTGCTTGAACTAACAGAAGTAACAAGTGTGGTAAATGCACTTCTTAGTAAGCAAGCATAATTGTCACTATATAGTGACAAGTTCTGCTGAGGTTTATTTACACCAAGCCTCAGCTGGCAGGAAGCTATTGTTCTACCCAGAGAATTAATGAGTGAGTTCACAAGTGATTCCTTCTTCATTTGAACATTGAACAGCAGAATCGCAGTGTTGAACTTTCTCTTGTGCAAATACATAGCAATTAATTTCAAATGCTCTGTTATATTAAATGCTAAAATATAATTTAACTTCCTTATTATACATGCTATAAAATGACACTAAAAAGTCAAGTTTCCAAAGTAACAATTACCTTTATATATATATTCTCTATATAATTTTTTAAATTTTTATTTCTTTTCAAAGACCCAGGATAAAGATATACCAACTTGATATACCAACTCCAGTATGGCTGTGGTTTTTCATAAGCACCTACTAAAGTCCCATTAATAACCAAAGTTTCATCTAAAAGTTAGCTTTCCAGATATGCTACTACAGTTGCCCTCTCATTTTCTTTTCCCTTCTTTTTAAAGCACCTTTCCATATATCCCACTCCCAGAAAGGCTGTGCTACCTTTTAATCTCGGGCTATGCTGCCCTTCTGCTGGAAGGACTGAAATTCAGTCCCCTCCAATTAATAAGCCAAGCCATACAGCCACTGATGGACAAGGAGGTGCCTACCATGGCCTAAACACAGAACAGAGTGCACAGTGGTCCCAGACACATGGTGTTCAAAAAAAGCAGCCTGTGTTTTACAGATGCATCTCTTCACACACCCTAGTGATTTTCTCCATGGTTTTATCCTCAAGTAGCACCAACCGTTTAAAAATTTCATCTTTTCTACCTATACATACATCTTTTAATATTTTTAACATATATGTACACACAGAGACATATGTGGCATCGGTACGTTAACTGCAGGAGAAAAACTTATTTACAATTAATTGGAAAAATTAAGTTTTATCAAGTTACAGTATACCAAAACAAAATTGGCATTTGTGCTTTCTCTTTGTACAGGAGTAATTTCTGTCATTTAAAAAAAGTGTATATTTTTATTTGCATCAAGACATGTCGCACAATGAAACAATTTAGAAAACAGCTAGCATTGAGAATTACAGACCATCAGCTTTTCTCATATGTCTACAGAATAGCTGCTTTCTATGAAATTCTCCATTCAAACATCTATTTGGTTACCCAAGCTTGCTTGAGGATCTTCTTAATAAATAACAACACACAGCATAAGAACCATGTATCCTGTCTTGCACTGTGCACATTCATGAAAGCTTCGGCCTTCACTGAGTAACGTGTTAATAAAACAGCACTTAAACTTCACTTACTCAGGACCTCCAAGTGCTTTTAAAAAGAAGGAAATACCCCCATTCTACATGGTAGTTAAGAGGCACAAGGAATAAGGCTTGGACTACTGTCTTCAGACACTGACCAGGCCATGGAAACCAAGGGTTTAAGCTCCAGATGCTCTCCAATCTGTTTCCTGGGTTGGAGAATCCCATTTTCTCAGGTAATCTCCACTCTTGGATGCGGATGCTTGTTTATAATCCATAACATTAACATAAAACCCAGCAGCTCCACACCCCAAACAGCCCACCTATAATTCAGCAAAGGTTCTTAAGCATGAAATAGTTTTGTAAGAAGGTGTTTAATTAAAAACAGGGCTAAGTTTAACTTTCCCAGCGATTTAGTAAATACAGGGAGTCTGACACAGCAGGCTGTAACTACCTCTTTGACCAGGCTAACAAGTATTTTCTGGCCAATTGTCATTTAGCACTGAGCTACATTAAAGTGACCACCGGCCTCATCTGTTTATGTTTCAGTAGCCACAGGAAACCAAGGAAAGTATTGCTAAGATATACAATATTAAATAACTCACTAAAAACTAACAGTGAATTTTCTTTTTTTTTAATACAAAGTCTGTTGGGCTGGGTGCTGAAGGAAGGCTGCTGCCATCCTCTTCAGGAACTAAAATATGCATCATGTGAACTGTTACTTTGCAAGCATTTTATTAGGACTAAGAGATCCTCTGTGTCCTAATAGGAAGTCATAGCATTCACATTTATTTCAGGAAACATTCACCTCTTCCAGACCACAAACTACTCTCCCTTTAGCTGTTATCTATGTTTGTATTTGCAATGCTTTTCCACAGGCTTCTTGTAAATGGAGGTTTCTTCTAGTCCCCTGTTTTGACAAACTACACTCTCAGAGATGGCTGCAGGATCCCTTTTTCAATGAGGTGAGATTTCAGGGTTTTATACACGCTTAGTTGTTGCTCAGGCTGAAGTATCAACAGCTGCTTCAGTAATTTGCTGGGATTTGGACCCCTGTCAATTAAAAAAAAAAAAAAAAGTATTTTTTTTAAGCAGCCACTCTAAAGAAACTTCTCAACAGCTTTCCATTTTCCTCTTGCTGCACAAGCAATGCCTTCCTATTTTGGGGGACACCAAATTAGGGATTTCTCCCATTCTTCTCATCAGGATGCATGAGCATTACTGGTAGAGCATCCTCCTAACAGAAACTAAAAGGCATTTCTTGTATTTGCTGCCAAATGGAGATTAAGAAGGCTTATGACAAATAAGATTCACTGATTCATCCTTAATCACTGTAATCAACATTTTTCATCAAGAGATCTTTTTTAGTTTATCTTCTAAGAGGCTGCTGCACAAAACTGTCTGGTATTTAGGGTACACAGGTTACCTTTAACAGTAGTCACAGGAACATCAAGGCACAGCTTGAACTTGACATAAATCCTAGGCAGCTACATGCATTTTCTTAATAGTTCTATATTTTAAGACATTGCATAAATTGTATCTAGAAACCTGCAATCTCCGCTATGCTAACAGTGCAGAACATAACTTGTAAGAAACAGTTATGGTACAGCTTCTATGCAAGATTAAGAAGTTAATATTGTAAAAAGCCCTTACCTTATGAAACTGGTGATATAGACATGAACAAAAGTGGCCATCAAGTACTGGCAATCAAAGCGATCCATTATCCCACCATGACCAGGGATTGTGTCTGCGAAATCCTTTTGGGTGTGAAGGACAGAGAGGGGAAAAATTAAGATAAAAGTGATGGTCAGCGATTAAAATGAAACACACTAACGATGTTAACATGTACTTGCTACAAGAGAAGCATTAACCTGAGGACTCTTTGCAAGTTGTACTGCCCATTCACATGCTATTTGTCTCACTGGGTTCTTGGTAACCATAGTTAAAAACTATGTAAATACATTTAACACAATCCAAAACCCCTGTAGAGAAAAAATTGCCACTACTTCAAATTATTTCTCATGCAAACAAATCTCAATACAGTACCTTTGTGTTACCCCATCTTGTCCGTAGAACAGCTTTATCAAACTTCTCTTATATATCCTTTTTATCATTCACACTTGTGAACTTTCTGGGTGAAAAGTCTGACCGTAGACATATAGGGCAACTGCCAGCAAGTTAAATCAGTCCTGTGCCACTGCCATTCCAGCCCTCCAATGCTGGGCAAGCTTGAAGTGTCCAATCTAGCCTACATGCTGCCATCAGTAACAATTCCACAACATTCCTGTCTTCCCAGCAGTCCCCTGGTCACCATATTGGGGCCCAGAAATATATATATATATATATATATATAAAAAAAATGAATATCTACTTTTTTATATTCTACTTTAAGTGTTGCTTTCCAGAAGCATTTTTTCCCCTCAGAAGCCCTTCTTCACACAGTCTTTTGCTACCTGGACATACACAGGTATGACAGCACACAAGGCTGTAGCTAGCCAGACAGTGCCGGACAAGCTTCTTGGACCAGTATAAGAAAGAGGGATAAGTACAAGCACATGTATGGGAGTTCAGCACAAACAGAGAGGTTGATACGTGTCTGTGCAAAGCACATGCCAAAACTGGTTGACATAGGGAAAAACAACAAGAACAACAATAAGCAACAGGATGAGAATTACAGCAGTCCTACCAAGACATAAAGAAGGTCAGGAGAAAATCTGGGGCTGCCCTCTTCCCATACTCCTGCTGCCACTTAATATCAGCCAGGGACAACACTGCCACAAGCGACAGCGCAAACCTTGCAATAAACAGAGGTTAGCACATCATATCATTTGCCAATACACACTCTTGTTACAAGGCAGCACGGTATTGGCAAAGGCAGCCAAACATCTCACGCTTTGGTGAATCTGACTCATCAGCATCTGCGTACAACACAAATACTGTTGGTAAAACACAGCCTGCCCCAATCTGAAAGGTAAGACTTTTGTTGGTGCCTCTTGGGCATCTACAGATTGCCTTTCACGTCAAGTGTAATGTCTCACATCTTGCTTGTCTAAACCCCTTCTGCAACATAACTTGGAAGAGTAATTATCAACCAAAATATAAAACCAAATTATTGTCAGATTTCCAACACTAAAGTCACATTCCTAAAACTGTGTATAATCAACATGACACATACATATATCTAATAAAACAAAGTACTACTGCTGATGCTAAAAACCAGCTCAAACATCATTACACCTTAGTAGAAACACTAGGTACTACAACAAATGATTAAAAGAACCCAAACCCAACCCACTAATTTATCTAATTCAAATTAGAAAAAAAACAAACAAACAAAATAAGACTGGCTTACAGGATTCATTACACACCTTGATTTTGAAAGCTCTTTTAAATCCACTGGCAAAGAATCCTCCAAACGGTCCAATTAAGGAGGCAAATGTCGACAGTGCGATGCTGTGCAACTGAAATGGGTACATATTCACCGTTTCCTGCAAGTAAAGTAAATAGCACTGTATTTCAGTATGTTTGGCCATAAGCATTTTAAGCTTAAATATTTTTAAATGGGGCTCTTACAGAACAAATTTCTACAAAGCTCCTGTTTTGCTGACACAAAGTAATACTGTAAAGAAAGGAAAAGTAGACACACTGTAGAAAGTTGCTAAAAGGTCTGGTCATGTGAACAGGATAAGTATTCAGGGTTGCTACAGCAGTCAACTTTAATGAACAATGCGGTTTTCACCCAATCCCTTAGTTGATCATAAGGAATATAATTCCTTAACAAATGATGCTACTCTAGTCTTTCCTGGCTCTTTTCCAACTCTGTTTCCTGTAAACCATTCCTAGTATTGCTCTAGTAAGGGGTCCGGTGCTCTCCACCCTCATGCAGTTCTTTCAAGATAGATATGAATTTTGCACTGTCCACTGTACATACATACCTTTGTGTACATACAGAAATACTGGGAGATGATACACCCCCATTAATACTTTATGGTTTGCATTTAAACAGATATTGTTCCCCTCACCCTGTTCACAGATTTGAAATTTGTTTGGATCTGTTCAAGTTCTTACAGATATGAGAGACTTCACTGGAAACAGGTACCTGTCTGCCCTCCTGACACAGATCAGAAAAAAGGGTCTTTTTGTTTAAGCATTTTCAAGTCAATGGTAGCAGCTCTAGCCTCTCAGTCAACACTATGCTGGCTACATCCCTGAGAGCACAACACATCTCTGCTGGCCGGGTCTTGATAAACACCATCTGTGCCTGAAAAACCCTGTTCCTCGTGTTTCCAATTTGAATCACAGCTGGTGAACACCAATTAGCTTCTTGACTACTTTGTGCAGTTATCTTAAGACACCTTTCCTTTCGGCTAAATTAAGTTGGTCAAATAGAAAAGTTTATGAGTTGGAATTAAGTCAATTTTGCTGGGAGAACACAAGGCTTGACATCTTTTGACACCAAGCAAAATGTCTTCCAAACATAACATCTGGTCATATTCCTGAGAGAGAACATCAGGAACTGAGTAACAGAGGGAAAACCAAAGAACAGGATGCTGCCCCCAAAAAAGTAGATTTGATTTGACTCTTTAAAGAGCACTAATACAAATTCTCTCCTCAAAAGGCTTGCTAGAGCCTGACAAAAGGACTCTAGAAGTGCACGTGGAACTAGTATCTCTTTTTTAAGGTTGATAACTCTCTATTACATTGTCACAGAGCTGGACATTCCCATCTCCTTGACGTTTACTGCTCAGTCCACATAATGGTTTTGTGCAGAAAAATCCTTATTAAATTTGCAATCAACCCCACAGTCCCTGAAGCAACAGCACATTCATTTGGTATGAAAATACCAGAGCTCCTTCTAGATGTAGCCTTGCTTTTCCGGGTACCAACTGTAGTTATTAATTGTTTTTAGTCTTAAGCTTGGTTGCTACAGTTTCCAGTTTGTGCTTTCGTCTTGTAACCACATCAACTTTCACCTTCAGGGTTACACCTATGTAACCACAAGTAAAGTCCACTGCCTTCCCTAGTGCTGGGCACTCACTTCATCCTGAGGCAATTCACAGGCAAGGGGAGTGCTACAAACCCACTTGTTCAGCATTTATTCCAGTTACCTCCTCTTTGCCGTAAAGGAAAGATAATGACAGACTGCTCTGTTTCTATTTGGTATTCTGTTCCTGTTTGAGTGCTTCTGGAGCCTGTATGTTCAGAAGCACTGCTTTGTAGGGTAAGATAACTGATGACTTGTTTCCCGACAGGCAAAGATACAACAGCTCACTTAAAACAATTTGCAAGCTGGGTGTAAGGAAAAGGGTTGGTGACTATATCACATGGAACAATTACTGGTACTCATTCTTCATTCAGCACAGAAGTAACAACACCACAAAAATTTAAAGGTTGCTCTTCAAAAATAGGTTTGTCTGCAAAATGCTTAAGTGACATCCATTTCCAGCACAAATGGGATACAGGCCACAAGAACACAGGACAGTTTGCTCAGGTGACTCCAGCAATGCATTTCAATTCTGCTTGGGTGACCACCTGCCCTGCCTGAGCAACAGAGAGGCTTATGCTACTAATCCAGCTCTTACCTTTCAAGTCTTACCAGCATCCTTATGCTTTTGCAGAAGGGTTTAGAGAACTGTTCAAGCTGCCAAGTATACTTTCAATTTTAACCAAAGCCTTGTTTTTTTTTCCTTACCCATCCCAACACAGCCTGAAACAATGGTGGCAAAGGGTACTTCTTAATCTGAAAGAGCTCTGAAGGTTCACACTCTGTCACAAATCTGTTGGTTTCACTGTTATATTCCACGGGGCAGACAAAGTACTGATGTTGAGCCAGAAAATAGGAAAACTGAAAAGCAAAACAAGGATTCTTGAAATAGGCATTTGTTGTTACAGTTAAAAATCATACAGTAATGGATGGCTTTGTCATCACAAGCTGAGGAAAATTAAAATCTTTCTAATAACAAGACGCAGAATGGTCTTGTTAGCCTAAGTTGCAGAATGCCTCAACAAGGCAGACAAATATGGATGTTCCAGATGCTTAGTGATGTTTTCCCAACTTGTTTTCCTTCTCGTATTTCTCAGATTCATACCTACTGGGCATTTCTGCATTATAAAATCCCCAAATGTTAGCCACTTATAATTTCTTTGCAGTTCATTTCTCCATTAAAACTCACACTATTGCTTCGACCAAATTTGGCAGTCACAAGTTCTGCTGACCTTGGTGATAAATTCCTCATCCGAACAGTTCCTGTATGCTGTTACAACCTTCTATGGTAGTTTACGTGTAGCTCTACATCAGTGTAAACTACTTCTTAGGAGAAATGTGATTATAAAGTACATAATACAAAAGTACTACTTTGCAAATCATAAATAATGCTATCAATAAACTTCAATTTCAAAATAGGGCTACAACTAAAAACTATTCCAGATACAGTAATAGTAATGGCAAAAAGGGTCAATATAACCCATTCAGGAGGTGTAACCCTTGCCTAGCTAGTTAAGAATTGGCAGAATTCTCTATCCAAACCCCCCATTCCCCCAAACTCTTGGGCTTTCAGCAGTTTGAGATGACCAGATTTGTCAGTAATTTTGCTTCAGGAAAAACAAGAAGTTGAAGACTGAACCTATATAATAAAAGTCCTCTGGTTACTTACAACAAATCCAAATACAACTGTGGAAAAGAAGCCTCCAATGAACCCTTCCCAGGTCTTCTTGGGAGACAGCTAGGCACAAAAGAGATAGAGTTAGCCTCATCAGTTGCACTACTGAACCCTTTTCTACTCTATTTCTGGATCTTGATTGTGAACATTAAAGCTCCTACTTGGTTTTAGAAAGGTGAAATAGAGAATGTCAGCTACTGCAGCACAGAACATGATAAATAGAGGAATAGAGCTAGGGCTTGTCCCAGACAAGGAGAGAAAGTGCCACAGTTTGGTGTCACTAGGCAGCTTGATGGAACTGAGATCTCCCTTCCCATCTGCTGCTGCTGTGTGGAGGTTGCTGCCTGCCTCTGGCCACAGAGGACCCTGATTAAACTGGTGGGCTCCTCCAACCAAAATACTTGGAAACATGCACAAGTGCTATGGCTCTGTTGAGACCCCTGCTAGCAAGGGCACATTCAGATAGTGACAGAAGCCTGGATGATAGTTAATGCTGGGGACACTTCTCAGGAGACACTAGCTTCCTATGTACAGACTGGCAAACTAATACAGCCAATAACTGTAGGCATAGAGACACCAGTGTAGCAAGCTATTTTCTTCATCAAATTCTATCATGTTTTCAATTTAGGAGCAGTTGAAAATCAGAACCAACTAAATACCCCAAAGTTAACACATGGCAACACCATGAAAATATTCATGGCTTTCTGTAGGGTCTTGCATATACTGTCAGAATAGGAAGATTACTACTTCTCAGTGCTATGTCAACAAGACCAAAGAAGAAATAGGCTTGTAAGATATAGCAGTTTGTTTCAAATTACAGTGTCTACAACAAATGTGCAGTTAAACCTGCATATGAAATCCAAAGAGAACTAACTATAAATTATGATGTAATAGGCTCAAACTGTATTATACTGTAAAGCTAATATTACATTCACATTAATCCCAGTTTCCACTTACAAGTTTTCAGAAACAGGAAAGTCAGTTTGGTTTTTTGGCAAAGATGTGTACCATGCAGTACACTGGAAAGTATTTTCTCCACAAACATGTTTTTGAACAAGTATCAAAAATACTGTAAATTGCAAAAGCTTGTTAGTGAGGAAGTGCTTTAGTACATACCTTAATTAATGGAGTTTTGCCAAAGAAGAATCCAAAAATGTAGGCAGCAATATCATTGCAGATAACACTTGAAATTGGAACCAGAAACCTGGAGAAAGACATTAAAAGTTTCATAAAGAAAAAGAAAACTTGCCCAAACCTAAACACAGGGCATAAACTAAAACAGCAGCATTTCTTTCTGGATTTTTTTTTCTGTAGTATTTAGAAGGAATTACGTTTCATAATGTGCTCACCTAGTTCCCCCATAAGCAGCATATTTAGCTATACTGGTCTTAGTCTTCAACCAATCAAGACCACTACAGGTCTATGTTAGTTAAACTATGATTTTGGTGCATGAGCTTAATATGTGAACAGGCTGACTTTTTTCTATGAGGCTTGAAGACTGGTACAACAGTTAAGAAGAAATCAACAGATATAAGCATGTCGATGCTTTTAGTAACATCAAGGCAAGCAAATTCCTTGTAAAGTTTAAGGGCATCTAAATTAGAAAAGAAGTTTCTTTCTCCTTCTTTTGTCAGTTTGGAGCAGCCCGTGTTAGTTTTCTTAGTGTTCTTTGCATGAAGGCAGCATCTGAATTTGTTACTCAAGCCTGTTAACCTCTTTTTTCCCCCTTTTCAAAACAAGGATGTGTTAATATGCCAAAAATCAGATTTTGTGACCTTATGACAAATTGCTTAGCACCAGTGGAAATATGAAACAATATGTTAGTAAGGCAGCAAGGGTCAGGTTTTGGCACATGAACATGATCACTATGAAAAGAATCTGCTTATACAAACTTTGTGAAAGCACTTTAGGTTTTCTTTCTAACTATGAGCACATCTTTTCTGTGCTAATCCCCCCAGTTGTACATATATCAGGAAAAGAAAGAGGAGAACATGCAGTATTATGTCCTTGGAAGAATGCAAATCATCTTCCATATGTGCCTCTTCCTTCTTTCTCAACTTGCAGTTTACACTGTCCCTAAAGAAGTGTGGGGTTGGAAAACACACATTCTCTTTGAGAAGTGGCTTTAAGTTTAACTGCATCATCAGAATTTAATATATTGCTGGAAATGGGGCAGAAAGATGACCCAACAATATCCAAGATTTAAACTCTTAAAATATTTAAGTAATCTGAATTGATCTGAACGGGGAAGGTGGCCAGATTGGGAATTTCAAATTAAATGGTCCAACTTCAGTAGCTCCAAGCAACTTGAAGCTTCTGAGTAATTGAGAAAGAATTGCAGATATTCATCCATTCAGCAAAATGCCATGGAAACTATTTTACCAAGCATGCAAGCAATCTTATTCCTTGCAAGTAAATGAAGTAGTTCAAAACTATCATACTTGTGGCTGCCAACCTAGTTTAAGGGGTTTCTGTTTCAATTTCTCCAACTCCCCTTCCAACTAGAGATTATTACTTCTTTCATTTGTGCTGCTTTAACTGTTCCTGCGATTATTCCCTAACCGGATCTATGTAAAACAACCAACCTTTCAATGCAATAGTTACAAATCAGTTTATTACTGTCCCCTTACCAGATCATGCCTTCAAAGAGATTTTGGATGACAAGATGAGATTGAGTTACAGTGATCAGCAAAGTGACATGAGTCCATGCGAACTGTTAACAATGCAACAACACAACAGTTAGTGAAAACATCGATCCTGTACACCTTGATAATACTGGTGTGTCAGCTAGAGAAGCTACTTAAGAGCTCACAGGAAAGACCAGTTCTAGTGATAATGCAAGAGATGTTGTGCATACAGTATATCACAAGTTAGCTAGCTTTCTGAAGCAAGTACTGAAACTTTAACAGGTTTCCCTGTCACTTACCTCCACCTAGAATTTTTTTAACATGCAGTTTAACATCTAATTTAATAAGACGTACACCTTCAGCATAAAAGCAGCAAAGAAATGTAAGCAGTGTGATATTCTGTATATACATACAACAGATGTGTTAGAAGTTTAACAATAAAATGGCAATGAGCTACTCATGAAAGAGTCATGGTACACAGATGTGGATCTCTCTCATAACAGAATACCAGTCCTCTTATGAAACATGAACATTCTCAGGATTAGCAAAACCAAAGTGTCAATTTTTATGTGCATGGTCATTTAAACAGTCATTTCCCCCAGTATTACTGTATGCACTTGGTGTTTTTTCTATAGCACCAGGGTACAACAAAGTGGTTTCCAAACAGCTTACCAGTAAAGATTCTACAATAGATTTTATTTTCCAAAACTTGTAAAGCAAGAACTGGTAGTTTTTCCATGAAACACCAGATTTAAGCACTCTAAATGTCTGGGTGATTTAACACTCAACGTCCTACTTTCATTCTCTTATCATATGCTTTCCTATGGCAGCCAGCAAGAAGGTTGAAAAGGAAGGGCGCAAGACCTCACTAAAGGTTTCTGAAAATATTCCCTGCTGGATAACTAAAGCATCTCTGCAGCAAAATTTTTAGTATTTGTACAGTGATACTGAAACACCACCTAAAACCAAATGGCAACTCTCTTTATCTGTCCAAACACAGTGTTGCCACACAGTGGATACACAGCTTCACTCTGTTTTACTGCAATTCTCAGGTAGTCAGACCTTCATGGTTTTTGGGCAGGCACTAAGTCATATGGCTGACACCCCTTTCTTTCTGACTCTTTTTCTAAGGCGAAAAGACAAAAAAAGCCATGGAAAATTTATATATTTGCCCTATGCCTACCTGAAGATGAGGACTTGGGGAGGACGGGGGGGTCAGATAAGAAGACAAAGACCACCCCCCCTAGAAAAGCTCCCTGTCATGCAAGTTCTCCACAAACAGGGTAAATTTTTTTGAGTAAAAGACTTTTTTTTTTTTTTTTTTACATACTCATACAGGGCTCAGCTAAGTCCTAGTCTATGATCAGGGATCCTCTATTCTAAGTGCTACCTAAAGCACTGTAGAAACAGAGGGGGCTTTAGGAAGTCTTTAAGGTTGCACAATGCCCTGACTGCTCCAGTTCTTTAAAGGCAGAAGCTGTACTGCATTACTGCTTTATTATTGCTTCTAATCATTCCTATGTAGAAGTGGAGTTGTTCAGTAATTGGGTTTTTTTTATAGATTTGGGGTGAGATTTTTGTTTGGTGGTTATTTTTTCTTGTTTTGCTGTTTGTTTTACCTGTGATGTTACAAAATTAGTTTTTGACCTATAAGATGCACATAACAAAAAGGTTCATGCTCTTGACAAGCTACTATGCTGTTCATTAGGTGGACAAACACAAAAGATGAGAACACTGGCTTCTTTTAATAGATTATTGATCTAGAAGCACAGCAACGCAGACAACTAGAACTGCTGTTAAGTGTCACACAATAAATCTTCCACATACAGGTTAAGCTCAAGTTCCCTTCAGAGCTCTTCAGCAGGGCGTCTACAAAGTAACACTTGAGTCACAAGAACCACTTCCCGCACTATGCTGAATGGCTTGGCTTCAGACCTGGGAGGGAGATGCACAGCCAGGAATCCCTTTCCTATTAGACTATCACTGAGGGAAATGTATCACTTTGTATATATGCACAAGGCTTCACCAATGACAGCTTTTATTGACTGAAAGGCCACATTCTGTGATATAATAAGGTGCAAGATGTACAGATTCCTACAGCCCAAATCCACTTGATTTTATAGAATCACAGAATGGATCGAGTGGAAAGGGACCTTAAAGCCCATCTAGTTCCAATCCCCTGCCATGGACAGGGACACCTTCCACTAGACCAGGTTGCTCAAAGCCCCATCCAACTTCACCTTGGAATTTCATGTTACTGTTAGTTTAAGCAGATTTTCCACACCACCTCTTCCAAGCTGTTTTAGGAACATAGGGACATGACTGTTTCTAGTGACATTCATAAAATGAGTGACCACAGCAAAGTGGGTAATACACACCATGTAAAATTGCAGACGATAATGTTTCTTCACTAAACTCAAAACAAACATGCAGAAGCCTGTAAAACAAAGCAATTGTAGTTTGTACCATCTTATATTTAATTATACTGAACTGTGATATATCAGTAAGTCTCTTCCTTTGAAACAACTTTTAATCCCTCTGTGGCTAGAAGCATTTGCTTGTATTCAGTTAAATATACATATAGAAATATTCCTATTAGAGCACAAAATTTAGTTAACATCAGTAAAGAGCATCTATTTCCTTACTTACAAGTTCTCATCATAGGCATCAGTTTTAGGGGAGACCATTACCTTTAAAAAACACTCAAAAACCAGGTCAACAAGCTGGTTTTGAATAATTAACAGAAATGACTGAAAAGACCAGCTTGCTCCTTTCCCCCAGACAGGCATAAAGCTGCATGCAACAAAAGTGTGAAGTGCAGGCACTGAAGAACTCAACGGACTGAAAGAAACATTCTGGGCGGCTAACAGAGCACCTGTCCTCCCCTAGGGCAACTTCCTGTGCAGGGTCAGACACACTCAAAAGAACCTGAAGACAGCCCTGCAGTGACCCCACAATCCCAATGGGACAGCTGCCAATGGGCTCTGCTATGCTCTGCCTCCTGCTTTTGCTCATGACTGGGCTGTCTCATCACCCCCTTCGTTGCCCTTCAGCAGTCAGGAAGCATTAGTTAAGTTAGTGCCCTCAAGCCAAAGCCAGCTGGAAAAGGGCAAGTCTTGCAAAGCTGGTTTCAGGTTTGCAATAGAAGCACCTAGTAAAGTTTTTATCTGTTTTTAAAAAAAAAGAAAAAAGAAGAGTAGACAGACTAACAGTTCATCATGAAGATCACATTTGTTAATGTAATTGTAGCATAGCAATCTCCTGACCCTTAGGCTAATCTGAGTCTTCAACTGATTTAATTTTAGGCTAACATAACATTAACTGCATTGCTGAAAACACCATGGGCTGTATTTACACGTTCACAAAACAATACCCCACAGGAATTCCAGCTTGTCTCTTCTTCCTACAGAAAAGGCTTTTAAAAAGTCTTTCCTTGGATAGGGAGGAAAATCTATTCATGAGACAAGCATGTGAATATCCTGCAGAGAAAATAAAGCCTCAGGCATTTTGAATAATCATTTTAAAATGTATTAGTAAATCTTATTGCTGTAGACCTAGCAAAACACTTGCACAATAAAGAATTAACCCAGCACAGCAATTACATACACAAGTCATCTCCACAGACTGCCAAAATAGCATTCACACATTCAGGTACTGAGCTGCAACTCTTCAGCAATCAAAATTACTTCACACCAACTTCTCTTGAGCGCTATTAGCTCAACTTCCTCAAGATCATCTACTTGTTTAGGCTGCTTTCTTCTCAGTGAATGAAAAATTTAATATTCATCTTTTCACATGAAAAATAGAACTGCAAACACCTGATTCCCTCAAACATCAAGTGGGAAAAGAAACTGAAAGTGCATAAAGCTGGGGAGCAAATTCTTTTTTTTGTGAAATAAGCACAGAAACAAATGCAGCACAAAGTTCTTTCCTTTTTGCAATTTCCTACACTTACCTGTTAAATAAAGTGCAAAAGATATAAACCTGTGGTAGCGAATTAGGAATTGAAGCTGCTCTCTTCTCTGAACAAATGTAGCAAAGTAATCGGCTACAGTCTCTCCATAAAAGAAGTAGTTCACACACAGCAAAAAATACCTACAATATGTAAGAGCTAGCAGTTATTTTAACAAGATAATATGTATTTAAGTGTAATTCTTAAAAACATAACAAACAAAAAAACCACAACATAAAGCACAAGACAAAAGAAAACTCAGAAGGGTAGACAAGAGTAGTGAAGAAAATAAAATTCAGGTATAAACCCAGTTTTATACTCCTCATGTCTCCTGTGACAAGGCAATTTTCATAATTCATTTCTTCTAAAGCAACCATACTAGAAAAACAAACACATTTTGCTGGATACAGT
Source organism: Pezoporus wallicus (assembly GCF_028554395.1). Taxonomy (NCBI): domain Eukaryota; kingdom Metazoa; phylum Chordata; class Aves; order Psittaciformes; family Psittacidae; genus Pezoporus; species Pezoporus wallicus. The sequence goes on along the minus strand of NW_026636884.1, from coordinate 707,809 downwards.
TGGAAAATTCACCTAATCCTTAACTAGTGTTGAATACTCTACACCTATGCAAGTCCTTTTCAGATATTCTGTAAGTACAGAATATTGATTGGCTATCACCAGTACTGACACAAGCAATTCTGTACATCCTTTTCCTGTATCCTAATAAGGGTAGCTTCTGATTTCTGACTTACAAACAGGAAAAAAGTTACTTCCACAACAAATCCTCTGAGGTTATAGGACAGTGAATCTGACACAGGGCTTGAAGACTTGAACATAACAGTATTTTCACCATCTGGCCTGAAGATTCTCATCTGAAAGAGTTACTGAAGCATCTCCTGCTCCACTCTACCATACCCTTTGTCTTTTAGCTTTCTTGACCGAGTAGTGCTCTTACAGGGTTAAATCCATCAGCTAACCAGTAAATGCAGCTACTTCTACAACTTCTGCAAAACAGTTTTGTGAGAGTATGTCCACACCCAAAGTTCAACTGAGGTGAAAAGTCACCTTCAGCCATCTCTTTCTGAAGGCTCTTCCCCTTTCATTCAAGACAGTCAGTACACAATTAATTCTGTCACCTTTTTCATGTAAGTTCAAGTAACTCAGCTTTCTAGGTTCAAGTTGGAATCCTCAAACACCAAGGCGGCACTCAGTAAAAAACAATAAATAGCAAATACAAAACCACTAAGAGATGCACTTCTCTAGGCAACATACTTCTGTCAATCACAGAAGATAAAACCTTATTATTCAAGACTGGATCTCTGAATGTCTGAGAGTGATCAGTACTCATTCTCTTCTCCCCAGCAGATGCTAACACTCACTTTGCAAGGCTTCACATCTCTAAATAAGCCAAATAGTTGATGTTCAGACTACTAAAAGGACTCTTTCTTCACACTAAAATGTCTTAATATTTAGTCTCAGTGGCAAGATATTGGACTGAAAGGATCTTTGACATTAACTAGTGTGACAATACAGAGGAGTTGATTTTGAGCTCCACATACTAAAATAATGGTGGTCAACTACCAAAGTAGAATAAGTGGTAGAGTGCACATCTCCTTTTCTATAAATCTTGGCAAGACCACAGAATCATTCATGTATGAGTCTGCTCTAGGTGTAATTCCAGAAGCTACAGAATAAAGCAGACAATAGATCAGTCCCCAGGATAATCCAGCAATGACCAGAGGGGAACAGATTAGTATTTACAGGAGAGTCAAAAACAGGAATCCACCACGTTATACAGTAAAGTTGCTTCTAGAAGTGAGGAAGCAATGTGACAAGAGATAGGCAATGACCTAGATATTTCAACTTCCTTAAAAAACAAACCCAACACAAAACCAAAACAACACAACATAGGTCATGTCTGAAGAATTATATCCTTAACTGCCTCAGAGACTACATGTTTCCAACACTTTCCCGTAAGTGCAAAATTGGAAAGGATTTAAAATGTGTATGTTATTATTTTTATTCTCTGCATGTGCAAAGAGGAGCCTTTAAGGTACCTGTTCTATTTACTTCTTATGCAGTGTTAACAGGCAAAAAAATAAAGGAACAAAACCAAAACTAAAGCAGTTCACATAGTACATATCAGGTGATTATTTAACTATGCATATTTTTAGATAGCTTACACATGCTTAGTTCTGACTTAAAGCATATATGCATGCATATATATATATACATGTATATATATACATGTACATAAATACATATTTATAACAAGGAAAAAAGAAAAAGTAGTAAAAGGCCTACTGACTTGTTCAAGTTCACAGGTGGAAGACAACTACAGAATCCTGTATTAGAGCCAGATGTCAAGTTTTATGACAGCTCATGACCTACAAAACTATTATTCCACCATGACAGGACATGAAGATTTAAGTGTTACATCCTTGCTTATTGATGTTCTTGCTTGCTACTCACCAGCTGAGAGATCTAAACCATGGTAAATCATACGAGTGGTAGACTCTGTAACCTATAGTAATGATTTCATGGTAACACTTCACTTGGATGCTTAAGACCTAAAATAAGAGAAATAAAAAAACATGTAGGTATGTTGCAGTTGTTTCTTAAAGCAAGTAGTACTGCAACCCTCATTAAGGGGAGATTCTATTCTGAACTCAGATTCCACACAGAAAACAGACAGCTTTAACACAAGTCCAAGGAAAACTATAGCTCCATTTTACCCCCCCAAAAAAGCCCTCATAACCCCTAGACATGCTGAGAAGAAAACCCACATTGGGCTAGCTGCAAGAATACTCTTCATGAAACAAAGGAAAACTTCTGACTTTTCTTCATTAAAACAGTTTGGCAGCAGCAGGTCAAAGGTACTTGCTGTAAATAAGGCTCTTCTATTTCTTTTGGCTAGGTTTTCTCTTTAAATTTAAGAAATATTTTCTAGACCCAGCAGAAAAAAACTAGCTGTTGTGTTGTTGTACACAACTTGGACACCCAGGTCTTCCGGCTGCAAGCATCTCATTAAGGGCAATTAGCCTTGCTGATTGGAAACAAAGCTCATCTAATCCAGGTTTTAATATCACACCCTCCATAGCCTCAATTTTGTTCTGCTGATGTCAGTACTTCAGTGCTTGCCCATACAAGTCTCATAGTAGGTCCTGTCAGTCTATGGTGACCAAAAGACTCTCTGCCGGTTTTGCCTCATCCACAGACTCCAAGCAGATCGGCCTTTCCAGATATTGAGCATTGCCAAACATAGGTCATCACTAATCCCATGCAGAGGCAGGAGTAAGTACCTACCCATGCTGACTGCACAAGTCAGCATGCTAGGCTTTGCAGTATTCTCTTACCACCTCCATTTATGAATAAATTTCATCTTGCTCAACACGTGAGCACAGTTTAAGAGAGTCTTACGCCACCTCAGTGAGTTAATTTTGAAGCTCCCCCCGTCTTGTGCTCTTTTTTTTTTTTTTTGCTTACCCTACCTTAGAAAACCTCAATGCTATATGCAAGAACAACATTAAATGACTGCATCTTACAGTGGAAAAAGACATTAGGGTTCAATGACATGGAAGCTTGTGCCTGTTACCTTAACAGCTGGCAAACATAAAACATGCCTCAACTTCTCAGAGCAATCTCAGGGCTTGTTCTCCAAACTTCACTGGATTACCCTTCCTACAAATTTCTGGGTATTTTCTGTCTCAATATTTGGATAAACTTCTGTTTAAATGCAAACTATTTGATTCTAGTGAAATGAAATAATTAACAAAACTGTTTTTTCCCCTCCATTCTTCGAGACATAGTATCAAATGTCAACTCTATGAACAGTTCATTATATTAAGAAGACAGCTTTCATTTTACATTACAACAGAGGAAGAACTCTATTCCAGTTCTTTAGTAACTTTAATTACTTTCTGATTCATCGCTTGGTAACTTTGCTCATGATTGCAGTCTCAAGGGTATACCACTAATACAATGAATTACACTGCAAATTGATTAGTTCCCTTTGTTATTTATCATCATTCTGAAGTGTAACAGACTATGAAAGGAAGGAAAAAAATACCTCTCTACAACCACCTACATTTTAAAGAGGCTTTTTTTGTTGTTTCTTCACATACAATAAAGAAAATCCACCACCAATAAAACAATGAATTACTAGCTTGTTACATCATTCACCTGAGACTGTATCTCTCTCTACAGCTAGCTGAAAGGTGGTTGCAGCAAGGTGGATTTATGTCTCTTTTCCCAAGAAACAAGCAATAGGACAAGAGGAAATGGTGTTAAGCTATGCCAGGGGAGGTTTAGATTAGATATTAGGAACAACTGCTTCTCAAAAAGGGTTGCAAACATTGGAACAGGCTGCCCAGGGAAGTGGCTGAGTCACCATCCCTGGAGATACGTAAAAGACATGCAGATGTGGCACTTAGGGACATGGTTTAGTGGCAGACTTGGCAGTGCTGGGTTTAGAGTTGGACTTGATGATCTTAAAGGTCTTTTCCAACCTTGATGGAAATGTGTCTATGAATACAATCCAAAAGGTGTTTCACAGGAGGCCATGAAAAAAGCAAAACCACATTTTGACAGCTAACAAATTTAGACTCAAAAATCAAAGTAGTTACCCAGAAGTACCAATTTCAGTGTTTTAGAAGCCACATTCCTGCATCTTACTTGCCATGACTGGCAAAGATAGTAAAGCCATTATGCAATAAAAACATCAGCAATGATGGAAAGAATTAGTAAATGCTGACCAGATATGCATAGGTATTATTATTTAACTTCATCACCTAAAAATTCACTTTATCTGTGTGCCTTGGAAAAGGACCTACCTCCATTCTACAGATAAACCAAAAGCCACAAGGCAGCCCCATAAAGAAGCAGGGAATTAACATAACATGCCCATGCAAAGGCATTCAGTGCTGGTCACAGACAGCAGACCAGAGCTGCCCCCTTTCCTCAGCTTCAGAAATGAAATTCTTGTGGTTTTGATTTTTTGAATTTTGTTTTGATTTTTGTTTTGATTTTTATTTTGTTTTGGTTTCGATTTTTTGCTTGTTTTTGGTGTGTGTGGGGGGATTACTTTCTGAAAACAAACCTCAAAGAATGTAACAGTAGGTGATGTGAACTGCACAAGGAACTGGATTACAGCAGTTTGTTAAACTTTAAGGCAACAATCACTCAACTTCTTAAAGTTACTTTAATTCCTACTTAAAAAAACAAATGAATTACAGTATATAAGAAATGCTTTATCAACAACACCCAGTTGTGAATATGTCCAGTGTTTTTAAGAAGTATTTACATTTACACAAGTAAGAGACAAATGCTTTGAATTACCTGTGTGGTTTGCTTCCAGTTCTGTTACGCACAATGTATAAGAAATCAAGTAACACTTGCATGGCAGAGTGTATTTAAACAAACTTACCAGAAGCATCAGCATAAACGATCCCAGGTATATGACCAGAAAAAACCCAGAAATCATAGCTAGACTGAGAATTCCACGAATCCACCAATTTTTCCATCTATGAAGAAAAAAAAAAGGGTAATAAAAAGCAAGCAGTTATAAATAAAAATAAATGCCATTTCCTTTACTCACTGAAGATTAAATTGTATTAGAAACAGCGTTTCTGTTTCTAATATACAGTGTATTATTAAACAGTGTTTAATAAAACAGGAAACACAGAATCAACCAACTATCCAACTAGCCAGAATACACAGTAAAAGAAATTCAAGTTAGCCACCTTTCTTCTTCCTCCATGCTTCCCCCCAAAATGTCACTTGCAATTAAATGGATCAACCCCATACTGAAGCCGCTATAAAAACACATCATGACCCTCAAGAAGCAACACATAATCAGCAAGATTGATAAGGGCCCAGTCATGTAAAACCTTACATGTGAAAGAAAGGCTGCAGGTAAAAAGGACACAATTCTGAGAGTAATAACCAAAAAAAAAAAAAAAAAACCCAACAAAATTCCAACAGAAACCAAACAGGCAATCACCAACTTTCCGTAGCAGCAAAGTAGCTATTTTGCCAGGTAGAGGGTTATCTTTTGAAAGCAGTCCTGTGCTCTTGTGAGTGCTGGAACCAGCACAGAAAAACATATGACAATAAGGGGCAATGGATCAAAGTAGCTGTACATCTTTGCTCTCATAAATTTTTGCAGCTGCAAGTGGCTACCTAAGGAAAGCAGAATAGAAATCCCTGTTGCCATAAAATCACAGAATCATTTAGGTTGGAAAAGATCTTTAAGATCAACATCAAGCCCAACCATTACTCCAGTACTGACAGGTCCACCACTAAACCATGTCCCTAAATGCCACAGCTACACGTCCTTTACATACCTCCAGGGATGGTTACTGGGCCACTTCCCCGGGCAGCCTGTTCCAGTGCTTGACAATCCTTTCTGAGAAGAAATTTTTGCTAATATCCAATCTAAAACTCCCCTGGTGCAGCTTGAGGCCATTTCCTCTTGTCCTATTGCTTATTACTTGGGAGAAAAGACCAACACCCACCTCACTACAACCACTTTTTAGGTAGCTATAGAGAGTAATAAGGTCTCCCCTGAACCTCCTTTTCTCCAGGCTAAACAACCCAGTTCCCTCAGCCATTCCTCACGGGACTTGTACCCTAGACCCTTCACCAGCTTTATTGCTCTTCTTTGGACAGACTTCAGCACCTCAAGGCCTTTCTTGTAGTGAGGGTCTCAAAACTGTGGCCTCACCAGTGCTGAGAACAGGGAGATGATGACTACCCTAGTCCTGCTGGCCACACTAGTTCTGATACAGGACAGGATGCTCTTGGCCTTCTTGGCCACCTGGGCATACTGCTGGCCCATATTCAGCTCTCTGTCAACCAACACCCCAAGGTCCTTTTCCACCAGGCAGCTTTCTAGACACTGTTCACCAGTTTCATTGCTCTTTGGACAGACTCCAGCACCTTATTGTCTTTTTTGTAGAGAGAGGCCCAAAACTGAACAGCGTATTTGAGGTGCAGAATGCCTTCTTTGCAAAAGTAAATGCTCCTTTAAAAAAAGGACAAACAAAACCCAAACAACTGGGAAGTCTTTGATGATGATGTTGGGCTTTTGGTTGTTTTGTTGTTTTTTTTTGGTGCAATTTCTAGAGTAACCAAAATGTTATTTTCCAAACCACCACAGCTCTACCCCCTGCCTCCAAAGGCCTCTACCAGGAAAAATCAAGAACCCAGTTAAATAAAAATATTAATTAAAACCCTCATCATATGCTCCACTCTGCCATGAAAATGTTTCTCATCAGCAATAGTATGTATTTTATTGTTCCTACTCCTTTTTCAGTATTCTCCTCTTTTGCCTGTTTTTCCCTTCAAGAATTTTGCCTCTAAAGTTACACTGAACCATCTAATCACAAGTTACTTCTAAACATGAAACCCTACTACCACTTAAAGAAATACTTTCTAATATTTTTGCTTTGTATTAGTCTTGTGTTTCATTGCTGCATCAGGTGATTCATGGGACACTCTTAGTCCTGCATCATACTCCAGTTTTAATGTAAACTTCAACTATATTAATTTGATTTTCAAAGATGTTATTCATTGGCAGGTTAATGGTGGCTAAACCCACTAACTGGATTTGTCTTAAGTATCAGAAGAAAGGCACAACAGGCTTTATTTCAACAGATGCTTTACATTCCTCTATGACGTGGGCTATAAAGTAGCAGCTAGCTCCTAGTGGCATATCTATAATAAGCAAGGGTCCTTTAAGGGAATTTAACTTCCCTTATGAATAACTTTAAAATATCATATAGTATCTTGAAGATGTTGACAGGCTCCACAATGTAGGAAGCCACCTGACAAGATGTATCCTAACTCTCTGCTGGAAAGGTATAGATTCCTCTAAAGGCCATTATTTCACAACTAAATTAGCATGTAATTTTGAATCTAGCATTCATGAAGCATCAAGAATTTAATTTTGCACTCAAACTTTTGTGCACCTTTGTGCAAACACTCCAATAAAGAATTTCAAGCATGTGAAACAAGAAAGGTTTTGTTTGTTGCTTGCTTTGGGGTACGACCATGCAAGTGCCTTTTGGAACAAGCCTGATTTGGAGACCTAAGACTTCCGCAGCATTTAACATGGCAGGTGAAGTCTGAAAGTGACAGGAATTAGACACTCCTTGCACCATGATGGTGGTAGAGAATGCCATATTCTGCCTACAGCTGGTGCAATTTAGAAATATGCTTTTTGAAACCTGGGAACAATAAATTTGTTTACAGGTCCCAGACATCACAACGCAAGCAGACAATGGATTAGAAAAGGAGCAAGTAAAAAAAAGTAGTTTCACACTGCTATTGGAGATACTTCCTGGAGATCAGGTTTTATGTAAGGTCTTGGAAGTTTTTAATCACAGTCTGGATTAGAGGTCCTTCTTCCAACTCTTGCAATACCTAAAGCGCATCTAAAATATACATTCGATATTGCTTGGCTCCTTACAACTTACATTGCATTACTGAAAAAATGTGATGTGAACTGCCACCTCCAAATGGTTTGACTGATCAAATGTTGTAAAAGGGACTGCATAAAAAAATTATACTAGGAACTTTATTATTCCTCTGTGAATAAGCAGATCCCCACAATTATCTATCTATGCACATACACCTTCCCCTGCATTTGCTAGCCCTTAAGCTCCTTTGAACAGGGCTTGAAGGCAGAAACCTAGGTTTGGAAAGAGATGGTAAGAAAAAAAAAAATATTGTTTCAAAAGGTATGACAATAAAAGCTATGTCATACTTGCCTATAAAAATTATTCAGAAGTGTAAATGCTGCCAGAAAAAGCTAGCAAAGCTCACCCAGAGAATTTACACTTCTTTCCTTTTCATTCATACACAAATGCCACCACCCTTAACCTTGAATATAGGAAATCAGTTTATTATAACCCCCAGAATTAGTTACTCTGGATATCAAAAACAAATATTATTCTTTAGCCCATTTTATTGCAATGCTTAGACTGAGTACCAGCAAATCTTTATGTAAACTGTAGCTAAACATTGCAGCAGCGTACTTAGAAATGTACGCAGTGAACAGTTTTCTGGTATAGGCAAAAAATACTACACTGAAGGAACTGTCAAAGCATAAATGAATCAATGATATATTCAGTAAAAATGTAACCTTGAATTTACATGCACATCATATGAAATTTAAAACTGCAGAACAACCTGTAAAAATTAAAACTGCAACATAATCTGTAAGAATTTTAGCCAGGACTATTAAATTTGAGAGCTGTTAGTTTCACTATACCTGGCAGACAAGCCTGACAAAGCCCTTTTGAAGATTTCTGGAGTGCTGTCTGTTGGTGGAAGAATATCGGGAACATCTAAATCACTTCTAAGATCCAACTCACAAAGCCTTTTTTCCAAATCCTCTTCCTATGAAGGAAATAAAAAAGGCAAACACCCAAGGTCATTAATTATTATGTCAGGAAACATTACTCAGAGTCAAAAACATTGCTTTAGGAACCGGTAATATTTACATTACCTTTTAAAAAGAGAGCAGTGGTATACTAGTGAAACTGCAGATGTTTTAGGAGACAAATATATCCCAATAAATATTTATAAGAAGACCAGGACTCAGATGTTGTGACATTACCTACTGTGCTCAAGAACCTTCACATTCTTGGCACTTTTACAGCCCACATAGAGAAAGCATGAGGATATATTTTTCCAGAAATGTTACAGCTGACACAGAACACATGAGTTTAACAGAAATCTCCATCTCTCCAAAACATTCTGTCACTTACATCTCAAACTAACCTTCTATGGAATAAGGAGAAGGGTTTCTTGGTGGTTTAATGTCACATTAAGAAACAAAAAAAAATTACATGGAATGCTTGAAAAATAGTCCCTTTGTAAAATGAAAAGGGATTGCTGGCACAATCTCATACATACAAACATACATGAGGACTTGAACCCTCCAGCTCAAAAAGAATAACCCAAAACCAAACTGTGAAGTGACTAAGCGTCCTACAGAGTCTTACTCAGAATAATTTCTTGTACGACACCAACACTGCAGCTATTTCTCCCGTATTCACTAATGACCACTCAGGAAGACATAATCTATACAGACTGTGTATCTAACTCAAATGGAAAATAGGCAGCACATTTTTTGGTGACAATAACAAACTGCCACCATCAGAGTAGACTGTCAAGACTATTTTCCCCCTCACTTAAAGCCAACACTAAAGGTGCTGATGATTTCACAAAATTTACTTCACTTGGTCTAATGTTACAAACACCCCAACTCCAGAGAGTCAGAAGGCTGCACTCTGCCCTGGTGCAGCAATAAGGAAGAGAGCTGCCTCTAGCTCAGTGTCTGGCTCTCTCGAGACCTGAACTTCCTCCTGACCTCCCTGACCTATCTCACCTCCTTACAATCCCAAACAGCTTCAAGCCTGCCCTGCTACCTCAGGTTCACCAGTTCTCAACAGCTCTGGGAACTCTGACTGTGCTTGAGAACTTTTTTCACCACCCCCATACTGCTATTTCTCAGTTTCCCACTCTTTTCAACTTTCTTATCACAGATCTCAGGGGTTTTTGTCCTTAATCTATTTCCACAAATATGACTGCTTTTCTTTCCTACTTTTCCTCAACAATATTATTTTTTTCTTTTTTTCTGAGTATCTTTGGCATTTTGGAAGACAGCAGAGGTATGTCCTCCTTCTTGCCCCATCCATAAGGCATGACAGAATTAAGGTGGCCTACAATCCCAACCACTCCATGTTACTCTCTTTATAGGCTATCACCTTTTCCTCTTCATCTGTTATTCTTTGCCAGGGAGTTACACTCCAGTGTTCTCAGTGACTGACCTTTGTAAAGAACACAGGTGGAGACGATAAGGCTGTGCAAACCTCAATGTCCAAAGTCAAGGCCTAAACCTATACCATAAGCCTATACGACAGGTGCAGCTCTGTCGCGGCCATGGGGAAGACGGGGGTCCCGCGCTGCCCTGGACGACCAGGAGCTGACCAGGGTGCTGCAGGAAAGCCCTCCCCGCTGCGCAGGGCTGCACCCCAGACTCCACACACACCGGCGCTCTTTCCAGGGGCCCTAGTCCGAGGGAAAACAACATCCCTTTTATTTTAAAGGCGTTTTTCTCTTGTTAGAACCCGAGATCGTGAGCTGGCACTATACACATGCATAAGTGAAACAGGGAGCAAAAGAAGAGCAATTATCTTTTTTAATGTTAGACCTGTGTTTTTCTCATTCACTTTATATATCACACACATGCCCAAAATTATATTCTTGCATGGGTTTTACATCACTTGCTTCTTTGAAAAACATGGTCAATACTTTCGCCATTCCTTGGAACCCCACAGCTGAATAATTATTAGACAGATATTGTCTACAATTAATACAAGTTGTCATGGTTTAAACCCAGCTGGCAACTCAGTATCACTTAGCCACTTGCTCACCCATGCCATGCCCCTTTTCCTCTCCCCAGGTGGGATGGGGAGGAAAATCAAAAGCAAGTAAAACCCTTGGGCTGAGATAGGAACAGTTTAATAACTAAAATGAAGTACAATATAATACTACTAATAATAATAGTGATGAGGGAAATAACAAGGAGGGAAATATAAAACTAAGGAGAAAGGAAAAAAGAACCAATAAACAAGAGCAGTGCATAATAAATTTGCTCATTACCTGCTGACCAATACCCAGCCCAACCCAAGCAGCAATCAGTCCCAGGTAACTCCTCCCAGTTTATATACTGGGCATAACGTGCTGTGGTATGGAATACCTCTCTGGCTAGTTCAGGTCAGGTGACCGGTCTCTCCTCCCTCCCAGCATCTTGTGCCCCTCCTCAATGGCAGAGCATGAGAGACTGAAAAGTTCTTGACTTAATATAAACACTACTCAGCGAGAACTAAAATTTCAGTGTTATCGATATTATTATCGATATTATTCTCACACTAAATCCAAAACACAGCACTGTGCCAGCTACTGTGAAGAAAAATAACTCTGTCCAAGCCAAAACCAGGACACAAGTCAAAAAATGCAGATATGCTAACTGTGGTCCAGACTTCAGGAAGCACAAAAATAAATTAAAAATCACTGTGCTTGCAATGTTGCTATTCAGAGATGTTTCTCATAGTGTTGTACCACAGCTTAGGAAGTCAACTATTGATGCAATGGGGGTGGGCATCACAGATCTCTTCCAAAGCCATATTCCAGTGACTGTGACCTACACTGGAGTACAGCAAACCCTGTACAGTTATAGAAGACACTACTCATTGTGCAGATGATGGGCATTAATCCTGGCCCTAAGATCATGCTTTAGCTTCTTTAATATTAATCCCCGCTTGCACATGGCAGAGATGTCCTCTCGTTTAAGCACTTGTAACTAAGAACACCCCCGAACCTTTTTGTTCCATTTTAGGCATTTTGGTATTGCAGAACATGTTTCGATGCTCAAAAAGTGTTTAAACAAGAAAAACAACCAACCAACCAAACACATACCCCCCCCCAAAAAAAAAAACACAAGAAAAAAACAGAAATTAAAAATTAATATCTGAATGCATATTCCTCTGATATTTAAGACACAACTGTTACTTATGCATTTCATTAGAAGTAGTATTGCAGATTTGCACTTTCCGACATCTGAATTCACAGGGGCATATGGCATTTTTCAGACTATTTCAACACCTTGAAAAAGGGTTGCTATTTATCCAGTATGTTTTTCAGTAGCTCATGCTTCATACTGCTGATACTGGGAGCTTGGCTGGTGCAAACTGCAAATTGCATAGAACTTGCATTTGCAAATTTTTTAAGCTTTGCATCATTACAACAACCTGTGGGAGACAGCCCCCCCAACTATCTTCAATTTCCCTTTGTAACATAACTCAAAAATGACCTTGAACACTTCATTTTCCATTTAATTGCTATAATGGCAACAACCATTTCCTGAATACGGCATCTAATTTGCAAAGGCAGAAGCCACAGAGGAAGTTGTTCACTAACAGCTAGTTATTTGTCTACTGCATCATGAAGTGCTTAGCGAATCCCATCACTGGGGGACAAGTTTTTCTTGCTGATTATTGCCTTACTTATTTTATATGATTGATTATAAACATTCCAGTTTATACCCACAAATAATGAAAATCATTTTGAGAGGAAACACTAAGTTAATCTTTATCAAAGCCCTTGGAAAATAGAAAAGTCAAGAGTCTTGCTACTTCAGCTTACGCTGGGGTAGAGGCAGCTTTGGAGTTCAGTATAAAACCAAGTGGCCCTTCCTTCTCCTTCTCTTCAGGTCTGGGATTTGGCCAAGCTGAACACACAGTAACAACAAGGGCCTGTGAGGTGTATTAACTGAAATGCCATGGGTCTCATACCATGAGCAGGTATTCATAAGGTTTTCAAAGGTTAATTGAAAACAGCAGAAGCTGTACTGTCATAAGCAAATAAGACATCTTTCAACCCCAACTCCAAATTGAATATTTGGTCCAAGGTGTTTTCATTTTGTTCTAGCGTTCACAAACTGCAGGTGACAGAGCCTTTTACATGCAGAAGGTGTGCTACTCTTGTCTCCTTGATTCATATCCCAAGTGTCTACAATGGATAGATTTTGCAATAAGGTCATTGCTTTCTTCCCTTCATTTGAAGGCACATGAACAGAGAACCTATTTGATCACTTCATATAATACAAGTCCAACAAGGGTGAGGTGATGCAGGCCTAAAAAGCAAACATGACAGTAATTCACACACTACAATTAGCTCAGCACAGGGTAAAAACATCTATCTGAAACACTACTATGCTCAGCAGTTTTCATCACTTCCAAAGTATCCCAAGACAAAGGTTTATTTAGTTATACGGTTCTGTTTTAATTTTGGTATTCTTTAGACTTTCATCCCTAAGCTAAATATTCTGTGTAAGACCATAAATACTCGGCCATACAAAGGCGAAACTCAAACAGTCAGAAGCTTGAGCCTCCCTAACAGGAGTTCAAGATGTGACATCTTGCCACAAATTAAGCTTCTATGTGGATTTCTGCTTGCTGGCTACTTCATAACACCTACCAGAATATAGCCCTGTGTCATGTAGAAAAAAAATATACAGGTCAATCATTCATCATGCATCACCTAAAAGGATATATGCATCTGAATTGCTGTTTTGTACCACATGCTCTCCACTACAATTAACACATGCCAATTGAACCACACACAGAATTATTATAGTTACAAAAGCACTTGCAATGTTTTGCATGTACTGCATTTTTTCCAGGACACAATAAGGAATTCCCAAGTAGACAGCAAATATGTTTTTCCTGGAAAATACACCATCTACATGAAAAGCAAATGAGAAAACAAAGACATTTTCCAATAGCTTATAAGAAAAATAATAGGAAAAAAAGTTAGCAAGCAAAAGAATTATTGTCATTTGACCTGTGCAAGTGTTACTTAAAGTAAGTTTTCTCCTCCAGCTTTGACCTTTCCACAGTATCTCTCATAAGCTTTACAATGAAGTCAATAGTTTAGACCACATCACAGCATATCTAATTAGATGTACCTTGATACCTTCCTCTAAAGTCAAGATATCAAAGTGTCAGAAGATACTGAATAATGAAAACTTTTTTTCCGATCTGTTAAAGCCTGACATATGCAGAAACACAAATAAGAGAACTGCACACACCGAATCCAAGACTGAAACCTACCACTTCCACCACATTCACCACCACTTCCACGAAAACAGAGGCTTGGAAATACTCAGCTCTCATTATTACCGTGCTTGCAGCAGACAGATTAGAGGTCAGACTTCTCTGTGAAAATTAAGTATGTCCATTTTCTGGGTATTCCAAAAGAAGGAAGTCAAATGAAGTAATTAAGTGATCCATGATAGACTCCATTGTTCCACCATAACCCATACTGCCATTTATCTCCAAGCAGGTCTGGGAGGTTTCAGGCATCAAAGACTCAAGTCCCAAATCCAGTTTCACAGGTCTGAGTGACTTATCTAGCAATTGATTCCCTGGAAGGGCTGTCTCATGGAACAGAAGCAGCTTTTTCAATACCAAAGGAAAAACAGTGGTCAGGAATTCCAGGCTTTTTTAAGTTACAAATAATTAACAATGACCTTAGGCACACAGTCCCTTGTTCCCATGACCAGCAATGCAACATGATTCCACTGCCCCCTTTCCATCCTACTCTGACAACTCTGCACAGCACAAAGGCTAATAACCGTGTGATTACTTCCAGGATACTTAAAAAAAAACATGATGGTATCTGAAAACAGTGCCATTTGTATTGAGTAAAGAATGCAAACAACTGGAACTTTAAAAGAAGCGTGAACACAGAGAGATCAATCTGTAAAACTTTAACTGACTTATACATATTAAGTATTTGAATGCCAAATCATTCGTCTTGCTCCCAAGGGCCGCAGAGTGCGTATGGAGGCACTGACAAGACATTCTTAGGAAAAGAGTGTCATAGAATTGTTAGGGTTGGAAAGGACCTTAAGATCATCTAGTTCCAACCCCCCTGCCGTGGGCAGGGACACCTCACACTAAACCATAGCACCCAAGGCCTCGTCCAACCTGGCCTTGAACACGGCCAGGGATGGAGCATTCACAACCTCCCTGGGCAACCCATTCCAGTGCCTCACCACCCTAACAGGAAAGAACTTCTGTCTTATATCCAATCTAAACTTCCCCTGTTTAAGTTTAAACCTGTTACCCCTTGTCCTATCACTACAGTCCCTAATGAAGAGTCCCTTCCCAGCATCCCTATAGCCCCCTTTCAGATACTGGAAGGGTCCAGGGCAAGCAGCGGCAAGTAAGAAAGGGGCAACCAAAAAAAAAAAAAAAAAAATCACTCCTATATGCCACAGAAACAACAGACTCATGGAACTGCGAGACCATACAGGGCAAAGGCATGTTCATGGGAACTTCACAAAAAGTCAGTTGCTCACTAGCTTGTTGAGCCAGACTTGTTCAGCATCCAGACTTGCAGAGCCTGGAAACTTCAGGGAGAAGCTTCACTAAGAGCATGCAATATTCCTTCATATAAACCCAATGAAGTTAACTTTTATTTGAAATTATATGCACATAGAAATGGCTACGAATTGGTTCCAGTTAGTGGTAAAAAAAAAAAAACACCTGCAGATGAGAAAAAAACCCAAAACCCAGCCTTACTTAAAGTCAGTAGGAAATGAGCATCTATGGACATAGTAAGCATAACATGAAAAGTATCAGATTACATACTGAAAACAGGACTAAAAGTACAGAAGATAAACCCCTGCAAACATTTAGTATTCATGAATTTCTTCAGCAAACACAGAGCACTCCTCCACTTTGCCAAACAAGGTGCTCTAAAGCACATCGCCTTTACGTATCTGGAAGACTGTATTAATAGGGTCAATAACAGCAGAAGCAGCACAGAGCAATTACCATATGAAAGGAGACAAACATGTTTTCTCCTTCATTACAAGCAGAGTGAGAGGGAGATGTTCCTGAGCTGTGTACTAGGAAGCACTGGAAACCCACTGCACCGTGGCTATCCTGAGAAGTCATGAACGAAATAACAAGTTTGGGCTCTAAATATGCAATTACTACACCAGTGGACAATAAACTATCCGCTTGTTGTGAAGGTCAGGCAAGAAGTAGAGCAGAAAGATAACCATCTAGGAAGGCCTATAATGTGGCATCTGTGAATCCAGATGACCAGATGCTTCTCATCAGATCACCTACAGCAGACATTACCTGCGTACTCATATTCAAAACAGAGACCCAAACTATTGTGACCCACCTATTGAAAATTCAGTACAAAATGCTGTTTATTTTTACAGTTACCTAAGGCACTAAGGACAGCTTAATATGGGAAAACAATCCTTATTGTTGCTTGTGAGCAGTAACAAGGCTTACCAGTGCTGTGCACATCACAGATAGGTTGGACTGTAATGGGAACAAGTAAAGTTCCCCAAATAATCCATTGAAAAGTCTTCTGTGATGTGGAAAAGGGTTTCCATATCTATCAGTTCAAGCGATCATCACAAATGTATACATATTGACATACATCAGTAATCAACATCCTAGCACAGCAGCAGCGTCCGTTCCATTCAACGTCATCTGAAACTGAGTGAAACACTAGGCTGTCAAGCAGCTAAAGTAAAAGCACAGTGGGCACAGAGTTTTTCTCTTTGGAAATTATGCAGATAAACAAATAGTATTAGCAAGTTTTAGGCCCACCCTTCTGAGATCTGGAGAGCAGAGGCTTTAGATGGGAAGGATTCTTTGAAGGCAGCTCACTGTGCACCTCAGAAATTAACTTAGGCTATACAATAAAGCAAATCTGAACAACTCCACAGAAAACCAGAATTTTGAGCACACTGCAACAAGAAAACAAGTTTAAAAGTTAATTCTCATCTACAGAGAAACACTCTCTGCACAGTTACAGCCTAAATGTTACCTTTTGTGATGGCAGCCCTCAATGCAGAGTAGTACTACAAATTTTCAAGTTCATTAGCCTTGAGTTCACGCAACCAAAGTGCAGAATAGAACCTGACTATTGAGTTTCACTTTCCAGTTCCTTGTCACAAAGCCCAAGGCAGACTACACACTCTGCAACTTCAGCATCCATGCAGGTTTAAACGATCACAGATTCAGGAGCCCTCCACCATGTATTGCAAACTCAATTTAGCAATCAGAAAGCTTGTTGGCTTTTTTTCCTTTTTAATTCCAGTTGCCAAATGCGAGCATCTCTTTCATTTTATTCAGACGATTAGCAACTGTGATGTTCTTAGCTTTTGTAGGGATAAGCCTGAACTCCACACAAACAAAAGAACAGCACTGTGGCTGTTTTGCCACTGTAATGAACCTGATGCATAGACTTAGCATTTTGAAAACTTCCTGCCTTTGCAGAAATGCCATACTGAAAGTCCTTTCTGAGCCAGAGATGAATGCTATCAATTAAAAGGCCATAAAACAGAATCAGTTGCTGGGGCAGTGCTGACACACCCTTTAACCACAGCAGATCACTATTCCCTGCTTGTATTCATGTGGCCACACTGGCCCAACCACACTGAAGCACACTCTTTGCCTGTCCCAGTGTCCTGGTTTTGGCTGGGACAGAGTTAATTTTCTTCTTAGTAGCTGGTGCAGTGCTGTGCTTTAGATTTAGTATGAGAATAATACTGATAACACACTGAAGTTTTAGTTCTTGCTGAGTAGTTTTCATACTAAGTCAAGGATTTTTCAGTCTGTCATGCTCTGCCACTGAATGGCATAAAAAGCTGACAGGGAGCAGAGACAGAACATCCGACCTGAACTAGCCAAAGGGGTATTCCATAGGGCAGCACGTCATGCTGTGCATAAACTGGGGGGAGCTGGCCAGGAGGGGCTGCTTGGTTTGGGTGTTGGTCAGCAGGTGGTGAGCAACAGTACTGTGCATCACTCGTCTTCCTTGGGTTTTATTTCTCTCACCCTTTTGCTGTTTCCCTTTCCATTACAATTATTATTACTATATTTTCCTTCAAACTGGTGTTATCTCAACCCATGATTTCTAACCTTGTTTTTCGACTCTCCTCCCCATCCAGCCTCGGGGTTGGTGGTGATAGGGCAGCTGCCTGGCACTTCGTTCCGGGCTGAGGTTCAACGCCGACACCCAGCGACCCCGGCCAGGGGTGAACTACAACACGCACCCTGGCAGGGCATAGCCCGGCGGCACCGGACGCTCCCATTCCAGTCTCGGGGAAGGTGGCAGTGGGGCAGTACACGCGTGGGCCCCTCACCGCTGCGCACCGGGTGCTGAGGCCGCTTGGCGCTGCCGTCTCCCGCCCCTGCTCCCGGTGGGCCCAGCCGTGCGTTGAGGGGCGGGAAGGGGACGGCAGCTCCGCTTCCCGGCCCCCACCCGCACACCTACCCCAACGGCCCCGGCCGTGCGCCCTCACCTTATCACTGCCCTCCTCCACAGCCTCTTCTTCCTTCTCCGCCTCCTCGGCGGCCGCCCTACGCTGCCGCCGCCGCGCCGACATCGCTCCGCTGAAACTCAGCGCCCACCCGGAGGCGAGCGGCTGCAGGCGGGGCCGCGCCGATCGGGAGGGGGAGAGCGCCGAGGAAACCGGCCGCCGCCGCCGCCGCTGCCTTCTCCTCTGAGGAGCCCGGCGCTATCCCCACCCCGGCCGGGGTCGGGGGCGCTCGCGCTGAGGACGCCACCGCCACGGCTCGGGAGCGAAGAAGCGCCCGCGGCAGAGGCTGAGGCGGAGAGGGCGGGGCGATGCCGCCCAGGTGCGCCGGTCGCTCCGCCCTCCGACATTGGCCCCGCCACCGGCCGGCGCAAAGGGCGGAGCGGGGTGGGGCCGCGCCCCACGGTGGTACCGGGGCTGGAGGCAGGGCCCAGCACGGCCAGGCTCGGCCTGTGGCTCTCCCGGGTGGCTGGTGCGGTGGGGACTCACACCCGCCGCGCACGCTCAGACTTCCTCCTGTGCCGCCCCACAAACCCCCGCAACACGGGCGTGCGCCACGAGGCTGTTTCCTCTTGTGTGTCAGTGGCCCCGGCACGCTGCGGGCCTGCAGGGAGACGAGGCAGATATCTCCACATAGCCCCGGAACCAGCTCTGTGTAGACACCCGTGGACGCCGGTGCTGCAGCCCGCATGGGCGCTGCTGGCTGTGGAGTGAGTTGCTTTTCACTGGGATTCTTGTGCCCACCTCCTCTATGTCCATTTAAAAAGGCAAGTTTGGTGCTTGCCCTGTTTCTGCACCACCATGTCAGATGCCCTACAGAGCATGGTGCCACCGGCCTGTACAGAAATGTAACACATCTGCCTAAGAGCTCCCAGTCCAGAAAAATGCTCTAGAAGGGCAGTTAAACATGCTCTGTAACAGTTAACTACACTGTCAGCTCCATCCTCCTCTTGAAATAGCCACTGTTCGCTAGGCAGTTTACACCAGGAGAGAGTCTAGAGGGTGCATGGGCCATCTTCACCCAAATTGTATCTGTGCAGGAGACATCAGGAGTGGGCCTGTGTGCAGCAAAGCAGGACGCATCTCTGTGAAGGGAAACACCTTGCTGAACACCTTGACCTCATGAGCTGTCTGGAAATCACCCCTGTCTGCTGAGACTTACTACAGTTTGGTGTCATCCCAGTCCTCTGGTCCAGTTCAGATGACTGTGTCAGAGCGCCTTTCAGCTGTTGGGTTACCAGGAGAACAGACACTACTGTCGCTTGCCAAAGCCCACTGAATTCCTCCAGCTGCTGTGCCAGAGCCTGTCAATGTTCATATGGCTACTGACAGTCTGGCCATGGCAACAGCTGGCTGCCCCAGAGCATTCTCTTAGGGACACTTAGTCTAGATGTCACCTCAGTGTTCACATGCTGGCTTATTTTGTCTGAAAACACAGCGCCAGCACCTCTGGCAAGGCACCATCTAGCTGTGTCTGCTGTAATTTACATTATCCCCATGGTGACTGATTTCACCAAACCTGATTGGTTTTATTTCATGATTTAGTTTTATTCTATAAACAACATTATTATTATGTTCCTCCAAAGGCATGCTCGGCATGTTTTTAATGACAACGCTCAGTTCAGGAAGTTAGAGCGAGCTGCTGTGAGCAGACATGGATTATGGCATTGATAAACTGACCTCACTGCCAGAAAACATGGACCCTCCAGTGTTCAGGAAGAGCAGCCTCTGAGATGTTTTACCCTTGCACTGCTGACAGTGTCAGGAGCTATTCTGCCTGCAATGTCCCAAAGCACCTGTTATGCTAAGAGAAGTGCCGCTCCAGCAGAAGGCAAAATAGAGACAAAACACCAGATGAGACTGGCCACAGAGCTTCTGCCATCAGGTCCTTTATGGACAAAGGTGACAGCGGCAGCCCACTGCAAATCAGTGATATGGCCTGGATCCTCCAACACCCTGCTCTTACCAAGTATAATTTTAAATTTATTTCTCCATAAGTGAAATATTATGGGGGGAAATGGAGTCAGAACTGAGTTCTCCTTCCTAGAATATGTGAGGGTGAGAAGCAGTTCTCCAGCAGGGAAGACACCTAAACCATACAGGAGAACTGGAAACAGAGTGGACCCCAATGGGTAACAAGGTATCCTTTTCGCTCTCTCCTTCTCCAGTCGGTTTCTACTTTGGAGATTTTTCCTTTTGTGTATTTCTTGAGCGAAGTTTTTGGAAGAAAGCATGGTTTCGCTTGCTGCAAGTGCAAGATGTGTGTTTATTCGGTTGGCCCTGCAATGGGACTAGCTGCCTAGATGAAAGCACAAATACTTGTTTTCTCTGCACAGGGAAAATAGGAAGTGGTTTGTCTAGTCTCCACAGCTGTGCTACCCATGGTGGCTGCGGTGCGGGGAGCCCACAGGTCCCACGCGCAGGTCAGTAGTTCAGGGTGGGGTGGGCACAAATCGCTCTACATGCACCACGGAGCAGCTGGGTCTAGCTGAAGTACATGCTTTGTTATAGACCTTCCTGATAAACCTGGCCTAATAAATATAGGGCTGAGAATTACTAAATGCTATACTTTTGCCACAGAAAGGCCCTTCTGTGCTTGACAAGGCAGAAACAATGCTTCAACACCTGCATAAAGATCATTAAGCAGAACTTTACATCCCATACAAGAGAGGAGTAAGAGCCTCCATTTCTCCTACATCTTTGCTCCATCCTTAACCTAGACAGTGAAGGGGAAAAGAATTCACCTAGAAAAGTTTGGAGGAAGATATATTTGTTTAGCAAATGGTGTGATGGAAGAAAGTAACAATAATGGCAGAGGTGAAGTACTCAAAACATATTAATGAGCAGACGCTAGTGCAAGAAGATGAGTCACTGCATTTCAAGATTAAGAAAGCATTCAATTAACAACTGGTGACAGTGGGGTGAGGGAGTGAGCAATCTTCTGGGCAGGGCCATCAGGAGAGGCAGAATTAAAAACAAGGACCAGGCTCTGGCGGGATCAGGTGGGAACCCAGGCCCAGCTTTGCTCCTTCTCTCTCCAAGCCAGGTGCTCCTGCTGCTGTCACACATCTTTTCACCCTTGGAGTACTCAGAAATGTGAGGAAGGCAAGAGAAACAACATTTCAAGCCTCTCCAGCCCAAAGGAAAGAGGCAAGGGCCTCCCAGAAGAGCTGCAGGGCAGGGGGGTTAGAGAGCAAGCAGAACATGGGAACATGGTTGTCCCACTTCTGGATCGCAGTCCCCCATCCAGTCATGGGAGCCCAGTGTGTCTCTTGAGCTGCAGCTGGTTAGACTGGTCTGATGGGAATTTTCCAAGTCGACACCCTGTTACTCAGGTTCCTTTGAGGCACATAAGCACACTGCCTGGAATGTGTGGCAGAAACCTCCACATTCTCTGCGCACAAAGGTATTAGCATGTCAGATGCTGACTTTTCTGATATGCAAATAGGATCACCTGTCTTGTATGAAAGTTCAGTATCTTGGTGTGTAAGGCCTTGGAGGTTTCTGTTACTGTGTTCTGCCTTTGCCTCCTCCTTGTATTCCCACATGAATTTAGTGGCTCAAAGCTGCCAGCAAACAACCCAAACCTCAGCAACCTGGCCCAACCTTTTCTGTAGCGCAGAAAAGCCCCTAACAAGCACATCCCTGCATTTCTCCCAGGTGCCCAAATTTAAGACACATCAGCAGTCACCACCACGCTCCCACTGTGCTCTCTCCAGTTATCCACAGCAGACAGATATGCCTTCCCTGCCTAGCTGGGAGCTGACTCTCTGCTGTGTGCCTCGACCTACGTACAGAAGGGGGAGTTCTCCACAGGCAGACACAAAGCGAAAGCCCTGTGACATTAAAGCAGTTACATAAACCGCGTTAAAGAACTTACCCAAGCTGCACACAGCCTCCTGATAGAAAGGCAGCCAGCTAGGGGCTGCTGTTGGCTCTGTTGTTTCTTCTGTTGTTGTGCAGGAGAGAAGCAGAGTGGGGCTGTTTTGTTGCTGCTGCAGCAGAAGCAAATAGAAGGAACTGATCCCCAGTCTGCTTGGGAGCTGAGGAGCAGAAAGTACCCAGCTCAAAATGTGTGCTAGAAAGAACAGTGCATCTGCAGATGTAACATTGAGGAGCCCTGCTGCTGGCAGTCTGGGAAACAGGAGTTGTTTGCAGCTTTTGGTTGTTTTTTTTCTCTGAGTTTTTTTTTAGTGGATTCATACTAGTGTGCAGAAGTGAAATAAGTGAAAAATATTCATCCTTACTGGTCAGCATAGACAGCAATGTCAAACGATGTAAACAACAGCATATTATTCACTCAGATAATATCATATTATGAATGATGTTGTAATGTGCTGCATTTAAACAATTTATAATCTTTTTGCATCCCTAATTCATTATATAAATGAACCAGGGAGAGTCAGAAAGAAGCAGAGGACAGCGATACAATAGCCTCACATCATGCTGAGTGCTCTCCAAAGCACAAGGCGGGATATTAATAACCTATGCTCCCCTGACAAAACCGAGAACTGCAAAACACTGCCTGGAGCTGCCTTGAAATGGTGCGTGGGAGCAGGGTGCTGGAGTCCAGGTGTTTGGGATATGCCCAGAGCTGAAATTTCAGGTCAGAAGCTTGTTGTTACACAACCTGTGCACTCTGAGACGAATCCTCCTCCAGCTCTAAGCACTAGACACAGATGCTTAAAAAAAAAAAAAAAAAAAAAAAGACTCACTGGAATATAGGGTTGTACGAGTCAATAAAAAGGCTGCTTTTCCCGCTCTAAATTAATACAGCATGAGATCTAATACTGTTTTGCTGGGTTTAACATGGGTCAAAAGCTAGCAATGTTTTGCCAAGGCATCCTGAATAGAGCATATGTATCTATGTTTTAGTAATGTAAATTCACTGAAAGCACTGAATTGTGCTTTTGTGTTTAGTTAACGTGTCATATAATCTGTTTACATCTTCTATTCTGTCATAAAAACAACATAGTTCATGATATTTGTGGTCAAGAATTATTTGCTTATTACTTGCACATTTGAACTTTATAAAGTAGGCCACTTGTGTGCCAGAAAAAAAAAAACAAAACAAAACAACAAAACAAAACAAACAGATCAAACTGACCTCATTACTCCCAAATTAAGCACTGAAGTCTGAAGAACATAGTCTAGTGGCCACTGTGAAACTTCTGGCTGCAGAAACCTTTGCCCCAGGCAGCTGTCCCTTTCTGTTTGGTCCAAGAGACTGAGTTGCACAGCTACTGAGTTATTCTTGATTCTTCCTTCCTGCCATAATCCCTGGGATGCTCTTGGTTTTTCCCCAGAAAGGATTCATATGTGGTCGATGTTTGGCAAGCTGCTGTTGTTTTCATAGAAGATGTGAAATTAATTTTTGAACTTACTTGTTCTGGCTGTCTGAACATGCCATGAATCTGCAACACACCCTTACTTTGTGATTTCACATACACTGTATGTTATATTATCCATGCAGATCCTCTATTTTAATACAGACCTCTGCTTGGAACACCAAAATGTATCAGCTTGCAACTTGCAGCTCTTCACATACTTCAAAAGGCAGAAGTACCTTTGCAAGGAGTGTGTGGGCATGGAAAAAGGTGGGGACAAGCCTGATGAGGAAACAGACTGGCTGATGACATGGGTAGAAACTACAGCCTTGCAACTCCAGCAGATTAAGGCTGAAAGGGTGATCACTGGATCACTTAAAGTGACTGATGGCACCACTCTGTCAAAACACAAGTGACTGCCAGAGAGAAAAGAGGAGCTAGTTCTGTTCTTGATAAGTCTCACTAAATGTAGCACCAAGAGAATCAGCTCTTCCCTACTCAATTCAGACTAAAGTATTTGCAGAAATTAGTCTACTCTCTGGGTGTTTTGCATAGGACTGAAAAGCAATCCACTCTCCATAAGGTTTTAGAAGATGCTTCATGCTTTTATAAGATGCTTTTAAAGCAAGGACTCACTAGATACACAATAGCTCCTTTTGGTGACCCCACATCTGAGGCTGCTGTGCAGCAGCTCACCAGCACCTTCAGAGTGGTACGAGCCTGGCAGAGACTCAGAGGATGCTGGGACACCTGCTCACTCTTAGAACAAGGTCAGGAACCCTATGCACAGCCTGCAGGAGGCAGGGCAGGAGGAAGGAAGAGGAGACCTATTGCCTCCTGTACAGCCCCCACTACTCTGTTTGGCAAAACCTTGTTGACAGGGGAAACTTGGCCAAGTAAACTCATTGTGCCAAGTGAACTTCCCAGCAGTTTCAGTAGAGGTGGAAATCATTTATGTTAGTATACATATATATTAGCAGCCTTAACACTGGAAGTGCCTGCATCTAAGAGCTAGCTGCCTTTCTCTGCAAAGCTAATCCCTTCTGCATGATCTCCAAGGGACTGTGCTTGTGCCCATACTTTATTTTCCTTCTTCAGTCTCTGGTCATTCTGGTTCTTTCTATGTAACTGAGGAGACCACAAAGCTCTCTGATCAGTGGGTTCTCAGAAAGGGGGCTTCTCTACTGCACTGTGAGCAGTCACCATTTCAACCTGTTGCAACAAACTTATGCTCCCCCCACATGCCAAATACAAGGCCAAGCCCAAATCCCATGAGTGGGTATTTTGCCATCTTATGCTGAGGCAAATGTTGTTCTGCAGTTACAGCAACATTTTCTACCATCAACATTTTCTACCATCCTCAGCTCAGAGTAGTGCTTCCATGTGAAGTTTACAAGTGTTTACTTGAGTTGTGGCTGCACTTCTGTCACTGGATTTGCTCCTCTCCTTTTAGCACTGCTTTCAATAAGTTTCATGTCATTTCATCTAATCGAACTCTAGTATTACTCACCCTATTACTTTCCAGTTCATAAGAAAAGTTCACCTAAGGTATGAGCAGGCATATCGCCATTGATTTTTAGCAGTTTATGAAATATCACTCTGTTTTGCCAGCAATACCATCTTACTGTCTTATCTCAAGGGACAGGCGGAGCATTATGGCATGCTCAGAGTGTATTTTATAAGTGGAGAGCAGTCGGCAGGATGCAATTAAGCCAAGTATTATAGTCATGATCTGGAAAGATTGCCCTGTAAAGTCCTGGTTTGCTGCCATTTTATTGTGATAGTCTTCAGATTGAAGTACATCTTGTGCTTTACATATTCCTATGTATTCACTTAAGTGAATTCTCTGAGAGTTATCTTCTAGTGGTATAGCCATAAAAGTACTCTAGAAATTACTAACTGGTCATACCTTTGATATCTTTGCCTTCCTTCTCCAAACTCTGTGGACTGGATATGGGTTACATCAGACCCTGAGCTCTCTACTAGGAGGATACAAGTTGAGATAAGCATCTTCCTTTCTCTTAAAAAGAGCCAAGAAAACATGAGCTACAAAAGACAGAGACTCTAGGCCTTTCCCTTTCATAAGTTTTCATGGTTGTGGTTGAAAGCCCCATTGCAAATCTTGACTAGTGACTTCTGGATGCATCTCATGGCACTCCTGTTCCTGATCTCACTTTTCTCCTCCCTAAGTTGCCAGCACACACACAGGCAGCTGTTGGCAAGTTCTTCAACTTCTTTTGCTTACCTGACAGCTTTATCTGGAATCATACTCTCTGTGCTAAATGGGCCAAGGAATCTGTGATCAATCAGCCTAATACCTATCCCCCAAGCCTGGCTGCCTGCCTCATGCTGAGATCACAGTGAAGGAAGGAGGACCTGTAGCAACAGGAGGACTGTGTATTTATTACTCGAAAGAGGCACCAGTTCTGCTTTTAGCATTTTAGCTCCCTCTGGGCTGTGACCAGGCTGGCTGTTCCTCAGTCAGGTACTGCCAGAAGAGCCAGAGCTGAAATGGGAATGGAGAGCAACCACAGCAAGTGGCTTTCTACTCTTCCTACTGTTGTGCCAGACAGCTGCCTGTTTACCTGAACCCTGTACTGCAAAGCCAAAACAAAAGAAAAAAGCCCAGAACCATATCTTCAGTCTCACCCTTTGATCCATCTTTTTTAATGCAGTTACAAACTAAAGGAATTCCCTGTTTCCCAATGCAAGAAGACTCACTGCCAGCCAGCTACCATATCAACACACTCAGAAGGTGCTTTGTGAATAGCATCCTTTCTGCCACCATAACAGCTAACCAAAGATAGTACTGGGATAAATTATTTCAGTGTAACAAACCATCAGGAATATGCCTGGAGGTAGAAGAGACAAAACACCTGGGATTCTTACTGCAGCCAAGCATTCCCCTGCTACCCTGTCCCCAGTGCCGCTAGAAAGAAGTTCATGCAAGCTGCAGAATATGACTCCTGTTGGCATCAGTGATTATGACAGAAGAGAAGGAAAGCATGAGCAGGAACTGGTAGAGATGACTGAGAAACTTACAGAAAACAGATAGTTTCATCTGTGGGGAAAGAAATGGCAGCATGCTTTACTGCATGAATCCCTGGCAATGCCACTGCAAAATCAGGTGCGAAGTTGAATTCAAACCCTCACAGTAGGAAATTGCGCCTTCTGGCTGCAAGCTTTTTAGTGCTCTGCATCTGGAATCTTATCCTTCTCTGGAAAGAGGAAAGCACAAGGAAAAAAAAAACGAAACAGCAAACAACTCTCCTCTCCTATGGGTTCAGCTTATTACAGAAAAATCTGATCACCAGACTTCCTGCTTTCCTTGTCAGCTCCCAGACTCCACAGCAATCTCTCTGCCTTCTCCATTACACCTCTGGAGAGCAGGTCCACCCATGCTCTGCTTCCCTATGGCCACAAGGCCAGCCCAGAAGCCCTGCCTCTTTTGTGCAAGGCACTTTGTCCTCTCACCTAGGGAATGAGTTTGAGCCTGGCAGAAGCCACCACATCCCCTAAGGTCTCTGAAGGTGCTGCTCAGCTGTTCATGGCATAGCACTCATAGCACCTTTAACAAACCCCCACGCTGTTGTTGGGGCCAGTAAAGTGACATAGAGTTTGCAGGGCTGGATGGTACTGCACATAGATGGGAGGGAGGGAAGTAACTCCCTCTTGCTGTTCAACCTGCTGCCAGGCTGCTCTGCTCCAGCAAATCCCAAGGAAGGCAATGGTGGACACTTAAAGCAATGGTGCAGGCTTACGGCCCTGACCGCAGACAGACAGAGATACTCTTGCCCCTGCTGTTATGGGACAGCAGTCTCTGCTGACACAGGGCAGACAGAAGCACCATGTCATTCACAATTATTCAAATAGTGATTTATATCTTTCCTTATTATATTCTAATAAAGTTAGAAAGCAAGCAGCCAGCCTCTGCACAGGACATGACGTGGTAAGGTTTTACAGCTGTGGGAAGGAGAGCCTGAGGTCTGCTCTGCTGTTCTGCTGGGGCAGGGCAACTGGCCCAGGCAATGCGTAATGGCTCCTCTCAGTATTTGGCCACACACTGAGATTAACTGTTTGCTTGTCCTGCTGTCACTGGTTTATGACAGGCCAGGACCAGCATGGCCAAGACAGCAGGACCTTGCTGAGCCTGCCCAGGATCAGAGAAGAGGCAAAGCAAAGGGCTTGGAACAAGGGAAGCTCAGTGTGACCTGAGTTACAGTGATTAACAAGCAAAGAGCTTAGGGGTGGCAGCTCAGATGAAGTTCGTTATTGAGATAAACCCCCTGTAGACAACGTAAGGTGTGTTTTTTCAGCAGGTTGTAAGAGGTTGAAAGCATTAAGCTTCCACTTCATTCCTTATGCCCTTCCCTGAGAAGGGCTTCTCTTTTCCAGCCTTGCTATTCTGATGGCTCAAACAGGAGAGCAGGGTAGGTGTTTGAGGCGTTCCTCGTCGCTCGTGGGACCAGAGCTGGGGAGGATGGGGAAGAAAGGGGGGTACCTGCCTTTCCCTTCTGGTTTCCAGCCCTGGACAGCCGGCGGAGAGCCGGGACCGGCAGCTGGGGAGATAGCTCCTCGCTAGGTGGAGCTGCCGGAGCGAGCACCAGCGACCGGCAGCTGAATGGGAACCTGCCGGCTGCTGCCGAAGCACCTGGAGCTTACCGAGGGATGCGCGCCGCGTTCCAGCCCTGCGCCTGGACACCGCCGCTGCCCCTCGGCCTGCGGTCACACGGCAACTGAAACGGAACCAGCAAGATCTTTTCTTAAACCAAGTCGTGTTACAAAGTGTACCGCTGTCAGTAATCTTCTCTACCACTTCGCTAATCAATGCAGCCATGTCATCTTTTGATGTGATGGAAAATGCTGAAATACGATTTTCTAAAAATCATAAAAATATGGACGTGTTAGCTACTGCCGCCGTTTTCTCCCTCCCATCCCCATTTAGATCATCAATTTAACGATTTCCAGTTCCCTGACGCTGGACCACCCTGTGCCAACAATTTCTAAGCAAAGCTCTCTCTGCTGATTTCCACAGGGGGCTGCTTAAAGATCGATCACCAGCGACGGCCTGCCATATATATATTTGTCTCACAGAGTGAAAGAAACTATATAAAAGCTCCAGCTATGGCAGTTAAATTTCCATACATTTTTGCTGTTAATGTAAAACCAAAGTAAAGCCAGCCATTACTTTTAGCCTGGTTATCCACATTAAAAAAGTGCTCACATGAAAGCCAGGTACTGCCTGGACCTGCACCCACCAACTACAGCCATGGGGACACTTACTGCCTTGCTTAGGAGGCTCCACTAGGAGACTGCTAGGTCTAAATTGGTATCTTTGTCCACACTTCATGTGCACATACACATGTGCAGCAATCCACAGTGGAAAGGAAAAGGAAGGTAACTTTGGAAGGGTGACACCTTCACAGCCCTTCAGAAAAGCTAAATGAGGGAGATGGAACACCAGTGCCCCTTTTCCCTGCTGTTACACATCCAGCCTGTTACATGTACATCTCAGCATGACTGTTAATAGCAGGTTAAAATAGTTTCCTTGACAATGTCTGATCAGCCACACATGCACAGCCCTCACAGGGTTCCTTCCTCAAGCCCACCTGGGAAATGGAGCAGGCCATCCCAGAGCCAATTATGCTGCAGACAGAGGTGGGCAGAGGCAGCAGCAGTCTCTGGCACTGCTGCTCCCATGGCCACTGGAAAGAAGAGCCATTCCTACTGCAAGGATGGCAGTCCTTCCCCAGCATGCAACCTTTTATGAATTCCACATTGCATCATGGGCACATCTGTACTCGCTACAGCTCTCAGTAACACCACACAAGAATAGACATTCATGGCAATGTTAAGAAATCTGTTGTGCACTAATTAGTTAGGATAAATGGAGTGCTGGTAAACAGAACTGCTGCACGGCTATAGCTAGCAGGGCTTCGGAGTCAGGATGCCAGCAGAGTGCTGGATGCACCTACAGCAGACCCTGCAGCCACATTAAATAGATATATGCTGCTTTCACACTGCAGTGTAGCAGAGTGGTGGGAGCCTTTGGAAATGGAAGCTGGGCAAACTTCAGGTAAAGCTTGTACTGTGAGAGGGGAGCGTGTAGCAAGAGCAGGGCCGGGGAAGAGTTGGGAGCAGGACTGAGCCAGGAATGCTCCCTGATGAGCCTCTGGATCCCGGACAGACGGACACTCCCTCTGCGCTTGTAATCCTCTCCTCTGGCTTTTCCCCAGCAGGGGTCAGGCTGGACCAACGATCACAAATCAAAACTAAAAGCAATTACTCAGCTCCAGCATCAAATGTTTTCGATACTCCAGAAAGGCGAAAAACATTTTGCCTTACTTGAAGATACAGAAAATACTTGATCATCTCATTTAAGACAAGCAAGAGAAATGCTGAAATGGCAAGGGAGTTAACTGTAAGCAGCCTGCAACACCCTCGTTTTCCTTGCAGCTGTTTTAAAAAGGCAATAAACAGGTCCTGTTTCCATACAGTCTCAGCCTCCATTACCGGTTATTCCAGATACACTTCGGTGTAAACAGAAACAGAAATCCGGCCAGGATGTGGGGACCACAGAGTTAGAGCAGCAAAGTGACATGAGTTTGTCCTCACAAGTGGCTGGCAGCCCCCGGGGAAGGCATAGCTCCCAGCATCAACTGCTGCCCGGGAAGTGAACCTGTTACAGAAACCATGCTGTTGTCAGCCCAGATAAGTACTACACAGCAATATCCGAAGTTGACATCTCCAGCTAGTTCTGGCAGCGTTTCATAGCCCTTGGCACTCTGAGGAGCAAACCAGGGGCTCAGCAGTGGGGTGCCCTACGAAGTGATGCCTCTTGCCTTTGGTTGTCAGCCGAGATCTGCAGGCAGACGCTCTGGGACAAGAATGCTAAAAAGCAGGTGAGGTGCACCCAAAGGCCTGGCTCCTGAGAAATTCTCTCGCCGGCTTGGCCTCGATTTGTCGCCTAGTGAGAGGACACAGAGGACGGGATTCCATGCGTGGAATTTTAATAATAAATTTCTTATATTTTAGTGCATTATTGGCTTGCGATTTTGTAGTCTTACAAGAAATTTCCGTTTCCACATCTCCATTAAATGTCTGATTCATTTTCTTGGCTCGTGGTAATGCCTCAAAGCTACATCACTAAAGAATCAGTGCTCTGCATTAGATAAATATAAGACCGGGTGTGATTAACCTATTAACTATTTTTAATTAGCCTTTACTGTTCTTCAGATATTCCACTTTTTTTGAGGAAGCAGAAAGAGAATGAGAGCACACTGGTACTATAGAGCTGTATAGAGCTAGCATATGGACCGAGATTATTCATCATCATTGGCAGGAGCTCTGCTTCAGGGAATCTTGCAGCAACATCACAATTTTCCTACTGGAGTGGATTCCATAACGGACACATTCGCGGCGTGAATTATGGGCAAGATAGACAAAATGTAAATCTTTATAGCATTTTTATGCTCTGTCTTCCTTTTTGGTAATCAGATCTTGATTAAGAGTTGGAATTAGCACCCAGAAGCACATTAGGCTTCCCTGGCTCAGTTCCTTTCCACCATGTAGGGCAGGCAACAAATGATTCAGTGGCTTTACATTGCTGTTACAACGAAAAGGTGTCTAAATACCTATCCATCACTTTAGGAAAGTAACCGACTGCTTGTTTGCAATGAAGAACATACGGTGATGGCAAAGCAGTTCATTTGCTAAATAAAGCGATCACTCGATCTAGTTCAGACAGACCCCTCTCCCGGTCACAATGCCTTCCCGGCGCAAAAGCTGGGGTCCCTGGCGCCTGTCCCCTCTGCTGGGGGCAGGCGAAGCTCTGGGCAGGGCCCGGCCAAAGCTCCCTTGGGAGCAGCAACCTGGACACAGCTGGACACCGCAGCTGGCGCGGTGAAGCAAGCTGCAGCTCGGGTCCCCACCTCGTCAGCTTGAAGAATATCTGACTCTGCTATGCCAAAGCACTTTGGGCCTTCTAATTTTAGTTCTTCTTATGTGTCTGGGTTTTGGTTTAGTTTGTTTTTTTCCTTTCAGATGTGCTGGGACCATTCCAGCAGAAACACGAATTTCGGAGGTGCAGCTGCTCCAGCGCTCGTACTTCTTACCCCCTCGAACGAGCAAACTACAGCATTTTCTGACAACACTCCTTCTGTGTGCCTCTTAATTTCAATCTCTCCTTCATCTTCGGTCTCTGTGACCGGGGTCTCCGTCGCACCTCCTTCAGCCTTTGTGCCCCGCTGCCCACCCCCCAATTCTCACCGCGCTCTTCCCCCCCCGCCCCGCACCGGCTGCCCCAGCGCCTTCGAGGACTTCTCGAGCTCCTTCCGGGGCCCTGCGAGGTTTCCGCTGGAGCTTGTGGGGCGGCTTTGCCTCCTCCGGGTAACTGCTCGCCCCCGTCCTTCGGCGTCGTCGGCGTCGTCTTCCCCCTCCCAGCAGCCCGCTGCTCTCCCTCCGCTCCACTCTTTCCCCCCCCCCCAACCCCGTTCCGCTGCTTCTCTTATTTAACGTGGTCGTTGACTTATCCGCACCAGGGCGGTGAAGCGTTTGTGACGAGACCTAGGGAAGTTGGGGAAACGCAGACGGTTGGGTTTCCCTAGTTGGGGAAACCAGCTGCGGACCCGTCCACTCCCCTCAAGAAGTAGTTTGGCTGCGGCGTTTTCGGGTTGCGGTTCGTTCACTGCAGTTACCCCCGCAGTACCGAGGCGAGGCGTGCTCACGGTGCCCCCCCATCCGCTGCTGAGTGGCACCGCGCAGCTCAGTCTGCTTCCCGCCTGCGGCTGTGTTTCAGGGAAACAAAAACAGAGACTGGAAAGAGAACTGAGTATCAATACCGTCAAGTATTTCTGTGTGATAGGTATTAAAGATGCAGAAATGGGGTAATGTTGACGCCTGCTTTTGAATCCGAACTGTTTCTCAAGCACGGGTCGGCCCTTTTGGCGCCGTGTCACCTGTGATGCTATTTTTAGGAAAGAAGTCGCTCGAGGCGGCCCCCAAAGAAACGCTCGTTTTCAGGGTGCCACAGGCTCATTGCAGGGGGAGGGAAGGAGAAGCGGTTCGCGCGAGAGGGATGGCTGGGTTTTGCTTTGTAAACAAGCCCGTAGGCATTGGGTGCTTCATGCCTTCTTCGGCCGGGAGGGAGGCGCGGGGCCAACGAGTACACGGTGCGGTCGCCTGTCACCGGCCGGCGGGGCGGCCCGAGCCCTGCGCTGGCCCCGCAGGGCCGCACTGCAGAAGCAGTCCCTGCAGGCTAAGGCCTCTTCTTCCCCCGCGGACCAGAAGCTACAGCCTCTGGCTGTGGCCGGCCCTGGAAAGCTCCCCCGGGGCGCTCCGAGGAGCAGGGAGGCGGCGGGGCTGGGGAGCCTTTGTCCATCCCGGGCCCCGCACCGTGTCCTCTGCAGGCGGGGCAAAGCAGCTCCCCCGGTTGCGGGCCATACAGCGGGGCCGTCCCGCGCCTGCCTCTAGGCTGCCAAACCCGGTTTAATCTTTCTCCCCTCAATTAAAATGCAAATCGGTCTCCCTGAGAGGCAAGGTCCACACTCTGGATGCCTGAGACCCAGCCGAGCCCCGGAGCTGCGGGGGCGAGCGCCCGCTGGCTCCCCTGACACCGACCTGGAAAGGACTTTCTTTTTGTTGTTTTGTTTTCCGAATAGCTGAAAAGTGACCTAAGGACGAAAAAGAAAATAATCATAAACTCAAGAATTGTACGCGAGAGGCAGTTTGCGTGGCTGTGCAGAAGTTCAGGCGAGGAAAGGTCCTGCTCTGTGCGCCCTTACTCCAAGAGTTTTTATGCGGCGTTGTAAATTAAACTAAAACAATTCCGAGCAACAAGCTGTATTTAGAAATAGGTGGAATGGAAGGGAACACCGCCGCAGGGTGAGGATCAACATGTTTCCGCTTTAAATGAGATCTGTAACTAAAAAAAAATTGAAATTCCACATCAGCCCCTTTTCCACGCTCGAGGAAATAGAGTTCCTCATAGGCACACACTCTTGGGCACAGACAGCACGGGGGAAAAGTGCTCAGAGTGATTCTGCACCGCTCGTCTCCCCGTGGGACAGTCTGTAGGGACCACACGGGATTTTGTCTCTTCCAACACCGGGCGACAGGAAGAACCCCGAGCAGCCGCGGGTGCTGGGGACAAGGGTCGAGGGGCTGCCTCGGGTGTGTAGCACCGGCCGGGACAGGGCAGGAGGGAGCAGGGACCTGCTGGGACGAACACGCTCTTCTAACGTGCAGCGGGTGCAGCAAGCACCCACGGAGGTCCAGGGTCGTGCGGGAGGGTCGGCCAGGCCGGGACTGGAGTAGCTTTGCTTCTTGGAGTCTTTCTTCCCGGGCACAGAGACAGAGGGAGGGAGAGTGAGAAAGCAAAAAGGAGAGAAAAAAAAAAAATAATAAAAAAGAAAGAAAACGGTAAGGAGAGAAAGAAAGAAAGAGAGGAGGAGGGAAAGAAAGAGTAAATGGAGGGAATGATGTAAATAGACAGTGAGAGAAAGAAGGGGGAGTAACAGGAAAAAAAGAGGAAAGGAGAGTGAAAAAAAATATAAGAGATAGCGAATGGGAAAGGGAAAATAAAAAGGAACCTAGAGAGAAAAAAGAAAATAAAATTAAGAAATATTAAAAAAAAAAAAAGAAAACGAAAAAGAGCACCTGAAAACAAGGGGGAAAGGGAAAGGAAAATCCAATAGCAAGGGAAAAGGCAAAAGAAGGAAAAAGGGGGTGTAACGGGAAAAAAATGAAAAGAAAAAGGAGAGGAAAAGGGAGAAGAAAAAGGGAAAGGAAAAGGGAGAGAAAAAAAAAGAGAAAGAAACAGGAGAAAAAAAAGAGAAAGGAAAAAGGGAAGTTAAGGGGAAAAGGAGAGGGAAAATTAGAGGAAAAGGAAAGGAAATAGAAAAAAGCAGCGGAGCAGAGGGGTAAATAGAAGAAGTGCCATGGAGAGAAGAGGGGAGCGGGCCGGGAACCCTAAGTTGGCGACGAGGCGGGCGCGGTGCGGGTGGGCAGGGCCGGCCGCCGCCCCGCCCCCGCCCGCCGCTGCCGCCGCCGCGCCCGCTGCCGGCCGTGCCCCCGCTAAAGGAGGCAGGGAGCGGGGCGGCGCGGCAGTGCGCCCCGAGCCTCGCCCGCAGCCCCGAGAGCCGCGCCGGCAGCCAGCCAGCGGGAACACGCCGGGAGGGATGCAGAGCGCCGGGGCGGCGGCAAGAGCTGCGAGTGCGGGCCCCGCGCCGCTGTGAGCCCCGGTTCCTCGCGGGCGCGCAGAGAGGCGGTGTATACGTGTGTAAGCGCGGGCGCTGCGCACATACACGCATACACACACCCGCCGGCAGCAGCTCCGCTCTTCTTCAATTCGGGAGCGGCCGCCCCGATGCCCGGCGGGTCGGCGGGGCCGCCGCTCGGGCGCGCAGCTCCCCGCTAAAGGCGGCGGCCCCCGCGGGCCGAATGCGAGGCGCCGGTGCGGGAGGCACCCCCGGGCCCGCCGCCGGGGCCCCGAGGCTCTAGGGGCCCGGCCCGGCCCGGCGGCGCGGGGATGCTGGCGCTGGGGCAGATGGACGGCGCGCCCCGGCAGGGCGCCTTCCTGCTAGGCAGCCCGCCGCTGGCCGCCCTGCACAGCATGGCCGAGATGAAGGCGCCGCTGTACCCCGCGTACCCCCTGCCCGCCGGGCCCGCCTCCTCCTCCTCTGCCTCCGCCTCGCCCGCCTCTGCCTCGCCCTCGCCGCCGCTCGGCTCCCCCGGCCTCAAGGCGCCGGCCGCCTCCGCCGCCGCGGGCGGACTCTCGGCGCTGGGCTCGGCCCCGCCGCAGCTCTCGGCCGCCACTCCGCACGGCATCAACGACATCCTCAGCAGGCCCTCCATGCCCCTGCCGGCCTCCGCGCTCGCCTCCGCCTCACCCTCCGCCTCCTCGGCGGCCCCCGCCGGGCTTCTGGCCGGGCTGCCCCGCTTCGGCAGCCTCAGTCCCCCGCCGCCTCCGCCGCCCGCCCTCTACTTCAGCCCCGGGGCCGCTGCCGCAGCCGCCGCCGTGGCCGCCGGGCGCTACCCCAAACCGCTGGCCGAGCTGCCCGGCCGGACGCCCATCTTCTGGCCGGGGGTGATGCAGAGCCCGCCCTGGAGGGACGCCCGCCTCGCCTGCGCTCCCCGTGAGTACTCAGCGCCGCGGGGTAGTGAGGGGAGCGGCCACGGGTAGTACCGCCGGGAGTTCACTGCCGGTACTGGGGAGCCCGGACGCTCCTGCATCACGGCTAGACCATCCCTTGTCCCACATCCCCGGGCCCGGCCGTGTCTGGAGAGGCTGGCTTTGCCTCACTCTTTTGCTTTTGTTTCTGAAGTTTGCTTTCCTTTCTCCCTCCCTCTCGGTCAGCACGAAGCCCCGTAAAACGTCTGTTATCGCGGCCAACAGAGAAGCCCTCTTCAGGGGAGGGCGGCCGCTCTGCCGCCGCTTTCACCTTTCCCGCCGGGGGCTCGTGGGGATCCGGGGGCTGATTTCAGGGGCATGCACATACTTTCCCAAGCAGGACTTCCCGTTACAGCCGGTTTGCACTGGCTGCAGCTTTCCTAGAAAACAATATCGTTTGTCCGCTCAGAGTTTCGATCCTTGAAGGAAAAATAAGGGGAGCAGGGAAACCGGAGCTTTGTCACCGTCGTCGTCGTCCCCAACCCCCCCCCCCCCCCCTCCCCCCCCGGGGAGAGGAACCGCTGTCCCCCGGGGCCGCTCGATAACGAAACGCATTCCCAAACCCGCAGATTAATGTGTCTGTCCGTGCCTTCCCTTTCTCTCCCCCCACCGCCAGATCAAGGCTCAATTTTGCTGGATAAGGACGGGAAGAGAAAACATACCAGACCCACTTTTTCTGGCCAGCAGATTTTCGCCCTGGAAAAGACTTTTGAGCAGACGAAATACCTGGCTGGCCCGGAGCGAGCCCGGTTGGCCTATTCACTGGGGATGACGGAGAGTCAAGTCAAGGTGAGGGCTCGCAGCGGAGCAGGGCTGGGGGCGCGGTAACCAGGGGAACAGACAGGCCCGACCGCGGAACCGGGTCTCCCCGGGCGGCAGGAGCTGCTGCAGGCTGAAGGGCTTCGTTACCTTACTGGCGGGACTGAGAAGGGTATTTTAAAGCGTATCTTATCTAGAAAAAGAACAAACCCCAAGCAAGACTGGTGCGTTCAGCCTGAACGCCATGGGGCTGGCCGCCCTGCTGGGAATGCGCGAGTTGGGGTTGGGATGTAAGGGAGCAGGAGTTCTGGCCCATATCCCACACAAAACCGCCTGGGCCCCTCACAGCGGCCTCGGCTGTCGGACAGGGACTTCTCACCCCGCTCGCACTGTCCCGCCCAAAACTCTCCGGTTTAGTGAAAACCGCAGTTGTGGCAAAGCGGAGGTGCCATGAGTTGTGGGACTGCACTGAGCCCTCCGAGGGACACGAGGCGGGCTCCGACGGAGACGGCCTCTCGGCGGTGCTCACGCTTTCAGGCTGATGTAGAGACCCTCCTTTGTCACTGCAAATATGTCCCGATGGCTGCGAATAAATTACTGCAGCCTCTACAGTGAAAAGATCTCCTCCGCTGGAAGCGCCCTGACGGAGGATAAATACATCTGGAGGAGCAGGGGCGGCTGGAGAAGGATTCAGCCCGAAGTGTGTCTTACTACATGTTACTACAATACCCCTGCCCTCGGGGCAGGAGGACAGTGAGGGCCCCAAGCCTGCCGCAAACTAGGGGGGGTCTGGGGGCTGCGGTTCGTCCGCCCTGGGAGGGACACGGACCGGGTGTCCCCGGCTGCGGGAAGCGCTGTGCGACGGGACTGCTTTTCGTTGAGGGGGAAATGGTGCGATCGCTGGCGAAGCGGGAGTCACAACAGCAGGCTGGGGCCGGGAAAGCGCGGGTCGGAGGGGTCGGTGATGCAGCCGCTGATGGTGATGGTGGCGGCTGGGTCAGGTCTGGTTCCAGAACCGGCGGACCAAGTGGCGGAAGAAGCACGCGGCGGAGATGGCGACAGCGAAGAAGAAGCAGGACTCGGAGACGGAGAGGCTGAAAGGAGCCTCGGAGAACGAGGAAGAGGACGACGACTACAACAAGCCCCTGGACCCCAACTCGGACGACGAGAAGATCACGCAGCTGCTGAAGAAACACAAGCCGGGGGGCGGCGGGCTGCTGCTGCACCCCCCCGAAGGGGAGGCCTCCGCCTAGCCCGCTCCTCCCGCCGCCGCTTTCGGAAATGTACAGATCTATTTTTATAGACTCTACGCGCCCGGGAGGAGGAGGAGGAGGAAGAGAAGCCGGAGGGGGAGCAGAGAGGACTGCGGCGGAGCAGGACCCCGGCACCGAGTGTTGTAGGGTCTCGGGGAGCTGCGGGGTTGCCCCGCTCCCAGTCCCACTCCCGCTCCCGGTGACGGCAGTGCGGCGGCCGCCTGTTGCGGCTCTTTGTAAATAAACTGTGAGAACTGTGAGTCTCCGCGACCATAGGCGTTCCTTACTGTGAATATTTAAAATGTAAAATACCTTCTTTTTTTTTTGTACAGCGGGGGCCCGGGGCGCCTCCTCTCCTCCCGTTCCCCCCCCCCCCCCCCCCCCCAGCATTGCCCGTCCCGCGCTCCCCGCCGCCGGGCGGCACAGGGGACAATCCCCGGAGCCCCGATGCGGGCGGCAGTGGGGCCGCCGAGCAAAACCGCGCTGTGGCTGCAGCGGGCCCCTCCCTCGAGCCGGAACTGCAGCGGCCCCGAGTGCTATTTATTAGTATTTTTGAAATACTTTCTGTTGCGGTCGTCGTGCAGGGGCGGGGGGTGAGGGCGGGGAGAGGTCGAGGGGACAGTTTGCTTTCACTTGCAGAAAGTAAGTGAAAGGAGGGGACAGAGTTTTGCTTTCACCGTTTCCAACCAACCGCGTGTTGAAAAAGTAGCTGGTGGGAATTATCACAACCACTTTCAGTCAAAATATAAAATTCGTTTAGTTGCTGTAATTGAATTTAAAGTGTGTTTTCTTTTGTATCATACTGAATACTATAGAATGTAAATTGGTTTCTCCCCCCCCCCCTTTTTAAACTAATAACGATGGTATATCGTGATATAGCATCTTAACATTTATTAATTTATATTAAAAATAATTCGGTTTGTAAAGAGAAGAAAAGCCCTTTGCAAGACCAGTTAAATGTAATGCACTTTCTGTTAAAAAAAAAAAAAACAAAAAACAAAACAAACCGATAAATCAATTAAACCAGTTTAAAGACTTCTGCTGCCTTCACTAAAGGATACAGATAATCTGATCTCATCAGAGATTAAATGACACTACGGTACTGAAGGAGAAAAAAAAGGAAGAGAGAATTTTCAGGCTCTCTTGTTCAATCTCAGTAGTAGGGTTTTGGAGTTGGGGTTTTTGTGTGTTGGGGGGGTTGTTGTTTTGTTTTTTTTCTAGCGATGGAAGTTGTCCACTTTGTTGTGGGAGTTGAAGAAGGATGCAAATAAAAATAAACAGCGGATTGTCTGGGGCCGGTGCTGGCGGCCCGGTCTATTCCCTCCCTGAGCGTCCAGGCAGAGCTTCCATCCGGCGCCCGGAGGGTTGGTCTCAACCCAAATTAGGCTGGATTAACTTTTTAAGAGGCGGGCGACGCAAAGTATTAGGGCAGAAGCGCTACCGTTATTATGGGAAAGAAACTGCTTTCCGAGAAGAAAACGGTGAATAAAGTAAGAGCCCGGCTAAGGGGCTGGTTTAAACTGAAACTCATTATCTCGAAGCGATCATTTCCATATCTAAGCAGACCACAAACAATCGCCTTTATCCACGGCAGCAGCAGAGCAAACAGAAGCGCTGACATGAGAGAGAAAAGGGACAGCTCTTCTGAAGGAAAAAAATAAATTTGTATTGTTCCTTAAATTTGTGAATCGTTTTATACATGGGCAAAAGAAAAAAAAAGGGGGGGGGGGGAATGACAATATATTAAAAAATATAAAAAAAGCGGAGCGGGGTTTTATTCCGCTTTCGGCGTACTGCAGGAGCCGGGAGGGAGGACCGAGGCCCTGCCCGGTGCCGGCGCCTAGGCGCGGCCGCTCGGACTCTGCCGGGCCTGAATGCCGGGGCATGCCAATCGCACACCGACCCCTCCAAGTCTTTCCCGATGCGTAGTAAAGGCAGGAAGGGAAAGGCCGGGCGGTGTCCAGAGTGCCGACTGGACCCTGCCGGCTCTCGCCGTTGCGATTTCCACGCCAGTTTTGCGGAGCTATGGGAAAGAAATGAAAATACAGCGGGGCCCGCTCCGCCGGGGCGGGGTCCGGCCGCTGACGGCTTGATTCCGGCCCGTGGCAGCGGAGCCCAGCCCGAAGCCTCTGCGGCCTGGGGTTTCCGCCGGGCTGGGGCCGTCAGTGCTCCCGCAGCGACTTTCCCCCGCGGCCGCTCAACCACTCCCGGCTCCCTGCAGGGCGAGCACCGGTTTCCCTCCGGTACTAGCGCCCTCCCGCGTGTCCCGGGCTGCCGTGAGCACCGTCCCCTTTCAGCTGGCTGGAGCAGGGACTGAGGCTTTCCAGTTAATTTACTTCTGCACGGAGACCCAGCTGGCCACCAGTTGAATTGGTACCGGCAAAGTGGAATCGAGGGGGGAGGGGGAAGCCCAGCTCTGCTCGCTTGGTTGGGCTGTTTTTTGTCTGGGGCGCTGGAGAAAAGAGCAGGTTATTCACACGAGCTCACCCCCTCTTTCCCCCTTCGGGGCAGGTTTTGGAAGTCAAAACGGGTTTGGCGGAGAGGCGCAGCCTCCCTCTCCTCCAGGAGAGGACTTTCCAGGAGGCGATCCAATAACTAGCCTCGGGATCGCTGCCATGGACATCGCGGTGAACAATTAGGAGACAAAATGTCAGCGGGCTTCACGGGGAGTGAAGCCCCCCCGTGCGTGGGGCCTGGCAGAGATCAGCCACAGTTTCAGCTCATTCTTTCAAACACTCAGGAGTTTGTTGTGTGATGATATGAACTCAGGGATAACGACGTTAAAAAAGTGCGGCACGACCCCATCTCTAGCGGCAGGCGGGCCAGCCCGGCCTCTCCCGGAACACCCCGCACCGTGGGCCAGGTCGAAAGCTCCGAGGGGAGTAAGCAGCGGCTCAAGTGGTCCTTGGCTGAGTGGCGAGAGACCACCGCAGGCTGGTCCCCACATCTCCCTTAGCAAACAGCTCTTGGTTTTCCTTTCTCTCTGTAACAGAGCCCTTGGTTTTAAACCGCATACATGTGCGGGATTTCCCCGCTCAGAGGAAATAAAGGGACTGTTTCTGGGTTTGCTCTGCCTCAGTCCCTGCCATGTGCCTTCCTTGGGGCGCAGGAGATAGTGCGGGAGAAATTCCTGGCTGTTCAGCCACAGGGTGCCGAAAGCATCCTCCCTGCTTTTCCAAATGCTGCTGCCTTGCCGAGCAACTTCGCTGTCCCTCTCCAGCCCAAGGAGCATCACGCCGGGAGGAGGAGGAAACTTCTTTTGCCCTCAGGCAGGGCCCGGGGTCGGGGGAGGGGGGGGGGGTAGGTTCCGCTCCAACGGCCTGCAACAGCCGTCGGCGCTTGGAGGCATAGGGAAGAGAGAGAGCGAAGGGAGGCACGGGAAGGTAGACGGGGCCGAAGGCCAGCCTCGCTGCCCCTTTACCGCTCCCGGACGGCAGCTTCTTCCCGCGGGAGACATGCATATGGATGCGGGACATATGGGCGCGGGCAGGATTCACACCGCAGTGCCGCAGGTCCCCGAGGCAGCAGCCCGGGCTTCGCCCCGGGAGACGTGAGGGACAAGGGGAAGGGACCGGCTAGCAGGAGAGGCGGCAGGGGAGGAAGGAAAAGCTCCGTCCTCGCGGGGAAAAGAAGCGGTCACTCGCTTCAGGGCATGTGCGGAGTGTCGGGGGGTGTCCCGTTCCCTACGCCGCTGTCACCCAGACCCCGACAGGCCCTACACCAGCGCTATCACAACCCTGAGGCCTTCGGGCTCTTTCATCGCGGCAACACTCCCACCCAGAGCCCGCAGCGTATGCAAGCAGGGGAAGCAATAATGCCTGTGCCCCTGCCAGAGAGATGTCCAGACTGACAGCCACTCGGGACAGCCAGACCACTTCAACGGATGACGTCTCCCACCCTTCCCCTCACGCGTATTCGCCTTTCATGAACTCCTGAAATCCCGTTATCGTTCATCACTTCTCTCTCAGTGATACTAATTTGTAACTCTTTCCATAGCAAGCACACACTCTGCCGCTCTCTGAAGCCGTGATGTCGTTGCGTGCAAGACTTTCGTTATACCCGTGTCAGCAGCCCCGGGGCTTTGCTTTAGGCACCCCCTCCCTCGGGACACGAGTCATCCCGCACCCCGGAGAAACCAGGGGTTAAAACGCGGGTGGTGGGCTCTCACCCCCGGCCCGCCCTCCCAGAGCTCCCCGTCCCGCATTGAGTCCACTGGGGAAGGGATAGGCATCTGCAAAGCGATCCCGCGCCCGGAGCCCCCGTGGCTGCTCGCAGATTCAAAAATAAGATGAACTGCTCCCTCCTAATTGCAGCTCCGCCTTTACCTTCTGCACCGATAGGTATTTTCCAGATACATGTTTCTGGCAGCGTGTACCAGCTGTCTCGAACAGCGGTTACAAGTCTCCGGGAGAGACCAAACATCTGCCAGGGAGCGGGAGGCAGGCGGCGGGGATGCCGCAGGTAGCTGCGGGCATCCCGCACCGCACCAACACCGCACCCGCGTCTCCGCTTTCCAGCAGACATGATTTATGAGAAAAAAGTTATTTTTATGCCAACGACACGGCCAGGCAGCACCGCACCGCTCCGCGCCCCCGGGGGTTTAACCCCTGCCCATCGGCCCGGCTGTAGCGGAGGCGGTGGGTGCCCTGCGGGGCGGAGGGCTGCGGGAAGCTCCCGGCGCTTGCCCGGCGGCCATAGCCCACTGTCGCACACCCAAGTGCATCCCTGCAATAACGTCCTCGATCATTTATTAAAAGTCGTGTCAAGCGATCCCATATAATTCATCTTTATGCAAATACATCAATGTCAAGCCATTA
The DNA here is from genome assembly GCF_028554395.1 of Pezoporus wallicus. Taxonomy (NCBI): domain Eukaryota; kingdom Metazoa; phylum Chordata; class Aves; order Psittaciformes; family Psittacidae; genus Pezoporus; species Pezoporus wallicus. The sequence goes on along the minus strand of NW_026636884.1, from coordinate 665,135 downwards.
GTGTATTGCTCGGGTTTTTTATTAAAGTGCATTCTTTTTAATTCAGCTCGGTAAAATACGAGCCCTATTGCTCAAGAATTATAGCAACTATTAGAGTAACATATGGGCAACATGCACTCAGAAAATAAAAATCAACAGATAAAGTGGCAGGGTCACAACGGGGAGCAAACACTTAACAAAATGGTAGCGGGGTAATAGATTTTCCTCCCTCGCCCCCGGCTCTGGGGTGTCAGGAGGAGCCCGTCGGTTAGATAGTGGGGCGGCCCTGGCCTGAGCCTTGAGCCATCTCCAGCTGGTCCCGGTCCCTTCCCAGCGGGGGCTGCGGGAGTGCAGCCCTGCCCCACCGCCAGGCACCTCCGCGCTACCAGCCCACCCCCCCTCTATCCCGGATTTAATGAGAGTTGCCCACATCCTCATCACCCCAGCATGGTAATTGAGCAGATCTATTAACTTGTTACACTAGATTTGTTTAAAGAGACTATTACACAGTCATTTAATCAATTTGTTACACTGGAGGTCCTGACTTATGAGACACTTGCCGTATGATTCCTTAATGACTGAATTAATTTGTTTTAATAAAACCAACATTGTGTACAAGCACATTTCGAGAAATGTAATTTCTGAGACGGAACAGTTCAATGCTTCATCTGATTAGGTCTTTTCTATGGTTTATCAAAGTCGGGAGTTGCCGTCATAAACCGCATGTATGGGGTATTTTTCTTTTTTATAGCGTCATTAATTTAATATGGATCATTAGTTCTTTATACACATGCATGTTCTGACAAATGTACCCAATGAATAATGCACCTAATGTGTTTGGGCTCAAATGCATCACGCCATAAACAGAAACTGCCGCAAAAAGAAATACTAATAAATAATAACAACAATTAATATCTCAGCCGCCCTGTCCTCTCCCCATCTCGCTGCGCTCGAGGCCAGTGTGGCGGCGGAGGAGTCCGGGCGGCATCAGCACGCCGGAATCAGCACACCGGGATCACCACACCGGGATCACAGTGGCCGGGGCGGTGAATTTTGTCCCGAGAGCAGGTGTAGGACAAGAAAAACCGGGCTTGCTCCTGATGGAAACTGGCGTGTGCGGAATAAGTGTAAATAAACACGAGGGTCCCAAAGAAAAGGAACTTGATGGTATCGATTATGTAAAATAATCTCCACGTTACAAATGTTAATGTACTATGTTAATGTACTGCAAATAGCCGGCATTTAAGGTCTGACTTTGCGCTGAAGAAGGACGGAGCAGCCTCGACAAACGCTTTGGGAACCGGGGCGACAACAGCACTACCCGCACCGTTAACGACAGCAGCATCGCTGTAGCGGTGATGGTAACACGCCCTGGGGCCGCGGGGCACCCACGGGCAGGCTGGCAGAGGCGGAAGCCAGCCAGAGCGGCTTGTGCAGGGGTGCAGAGGGGCCGCGGACACCGCAGGGACCGGAAACCCCCCAGGAGAGGGGCCGGTGCGTCCACGCGTGACACCCGCAGGCGGCAGCCCGGCGTTGAGAGCGAAAACGACTTCTGCACGGAACAAGCGGGCGCCTTAGTATCAATCAGAGGAGACGTCTGAACAGATTGTTTTCGTCTAAACTCATATGTTGCCTTTGAAATTCTTTGTTCTGACAGTGTATATTTTTAAGCAATTTTCATCAGTGACCTTGCGATCCAGGAATTCAACTGGGCATCCGCTTCTTTTTACACATGAGAATGCATTCCCCTCACCCCGGTGGAACATAAAGCTCAGCCCAAGTCGTGACGGTGCCGCTATGAGGGACACCTCCTGCCCCTAGGAGAGCAGCGCCCGGCCCCACGCCTTCCTCTGGGAAGGACACCACCAGGCACAGAGTCCACCGAGCGGCTTGATGCTGCACACTGCGGTATGTTACACACAGCAGAAATTGAAATGAAAACCCGAGGAGGATTATTGCGGAGAAAGTATAACGAGATGGTGAAAACACATCTTAAGAGCGGGTTTCCATCCTCCTCAGCCGGTTTCTTAAAATACAGCCTGCCCTTTATCTTCAAAGCTACACCTTTTATCCTTTTTAAAAACGTAGCCAGCACATCCACCAGCACTGTATGCAGTAGGTGTATTTAAGTAAATGGATTCGACCTTTTGCCCATTTTAACAGATGCTGCTCTCTGCCACCCCCAAAAAAAGCTTGTTTAAAGTTAACAATATTAAGCGTTGGAGGTCACAAGGCCAATTCAAGGTCATTTTAATTCTGGCTAAAGGTTAATTAGATCACTGCATTAAAGCAAGAATAGACTATACTCAACTTTACTCTAATGAGGACGGACAGTTTTTTTTATATACCTCTTAACTGCTCCCTTTATGATAAGGATATAGGGTATATATCAGGGAAGAAATCTTGCTGTCAGTTTCACAAATCGAGTTACAGGAGGTCCTCTGGCTTTACACCGGTACAGCATAAATGCAGCACTTGGTCCATTTTAATTCCTTTTCTTTTTTTTTCATTTGTGAGGTTGGGCAGCCGGGGTTCCCGTTACTTTTTTCCCTGTCTCCCCCCAGAAAGCCCGAGGTTGCTCTGCTCTGCTTTAAGGAGCATGTCCAAACATACACGGTGGAGATGTGATCGTCAGAGCCAGCAGAATTCATGGATGGCGAGGCACTTGCCCAGGAATGTCAACTCACAGAGCCAACAAGCCTCATTTGTAAAATACCACAATATTGTACCTACAAGCACTGAACCAAATGGGAAAGTCGTTTCCAATCTGCAAAGTGTTACTGAGCTTTCATAATACTTTGCACTCTGCACCAAGGCAAATCCTACTTTTTTTTTCTGAAGAGTTTATTAAAACAACAACTACAAATCTGGATAGAAGAGACCAATGGAAATGAGAAATCCCGTTTCAAGACTGATTATCTCTTCTGAGGAAAACCAAGGACTTCTACACGGATCCTCTTCCTTGCAATCAAACCCTTTGCAGCTGGGCTGCAGATTGCTCTAGTGTGGACTTCTCTCTGGATGGAGCTGTTCAGCTTTGAGTCTGTAACTGCATCAGAGCTGAGCAGAGAGGCCAGATGACCCTTCTTTTTAGGTAAATACCCTCGCTGCTGGGCCTCTAGCTAAACATGACTCTTATCCCCCATCTCTTCCCGAATTGGATGTGTAATTCCAATCTCCTCTGGAGAAACTTTCTAGGGGAGAACTTAACCCAAATTACAGTTTCTAGGGGAAAGATGTGGCTTGACAGATAGGCATTTTGCAACCAAAAGTCTGCTTTGTAATATTGAACTGTAATCAGCTGAACATTTAAAATCCAGCCATAACATCTGACTAGAAATAAGGGTTCATACTGATCATTAAAATACAGATATTGGATGAATCCCTGCCATGCAGGTATAACGGTCTGACTTACATTCCCAATACTATCAGTCTGCCAGATCAATTGCCCAAGACCACCAGGGCTGGACATGCTCTAAATCTCCCACTCCGACTGGAGAGAGTCACTGGGAAAGGCGAGACATCCCACGGTGATAAGGAGAGAGAGAGATGGAGACACAGCAAGGAGTCGGTGAACCAGGCAAGTCACCCGAGGGAAATAAGTGAAGAAGAGGGAGCTGGAGGAATTATTTGCCATACAGAACAATGGAAAATGTGAATACTCGGTTCACAGCAACTGGTCCCTAATGTTGTTTTCAGCTTAACAGCAGGGAGCGTGAACGGCACAGTACCTAGTGAGGCACGCACTAAAGCAACAGCCTAAACAGCCCCTTCCTCATATACTTTCGGGAACCTAAGAAATCTACTTAATTCAGGATTGTGTTTTTGGCCATTTATGATCGGTAAAAGGGCTACATTGATTGGATAATTTATTTATAATAGATTATTCTGTTGCATTTGCTTGGGCTGCTCACTTGGGAGTCAGTGAGGCTGCATCACCACACATTTTTCAGAGTCTTCACTTCCTAAGTTTGGTTGTTCTGCTACTGAAGTTATAACACAATCATCAAGTTCAAAGCTATTTTTCTCTTTTCTTTATACTGATACAGTGATTTCAGGCACTCACAGCTTCCAGACCACAGAATAAAATATCAGTGGGAGAAAGAATTCCTCTTGTAAGATTTTTTTATTTTGCCCTGTGTTTTTAAATGCATTGCTTTATTAAAACAGTATTATCCTTAGCGAAGGCTGCTGGCCTCCTGCTGCCACTGCATGCTACATCACTGGTCCCTTATTCTCTCCTCCAACAACCACACATTGGATCTCACCCTGAGACTGCCCACACAGCCTGTAACTATTTGTATACAGACCCATTGCAGGGTAGGGTTAGCTCTTGGCTGTGCCAGCCTCCTTCTTCATCAATACTTCAAACAGGACTAATTCAAACAAGCACTTGTCCCACCTTCTACTTTCCTGCTAGTGCGGGTGACTCAGACACACGCCACAGATTGCACCTTCACTGAACTTTCCTTCCCCAATTGCCTTAGCTTGTGAAGAAACACACTTCAGTATTTTTTTAGTGACAATGGCCCTCTGGAAGAGGGGCAAAGCGTACTACCCTCTTCCTCACATCCTGAGGAGGCATGTCTAGAAGATTGTTGCTTGATTTCTCTCTTGTTTTAAGCATTTTTTTTTACAGTACAAGTTTTTCCAGGATATCCCTAACTGCCATACTGAAAAAACAAACAACTGATAAAATTAATAATTGTAATGGAAAATTGGGCAATAAATAAATGAAGAAGCCAAGAACCTGATTCTTTGCTAGGAGAAACTACCCTTGATTTGCCCCGTGACCCACTGAGGACATTTATAAGTGTATTCTCAAGCTCCTGACTGAGAATACCTTTCTAATTCTGGCAGCAATGAGTCTTCTATTGGAAAAAAAAAAATGCCCAGGTCTAATATATATACATATATAAAAAATAAATAGACATGTTTGTAAAATAAACTTTTACCTATCTAGGCATATCCCTGTACGCATCTTTATTTGAATAGCTGTTAATCGCTGACATTCCCCAAGGAGGCCACCAGAAAGGATGTCAGGGGCCCTGCTCACAACCCAGCTGAATACCTGACTATTTAAGGTACTCTGGAGCTGCATGAATCAGAAGGAAAACAGCTCCCCCTACCCGTTTTATTAGAAGGCAATAAAATCTGGTGGTGTCTCATTAAATTTAATGAGCCTTCATAAAATAACTGTTACGCTGTGGAGGTAATGAAAAGAATAACTATGATGGTTAGTAAATAAACCAGCAAGGGTGATACTATTGGATGTCCCAGATACCTACCAGGTATCAAACAGGTAAATGGCTCTTGGAATGAATTTTGCTACCTTACATCCCTTTACAGTCATTGATATCTTCTTCTATATCAGTTCTGAGGAATTTATATCCCCTCTTCCTTTATTACATCAGTGTGTTCAATGCAATGCCATTTGTTTTGATAGCACTAGGCTGTACATGTAAAACCCTGAACAAATCAGCGCACAGATAACCTTATAAACTAGATGCAAATTTCCATGACTGTCCATGGCTCCTGTGCGTCCCCATTTCTGATATTTCTTGTAAATGAGCCATCAGTTCTGAAAGTGTCATTACAGAAGTTTCTGGACAAAATCCTCACTTGATATAAATCAGTGTCATCCCACTCTGCAAATTCTCTAATTATGGCAACAGCCACAGCCACCAAGAGTAAAAAAGGTGGCCAGGAGTCCAAGTCTTTCTTACCTGTATTGTTCATGTCACAGAAATAAGAGATAAACTAATTAGGGGATCAACTCCACTGAGAGTTTATGACTGCCCATAAAAAAAGCAAGAAGAGGGGCTGAGTAGAAGCTAGCATAAAACTCCAGAAGGTTGCTGTGGAAAACGAGACTTTTGCATTTCCCATTTCACTTGAAATGGCCAAGGAAAGATTTTAGCACAGTGTGACTATTTATGGGAGGAAGCGAGGAGGATCTGATCTGTGGGTTTATTTCTATGCCATGTTTCCTTCTGACACTCCTCTTGCTCCTGCTGCAGTCAACTGTAGGATTATTACTAATTCAGTTGCTTAAACAGACATTATGTGTAGGTATAATGTGTCAGAGCTATCTACAGTATTTATTTCTGGATTTAATTGTGGAACTAAAACACAAAACCGGAAGCCTATTTTTTGTTTATGTTTGTTGCATTTTTTTTTTAACATGTGCATCATACAGTATCCAAAAAAGGTCAAACGGTAACAGGGCTGAAGTTGTGCTCTTCCATGTAGACCATCTACCAAGAGGTGATTAATTCGTTGAAATTCACAGCTCTAACCTATGAAAAGGACTTAAAACGTGTGTGTGTGCTTCTCTTTTGGGACACACCATGTAGAAAACTGAACTGTGAAATTAGTAATTTTTGTTTATAGCTATATTTTGTATCCCAAAACAAGCATGATGGCCAACTTCCCAGATGTCTCCCAGTCCAGAGATTTTGTACTGCCCTATGTAAATCAGGGGCAGCAGAAGTCTAACCTAAAAACTTCTTGAGGAGGCAATGCCCAAAACACACCATCAGACCTCCTTCTTCACCCTTGCCTGGCTGCTTCTCTCCTGCCTCAGCTGAAGGGGTTGGAAACCTTCCCTCCATTGTTGTTTTCCCGCTCTCTCATCCAAGAGACAGATGAGCAGAGCTGGACCATCCCATGGTCCTGCTCTCTCTGGACTCTTGTGTGTGCTTCTTGCTTGCTCGCTTGCTCTAGGATGGGACTCAACATGGGAGTACAGCACCATGCACATCTGGGCACAGACTGCTCCTCTGTGGGAAGGGACCATTGTGCCAATGCAGTGGCATGGAAAGTGGTCTTACATTGAGCCTGCTGGCTAACCCAGAAGCTATTCCTTATCAATTCACAGTCATTATTGTTTTTTTATGGTAGAGGCAGTGCAATTTTTGTTGAATTATAAATATTGCAGATCTATTTTTTCCTCCCCCTCCCCAGCAGTTCCCAAAGACATATAAACCCATAGTGTGATTGCTTCCTAATCTAGTTGAGGTGATGAAATGGTGCCAAAACTCTCATTGCAATTTCATTAGCATATTCATGAGTCGCACTTTTGCAGTGTTGCAGAAACAACACAAATTGGTTTGTGAATTGTGAACTCCCCCTTCTTTGCCATCATCGTCATCTTTTTCTTCGGAATCACAAATTGTGGATTAGCAAGGCAAGTGTGTTTGGGTGACTTTTGGACCTGACCACTCAAGTTTGTTAATGTGCCTCTCTGGTTCTCACTGTAGTTTTCCTCTTTGCCTGGCATTTGTGTGCCTGTGCTCTGTTAATGGAGGACTGAGAAGCAGGGTAGCTGTAGGGCTCCTGGCTCTATTAACCTGGCGAAGCGACTTCACTACCACAGCTCCGTTTCCTCATCAATAACAGTCATAACCACACTACTAGCAAAAAGGACGAAATGCAACAGGGGTAGGTGGTTCCAATTTTCAGATGAAAGATACTAAGGAACACAAAAGGTTCTTATGTAGTTTAAAAGCAAATGTGTCCTGTGTAAGAGTGCGGTAGAATTGGCAGAACCCTCCCAGAGCAACGTATCCCTTCCTTCTCCTGTCAGCTAATACAAATCTCTGAAGCTGTCGTCAAAAATGGAGTCAGCTTACTGGGAAATATCCCCCTCAAAGCTGACAGGTAGGTGGGTACAGGCTGCTTGGAAACATGGTAGCTGTTGTGGAAAAGACAGCCGCCTTTACAGAGCCATTGCCAGCCTCCTTGTAAGGATTGCTTGGCACAGCCACCAGGTACCCTTGGCAGGTAGATGTCTGTACTGGCGCCATTGATAGTAGGTAGAATGCCATGCAGGGGACATGAACTGAGATGAAAGTTACCTGAAGGAATGGGAAATGTCATGCCACTTCTCTCTAGAACTGTATAAAACAGTAACGAAAAAAACCCACCACTGTAAGAGCACACAGAGAGGTTACGTCAGATGAGGTTGCTAAATGCAACGTTACATTAACAACACCATGCCAAGTTGCTCCAGCAGTACAGTCATTAAGGCACGTTGGTGTACAGTACCCACTCATCGAGCACACACACCTGCAGCTGAATTTCACAATAAGCCAGCAACTTTTAAATATGTTCTACTCCAAGTAACATCCAAAGAGACCTATTTGTTAACTTAGCAGAGGCTGTAATTGCATCTCCTACAGGGAAATTGCTCTTGTATCCGTAAGATGTTATCCTGGCTTTTGGAGGAGCTCCTGAGCTCCATGGAAGGCACCAGTGAGAAGAGGAGGTGGGAATGCTGTTTCTGGGGGGGCTTCTCACAGATAACAGTTGTCTTCTGTGCAAGCCAAACCTGTTATGAACACTGGATGTGAAATACATTTGAAATGGCAGTCTTTCACATGGAACTTGATTTAATTTTTCTGTGGAAAGATCATTTTAGACTCGCATTGTTCACATGAAATAATGAAACATTACTGATTTAATTAGAGCTCAGTTTTTCAGTCTGTGCTTTCTATATTGTTGAAATTGCATTTAGCATGGGACAAAACTATCAATAGATAAAGCAATTTGAAAGACACAGCTATAGAACATATTCTCTTCCATTTTTCCTTTGCCAGCTTCAATTCATTGCTCAATTTAAGTATGGAAATAATGTTTGTCAAAGATTTCCTGACACATGAATTCCACTTAAAAAAAAAAAAAAAAAGGCAGAGAAATGAAGATAAAAAAATAAAAAATAAATAATGACCAGGGCATCTCCTGCTTGTACTCCTAACCCATTTATGGTACAATATACAGATAATCCAATCTACTGCTGGAAACAAGGTTTGTGCAGTTATGCTCTGCTACTTCACAATGCTTTACTTAAAACTCGATAGTTTTCTCATATTTTCTTTCTCCTTGAACTGACAAAGTGGATTGGGCAGGTCGTAGCTGACAGAAATAACTGTTGACTCCTGAGCATTAGCTCTCTGAGGTTTTATGTGGGAGCTGTGAGTCAATTGAGGGAAAACAGGGGGCTGGCTTGTGAGATCACCACACATCCCTGAGGGCAGGGCAGCAAGTCCCACTGCTGGGCTCCAGAGCAGGACAGGAAGGGGTCACAGGTCTGATGATCAGGGTCTGCTCCCTCCAGGCAACACCTCCACCGAAAAGCCAAATGAACACAGCCAGAATTATGACATCTGGTTTTTGCTCATTCAAGAAAAAAGCCTGAAATATAGCTCTTGCTATTCAATTAACAGATAGCTCTGTGTAGATGAGGTCCTTAGTGACATGGTTTAGTGGTGGACTTGGCAGTCCTAGGGTAAAGATTGGACTTGATGATCTTAAAGGTCTTTTCCAACCTGGTTGATTCTAAGATTATGTCATTCATAGCTGCTGCAGATGGGAAACAACTACAACACACCAGCAACCCAGGAATGGGTGCTCAGCTCTGCAGTAAGACAGCTGGCAGCAGGACTAGTGATTTTGACTCCCAAGCCCTGTGAGACAACCAAGGCAATTCTCTCTATTTTCTAGTGCATATTCAGGCACAAAACGTGTTACTTCCCTATTTGAGGAACATAGGGTGAAGCGTGAAATAATCTTACTAACTTCACTAGCATAATATGAATAGTGAAGTGAGTCCAAATGAGGAAAAGCCAAGATGTAAAACCCTTGAAAACTCACACTCTTGCTTCAAAGGTATAATTTGGTCATATAACACACCATTTGTAGTGTCACTGCTGGCAAAGTCAGCTCATTTAGACAATAATGTATCTTGATACTTACATTTGTGCAAGAATGACAGCACCAGTTGTGTTTCACTGCCAGAGCTGTATGATTTTCCTGTTGGCACCTACAGGAACCAAGGGGAGCTTTCCCTAGAGTAAGTTTTTTTCCTTGTCTTGCTTGCAGTAAAGAAGCCTTTCCAAGTGAGCTGACATCCACCCTTAAATTACCTCACCATGTAGAGTGTCTGCTCTGTATAGTAGGAGACTGCTCATTTCTCATATTGATTTACACAAGGCAGGGTAGTGAACATACAATTAATAGTTGACTTCATTGGAAGCCAGATGTTAGCCCCATAATTTACAAGGGGAACAGTTTAAGAATAAGAATTATACTTGTAGAAACTGTATTTCTGGGTTTTAAAGGTCAAACCCAGCTTCCACTAAGGTTCTTAGGGACCCTAATGGTTTGAAAATGATGATATGTGCTGGTGCATACCAACACAAGTTTCACGTCTCCCATGAACGACTTTTATGGGACACATGATATTTAGCATAGGAACAGGTATTTTCCGAGGCCAAATATGAAATGGTGCTGTTAAATCTGCGCATCTGTCTCCAGCTTTACTTCTGAGATAGGTTTGAATTTCCTTGGCACTAATCCAACAAAGTTTTCTTTCAGAAAAACACCAATGCCTATGTCTAAATCCTACTGGAGCGGAGCATCTGCTTAGCTGCTTCTGCTTTCCTGCAAAGAGGGCATTCAGGGGCACACCAGAAATGGAAACTCAGCAGTGCCAACTTCTAGCCAACCTGAGTTTCAAACACAACTTTATGCAGGAACAAACTCGTAGAGACTTAAATAAGCGCCCTTCTGTGCAGGGACAATGAGCAACTGCAAACAAGCAAGCCTTCTTTTAACTCTTACAGGATTTAAGGAGCCAAGGGAAATATTTACAAGAACATCCAGGTCCTCTCAATTCTTCAGCACAGTTGAAGACCCTCTGCCCAGCTCTGGACTCCAGGCCAGGGTGTGAGAGTCCAGGATGCAGCATTGCTCCCTGCACCATCATTTTCACAGGAAGGAACAGGACACATGGGCCAAAAAGTGGCTCACATTGCCCAGCATCGCCCAGGTGCCCCCTGTAAAAGCATCACAGTGGCCAGTTAATCATCCTTGGGTATAACTGAAATTCTGCCCATATAGGATATAGGTACTGTATTTTTGTGAAGAAACATAAGCACTAACTACTGCATTTCATTATTCTTATATGTGTTTTCCCATATATGCAATGAAATAATGAAATGTATTTTATGTACAGCAGTTTTATGTGTGTGCTCACACACGAGTGTTTGTATGCTAACAAAGATATTTACATTCACATACACATACCTACATGTATACATGAACAAGAAGCAAAGGGAGGACATTTCAGGAAATTATTAGCAAGTACTCTAGGAAAAGCTGGTTGAACACAGTGTAATGTCACCATGCTGATCCCAAAAAGAGACACAAGGTCAGACTCAGATTCCAAAGCACTTTGCAAATATCAGCTATAATCTGTATTCTAATGCAATAGGTAAGTGGTATTATATTAAAGTTTTGGTAGATGTAGGTAGATGAAATGAGATTGATTGCAATGTTTTCAAATGTGTGCATGTAAGGGTATGCCCTTCAAACCCTCTCTTCAAGCCCTGCTTACAGGAGTGGACAAGTTGGAGGTCTTGCTGGAAATACTGGGTATTCCTCTGTTGTCTGCACAACATAAACAAATACTCATTTCCCAACTATTAAACTAAGCTGTGTTGAGTGGCTCATTTTAGGCTACTAAGCTAAAACAATGCATACTTTGTATTGCTTCTGTTTGAATATTGTTTGTGTGTATCTGCTGAAATAAAGCCAAGCAACACAGCTTAGCTTTGCAACCAACAGATTAATTTATTGACAGATCCTTCCTCAATATATCAGGTCAAATATTAAACATCATTTAATTAGCTGATGCCCTTGAAGCTAAAACATTATTTCCATGTGTGGTCATATCAGGAATTCATCCAAGAGGGTCACATGTTAATACTTTGTGCATGTTTCGAACACACTTTCCTCAGCTTCTGTAAAAGTAAGCATTAGAAAGTTAAATGCCCTGCACTGCAAATAAACTGGCCTCTGTTCCCAGGTCTGATAACCTAACAGGTGCCATTACTTCACACATTCTTCTTCCTGGTACCACATAAACCACGGGGATTATAGAAAAGAAGATAAGAGAAGAATGCAACTTTTGCAGGACCGAAAGCCAGTACTCTACACAAAGGAAATGAAACCTGGGAGAGTTTCAGGGGTTGGCAAAGAAAGCCCAATGATCCCAAGTTACCTAACAGACAAGCCTGTCCTACACAACTTTTCATCCCATGATTTTTAACATGAAAGACAAGATGCCTGTGTCCTCCCAAAGGATCTGTCATGCACAGCAGTGGATTGAGCCCAGGCTTTGCTGTTCCCTGAATCAGCTGATTGTCTAAACAACTTCTTTGTGTGGCTATTTCTGGAGAAGAGTTTGGAAGAAGATGAAGTTCTGCCAAGAAGTACTGAGGAGCACCTGAAGATTTTTAGCCTTATGTGGCAGACTCAAAAGTGCTAGAAATCTTGCAGGAGGTTGGGTTAAGTGTTTGTGTTTTGTGGCTCACCTCAGCTACGTCTGAACCCAGGGGACATTGTCTACCTTGTCTGCTGGCAGGCTGCCTCCAAGGGCAGCATCAGTTAGCAGTGTTGGGAGGAATGGATATTAGGCAAAAGTCTTCACTGAAAGGGATGTCAAGCATTGGAACAGGCTGCCCAGGGAAGTGGTGTAAGTCACCATCCCTGGAGGTATTTAAAAGGCGTGTAAATGTGGCACTCACATACATGGTTTAGTGGTGGGTTTGATGGTGCTGGGTTAATGGTTGGGCTTGATGATCTTAAAGGTCTTTTCCAACCTGAATGATTCTACGAATCTATGTCTACTCCCTTTTGTCTGCACTTAGCATCAGCAAAACCCTTTTGGCTCTAGGGAGGGGTGAGTGGGTGTTTACATGGGTGCTCTCTACTGCTAACTGCCAGGATCCTGCCAGACAGTGGGCCAGCCAATGGAGCCAAGTGCAACAGTCAGAATAACAAACACAGATTCCACATGATTAAAAGAAAAGTTTCTCAGAGTTAATATTAGGATGAGCAGAACACTGGGTCACAGGCTGAATTAACCAAGAAAGAATTGGGTAGGATTTTAAATAACTTTTCCAGTGCCTGACTATGGCCAAATGCTCCTGCAATTCGGGGAAAAAGATGTATGTTTTTGTCATTCATGTTATTATTTTTGCATGTTTAACAGTGTTGCTCATTAATGAATTTAAACCTTTCCAGGCAACAGGAAGAGCCAGTCTCTTTATTGACTTTGGTGGACTTTGTATCAGCCCAGTTTGATGACAAAAGGTGATGTTTGTTCACTAGCCCAATGCTTATGGTGTCAGCCTCCAGCAAAGAGCACCATTACAGGATTACCTGTTGCAGGGTCTGGCTGGGAAATGGGGAGGGACACAGCTGGATCTTCTGCTTTGACCTACAGCCCTAAAAAAATCAAGCATAGTTCTGCTTGCCAGATATTGAGAACATGAGAAGAAATTATATTTCACTGCCATGAAAGTTTTCTTAGAAGGAAGCTGGACAGAAGAGCAGCTGGGTCTGGAAAGAATCCTTTTCAGTCCTTCTGTCAGCCTCTTCAGAGGTGCTTGATTTGGGGCACAGGGAAGACACAGCAGTGGTGCTGCATCAACAGAAGATTTCTTGCTGTGTCCAGTGGGTGCTGAACCAACTTCTGGTTTTGGGTTTAATCTCAGAAAGGCTTCCCTTTGAGCAAGACAATGAGACATGCTGTGGTTTCGTGTCTCCAAGCCAGCTGAAAGACTTTGCGTAATCATAATGGTTATTCTATAATCATTAATAATCATTACAATAATAGTTATTTTATAATCATTAACAGTGAGAATGGGGGGATTGGCAAAGGAAAGGAAGTTCCTTGCAAACGAGATTAATAACTCAAACTAAGAATTTCTGCACTCCAGCTCAAAGCCTGTGGCTCATTCTTTGGATGTATTCATCCGGCTAATGTAAAACAGACTTTTGTTTAGAAAAGTGTGAGACAAAAGCCAAAGTTTTGGTGTCTGTGTTCCTATCCTTTATTTGGGATTAGGTCTTTTTTCTGGCGCTGGAATCATGCTACTTGCTCTTTTGCTGATTGTTTTATGTTCTTTACTGATCTTACTCCAGATCCTATTTTGGGGCTTTTGCAGAATTTAAGCAAACAAAGAACTAATGTATGACTGCTTCCTCTCAGAAGTCCAACCTAGGGTAGGATGCATGGCTGTATCAGACAAGTTCTGCAATAATCAACTGCCATACTTCTGTAGAGAAGCAATGACAATTCACAGTAGGACAAGGCTCATTACCAAAAGTCTCCAAGGTGCACAGTGTTAGGGTATAAATTAAAATTGCTCTAGTCACCTCCTTACCTGTACTGAGGAGAGGTACACTGCTGTTTCACTGGTAGTTATTTGATTCCAGTGGATAAATTCTACCAGTTTGAAAGAAATTTTGATTTCTGTGGCCATCACTAGTTGTGTGATCACCTCCTAGCAATCCCTGATCTTGGCAGTACTGCAAGGACCATGCTTTCAATAGACAAATGGTTCTTAGATAGTTTTTCCAGCCACATTAGGCACAAACATTATTTGCTTCTATATTGGGCTTGCTAATCCTCATGGAAATTGTGTTATTTCTTCTGGACATGACCAGCAGAGTTACACGAGGACTTCTAAGAACTCCACAGAATGCACTAGACAGGTGCGATATCTGATTTTTCAAAACCACCCCATAGAATCATAGAATTAACTAAGCTGAAAAAGACCTTTAAGATCATCAAGTCCAATCTCCAACACGTCATGGGGTAGTAAACTATGGTAGTAAGCCATGAGAAGGCAGGGCAAGATGAAGCAGAACAGGCAAAGATATACAAATAAAGACAAACTCTATTGAAATCAATGTGCATCTTGAATTACAGGAATCGGAAGCATTCTGTAAGTGTGAAAACAGAGAGCTGGACCCTCCCTAGTACAAGGTGGTGCAGTGTTAGGGAATGGAACCAGGCAATACTGACTCAACACACCAGTGGCGAACCTGGCCTAGGACAGGGACTGGGAAGCTAACCCCAGGAAGAGGGAGAACGATAGGTGACCCAGCAAGGGCTCCCACAGACATGGCATTTCCTAAACTGGTGTCAGACAGATACCAGAGATGAATTTCCTTCACTAGACCAAAGCAGATTCTGGGGAGCCCCTGTGAACAGATGAGAGGTGACAGACACAAAAAACAGCAAGGGCAATCCCTATTAGGTATAAGCAGAAAATTCTTCAAGACGGCCAAGGTCAAACCTAGAAAGAGGGGCCCAGAGAGGTTGCAGGATCTCCACCCATGGACAGGCTAATGGACAGAATGAAGCCCTGAGCCTGACTTTGATGGTAGCCCTGCTGTGAGCACAGGGCTCAACTGGATAGCCCCCAAAGATTCATTTGGCTAAACTGTTCTCTGATTCCAGCCAAATATTTTCTGAATCCACGTCAAGCTCATAGAAAAATTTTGGTTAACATTTGGTTAATATTTTTCAACATGTTCACATTTCTTTTTTCTCTTTCCTTTTCTAATTGGAAATACTTTGTTCGTTAGAACATATTTTGTTTCATTACGACAAACTTGATAATGAATGAAATATTTAATTTTTGGTCAAAAAAATCCATTCTGTTCGATCCTACAAGACTTTTCAATGGATCTTTTCTCATTTGCTGAAAATTAGAGTACCCTTGTTTCTGACTAATCCAAAATACCCTTTCAATAATCTACATCAAAGGGGAATTGAAGGAAGGGTAGGTGCGTAGTTTACCTACAATAATAACTCCTGCAAACAGCCCTTCTGGAAGAGAAAATGCAGAGAGAAGTATTTGGCCAAAGCTTTGTGTTGCAGTATGTCAGATTCATTTGGCTTCCTTCAATTATTTTTTAACATGAATTAGAACTGCTTGCAAGTGTACCTGCACATACCCACATACACACCACCAACAGACTTCACACAACCAGAATAATTAATGCTGTCTCCCTGTGTGCAGCTGGTAAAGGACTAAATCCATGTCACCTGCTAGGTAAGGAAAACTAAATATGAAAAGATTGAAAAACACAAAAATTACAACAAAGCATTGGAGAGAAGCAAGATTAGCATGGCTCAACCCCTTTTGGGAGCGTGCCATAAAGAGATGCTGAGTGCTCACATCCCAGTTGCTAAGACAAAGGGCAGCACAGGCAGGACATACTAACGAGGGCAGTAATGACCAGGGAGCCACCGGCTGCGAACTGAGCCGTGGATCATGCCAGCAACACGGGAGTTTTCCCTGCCTCCCTCTTCTTTTTCAAGATTGATTTTCTTCTGATTGTTCAATTGTTGTTCATATTACAGCATCAGTGCTTCCCCTGCTGACTTACAATTGATCAGGGTGTACGCTCCCTCCTAACCATGTTTTTTCTTTTCCTGAACATCCAACCTTTATCTTTGTGTAATGGAAGAGAAATACCACAAAAAATTACCCAGGGTTTTGTTAATCTTGTTTGCTTGTTTTGTTTTCTTCCCCCCAGCCCCTGCCAACAAAAGAGTTGTCAAAAGTAATGTTTATAATAATTTAACGGATAATTTGCTTATTGTATATTAATCATTCTGCTGCGGCTGGGGTCCATGCTGGTGCTCCTCTACTAGAACAGTGATTCTGATCTCAATTAGATTATGTCTCTCTCCTTTACCTCCCCATAAATCATTCCGGCAAACTGAAATTAACAGCTACTGGAGCGCATTAATAATCTGCCTCACACATTGGAAAATGCATTAGCCGGAACCCTCCCATCACTCTGACTGTTAAGCACATCATTTTGTTTATGAAATATAAACATTTCATGGAAGAGCTCTCCCACATTTCTCTGGGCCTTGTGACAGCTAAAATGATTGCCCACAATTGCCAGTCAGTGAAGCGCCCAAATAAAGTTTGTTTAAAACCATGGCTCTGTGACTGCCCTATTTTCTCAGGCATTAAAAAACTCGCATTTAAAATAAAATTCCTCTTTATCTGGGGAGAAAAGAAAAAGAAAAGCTGTGTGTCCATCGGGGTTGTGCAGAGACACATGTACAGTTTGCAAAGGCTCTGGTGTTTCAATATTTGGTTTTGCTTCACGTAGGAGGAAGAGCTGCCAAATTCTTTGCAAAATAAAGCTCCAGATAAATTAATTTAAGGATGATCTAATCAAAATGTTTCATTTCTGACAAACTGATGTTTCGATCAGCACACTGAATAATGTTCTAACTTGCATTTTAAAAGCTCAGTATCGCATTATAAAGCACGTTAAAATAAAATAAAAATCCCAAGAGTTTCATTTCAAAATGAAATATGAAAATGCAGCATGTGAAGAACATTGCAGTGGCACGTTACAACACTGCGCTTTGTGGTGGTTTTCTTGTAAAGCAAAAAACAGCCAATAATTAAATTGCCTCCAAGCCTGCTAGCTGCACAGCAGCAAAACTTCCACTGCACTGCCTCTTCCACCCAGTTCCAATTTTCAGATTTGCCACCAGCTGGAAACTTTGGATTTTATCTTTCTTTTACATGTGCATCTGGCACCTCAGG
Organism: Pezoporus wallicus; assembly: GCF_028554395.1. Lineage (NCBI taxonomy): Eukaryota > Metazoa > Chordata > Aves > Psittaciformes > Psittacidae > Pezoporus > Pezoporus wallicus. The sequence goes on along the minus strand of NW_026636884.1, from coordinate 647,718 downwards.
ACCACGGGCATACCCACAGTGATGGCATTTCTCCCTTTCTGGGAAGTGGTAAGTCCAAACCTTTCTCAGATCATCGATTGTTTTAGTTTGATCTTGGATGAGTTTGCCCATCAATACAGTATCTTGAATATACTGATTATAGCACTACCTTAACCCAAAAGATTTGATGCTCGGCTACTGCTAGGGGGAAGACCACATAGACCAAATTAAGCAGCAAAAAACAGAGAATGTACCATTGAGATATAACTTTAAGTCTTACAGGGGCTTTAGATTGGTATATATAGTTTACAAGTAATTTATATCCATCTGCTTGCAACAACAAAACCAAGATAATACATGCTGTATAATTGAAAACTTCACACCTGACTCTATTTAGAAGTGAGAGACAGTACTTGAAGGAAGATAAGCAAACCAATGGCACTGACAACACTACACTTCCACCTTTGCCAAACTCTATTAATACTGTAATTAAAGCTCTGTATTAAAACAGTTAGACACCTTTGACCACCTTTACTGGCTGTGAGGACTGTTGTCCACATATTGTCTCACCTGTACCCATGGGAGGGTCAGAGTAAGCAAGCTTCTTGAAATGCATGCTTTCTCTAAATCTGGACTTCTGGGACCATGCTGCCCTCCCAAAAGCCAGGCACGTGCTCATGCCCTTTGGTGAATCAGAGCTCATGTGAGTGCAGCTTCTCAGGTATTGGTATGAGAATGGAGTTTGTGGCTGTAAATTCCTGGGGGTACAAGCCAGGTCATTCTTGCTGGGCTGTAGTCATCTGTGCACTGATAAACAATAAATAATTGTAATGAATGGCAGTATTTTTTTAAATACAGGAATGAGCCCATTTAAGATTTAGTGGAGTTTCGTTTATTATTCTCAAAATGCATTCACAGCATATAGAGTAATGTCTCCAGAGGGCTGTTCTGCCATGGAATATTATGTGACTCTCTATCAATAAATGACACAGCTTTTTACATGTTTTAAGTAAAAGAAATAATGGCTGCTCCTTGTGGAGTTAGGCAATTAATTGCCTAATTATTTTGTTAAGTGTCACGACTAAAAGAAAAACATTACTGGAGCTTTATGGGCGAATTCTCATCTGAACTGAGGGTGCAATTCTGGGAAAGAGAGTATTTGCTGTATATCTGCGCCATACCAAAGTACTAAACTAATAAAAATGTTTTTGACTTGGAGAAAACTAAATTTGTTTCTTTATAAGTAGCTCTTTATCAGTAATTTTTCCATACTTGCATTTCTGCTGCCTCATCACTTCTGATCTCTCCTTGGCTTTCTCCGTTGTGCTGACATGCATCTCAGCAGAACAGGGCTAGGAGAAAGGCAACCGTGACTTCTTCTGCTTGCAGCATGCACTGAGCTTTTCTAAAGCATTGGGCCTCGGAGCCTCACAGTTGTGTGCACACACTGTAAAACATGTGCTGTGATGGGGGGTGGGAATTGTAGCACCTGTAAGGTAAATAAGCATACAGTGTCCTTCCAAGCACAGATTTAATGCTGGAACCCAGAATGCAGGAGGCTTAATACCTCACGGCGAGTCATAGTACACCCCCTGTAATGATGATGGTTCACGGATCTCTCCCAAATTACCAAACTTCCTATAATTAGGGATAAAAATGAAGGCATTGCTTCACAATGGCTCACAGCAATGGCAGCAGGGGCCCATCAGTCTCCAGGCACAGAACTGCAAGTGCAAGCCCAAACCACAAACTCCAGGTTTCAGTGAAGCTGTCATTCTTACAAAAAGCACACCCTGCTTGCCCAACCAAAAAGGCTGGGATGAAGAAAACCAGAGAGAATAGTGCTACCTTGACTTAAAGTTTGAGTCATGGAGTAGGAAACCACACCTCTCACAGTGGTACAAACCCCTTCAGAGGAGCCTCAGCTGGCTCTGGCTTGGGCAGGAGCCTAGCCAAGGATCTCCAGCATCCCTCCTGCCTCCTCCTGCAGCATGATTTTCCAGTTGCTGTGAGAAGGATCCCAGAGGCTTTTGCCACCTTTGTCAGAAATCACAATGTAAGGGTCACTTTGCATGACCAGAGTGGTAGATATCTCCCCACCTGCTGAGGATGACAGAGATGAGGGTCCTGGATTAACAGGACCACACCCACAAGCCGGGGGTCCTGTGTGTTTGTTCACTGATGCCTGGGGCTCTGTGCAAAATGTCACCAAGGAATCCAAGAGGTTCATGTCCTGAACAAGGAAGGGGAAAAGAAAAGCAGGGCTGAAAGAAATGGGGACAACTGCGAAACTTTCTTGCAGCCCCTCTATGAGATCCCCTGGGAGCACCAACAGGAATTTCACACCTCACCTATAGACCCCATCAAAGCCAACTTTCCTTGTGGGCATGCTTCAGGATGGAGGAGGCAGCCAGGCCCATGAATGCAGCCTGCAGTTAGAGAGGGCTATGGAGGACTCTGTCACATAATTATCTTCATAAACCCATCAAGCTTCATCTTAAAGCTGGCCAGGGCTCAGTTCCTTCTTTTCCTATTAGAAGGCTCTTCCAGAGTCTCATTCCTGTGCTGGCTAGAAATAATGTAATTGCTTAAATTTATTCACAGTCAGTTCAAAGCCATTTGCTCCTCTGCCAGTGTTGTTCTTTAGCTCAAACAGCTCTTCTCCGCTGTGCAACAGGCAGCAAATTTCAGTGTCTCTGAATCCAGTGCTTGGGACGCTAAAAGATTAGGCAGGGGCCAACTGCAGCAGACTTGGAAGTTACACAAACAGACAGATCTGGTTTGCTGTACTATTATGACCGTTAACCCATGTTACCAGGTGCTGCCTTACAACTTGACCAAAGCTGGATTAGCTTTATTTCCTAAAAGCCTCCGAGGAAACAAGTTTCACCTGAAATCTGGGGGGAAATTTTAAGTTTGATATTAGTGCAACAAGAGACTATTTACTCTAACAAGTCAGGAGGAGCGCTGGGGAAAGTTCACTACCGCCTGTAGCATTTCACTGGAAGCACCATACTTTAAACAACATCATATGGTTTCTCATGAGAGACATCAGTGCTTTGTTTCATCTCCACCTAAACTGAAGTTAAATGATTTTTTCCACAGCCTCCTGCATGCTGCATGTAAGACAGGCAGAGGCATGTTTTGCTGCAGTCTGTCCCCTCTAATGTTCACTTCCATCTACTCATTCCTATAGTCAGCTTATAGTTTAACAAGTAGTGCTTGCTTAGTATTTATTTTCCTTCTCTGAGATCTGTAGGAAGCTTTTGAGAAACGGCTGGCACTTGATTTGTATCAATGTTTTTCTCTCACTATGTAGGAGAAAGTATGAGGGACATATTTCATGATGAAGTGGGTTTCTAGCTAACAGGACAAAATGGAAGCCAAGCCATAGATCAGCATAATATGTCAAAAGAGAAAAGAGTTCGATTTATTATAAATGATATCCAAGTTGGAAAAAACCCACAGTGCTAGAAATCAAGATCCTGATTTAGGAAAGTACTCCAAGATGTGCTTAAAGATCAACCATACACTTAAGTCCTACTGAAGCTAAAGGATATAATTGTTTTCTTCCATTAAAAAGATTACAAAAATATCTTTTATTTAGACACTTCTTTAGTGTTGCACTCTGTTAACATTATGTTAATAGAGAAATGTGGTATTTTAACCCCCTCGTAAAGTATTCTGGAAACATCTCTGACAAAATGAAACTTCACAAATAATTTCTGGGCTGCATTAACATTAGGCTACAAGGAGATGGGTTGTAGGGCTGCAACATGCACAGGGAGTAGGGCTGAAAGCCCCGTGCGTAGTCAGGCTTTTATTGCCTGATTTGACCCTGAAAGGTTGAGAAGAGCTTTGTGCCTTCTGAAGTGAGCAAACACCGGGATCACAGAAGAACCGTGGTCATTGTGTTAGTTTTCACAAGGTAAGGGGTTTTTCCCACAGGAAATTTTTTTGCCTGGAAGTTTCACACTTTATCACTGCACATGTCCTCTTTGTCAACCTGAGTATTTACTGCAGTAAATGCAGAGCACAAACTCCACAGACTGTGTGTATCACTTTGGGGTTTTTTCGTATCTGCTGGGGGACTGAAAGCCTCCACCTAAAGACAACAGCTACTGAGAGCACACAGTAACTTTTAACCTGCTGTTTGTAAACAAATACAATGATAAATCTAGGGAGAGCAGCTGTAATTTAAAGGGAGCGGCTCACTAACTGCATATACTAAATCAGCTACATCTGCCTTAGAAATAAATAGGGTTTGATATAACTGCATCAAACGAGGGAATTCCTAACAGTTTATCAGCAAACAGCAACATTATTTTATTGTACAATAAGAAGATAACTGAAGTAGGAAATAATTCTTCTAGCCCTACACAGTACCCACAACCAGGATGGAGAACATCATTTGACACTGGATTTCAAGAAACAAAAGTTGCAGGCAACTTTCTCTTGTCAGGCAAGACTCTGAGCTGTGTGGACTTGTGTTTTCCAGGAAGACATGATCAGTGGATGAAGGTGAATAGATGGAAATGACTGACTTACAGCAGCTTCCCACGGTGCACACACGTGAATTAAAATCTACAAATCTTCTCAACCACCTCTTTGGTACCAGCAAAGGCTGTGATTCACATGCACTAATTTTTCAGCTAAGTTGGACCAATATATAGCCATTTGCTACCATCTCCTTATCACAGCAAGATCTCCAAATAATATATATACCCTCTCCCTTTAACACTGCTTTACAACCATGGAGCTGAACAGGATGGGAGAGGCAATATCTGCACCAGGCTTAGATTGGCAAGAAAGAGTCACACATGACTGCATTTTTTCTTGCAGCATGTTAGAGAGCAACCTGTGTTCACAGTACAGACCAGATGAGAGCACCACTGCAGTAATTCACGTATCTAACATGCAGATATATTCTCTACACTAGTTTCTGAGCTTTATACCATAGATATCTACAAAGTGAGACAAAAAAATTCATACCTGGCTCCGCCAAAGTGGATGCTCTCATGTGATGGGACTTGGACAAGGCTTTACTAGAGAGGTGAATCAAGCAAGTTGTTTGCACAGAAACACAGCAAAGGCATTTCCCCAGCTGCCCCTAGGGATCTGCACCGTCTCCTGCCCAGTAACAGGTGCTCAGTGGGCCTCTTCCTCTAACCAGTCCCTGCAAATACAGTGCCATCATAACCTTCACCACAGGATGGCTTTAGCAGCCGAACAACTTCAGGAGACCTGTAGGACTGTGCTTCTTCAAACCTCTTTTCCCACTCCTTCCCCATGACTGCTCTGATTTATAGACCTAGTTTGGCCTCACATGATTTAATGGGATGGATTTTTCTTTTTTTAATTTATTGTCAGTGAGGAGGTGTCTCCTGACCTTCAACAGCCCATGTGCACCCTGGGCTGGTGAAATAAGCTTGCTAAGCTGAAGCCATGCTTTAGTACAAGAGCTCATTTAAAGCAAAGCAAGAAATCCATATTCCTACAGACTTAATTACACCAGCAGTTACAGGCACTACCACTGTTCTGGCTTGGAAGTCCTCTCTGAGACCTGGGAACACAAGAATGGATCTGGGGCTCGTGACTTTGCGCACAGTTGTGGAGGAGACTGGGCAACGCAGGAGCTCCAGGGTTACAATCAAAGTATTTCCTTATGAAAGGGCAATCGGGTATGCTCCATTTAACCTGCAGACATTAGCTGTTATAGACGCAGGCAGCTCTGTCACTGGGCACCAATAAATAACTCAACTTTGCTGTTAGTAGAAGCACTAGCGATCTAACTGCCCACCTATCCCTAGACCCACTGGGACTCAGTGGGTGCAGCTGCAAAATTTCAATAGTGTTGGGAAAGTGGCTTTGTCACAGGCTGCATGTGCGTGTGTGTGTGCAGGCATGGTGAACCATGCAGGGAGATGTGCAATTGCACCAGCAGCTGCTCGCTGTGCTGCCTCACTACGCTTATTTTAGCTGCCATAAATAAAAACATGAGCAGAGCAGTGCCACGGAAGTATTTACAGAATAATTTTCAATTGTTGACACTGCCAGGCTAAGCACTGAATGCTAAAGTTTATGATGTGTAATGCCTTGGGCTACCGCGGCCCCAATTTGGACAAACCTGCCATTAACACCCGTGTGGCAGTTATTTTACCGGGGGTGACAGATTGTGAGGTAGGGAGAGTAATTCAGACTATTACCCAGGTGAAGGCATGAAAGCTCAGTGATATATGAAGACCACTTAAATTCATTGTATCTTGTACATCACATCTTTGATAGATTATGGCTGTGGCATTAAAATGGAAATGGTTTCTCTGAGGCCTGACAGGGGCTGGGGTGACCCATGACCTCCCTCTGAGGAATGTGACTGACCGAATTATCAGTTAAGAGAAAAATCTATGGGGAATAGACTCACAGTGATGGAGAACCCACCATGCATATATATTTTTTTTAACTTTTGCTTTGATTGAAAGCTGTGGTACTCAAGCATCCCCCCTCCACTCCTCCTCTCCCTGTCTCCCCGCTCCCCCCCAGCAAATCCCAGACTCCTCTGCTCTGATTCCAGATCAGCCGGGCCCCCGATATTGATTGAAAAATTGTTATTAGAGATAGTAGGTCTTCCTGCATGCTGCCTACTGATTTAATTTGGAAAACACTTAATTTTATGAAGCGGTAAATGATAGTGGCACGCTCTCTCGTGTTTGGGAGCAGCTGGCTCTTTAGCTGTTCGCCGTCACTACTCCCAGGTGTCCTCTTTGCAATCATGTGTTCCCTTCCCCTTTGCTTAACAAGTTATTTCAATTTCTAAACGAATGCTGAACAAGAGAAAGACAACATGCAAATTGAGATCCCAGCCGCCATTCACACATGAAAAAGTTCCCCTGGAATTCCCTCAACTCTGCCCATCCCTCCCGCCCTCCCTCTGCATCTGTCAGGAAAAAACAGAGCCCTTGTTCTCATCAGATTGTTTTTACCAATGACCTGACACCACCATCTATAATTAATTACATCATTTACATTAGACTATTGACTAAACAAATACATAAATCATAGGCAGAGTCAATAGACGTAGACATATTTAATCATGTTCTAAATAATGATTACTGCTCCCATAATGCAATAATTATTTTCAGCAGCTGACTTGAATTAATCTTCTGTCAAAGTGCCATCTGAAAAAAGAGAGCGGACCACGACAAAGACGAAGGCAGTGGCCCTGGTAATGGAGAAGCTGTCTAGCACTTTGCCTTCACTCTCCCCGTCTCCCTGCTTGCCTCTCTGTCTCTGTGAGGTCCGCAGGTGGTAGGTGTCAGAGGATACTCAGTACTGCCCAATCAGCCCCCCCCACCTCCTGCCCCCATTCAGTGCTGGGGAGCCCTACTGGGACCCTAAAGCACACTGAGCACCCCATGGGGCTGGCCCCAGCCCTTGCTTGACTCCCATGACTCAAGTCCCCACATGACTCAAATCTCCCTGCAGGCAAAAGATGACTTCCCATTTACTCCAGTGGGTGCCTGCACTGTCCCTCCACACCTTGCAAGAGTGAGACTCTGCTTGGGCACCCTTACATCCACCCTTTCTCCCCTCTGTACAGAGGAACCTGGTTTGTGAGGTGCCGAGTGCATCTGAAAACCAGACTGATATGACCCTGAATAGACACTGCTTTCCATAGAGACTAATGCAATTAGGGTGAATTTAACTCTCATTTACTTAAAAGCATTTCAAAAGGCATTTCATTAATTTGCAAAACACACATCTGGTCTACCGTGCTGATCCGCCTGGCACGCTTCGACCATGGCACGTTTTCAAAGGGCCTTGAGAATGGTGCTGTGCTCCTCCCCCTCATTTCCACAGCAGCTGAAACCCTCCTCCCAGCAAAGTCCATCCGAGCATTGATGTGAACAGCAGGAGGGCAGAGCCCCAGCTCCCCAAAGGACCCTGTCCCCAGTGGTTAACTTAAGGTGCCATGATAGGGGAAGCGCAGTATTTCATTGGAGATAGAAGCCTGATCATTACAAGGGCTGCTGCGGCTCTCAGTAGGTAACCTCAGAGGAGTAGAAGAAGGGAGAATTCCTCATGCAGGATAAGTAGCATCAGAAAAAGATACCCCGGGTTCAAGGCTGCAAATCCTCCAAGGAGGAGTTGGGCCTGTCTTGACGCCGGTCCCTGCTTGAAAATTCACACCTTGGGGGATGACAGCTCCGTGGGAGAGCAGTAGGGAAAAGGATTTCTAGCTGTGAAAAACAGGTAATTTAGGAGCTTCTTTATGTTGCAGCAGGCACAGGAGTGGTTTTGGGGAGGGAGAAGAAACTTTTTATCAACTTAACCTCTTTCAACTATTGACTAGACAAACAGACTTTCTGTTAATGAGCTATTTTGATAACCTGTAGCTTGATAAAGCAGGATTGCACTGCAGATATCTGCAGCTGCTACAGGGATTTTATTGTATTGCTGTGCACTGGGGACAGAAATTACTCTGCACCCGACGCTGGATGAGGGTTTAACAGCTCAGAGAAGGACAGACATACTCTCCTGCCTCAGACACTATCCATCTTTTAACAGAAAGGAGTTAGCACTTCTCTAAACTGCCCACTACATTGTTTTTTCCTGCCTTCTTGCATTGTCAGGATGTTGCACCAACTACATTTGATCCAGCAAAGCTCTTCTGTTGCTGAGGAGGAAGGAAATGCAGTAGTGAACACCAGATAATTTAAGATATGGAACTGTCTAGGACATTTTATTGTAAAATCAAAGTCTCTATTCTTCTCATAAAATTAAAAAAAAAAAGGGGGGGGGGGGGGGGAAACTTCCAATCTCAGATTTTAATTTCCAAGTAGGAGGTGATTGTATCACAGGCTACTCAGTAACCCCACCATTATACACGTACGGATGATTCTTCCTAACAGTACATGTTTGTCATAGCACAAATCTAAATCTGTCTGAGAAGATGTAATGAATGGCATTTGGATGTACAGCTTAGTATTCATAGGACCGACCTAACAACACAGCACTTTAGAATGCTTTTCTGAAATAGCAGAATTGGGCAGACTACACTGAAATATTCATGAAGGATAATGAAAAAACAGCCATCAATGACAGTGTTATAGCTTTGTTAATATTGTATGATGAGTGTGTTATAACCATAAATAAACAATAAGTATAAATGATATTGAATATAAGTAACCATTAATATAAACAATAAATAATAAAATATGAGCTCAAGAGGGTGATGTGGTAGAATCAGGACAGGCATCAGCTACTGAGTGGTTTTCCCCTCTTACCCCTTGATCTCTAAAAGCTTTCAGAGCCAATATAGCTATTCGCGGCTAGCAAAACCAGAACAACGCAGTATGCTGTGCTTCCTTCTCTTACAACATGCCACCAATAGCATTTCAACAATATGCTATTGTAATAAAAAATTGCAATCTTGACCTTCTAGACAGTACAAACCTTAAATGGGCCATGAACACAAAAGGAATGAAGCAGAAGAATATATTGCCAATAATGTTATTTTCTTCCCTGGAACTGAAAGGAAGGAACTTGTGTGAGCCATATGTAATCACAGTCTGCTTAAATGTAACCTTCAGCCTCAGACTTTAATCGTTAGGAAAAAATCCTAAAAGAGTTTTCCTAGTTGTACATGTAAAACATTCACTCCAGAGATGAGGGAGAAATATTCCAGAGAGAAAGCAAACAAAGAAAACAAGAGATAAAAACATTCCTGTGGCTAACAGTCTGAGCTGGATGGGGACATAAAAGGTGCAGTCCCTGTGTTTGGTACAGGTCTCACAGGAGAAGAGGGAACCAAGTCAACCAACACTCCAATTTTTTTCCAACAGTATAATAGGAACAGAAAATTCTTGATGCCTGCCTGTGTTATATAAGCTCTAATAAGAAACAATTTAGCACCAATGAATACAGCAAAACCCATCAGAAATGTTGCACACAGCAGTAGTCGCACAATGCCGGATCACAGTGGCAAAAATCAGCTTCACCGCTATAACCTGATGGGACTGACCTAACAACCTCCCCCAGAAAACTCTCTCACCCCTAGTGTGCACAGGTATCAGCATCAACCTTGGGAAACTTTCTGGAGGTGCTCTCTCCTTAAACTGGTGCTCAGTATTATGAGTATGAGCAACCTACAGGACCCTGGTGGAAGCTCACAACAAATTGGAAAGTTTGAATGATTGCCCTAAGACTGTGCAGGTTCCTGCATGCAGGAAATATTCCCATCAAGGAATTCACATTTGTTTACATGGTTTCCTAGCCTTCTGGATCTATCTTATCTAACTATCCAGCTGTGTCACACTCACAGGCCATAAATTAATTACTCCATTACACCTGGGCCTTTGAACTCATTTGTTATCTTGGTCAATCTTCTGGTCCCCCTACCAACCTGGGTATATTTGTGAACAGTAGATGGTTGTTGAGAGGCTGCAGCGCAGATGGAGACTTTCTCAGAGAGATGCCTTGTCTAAAGTGGCTGCTCAAAGCCTAGTAATGACAGCCATGACTGAATTCAGATGAAAACATCACTCTTTAGAAGCAAATTCTGCTACGGCACCCCCATCCCTTCTCACTAACAGGCTTTCCCATGCCAGGAGCAGATCAAGCAGCCAGCAGCACATCAGTCACACCTTTTCATGTAGCACTTACAAGGCACTCTGATGGTGTTTGAAAATAATATTCTCTGCAGAACAGGAATTACAATCACACCAATTTTAATGAATTGTATGAGACCTACTCTTCTTTTTTTTGGCACTTCCCTTCTTGCATTCCTTTTTTTTGTTATGTATTTTGTTAGGTTTAAAGCACTTACCTCTGCTTTCCAATCCCTGTGCACAGCCCTGCCCTATTTCCCCACTAAGCTGCCATCTCAAGATTACAGTGTGCCTATCCATCTGCTGGCCACACGCACCTGCTGTCATACCCCTGATTTCTTCCATGGTGATCCTGAGCTGCCTGGAGTTGAATACTTGACTTTTATTATTTGATTTTGGGAGTACTTTTTATTTTACTTGTGTTGTTGAAAGGATTGTCCACACTACCTTGAGACTTTTCCCCCACAAAGAAATCCTTAGTAATTTCTTTATAAACCTGGCTCTGGAATGACATTTATTAGGGACCATTTATCCTTGATTTGTTTAGCTTTACAACAACTAGATTTTTAAATTACTCCTCCATCAAGGTTTGTTTTTTCAAAGCCAGAAGAGAAGTCATGGCCAAGCTCCTGCTATTGGAGTTAGTGGCCAAGAGTTGTGGAGAAATCTTCCTGCCTTCCTGTCACTTGAACTTGATCCTGGGGGAATGGTTGCTCGCTGGTGTAAACAGCAACATGGATATGAGCTCATAGCCAGCCCCAAAATCTTTAATAAAGAAATAAGGCTCACTTATTACAGACAGATGTAAGTAGCCAAGTGATGCAGTTATTTATAAACTTTTGTTAAGTCTGTCATTTTTAGCTGTGCTTAAAAGCAACCTTTTAAAATGATGTCTCAGGAACACAGTCAACAGCAAGGCGAACTGGTCTTTGTCTTGATTAGATTTTGCTCCCTTTACCTTGATGAAATGATGCCTTATTAGCATTCCAAAATGAGAGTACGCTCTAAATGTAAGTGGATTTTAATACAATCTTTTTGAGGAAATGTCAAACTGCATTGGGTACGTGTCCTCCCTGCCCCCCTTCTCCTCCCTGAACAGCAGAGTTCAGCAAGGAACTGTGCCAAAATAATGAGCAAGGGACAGGGGAATTTCAGAGTCAAGGTAAAAGATGAGAAGTCAATTCTGCCAGAATTAACATCGCGGTGGTTCTGCCGCCACCTGCTTAATTCAATTCAGTGCTTTTCCTTCGGTTTTGCACTGGTGTTAACCAAGAAGGCTTTTACTCCACTCACTTCTCATGACTACTCAATCAGTACATAACACCACATTCCAAAAGCTGGAGGCTTTTCTGGTGTAAAGTGATACCAACTGGCACAGTTATTTATACTGTCTGGAAAGTCAACCCAAGCGGTTGCCCTCTGTTGTGCACCCTGATTTATTTGCGATTACCGGAGCTGTGTAAGCATGGTTCTTCAGAGGCTAAAGGACCCCTGAAAAATTGTCTCCCAAAGTTACCGAAGTCTGGAGTAAAAAAAAGCCCAAGCTAAACCCAAGCCTCACACAGGCAAAGCACACCTGTTTAAATTAAATTAAATATTAACATCTGCTTTGGACTTGTACCGTGAAAGTAATATGTGCACTGTTAATGAACCGCAATTTATTTACACCTCAAACAACGAATATCCTCACTGCCCTAAGGTAGTTAAATTGCCCTCTTCCTAGTGAAATTTATTGCCATTTAAACATGCCAAAAGGCCATTTTGCCGGTCATTACAAAAATCTATCATTTCTGCAACTGCTGGTATCCTGTTCTGTGGTCAAATTCAATCTGAGAAGGGTCAACAGAATTTTCCACCAAATGCTTCCCTCTTGCCTGTCATCAATTTACTTTTGTCAACAAAAAGGGCATTACTACCGAATGAAATAGAAGATCCTCTTAAGACCTCTGGCAAACAGCAAGAGCTTCTCTGACATATCGCATCTTTTCTGCTTGCAGATATTGTGTGAGTGTGTGCTAGCACCGTAACTGTACTGAATGCATGAGCAGTAATTCTGTAGCTTGACAAGCTTCTTTTACTCCAACAAACATTCGTGTTTCTAACCCCTGTGGAAATTAGCACAGCATTTTCAATTTTTATCTATGAAAATAATTTAAAGAATATGTTTTCCAATAGGAAATTATGAGAGTATTTAGTAACTCAGATTTTTGTCATGCAGCTCTTTTGCTCTTCTTCTATGCACGCAGTCAGAGTGCACACAGAGACTTGCTTCACCTCATGTTACATCTGTCTGCTAGCCATACAGTTCCAGCTACACACACAGACAAGGACAATAGAGCTGCCACTTAGAAAAGCCATCAAATGACATCCAAAAGCACATTCTGCTACTTCATGCTACTTTTGCTACTCTTCAAGTGGGATTTCCTGGCTTTTCAGCTGGTGAGGCAAAGTGAGTTACTTGCTGCGTGTGGTTGAGGCCATTAAAGTCACACACACACACACAAAGGGTTAGGACTACCAGTTCACAAAGAGATGTCTAACTTCCACCTGCCGCTGACTTTCAAAATTTAAAATGGCTGATGTCCCTGCTGGGACCACCGCACTGAAAACTGACTTCATGGTAAGTGCTGGGGAACCCTTGATTCCATTGAAAGCACAGCTAGATTTTGGCTAGATGTCTAAAAATGCTAGAGAATTGTCTAGTGCTATATAATAAAAAACATATTACTAATAAAACCACCACACTGCACTTAAATGATTTTTAATGTACCAGTGTCAGAAACACAAACAATTTAAGTCAATTAGGTCACTACTATTAATCAGTACCCTCTTCAGAGCACCACTTTTGGTTTTTTTTCAGTGACTCAAGGAATTAAGTTCACAGGTAGCAAAGAACATGGCTGCTCTTTCTCTCAGAGCAAAAAATTATCCCTGTACTCCATCCTCTGTCTCCCATGTCACTTCTGTAGCCAAAAGATTGTGGATTTTACTTGGACAACCTCTAACTGGTGCAGCACATAGGCTTTTCCAAAGCCAAGCACTTTCCATGTCCTGTCACCAAATATCATTAGTAGAGCATTCAGATGAAGCATTTTAAGCTAACATCCACAACTAGCACAGAAGGGTGGGTAAAGGCAAGAGACAGAGAGGACAACAATAAGACGACATTTTTTAGTGAAGAACTGCCTGAGCTTTGTCTATTTTTCTTCTTCACTGTTTTTCTGCATGTGAATATGCAATGATCAGATGCTCCTCAGGAGGATCAGTTGGATGATGGATTTGGAAAGCTAGTCTGTCTCATAATTTTGTGTTTGTACAGGAAGCCAGAGGTCTTGACAGGCACATTCAATTAAAAAAACATCCATGCTTGAAGCCAAAAATTCAGTTAAACACTCTTGTTTGAGCTCTGAAGCAAAACTCCCTCTCAAAGAGCCTCCAAAATAATTGTGTCAAATTTATACAAATGCTAACAATTTATTCCAAGAAAATGAAATCTGCTGAGGTGAGACTGGGAAGTGTTAAAACTTCTTGAACATAAAAATATATAGCCTTGCTTAAACACAGCTGAATTTTCTTGAGCTGGCTACAGTCCTCAGCATTCCCTCTTCTGATTTTTAATCATTTGGAAGCATCCGTATTATTTTTCCTGTGCTGGTAAGATGATGAAAGTTGTTCCTCAGTTCAAATACGATATGTAGGTGAGGAGAACAGCCTGTGACAGCTTATAGCAATTACTTGTCTTGACTTTTAAGGAGAAGAATTGGCCAGCAAAGCAACCTGGAAGAGAATAAAGGAATGTGAGGTGCCCCTCTCTTTAAATGACCTACAAATATCCTTTGTCTCTGTGCTCAAGGAAACAGCTTGCATGTGGGCAGAGGACAAGGGGGAATGAGCAGAACTTTATCTCCACTAGCTCCACTGCATCAATCAGGAAATCCATACTATAAAGTGGTAGCAGGAGGAATAAATAAGTCTGCTCTTAGCGTAGGCTGAGTTTTTATTCTTTTCCACTGTAAGAAAAGAGAAACTGGGAAAGGCACTGAGATTCTTTAAACATCTCTGCATAGGTATTGACCTTCAAAGCGTCAGGCAAAGCAACCATTTGGAACTTCAGAAGCAACTGCTGCAACAAACAGTATTTTACTAAGCAATATATGGTTTCTCCACCTCGGAAGGGGTAATCCTACTTATACATACAAACTGGCAGATGAGAGGCTGGAGAGCAGCCCTACAGAAGTATGTGGTAAAAAGACTGGTACCATCTGCTTCAATGCAGGAAATATCCAGCCTTGCTCTGCTCTTTCTCTTGTTCTGCCTGCTCACAGAGAAAACAGCTCCAGCTTCTGGCTGCCCTTGCAACCATTTGTTGCTACTTATTTTGTCTTTGTCAAATAGGAAGACCTCTTCCGTGCTTGTCCTTGCTTCAGACATGAGGCATAAGATGAATTTGGAAAAGTACTTTCACACCAGGACAAATTCTCAGGTAAGAGCACTTCATTCAAGAAGCAATTTGCTTCACCAGTAATTTTTCAGTATTTCTTTTGTCATTGTTGAAGGTGTTTTTGTCTGCATATGAGTGTTGTTTTTCACGCAGGTCATACTTGGTTTCATGGCTTACAACTCAAGTGATATCCTTAACTGTGCACACGTGGCATAGTACTTAAACTATACATTGAACAGGAACCTCAGAAGTTGATACTGAAACAGAGACTACCAAGTCCAAGCAGGATGGAAAGACAGACTGCATAGAGGGATAAACTTACATTAACACAAGTATATATGATAACTGGCAGCACAATCAAAATTGCACAGCTCATTATTGCTTTATCCAGAACTCATAGAAATCAGTTGAGAACATCTTCACACATTCAAGGGTTCTGGGTCATGATTTGTGTCAAAGAGTCTTATTTTACAGATTCTGTGGCTAAACAAATCTTGCACTGTTTTGGGTGTTTTTTGCCCCCAAGGAAGGTGTAGTGCTGAACAGTGTCTGCCAAACAAAGCTCTTCGGCACAGATGTTGTGGGACAGTTTCCCACCTGGAAGAGTGATCCAGGAGTAGTACTGGGATTTCTTACATATCAAGAGGAGCCAAGAGAAGGAAGTGAGACATTGTCACAGTCACATAGATCGTGACAGCCTTTCAGTTTTAATCCACTGAGTATGTTCAGTGTTGCCAGATGATATAGTCCACTGACAATGGTTATTTTACTCAAGTCTCCTTGTTTCTCATGAAAAACAAGCAGTCATGGCTTGGCCATAACAAAATTTAAAAAAGCAGTAATTCCAGTTTTATCCAATAGGGAAAATATCATCAATGTCATCAATGGAGCAGGGTTAAATGCATTAAAAATGTCCTGGATCCAAGGGACTGACAAATACAACCAGTCTATAAAAATCCCATGCCTCATGTTTTTTTGTCACTGCTGTCTAGGCTGTGACAAACATTGAGCCTCAGGCAAAAAGGCACAAAACATTTCATGTCATCAAAACATGAATCTGAGCTTTGCTTGGCACTTTTCCAGGGAAGGACCAGGGCTGACAGTTTATGGGCATACAGAATTACTGCTTGCCTAATGTTGAATAACATAAGCCCTCACAAATCAAGTCTCAATTTCCAGGTACCCTAATAATTCACTATGTAGTGACTTTCTTCCAATGACTGTATGCTAAGCCAGAGAAGCCAGCAGTAGTGCTTGAAAGTGCTTGGCATAAAAGCACATCTGATACTGATCATATTAAATGTTTCTTTTTGTTTCTTATGTGGATACCCAGCAATTAAGACCTTGATTCATAGCAGACCTTGCAAGCAGACAAAGAATGGTCCAAAGGAGCTCTTGAACACTGAATCTCCAACTAATTTTGCTTGCTATTTTCCTACCACTGAGCCAAAAGCTGAGAACTTCAGTATGATGAAGCATGGCATCACAGCTTGTTACAATGCAAAAGGCACTAACTTACGCTTAAAAAAGTGCAGGGCTCTGAGGCCTTCTGAAGTTCAAAAAGATGCTCTGGGCACATGCAGTGAGCACACGATTAGCAATAAGTGCTCTCCAGGCAGCAGATGATTGCTGGGTTCAGTTTTTTGTTGGTGCTTCTGGTGGTGTGTTGTGGAAGTGTGCACATATGTAAACCCAGTGGATTACTATCAACTCATCAAAAAAGCCATCCTACTCTTCTGTTTCTTCCTCAGTTGTGAAGCAGGGAAATGTTTGTATTGCTTATGATTCCTCAAGCTCTTCTGTACTCTCAGTAAGTACCAGTTGGGAACTGCCTCACAACAGCTTCACTTATAGATGGGACTTCCATCTCCTCACCAGCTGACAGATGGCTTTCATTACAAGCTTCATTGCCACAATGCCAACAAAGAAAGAAATGTTGCCCCACATACATAGGGAGAGGGAAAAAATGTAGGTCTTTCTCCCCCCAGTGGGTGAGTGAATGGAAAGATAGTTCATGGGTCAGACACTGGGACAGGTTATATTTTGTCATATTTATACACTACCTACAGAGAAATTACTGAAGACAGAACATTCCAGAAGCTGCAAAACTTTGACTGTAGAAGATATTTCCCTCCTCTCCCTCAAACTGACATTAATCTTCCGTTTAGTGTTACTTGGCAAGCTCTTATTGACATTTACTCCTGGATTCCTCTAGTGCAACTATCGTCATTTGAAGCTATACATCTGAAGTCAGGTTTTGGGACTGCATTCAAGGACAGAGATCAAGAATCCAAGAACAGACAGCTAACAAAGATGGAACGAACTGGTTTTCTGGAGTCACTTCTCTCCCTTTGCTCTGGTTAGAGGCAGGCTGAACAGCAAGGTAAGAGATATAGAGCAGAGAGGCTTTTTTTTTCTTTTGCTGCTAAACAGCAGCAAGAGAAAAAAAATCCTTCCTTTATTTTTCAAGTAAGCTGGTGACAGGACTGTTGATCAGATGGACTGCCTGCTCTGATCAAGTCTGACAATTTCTACAGTTTTATCTTCTTGCAGAACAGAAACCCAGACTGAACTGAAACTGGCATTCAAGACAGCTCCCTGAAACTGCCGAGGGACACAACTCTCCAGTTATTGACACACCAATAAATTATTAAAAAAATCCAGACTATATTAATATATGTCAAGGGATAATTAGGTCAATCATTTAAAATATCCTGTTGTTCACTTTGGCTCACAAACAGACTCATGCAACTGCTTTTTGTCTGGCAGCGAGTTGCAACACAAGGAACCCCCTCCTTCTCTGTTGGGAAAGCCAGTTTTTTCATGCTTGATGAGGCTGTTGAGTGAACTCCTCCTTTCTGTTTCTGCCTGCCACTTTACCTTACTTGCTGTTGATGTCTCTGAAAGGTCACTCCTTTTACTCCTTGGTGGGCATGGAGAAGTTGCAGCTTAGCCGCAGAGCTAAACCCAGCTGGTGCAACCAGCTAGATCTGCAAGGAACCGTCCCCTCTGCTCACACGCCTGGGTATCACCCCCATGTCACTTGAGCATTGGAAGCATCAGCACCTTGGCTGACACTCCTGTACTGGAATGGGGACCTGGCAGCGATAGTCCAAATATCTGTGGACCTACACATTCAGAGGCAGAAAGAATGTAATATAAGCAAGGAAACCAGCAAGAGCTTCTGTACCCTGCTCTCACTGCACTGCTGTGTGTGCAGAGGTACCTGTCGACAGAAGCAGCAGCTTCCAGTATGGCTGAGGAGAGATGACTCCTCTCTTGCTGGTGGGTTGGGCATCAGTGTCGTCTTGTTTCTCCATTACTGCTCACTCCTAGGAACCCACTGCTTACTACATACCTACCTTTAGCAATGCTTGACTCCAATATCTATATTTGATTTAGGAAAACAATATTTACTATGAAGCAGACACTTGGTGTTCAAAGATACCTGCTTTGACGACTAGCTTACAACATCATTTTTCAACACAAAACCAAATCCTAGAAACAATATGTGTAAACATAGCACAAACTGTGAAAGCTTTCCACAAGGTCTCTCACTAAGATTCACAAGCTCATTTCTTACAAGACCAGATGTCTGACTACACAAGACAACACTTGCCATGAGCAGAGAAATACTTGAAGGACACCCAACAACTTTAGCCACAGTTTTCCTGCACACCATACACAGGCTAGGCAGCTCAGCAAGGCAGAGACCCTTCCCAGACATGCAAATATAACTGTCTGTACCACCACATCTACCGAATAGTGCTGGTAATTAATACTTAATGAAATCTTTGTTGTCTAAGACCTTTCCACTCCTTGAGTGAGTCAGCCTTTGTGTGGATGAATCTTCAGGCCACATTGTATTGTACTCTTCTTTCAGCAACCATTGGGCAAATATTTTTGCACTGACTGACAAGACCACAACAGGGCCTATAATTAATGGTTTATGCACATGTTACAAATTACATATTAAGCCTTAAGTTCTGTAGTTAGTTTCTGCAGCTTATTAGCTATATTTTAGTCAAGTGCAACATATAATGAAATTACCCGTCAGCGTGGTTTTGAGCATCTTACCCAGCTGTCGCAAATTTTTGTTTTTTAAATTGGTTTAGACACATTAATCAACAAAAATAATAATTGCAAGAGTAGATGAGGTATACAATTAGTCCACTTTCGAGCTATGACTGCTTCATATACCATTCTGCATATATATAGGCAAATACTTGCTGTACTATACACTTTAATAAAGGTTATGTATTTTCATTTTGTTTCTAATAGTGGCAATTTGGCTTTGCAGACAAATCTCTCTACATGGCACCATTGTTTTCTTCAAAATGTTAATTTCCTCTGAGATACATCTTTTTCAAACTGTTGCAGTGGTACTTACTGCAGTCTGTGGAAAACCCACAAGCAGACTGTAACTTGATGAGGCTGTGATCAGCAGCCCTGTCCTTACCTGCAGCAGGAACCAGTGTTAGGGCTTCCCACTCAGAGTTCCTGCATAATTATAAAGTGACTCCTGCCATTTAATATCCTTGCCAATTACCCATGTGGTTGATTCTACCACATCCAGATGCTTTTATAAACCAAAAAAGGGGGTTCTTGCCTACATTTAAGATGGAATTTGACTGCATCAAATATGATTGCTCTGTTTCCAATTGTGTTTAATATGGCTGTTTCCAAGATCTGAACCCACCTGTCTTGAACACAAACAGTAGTTAGAGCAAGCACATGTGAGATGACAACAATGACATCTTCCCTGCAGTGTACTGTGTTCAGGGCACTGCCGCAAGCACATGACAGATGGGGGTGAATGGCATAGTGAACGTATCACCCGAGTCATCACATGGCTTTTGGATGAACGCCACCCAAGATGAGCAGCACAGGAAGATGAAGTGGAAAGAGATGGGGTGATGGTGGCTTCAAATACGGATATATACCGGCACCCCTCATTTTGAAGACTGGCTGCAATTCTCAGAAGTGGGTGTAAAACTGCACTTGGATTGCTAATAAATGGCATCCAAAATGCAACCGTCATCTCAGCATTTTTCTATGCAGATAGGGTCGTGCTTTCTGAGCAAAGTAGCATGCTGCCCTCAACAGAAAGCCCTGTTTATCACTTGGAGATGCAATGAAAATAACAAATGTCCAGAGTAAACCTAATTCACTGTGCTACTTAGTATTTGAAATACATAAATATGTCAAGCAAAAGACCTCTAATAGACCCTTTTATACTGGTTATAGTGTACATATAATTTTCCTCTCATTAGTACAAAAACTACCTAGGGAACTATCGGCCCATCCTTCATCCATTTAATCTGCATTAGTTTACTTTTACCTTGTGTTTAATCTGCTTTCCCTCAAGGTATTTTGAATAAATCAATAGGAATACATGATTGTTTAATGATTTTTAGAAGAGCTCCCTTCGACCACAGCTGCATGATTTAGAATGACTAATTCCACTTTTTACAATTGATCCCACTGTGCACAGCCCATCCATTCCTGCCATGTCTCGCCAAAGGGACCAGGAGCTCCACAGTGAGGGGGGTCTTAAAGGGGCCGAGGAAGACTCCCAACAGTTTGGGGGTGGGAAGGAATAAAAATGAGTGAGGCAACATAAATATTCAAAATAAATCCTCTTAATTCATGGCAACATGCTCCAGCCCCATAATGTAGCTTCAGCACTATAGCCTGATCATGCCACTCCCATACCTGGGCTTTGGGAGCGCTTTTGTGTCTTGCTCTTCAAAGTGCTTGAGGACAACTGAGGATTTCGCATGAGGCAACAAAGAGAAGGCCCAGGTTTTGTGCATCAGGAGGGACTCCTGACAGTGGGATTTTAGCCTTGAGTATAAACGCACATGCTTGCTGAAGCTCAGTGCGCAACCAGAGTTTGCTTGCTTAACAGCAGAGGAAAAGTCCTCCTGATCTGATATGTAAAGGTCCAGTCACTTCTAGCTTTCATCTCTTTTTAACCCCAAAGTCGTTCTGACAGTGTAAATACACCAGTGAAGAAAAGATATCACTGAAAATGGGTGTTATACCAGTTTAGCCCATTCACCATGAAGGAGGCGTGGTGTAGTGTATATAAAACTAGGGCTGGGATCAAGAGAGTTCACAGCTATACACATTTCTGCCACTGAGCATTGTTTCCTGACAGGTGATGTACCTTCCCCAGCTCTGTTTCTCAATCTCACCAGTTGTCTGATCTTATTTAAAAAGAGCACAAATTTCCTCAAAAACCTCCAAACCTATATTACTATATTTTAACAGAGCTCTGAGCACAGCAGAGCCTTGGTATCTGTTACAGCCCCTGGATGACTGATACAAACAGCAACTAGTATGGCTTAACCTTATTTTGTTGTGATAATGCAGAGAATAAACTAGTTAGCGAGTGCCCAGCCTGGTGCCCTATGGCCTAACCACACTCTTCTCCAAAGAGCAGGACTGATATCCTTCCCAACCTTGGCACCCTCACCCAATACCAGGAGCAAACCCACCTCCCTTTCTTTAGGGATACTTAGTATGTAGTCTTTCCTATAAGTACGGAAACCATGGGTAGGAAGCTATCTGAAGTATAAAGGTATCCGTAGGATGGCTGAAGAGACAGCCAGCACCTCTTACATACCCATGTTACCATGAAAAGACACAAACTTCTGCTGAAGATGTTACCTATGGAGACCAAGACTGATAAGGATGGGTCTAAACCCCAACCTTGTGTGGTCCTCCTGGAGGTGGCGGCTGTTTTCTGCCAGCCTGCTTTCTACTCAGTCTTGCTCCACTGCCAGAAATGTCTCAATGTAGGGGAGGGGGATGGTGGTGTGGTATGTTTTGAGCTGTCAGCATAGGGCACAGAGGTCTGGAAACTGCAAGAGAATTATCAGCAGTATCACTAACAAGCCCGACCTTTTAGACAGCTGAATTCAAAGGATGTAGAAGTCCACAAAACCTCTCCTCCCCTTGACCCTCCCTCTTTTAAAGCGTTGGTGCATTCTGGATTAGGCCATACATAAAATTCAACAGTCCTGTTAAGACTAAATTCACCTTATTTTCAATGGTGAAGCTGCATGATATATGAGCACATTGGCAAACAGACCAGCATTGTATCAACACTCAAAGCTGACACTGCTGCAGCACTAAAGGAAAAATATTGGTAGTTAGCTCCAATAAGTTAGAAATCTTCTCTGATAGGGACATTGAAAGTGATTGAGACAGGCTGTGCAAGAGTTCCTACAAAGTGCCAAGGTACGGAAGACATTACAGTTTACATTGAATAATCTATTGCTCTAAGGTTTGTAAGTTAACTGCAGTCGAACAAAGACTGTCAAGAAGGCTGGCACTTATTATTTATTCTTTTATCACTTAATCAGTTCCCAAAGGTCTTTGCAAGATGGTAGGGACTTCTGGGGGGATTGAGAACTCTTGTAAAGATCAGAATAGCACAATGCTGTGGAAACCAGAAATCCCCTGGGTGCAGAGGAGGTACCTACACTCTGTACTGGAAAACTGTTCCACACATCAGGGGAGCATCCTTGTGGTACAGGAGGAGGTAGAAAGCAGAAGCCACAGTCAGTTGCTGTGACTGCTCACCCTCCTTAGCTTGTCCCCAGGAGATAAGGCAGCTTGAGGTTTTATGAAGAGAAAGTAGATGTTTGCGCTCATGACAAGCTTCATAATATGCTAGAAGGCTCCTTGACAGCAAGGGGTGGTGGTGGTGTGTTTGATGACTGCTGCCAAATGGTTAGAGCAGTGTATTGACAGATCTGGTAACTGACAAACGTCTCTAAGCAGTCCACTCGAAAGTGTCCCAGGACTGTCCCTCATAACTCCACACATAGAGTGACTCCAGAGGGGAAAACTCTGGGACTGCAGCAGATGTTAATTAAGCTATCTACAGATATCTCAGGCTCCCTGTCTGGCAGAGTCATGCCCTCCAGCAGATGACCTCCTGCCACAAGCCAGCTCTGAACACTGGAGATACAATGCAACAGAACCAACAAGAAAAGTTGGCCTTTCTGCTCCAGATACCTTATCCACAGGCCAAAGCCTCTACCATAACCAACAGCACACCTAGTTCTTCTACCTGCCACCTGAAGCTTCAGGATGAGGTTCCTCTTTTACCCCAGTAAATACCAGTGGTGCTCTAACTGAATGCTAGCTCAAACAGCTCCCAGTCCAGAGCCATGATTAGCAGACTGCAATCTGGGTTACTGTACTGGCAAGATAATTCTCCCCATACCCTAGGGCTTAACCACAGAACTCAGAGCACTGGCACTTTTAACAATCACAGATCCTACAAGAGACTGAGTGAAGGTCTTTGCAGATGAAAAGTAGAGGGAAAACCCATCTGGCATTGACAGATTTTAATTTCTACACAGAGAAATGAGCTCCAGAGAATATTGCCCAGTGTCACACAGGAGCATGAGAGATGTGAAAACTTAATACAGACATTCTGAGCTGCAGTTCTGTGCACTAAATATAGTCCCACCCTTATGCATATAGTACCTCTACACTAAAAAAAACCACAACTGGTGTACCGGACATACACCTTCATATGCAGCATATTACACCTCCAGACATTCACTTAAATTCACAAGCTTACGCATTTTCTTCTCATATTTAAAAGGAAAGTTTATGGAGGAAATTATTTTTCTTAGTGGTAGAGTAACAACTTACATATTTTGTTTACCAGCACATGTCACGTTTTGGCTGTTTTGGAACATTACGTCAACCACCTCAGAGTGTCTTTTTCATTTTTTTAGCTTTTATGTAAGTACAACTTTAATATTTTACTGTTTGACCAAATGATAAAAGTCTGTTTATACCAGTTGAGCCAGAGTGGTCAACCTGAAGCTGGAAGGGAAGAAGGGAATGTCTTTGAGAACGCAGTACTTGTGAGCTGAAATGGAAAGAATGATTTTCTGTTTCTTTCCCTCCCTTCTTTTATCCTCCGTCTGTCCGCTAATGACTTGCTGAATTTTCCCCAACCTCATTTGGTTAATACTACTTCTGATCTTTTTACTCACCCTTGAACTAAACATAAACATCTTTCTCCTTAGAACACCCTTGTAATACTACCTTGGCATCAGCCGGCGTTCCAGACAGCCCCTGCAGCCATAGGGTCTTACCGGTTTTAAAGGGCCTCAAATCTCCATCAAGTGAAAATGTTGGCAACTTAGGCTCTAAAAGCTCATCTGATTAAATTTGCAATAAAATAGGCACCATGTAAATGATTTCCCTGTTTTCCTAGTGTTTTCCTCTACTACAGCACCAGACCATTTCTACATTTGTTGTTTGTGTTAAGATACAAGTGGTTTAGAAGTTGCCTAATTATAATAACATTTTTAAAATCAGTATAAAATACATGCCATTGTTTGAGGTCCAGCCCCCTTAATAACTGCAGAAGCATCTAATTGGAGCGAGGTGCACCTACCTTCTGAAAAAACAATTCTTCCAAATAGCCGACACATGCACCAAACTCATTTGGCTACTATCGGCTGTGAGCTCCGAGTACTGAAACCAGCCTCACAGCCCCAGAGATGGGAACTGCCTACTGGCGCTCAAAAAAGTCTCCCCTAACTGGGGTTCCCAAAAGGAAGATGGTAAGTACTTCCCCCAGTGCAGGCATTTAACAAAACTAGAAAGTTAATATGTCAAGCTTTTAGTGAAATATGCTTATATCCCTGAGTTAATAATATATCAGAAGGGCTTTCAGTTTGTCTCCAGGATTGCAAATCCTTAGGCTATATGTGCTTTTGCTTACACTCTCAACTCTTTGGAGCAGCGCTTGTTCTGGCTGTGTGTGTGGGCAGCAGCGAGCACAGCACTGGTGCCACTAGGACTCAAGTGAATATTAATAACTACATGGAGTATGCCTGCATTCCCTCACTAGGAGCTAAATATGTCTTTGCATGAAGTGACTGATGGAGCATTTGAGTCTTGCACCTAACGTCATCTCATGGCAAGCTTTAAGGAGCAAGCAAACTACCATTTCTCTGCTCACTTAATCTATCATTGGTCACTTTCACTGCTCAAGCCCCAGATATTGCCCTTTTTAGAAGCTCAAATATCAGCCCTATAGCTTTGGAATTGCTAAAGAGTGCCAGAAAATAGAGGACAGAAGCTGGCACATTTTATTTGCATTTGTAAGTTGTGAAGTTAACTAGCTTACAAGCCTCGAATTGGGGAGATTTGATCTTTCTTAGCTGAAGTTAAAGAGATCATTCAACACTGTGTTCGGAGGCACCACTGTAATAAGCCCTTGGTCACTCATCACACTATGAAGCTTCTCCTTCATCTTCCTCTCTGTGGATCTCTAAAAGAGAAAACTTAGTATAGATCTGTCTGTATGGGCACCTCCTCAGTCACCATGAAGCAAAGATTATGCTTTTCTGTGGCTCACAAGTAATTTCCAGACATGCAAAGAAGAAAAAAGCAGCAATGAACAATAGTTTTATAGCTGTTCTCAACTCAAAGGACAGCGATGTCCCCCATGCCCCATGGAAAACACAGGTAAGCTTCTGTTCTTAGCAGCTAGCCAGAAGCAACTCTTCTGACCTCATAGCAGTAGGGATGTAGTAATTTACCTTGCTTTAGGTCAACGCACCAAATATCATGAGATCCCCCTACCTGTTGCAAAGAACAGAGAGGAAACCAGCTTGTTACTCTGCATTGCGCCCTAAGGAAACACCTGATTGCACCCTAAGGCATCAGCCTGATAAGGCTGATGTGTCATTGACATGCAAAATAAGGTGCTGTGCTCCTGGGTGCTGTCTTGCCTGTCCTGGGAGCCATTAATCCTCTTAATTGCATATAAAAAGTCTGGTAGTGATTCTACAAATGAGTAAACACCAAGATAAAAATGTAATCGTACTAATACAGCAAATTGGATTCAGGTCCTCATTGAACAATCCTGTTTCATTTCAGCAATTTTATTATCACTGTTCCTGGAACAAATTACTTTATTAAACAGAAAGGGCTTTTGTAAAAGAATTTCTTCTTGTGGGCAATATCATGAAGCTCTATAACACAAAACCAGCAATTACACTTGTCAGGGGATTTCTTTAAGCAATTCAGCTAATGGCTTGTGACAGGAAAGACTTGAAATGTTCATTCAAGCCTTCCTTCTACTACATAGACATATTTTGTCAGCACGAAAAAAGGCACTTTTAGTGAAATGAATGCTTTGGGCAGTTGGTTTGGTTGAAATTCTGCAGAAAGCGAGAAGGCTTGGAGTAGGCCAATGTACAGGACAAGGGGACTGGGCAGGACTCCTGGATTAAGTGAGGAATAAGGTTTGATGACAGTTACACAGTAATGGGGTCACAAACACCTGAAGAAATCAAGACTAACACCATTTCTGAGGAAACTAGAAGAGAAAGAATTGCTTTGCTGCAGCATCAATCTAAGTAATAAGCCAAGGCAGTCTCCATGCTTCCACAAGAAGATGAAAGGGAAACCTGGATTTAGAAGATATTTCCAAAGACAAGCTATCAGGCTCACTGTAGATGTAGCTGGATGACCTTTAATAGCCAGTGTTTCTGTACCATTTATTATGCATAAGCAGAGCGGCTGGAAAACTGCTGTCGTGACCAAGCATACTTTGACAAAGGGCTGCAGGATCTATGGAAGACAAGTGTCCTACAAACAAACCCACCCAAAAGCTATTTTAATCAGTATTAGAGGCTTAAAAGGAGTGTTAAGATATAACCAAATGGCCAAGCAACACTGAAACCTGTAGGCACTGAGGCCTACCATTGCCAAAGCTGATACCTCTGAGAAGTCAGAGCCAGGGTGTCCCACTTGTATGATGGCTTTGACTGTCAGTCAACAATGCTGTTGGTTGGTCGGGCTGAGACCTTAGATATAATTTCCCTCTATTCTGCAATTACCCTCCTCCTCTTGCATTATCCTCCATGCTTCTGGAAAAGGGTCAGACATAATTTCACTCTATCATTATGCAGAATGTGTAAAAATCAGAAAATCTTAAATTACAGGAAAATTATGCCACCAGAAGTAAAAAAAAATAACAACCAACCCATTCCCAGTCTTGGGCATCTCTTCTACCTCAGGGTTAACACAAGAACACAGGGGCTCACAGATGGCCAGCTGACAAGGCAATGTGACTATTTCAAACACTTCATCTTTGTTGTGCTTCACTCCAATTTTTTCTCTCACGTATGTCATGAAGTCAAAAGTCCAGGAGAGTTAATATAAATCCTTACATTCTCATTCCCCATGTACACGACTATTTGGAATAAATAGCTGGGGCTCCCAAGGACTGATGAGGAGCTCAGCTTGGAGATCTGTGCACAGCTCCATTCAGCCCTAGCGTCCTCCATCTATTCTTAAGCCCTCTAATTCCAAAAGCAAACTTTTTTTTTCTTTTAAGGTCACCTCACCCCCCACCTCACTCACACACACAGAGTTCTTCAAAAAGGGAGGCCTGCACTGGCCCTGTTTACTTAGAGCACAAACATATTCAAGCCAGCGATGTCAGATTAAAGGAAGAAAGGGGAGAGAAATCAAAGCCTCTAAACTGCACATAAAAGGCAATCGCTGGCAACCAATCTGTTCTACTTCCAACTCTTTGCACTTTATGAATAAAGGTCAAGCTGGTATTGGCACCCAAATGTTAATGTTCTTATAAGGGTTTAAGCTGCTTTAACAGCTGAATAAGTGAGAGTGATCCACAGGGCCACACCTAATCATGCCCTTACAGCAGGGAAGACCTCTGCTTCCCAGCACTGGCTGTCCACGGGGGCACAGGGAGCCCTACCAGAGCAAATTACTTACTGATTGCCTAAAGAAGACTTGAGGTTAACTAGTCCCTTCCTTGTTATTCTTCCATCTGCTCTGCCTGCTGACTGCTCTTTTACCTTCACCTCTTTTGTGCTTGTTTGGCTTGTCGGGCTTCCTTCTGGCTCTGTAGCTGTGGCTTTCAGGACGTGAACTGGTTGGTATACAGAAAAAGCACCCTCAGATACTTCCCACTTCTGACTTGCAAGGATTTAATCTGCCTTTCTTGTTTGGCTGGTTGGGTTTTCTTGTGTGTTTTGTTTGTTTGATTGGTTGGTTTTGTTTTGTTTTAAATGACACGCCTCCTTTTAACCACCTTTTTTTTTTCCACTGATGGTTAACAAGGCACAATTGTCCATTCCTCTCTTCTACAGCAAAAGGTTTTGAGCTAACTGGCATTCAGACCCGATTCCCAGTTTTCTGTCAAAGTTAATGACACTTTCTTCTCTCTATTTATAAGGTAACACCGGTCTCACTTTTGCAGGCCTGCCCTAAGTGAACCAGAATTACCTAGCTCCCAAAAACAGCTATTAAATCCTCTCACCTAACTCTCCAGGCAGCAGCAGAGACCTAGCAGCTTCGTGTCCACATTTCCAAGTGAGCAGCACACTGAAAAAGCTTCAGAGTGGCTCAATACCAGCTCACTCCACCAGACAGAGGCCTCACCTGTCAAAAGAAAAGAGGTTTTACAGAAGAAAGAAAAAGTCAATATTTGGGATATGTTTTCATAAAGTCAGGACAAGTGCACTGCTAAATTAATTCATGTCTGGCATTTGCAAACAGTAACTTGATCTTTCAGCTGGTGCCCTTGCCAAGTCAAGCAGTTTTCAAAAATTAAATTTTTGTAAAGGTGAATTTAGTGCTAATGAAATTGAAAGACTGGTAGCAATAGCTCGCACAAGGTACCGGCCTGCCAGGCTCTGCAGGAGCTTCCCTTCTGCTGCTGACAGGGCATCTAGCTCCTGAGGTGTATAAAATTGGTTGCTCAAGTCCCAGGCCTCACCCCTCAGTCGATTGGGTTTGTTTTTTGAACACACAGCAAGAGAAACCCAGTCATCTAACAGGCTACTTAAGGCAAGCTGCCCAGCACCGAGCAAACCTACATAATAAGTTATTTAGAGTCACAGTGGAAAAGGAGTTACCAAATATGTCATTCTTTAACCTGGCACTTGGGGGTTTGACAGCTGGAGCTCTTGCCATCCGGTACAGCATTTTGCAATACTCTCTGAAACGGGATGGAGACAAAGTCCATTGGCAAGGGTTCAGTCAACATCCAAAAACTGACTTAGGAACTGCTAAGGTTCCATAGGGGTGCTTTTCTGAGGCTAAGCAAGTACATGAAGCCACCCCATTTACAGTGCTGCTCTCCTCCTCCTCCTGTGGTCCTGCTCAAGGCCAACCTTACCCAGGAACTGCCCAGTTTCAGCAGGCAACACCTCCAAGCCAAACCCTACCGATCCCAAACAAAACTCACCCCTCCTGGTGAGCAGTCTCTCCCTCTGGCAAACAGCCTCATGGCACATGAATTATTTTCTGTCAAGAGAGGATTAGGGAATATTATTTGAGACCAATTAACTGGCCAGACTCCCAGTGAAAGCTCAACTTTGCTGGTCAGGTCCCCCTTACTTCGGGGCGCTCTTGCATGCAGTCAGCACTGGGCTGTTAGAGTCACCCTACGCACCACCGCACATCTTTGCATGATTTGATTTGTTTCTAAGGCATTAGCTTTCCATAAAAGCTTATGTTCCCGATTCTTTATTTGCACATTTATAGTAAAGAAATCCTCAATCATCAGGAGTACCCTCCTCTTACCTCTTCCCCACACAAACTCAGCCAAGTCTCAGCGCCACTTGATATCTGTTGAACTTGTTTTCCACCTCATTAACTACAATTACCTATCCAGCAAGGGGATTAAAAACCAAGCTCCAACTTCTGGCTCCGGCAGAGACACAAAAAACAGCGCTATTTGCATATTCCCGCTGCCTTTTTGATACCGACTTTGCAGAGCCAGAGAGCGCAGTTGAAGGAGCGTGAGGAGGAAAGTGCAACTGCTAATGCTATTTGCATTCAGACCCCCTCCAGAAGTGGGGGTCACTGGGCTGCATTGAGCCGGGGGATCATCACCCCTCGTGTTTAAGGGTCTGTTTTCCTTCCCCCCGTTCCTCGCCGCAGCGCTTCCCAGGCTGTGCCTCCCCGGTGGTCCGTAGCCCCCCCCCCCCCCCCCCCCCTCCTCCTCGGGCCGCGGGGAGGGGCGGCGGGGCGAGACCCCCGCCCAAGGCAGCGCTAGGGCTGCGGCCAGGACGGCTCCCGAACGAGGTCCAGCTCTAGCATTTCCATTTTAAAACCCCAAGTTGGTTAAACACCCCCAGCCCACTCCTCCCTCTCCGCCTCCCCACCCCGGCGTTAAGAAATGCAAATGTGGCCAATCCTATTTTATGTTAAAAAGCGAAGAAACATTTCAATGTATTCTTGTCTTGTATGACTGGCTAAGAGCCTCTAAATCCCCACCATTTACCAAATTAAACTAATTGAAAGAGCTTCCAAAAGCCACATCTGTAGGCTGACGTCTGTCCCTGCCTTTCGCTTTAGGCTGGGGGAAACTGTTCTCCATCCCATTGATCCCTGAATAGTCACGCCTGTCAGGAAGCCACATCAACCATTATCATTCTAATTTTACTGCCTTTCTTGGTCCCTAATCTAATTTGCAATGATGCTTAAGCATTTCGCAAGGCCATAGCACTTTCTTCAGAATTTCAACAAGAGCATTAAACCCCCAATTTACATTAATGAAGTGCACATTTAATTAGGGGAGAGGGTAAATGGAGGGCTCTTCAAGAGCAGTTTGTGTGATATGATAGGCACTTGAAAAACGAAGATGTACCTGATAAAAGACTCTCGGTGCAGCCTTCCTGCCTTTCATTTCTCAGCTTCCTTCCCTTCCTGCCCTAAAACCACCGACACCAAGTCCAAGAGAACTGGGTCGTGCAACACCCCGAGACCAGAGGGTCGAGGAGGTGGGGGTGCACCTCCTACAGCTGGGAAGCTCTGGTCTCAGGGGCCAACTGAGTTCCAGGCCCCACCCTGCACAAACTTGCATGGAATATGCATCCAGTCGACACTGTACTTCCACACATTCAAGGCCATACACTTGCATGCTCAAAATGGTTGCAAGCAGCCCTTTCTAGCTAAGTTTTGTCTCCTCAAGGGCATCCAAACATATGCACAGATACAGACCTGAGTTTCTGGGGGCAGAGGCTACAGGTTTTCCTATCGTTCAACAAAACCAGACTCCAACTGGAGCTCAGGCTCCATGTGCTACCAAAGCACTGCTCATCCAGGCATCACTCAGAAAAGGGAACAGAGGATAGGTTACAGTGATTAAAGATCGATTCAGTACATGTATACCTGCAATTTTCTGCTGCTATACTCCTGTCCTGCTATACCTTTGAGTGGCAGAGAACTCAGATCTCCTTCTGAGCCTTCTTTTCTGAAACCAAGGTGAAGTGGTGAAGCACCAGTTGGATTTGCCTGTAAGATGCTTAGCTGTTCATCCCTCCCCTCAGCAGCTCATCAGGCACTCCTTCAAATCAGCCCCTATTTGTGGGAGCTGGCAAGTTCCCATGCCTCCCCTCTGAGCAACCCCGTGTGCTCAATCCAGTGGCACAGGGACTTCCCCGAGGTCCAAGCC
Source organism: Pezoporus wallicus (assembly GCF_028554395.1). Taxonomy (NCBI): domain Eukaryota; kingdom Metazoa; phylum Chordata; class Aves; order Psittaciformes; family Psittacidae; genus Pezoporus; species Pezoporus wallicus. Next base: position 616,202 of record NW_026636884.1, on the reverse strand, counting down.
CCTGCTCTGGGAACATCTCCCTTGCTTCTCCTACTGCTGCAGGGAAGCTAGCTCATGCCTCCCACAGTGAAGCACAACGGGAGACGTGGGATCCAACTTGTATCTGTGTCATCACATTCAGCACCTCAGTGTCAGTGTAAGCACAAGAGTAGCTAATGCAGAAACACAGCCACCAAAAAGAAGTGAGATGGAAGCAGCCTCTGTGCTGGGGTGAAGGTCAGCAAGAATTAAATACTCGAATACCTCCTTAACTAAAAGTGTGAAGCAGTTTCATATAAAACAGTTTCTTAGAGAAGGCTTATGTGAAATTTTCTTCGAATCAAGAACTGTTCTCTGAAAGCCTTATCAAGACTGCAAAATGCGACAAAGAGGGGCAGCAAAGGCCGTGTGTGTAGAATGGAAAAGGACCATGTGAAATCTGTTACAGGAGATAATACAGAATGTATCATAAAATAATCCCTGTGCCTCTGACAGGACTATTGTAAAAGAACCAGCAGGAGGGAAAATGTAAAAGAGCACACACAGACAGATGCATTACTGTACAAGTGGAGGAATCTGAGAAGTAAAATAAAGGAAGTGATTTAGAAATAAGTAAGTAGCTGACAGAGTGAGAGCAGAGTGATTTCTAGCAGCCGCGCAGCAGGAGATGAGCCTGAAGAAGGCGAGGATGAGGGTGAGGGTGAAGAGGTTAAGCGGCAGAGAATGAAGACATGAGAGAAATGCGAGAGCAATGCCTCACAGTTACACAAAGATTGTTATGTCAGCTGAGATACTTTGGGGAGCTATATTTTAGCAGCAATAGCAATATGAACAAATATATTAACGGTACAGACGACTGCCAGAAACTTTCCTACTAAATTATACACCTTTCCCCTGATGTTTTTCTCTCCAACATACAGTCATCTCCCCTTCAAATTCAATGTTGTGATGTTTCAATTTGGATTATCCTCTTGACTGAAGGCAGACTCAAGTGACACGGGTCTGCCGCTACAGACAAGACCTTATGCTTAAATGCTTCCCTAGCAAATCAGGATTTGGTTCATGTGCTTCTGGTGTTGCTTTTGTAAATTAGAATGGAGGAGTTGGTTCTTGTTTCCAAGAGCTTATTGTAAGCACAGTTCTAGAGTGAGGGTCATTCAAACCCTCCCCTGGTTTGTTGACATTGGCATTGTTTCTGCTGTGTTACTAATACAAGAGGGACCACAACAGGTAATAAGATTCCCCTGCTTGCCGAGTTGTTATAAAAACCAGAAGACATGTGACATGGATACAATGTATGTGGATAATCCAAATGAAACTGAGACCTGGTGCTGCAGTTACCCTTTTTCTTAGGGTGGTTCTGCTTTACTATGCCCAGGCATCCTCCCTCTGTCGGTACTGGAAGGGAGTATCTGGGTTTGGGCTGCCTGGCCTGACAGCACTGCAAATGAACCCTTCTCAGTCACCCCATAAAAATGCTCCTGTCTGACCTCTGGAGCAACCAGTGATGCAGACTGCAGCAGCAAAGGTACTCATCTCAGGTCCTCATTTCTCACAGCTGGGATGTAAAACAGGGCTAAGCATCACTGCCAGTAAGTGTCACTGTCACTGCTATTCTGTGACCTGGAGGCAGACTACTGTTGCATGCCACGGGTGAGCGCTTAGAGTCTGCCAGCACCCTTCAGCACAGAATCTGTGTGGTATCAATTGCCCCTGCTGGCACCATACTGACCAACTGAGCAGCCCTGGAAGAGCCACGAGGAGTGGCTAGGACCCAGCCCTGCCAAGGTCTTTGTTGACTGTGTTCTTATTGCTTGCCATTGGAAACTTGCCTTTTTGGGTACCTTGTGGGGAATTTTTGGCCCAGGAGTTGGCAGAGTTTCTGCTTTACAAAGGACCATGCTACTCGGCCATGCCACCATCCATCTGTGCATACAATGTGCTGCATGTGGGTGGAGACTGGAGATTTAATATTGCTGGAAAGCAAAGATACTAGAGTGGCTTCTCCCCCCTCCCCCCCCCATTAATTTGGGATTCCTTTTTTTTCCCAAAAATGGGAGCACAAGATACAACAATGTAAAAAACATGGAGCCTTTTTTCACTCTATTTTCTCCAGACAGTTTGGAGAGGGATTTTTTTTCAGTTCACAGCAGAGGAATTTGGCCCAATTTCCTAGTAAACAAAATGCTGGATTGAAAGCATGTTTGTGTCTCCACTCACAAGTAGCACATGAGCAGCAGGATCATAGGGCTGATGTAGTATGGAATCCCATTTCTAAATAGAACAGTAGCATCCAACAACGCTGTTGAAGCCCAGATAAACCCCAAACCATTAAGGTGGAATCAAGCAAGTTAACACAAGAGCAAGAATACAAAAGCAGTAATGAAAATAATGGATTGCTTATAAAAAGTCAGAATCTGGGAAACTGTTCACTGTTTAAGCATGCCTTTTACTCACTTGTTCACATAATATGTTAACAAACTCAAACCGTTCTTTTTTTTTGATGGCCATGTGAACTAGATCACATTGTAGACAGCAGCTGTGCTAATTCATCCATGCCAGCAGCCTGTCTGCTGAGGTGATAGCAAGCTCCCTTCAAAGACTCCTACAGCTGTGCTGGTTTTGCATAGGAACTTCAACAGAAGTCTCCCAAAAGGGAGAAGGAACTATTGGAGTTTCGTAGCCTCAAAAAAAGTCAAAAGAAATCTCCATCAAATAACTTCAAACACCTAATATGTCATGGTGCTATTTTCCACAGTGCATTTGCAAAGCATCTGGATGTTATATCAACATAAGAGTGCCCTTCCAGCATACCAGGAAGCTTTCTGAAGGCATAAGACCCTGTTGTGGTTCTAATTCCTCTGTCTCAAAACCACTGTGTCCAGTTTATATCAGTTTAGACTTATTTTTACCAAAATGCACTAGTATACCAGAGGACCACGAACAAGACATTCCTGATGCCTTAGTTTCCTTTTGGAAAACTTCTGGAAGAACAAAGTATGTGAGTTATCTAACATGATCAATTAGAGAAATTTACTTCAAAAATACTTTGTTTTTAAAAATGTCCACTCCCCGTGGCCTGTAAGACTGCAAGAGCTGCTCACCTCCAGTACTGCCATTATAGACTTTGCAGATCTGAAACCCTTCCTATAAATTTAGCTTGTGACCTGAGGTTAACAGAATACTTGAAACACCATTTCAGTAACCTGACAGTGCTGTTTCAGTGGCCTCAGGAGCAGGATGGGTTTCTGCAGATTACCGGAAGGCTCTTCAGGCTGTGCATTGTGCCAAAATCAGTGATCAATAAAATTGAACGTTTGTAGACTTCATAACATCAGGCATAATTCAAGCATTTCCCAATCAGGGAGCAGATGGAAAGTCCACTGATAGCATTTACCATGTTCTACTGACACTCAAACCAGCTCTGTGAAGAACTCTAGCCTGGAAACTGGAAGCAAAATAGTGGCAAAGGTCAGAGCGTGGTGTCTGCTAAGTAACCTATCTTTTCAGCATCTTAGTATTGTATACTTGGGAGTGATAGTCTAAACTCTTTGGCTCTCAGTCACCCCTGGAGATCCCCCTTTTTTCCCCCACTGAATTTGTGGAAGATTTATTGTCTTCTGAGTGCTTTATAACCAATGGATTAAGACCTCATTTGGAGAGCAGATCGGCTCTCTGCACTGTATTGCCACAAGCAGCGTAGGCAAGGACTATTACTCCTTCAGGGCCTGCCAGGCCCTGCACTCATTCTGCAGTCACTCATGACACCTCCACCTCAGGCAGCAGATCTGGATCACAAAGAGGCACTTGCATTTTTAGCATACCTTCTCTGTGGCTTCATGGTGGGTCACGGCGTTGTACATGTTTCATTGATTAAGAATAATAGTTTTGCCGTATGGCCCTTTCCACTTCTACAAAAGATACAGGGTCAGTTACCTTTCAGTGCCATCCAGCATTCAAAAATGTTCATAACAAAAGGGAAGGCAAAGTGGTTTCGGTCTGGAGGCTTTCCAGGGGCTGCAATGAGCTTTGAAGCAGATTCTTAGCGTAGCGGCTGTCCTGAATGTTGCTCCAATGCAATGATGCAAGAGAACGCAAGTGCTACTGAGAGCAGGACCACACCATCTGCAGAAAATCTCAGCCTGTTTTGTCTCAAAAGGTTCAGATCAAGATTCCCACCACTCTTTTGCAATTTATTTGCCCAGTGTTATGGAGGAATTAACTCTAACATGAATATCTGCCATGTAACATGGTGTAAGTGAATGTAGTGCCATGTAACTGTAAATAAGGCTCCACATGATACTGCCTGTCACTGGGTTGACTGAGGAAATGAGACATGTATAATCACCAGAGAGGTATTCTACACATTCAGTCATAAATAATTAAGACTAACCTGCCTTCTTCAGCCCACTGAAAGAAGATAATGTCATTTGGCTCAGGTTTAGGGAGTTTTCATTTCCCTTTGGTGTGGCTTCAAAAAACCTTATAAATACATCACACTGAAGCAATCACCTGAGGATAACTCCAGCAAACAAACTGATTCTTACATCCGTGTCTCCCAGGCAGGGACTGTAATTAGGATAACAATCTGTGTGACAAAAATTGATATAGTAATGAATACTAATTGCTCACTGAGAAGGATGTGGATCGGGAGACAAAGGGAGAGGGTGAATGAATTGGATCCTTTAGCCGTTCAGAGAGGGCAGTGGGAGGATAAGAGCAGAAACAGAAACACATTTAGGATTCAGTTCTCAAGGGAGGCTGTAACGGGTTTGTTAGCAGAAATGCACTCCCACTCAGCATGCTGCTGAAACCATACAAAAACTGGTGCACCTGCATTTTTCAGTGTACAGTTGTCTCTCCCAGTCACAGCCTCCTGATATGATATTCCTAATTCTACCATGCTGGAAAAAACATTTCAAGCCCTACACTGGCATTTCTGAGCATGCATCTGTTGCACACTCTCGAAATGCTGAAATCCCTGTAATGTAACATAGGTATTTGTGAATATTTTTCCGCAGCACAACTGGGAAATGTGACCTTTTCAGAGAGACACATTCCACCATGCTGCAGCCGGCCGAGAAATTCTAGCAATTCCAGGATATTACCATATTCATTTAAAACTGAATATTTGTGTAGGTAGCTATTTTTCCTTTCCCTTCTTTTCCATTCTTACGTGCATATACTCAGCTATCAACACACGTTTTTTTTTGCTTTTCTTTTTCCAACCTTCTTTTTCCAGACAATTCTAGATTACTACTGGTACAGCTTTACATGCACTCTAGGCTGTAAAACATTCACCACACCTTCAGGTGCCTGTAAACCTTAGGGTGAAAGGCAATAATGAATATCTTACTGAAGACTGCATATTCGATTTTTGCCTTTTGCTAAACTAAAGAACTTTTTTTCCATACAAGTGCTTGCCCTCACTAATAAATAAAAGACAGATGTCACGTGAACCTGTGGCCTTATCAGGAACCCTCTGGTGTCACTCTGAAGAGCTAAGGGGAGCAGATGAAATGGTTGATGTTTTTGTGGCCTCCCAAGAGGAAGAAAATAAGCCTGACTTGCCTGCAGAGCTGGATTTCACCTGATGATTTCTGCGTATTTCCTCCTGCTTCTGCTTTTTGTTTCCCTTGCCTCTTTTTATTTTGTATGTTTGTCTCTGCTACACGTTTCAAGTCTTGTTTTGTTTGGGTGCTATGTGTTAAGGAAAGCCAGGCTAATAACAGGACTGCATATTTGTCAATCGCAAACCCTTTCACTGAACAAAGCAACTGAAATATTAGAAGCAAATTAATGATAACATTCACTGTTAGATGTCAAAGCTGTGGCCATAATTATTATTTCATTTACCAAAAACCTAAAAAGTAGGAAAGGACAGATGTGACCTACACTTCATGCAGAGGATCAAGTGGTAGAAATTCGAATGCCATGCTCAATCAATTGGCAATTTTAGCTATACTGCAGCCCCTCCCTGACCCAAGGTTCCTATTTAAAATTTACATACTGCTTAAAATATTTCCCAGAGGTATGAGTTTTGATGTAGTCAGGTCCTTTCAGGAGGTAAGAATACACTACCACTACAGGATTTTTTCCTTATGGTGTCAGTGACTGAAATTCAGCTTTGAGCTTCTCCCATCAGAAACAATTCCTCTTCCTTGATCCTGCTTCCTCCTACTTAACTCCACATGTTGACATGCATTTGGTCTATCAGGAGTTTCTCTTTGATGCTTCCACCGCTACATCTCCCAAATCCATGGTACCCACAAATTTTCCTAGTCTAAATATTCTGCTTGTCTGCATTAGTCTCTGCTAACACAATTCCTTCCCTAGTGTCGATTTCCTCACAGTGAAGCTGAGCCTCATTCTGTGCTGTACAAGTTGCAACTACTTAAAGCATGAGGATGAGTAATACTTCTATGTATATTCTGAGGCTAAACTGCTGATTGCTGCAGAGTCCTCAGATGTCATGGCGGCAGCTGAGAATGCCCAAAACAGAGGATACAGTCTAAAAACATGTGAAATATTTGCTCTTGAGGAAAGGTCACGGGTATTAACCAATTTGGGGAACAGTTTACCTTTCTTTCTTTCCAATTTCACTGTTTCTTTCATTTGCACTTGTTTAATATTGGATTCTCATTTCTCTGCATACGGCAATGCAAAAAATAAAGCAAACCCAAACCAACCTGATGAGTCTAAGCTGAGTTTTCAGGCTTCTTCACTCTTGATCTTGTCTTGGTATGGGACAATCTGCTTCCTGGAGCAGCTGCTTGTTAGCATTTACTAAGCATTTTAGACCAGATATAGGGAGCTCCAAGCAGCCTCACCATGTCTGCCAAGGCAGGTGAAATCTTAGCAGAGCAGAGTTGATATGCAAATCACACTCTTGCAGCTTTTGTCCCAGGAGGACAGTAATTAGCAGCATTTAAACCAAGCAAGCCCTATTTTAACACTTACAAGATACTACTTTTAGCCAGACACTTCATCAGCAACCAGGGAAATAATTATTTCATTCTATTCCAAAATCTACACTCCTCCTTTCCACTGCCTACCATACTCTGAACATGGTTCATTTGTTCCCTTTTGTTCTTACAGCCTTTGGCCAGAAAGGAAAAAAATATTCTATAATCTGATCAAGTAGGGTGTTCCAGTGAAAATCAAGCTCATGTGTTTTGTTCTGAAATACAGAATCAGCAGAGTTTGTTATATATTCATTTATGAGAACCCTAGCCTGGGAGCCAAGGGAGAAATAGTTGTCATTCAATGGCCTAGAAATAATCTGTGACAGAGAAATCATTTGCTCTGAGGTTATTTGAAATTTGCTGAGTGTTCACAGTTGAATTAGCAGATTTATCCACATTTCATATACAGAAAATAAGCCTGACAGAACCTTGAAGCCTCTGTTACAAGAACATCCCCAAACTGACTGGGAACGCTCTCCTAACCAAACCCTTCCTCTCTCTGTTCAGTGAAACACTACTTATTTCTAGGCTTCTACATTGTGTTTATTTAAATACCTAGATTTTAGAGCACAGACTTAGATTTCAACTTTTGGATGCATCTGGGGAAGAGAAGAGAAAAAGAACACAGAGCACAGAGGGGCCTGGCAGTTTGGGTGGTATTAAAAAAAAGTATTCAGGCAGAGTGTAGTGAGAATAGTGGTTTGAAAATACAGCCCTGAAGGAAGAGTCTCCAGAGAAACAATGGCAAAGGAATAAATAAAAAGAAAGTTATAAATTCATCTATTTGCTCTTCCCTGACCCTTGCTTTTACTCCTCTTCACAGCAACTACCCTGGGAAAGGCACAATGCTTTCCCCTGTCACAATATTGAGAAAAATTGAAATGGGGAAGAAAGACCACCAGATGCTTTATTGTCTTAGGCGTTTCCACATAATTAGCTGGGAATAAAGGTCCTCTGCATGGTTTCATTGCATTGAATGAACTTGGATATTGCTACACAGTAGTGTGTTTTATGATTCATGCTCTGTTATCCAGTGGCTTTTTGAAAACTGCCAACTACTTTATCACTGACGGCCAAGCCTAGGCCTACAACTTAAAATGCAGCAATGCAAAGTTAACTGTGCATGACAGATGTCCATGAAATTGTTTAACACACGCACGCATGCACACACCACACACACACACACTCTCACAAAGCTGTCTCTTGCCCTCCTACTCTCTCGTGCGTCTGTCACTGCGCAGTCAATGTCGCTTTTAAATATAAATAAAACCTGGGTACTGCAGAAGAAACTGTGAGTGCATGGTGAGGACCCCAGGTTGCTGCAGGAATCGTGTTCTGCCAGCAGACTTTGCAGAGAGGTTGTGAGAATAATGAAGCCAGCTCCTCTGAGTGTATTGGGAGGGGGACGAGTCCTCTCTTCTCCTTCTTATTTCCTTCTCCTCTCCCACACACTCTCTCCTCGCAGATATCCTGCAGATGGGAAGCTCGGGGGTGAGGTACCCCAAGATGTTGAGGTTCTTGCTGGGTTTTCAAAACCACCAGGGTTTTACCTAAGGAGCCCCACTTCCACAGGGGAGACTCACAAGGCACAATCTTCCCGCCACTGCACCTTGCACCGAATTGTCTACAAAATCTTCACGAGGTGTTCCTCCTCTGAGGAGAATAGAGGGTGGCCTCAGTGGAATTACTGCCCGTATAAACTGGGCCAAGAGAACCAAACTCTCTGAGAAGAACTAAGTTTTGGGCATAGAGAAAGGAATTCATACTGGCTTCATGCAGGAGCTGCCTGGTGCCTGGCATCCCCTCCTGGGATGCCAGGGTCCGGGGGTACGTGGGTCTGTCCCTGCTCCCCAGCCCGCTTGTCAAGCATGGTGGCATAAAGCGAGAGGGGAGTGAGTGTATCCCTCTCCTTTATCTTCCTTCCATGAACAGCTCTATTGATTGCCGTCGGGTTATTAGCATGGGAAGGTGGTACCCAGTGTGAATGCAAGTGACAGCAGCCAGCCAAAAGAAAGGAAACAGGGAATCAGTTCCCCTCAGAAGGAGAGGCAAGAAGTCCCCTGACCCTGCTTGGACTTACTTTGTATTCTGTGAGGGATGAGCCCTTTCCCGAAGGTTTACAGGCTGTTCTAACAGGCAGGAAATAAACCATGAGAAACCTTCCCAGCACTCAGCAAATGGAGGCTGGGGTGACACAGGAGAGCACCAGATGAGTCTGTCACATCACAAAAAACACAAAAAATGAACATAAAAAAACCTCAAAACCCAAAACCAAACCAAAGATGTTTTTCTCTCCATTTTCTTATGTCTAAACAAACATGTAATTCACTCCTATTTGACTTCAAGGTATTTTGCAAGGGAAGCACTAATTCTGCTATAGGTAATATTGGGCCAGATTCTGTGCCATCAGCCAAGCATACTTCTGTTTTCACAGAGGTGGTCCAGCTTCTTCTGCGCAGTGATTTGGGCTTGTCCCCCTGCCTTATGGACATTAAAAGTAGCATAAAGCTCAGTCTCCAGTAAACTATACCCAAGCTCAGATCGAAGATGATGGTCAGGATTCACAGTAGACCTTGGTGTAACTTCTGGAAAGGATTTCAGAATGGGAACCAAGAGGCTGGAGTGACAGGTGTCACTGATGCAATTTTCCTATGAGGTTTCCTTTTAACGGGTACTTTTTCCCCTCTGACACCCACTAGCAACTCAGACTCATGTGCAATTGTCCGAGTAACCAGTTTTACCTCTCACGCTTAGGGCTAAGTAATGCTTCTCTGATACAAGGGAGTGAAGATCCTTCAGAAATGCCAAGAAAATTTTCTGCTTTTGATCTTTACTAGGGATAAAAATGCCACAGCTCCCTGTCAAAGTTTGTGCCTCTTCAGCACACCATAAAGCAGCCCAGCGGGACGCCAATTAAGCGCTGTGGGATGCCGTGTGTGTTCCTGTATGTCTGCATGCTTGCATGCCTGCCTGCGTGTGTGTGTGTGCGTGTGGCTGGTGGGTGGCCTGCTCAACATTTTGGTGGATGTTTCATTCCCACCCCTTTTACTACGACCCTGGTTAGGCCACTTTTATGCCAGTGACAGCTTCATGAAGCACAAAACATGGAGCAATACATGGCATGAAATTGGCAACAAAGCCGAGCAAAAGAAGGAACAATTCTCTGGCAGGATGTGATCACAATATGGCTGATTGGATCTGGAAGCAGATGCCAGCAGCGGGTATTGTCCCAGTGACTGAAAAGACATGACCCCTGAGGTACAGAAGACAACGAGGCCCTCCTTATGAACCACAGGGGGAGGGGAGAAGAGGTGAAACCAATGAATAAATCAGGCGATGGAAGCAGGGGAGAAAAGAAAATGCTAAAGAGGACTTTTATGGGGGACAGGGGCAGCTCAATATGCAAGAGCGTTGCCTCCCCAGCTAGCTGAACACTTGCTCAGACAATGGCTTTTTAACAGATGGGAGCCCTGCTGAAAGGGGCCAAGTTTTGTGCAGTTGAGAATCCCTGTTTGTTTAGTCTGCTGCTCAGGCAGGTGTCTGCAGAAAGGCAATCCAGCAGGTTAAGTGTCTCAGGGGTGGTTTAAGACAGGCAAGCCAGCATATCTACGATGGCTGGTTTTATCGGCAGGGGACTGATCTTGTTAGAGTTATTTGTGAAGCCCTGGGGAAGGAGAGAGAAAAAGAGACCTCTTCTCCTTTCCTTCTAAGGACAGATTTTCTCAGTCTGGGCAATCAGGCCCTGGTAATAAACTCTACCAGTAGGGATGCTTCATGTCATAGGTACGAACAGAGCACGAAACATCACAGCTTACATTGTCACAATTCTGTGCTCCTACACACATTTGTTCTTTTCCTCCTTTCCTACAGTACATTTGAAAACCCAGCTGCTTACACTACAGTTTTCTGGATGGGCTTCTTCATCTGTTTTGGCATTTACTAGAGATCATTGAAATTCGACTCACATGGCTCCTGACCTCAGTGATGTGCAATTCTCCTCTGCAGTAACAGAGATGCTGCCATTCTCCTCAGTTAAGGATGACATCCAGCTAAGAAGACTGGTGGGGTTGATTTTTCCCTAGTCACATAAGCACATAGACACCAAATGCCACATACAGGATTGGGAGACCCCAGAAAGTAAGCGCGGTGGGTGTGTGCTGGACTAGTCCGGAGGAGGTGAAAGCCTCACTACTCACTGGATACTTGCTTCCAGACTGGGCAAGAAAATGCTCACTGTGAGAAGGCCAGTGCCAGAGGATGCTTCTCTGAGGACGTCTCCAGAGCAGGATTACAGCCCTAAGCAAACCAGCAAGTGGCAGCAGGTACAGCTTCTCCTTGCAATGTGAGAAATGGCACTAGTTGTAAAATCTTGACCTGTGCCTGGTGTGAGCTGACAGCGCAGCGAGCTGGCTGCTTGAACAACCAACATGCCTTTCTCCCTGCCCATAAACAGCCTCTGATAATGTCAGCCCCCCTGTCTTTCACAGAAGAAACTGCCCTCTGTTGAACCATAAAGTGTTTGGTGATACACTCACCAGCATCCAATCTGGGAAAGGTTTTTGCATGGCCCTATTCAAAATGGCAAGCTTATCACAATGTGGATCATGCAAGGAACACAAAGCATGGGGAGAAGGTAAGAGAAGGAAATGGAAGGGAAATATACACTACACCAGGTCTGAGTGGCAATGGGAGTGTCACCTCCCCTCATGCTAGATCATGGCAATCATGATAGCCCTGAATCTCAAACAACTCAATGAAAAGATAAAGAGACACCCACATGGGTTGGATATAGTCTCATTTGGTCTCAAAGCAGTGCAGCTGTGTTCTGGACAGACCCAGTTCTTGGCCCATGTTGTGGTGTACCTGGTGCAGTTGCAGAGCTGCGCAAGGCAGGCATGCAACATCAAATGCAATATCCACCTTTAACTCCTACCTGTGCTATTGACTTGCTAAGTGGTTTCAGAAAGGAACATGACTTCTCTGTGCTCACCCTCCCCTCTGCCTTCTATATCCTTTCTCTTCTTAAAATACACTGACAGTCATTCTTGGTAAGCGTATGGATTCTATATGCTCATATATTCTTAGCATATATTCTAAGAAAGACTATTTCTAGCTATTCTTCCTCTCAGGAGTGTGGGTCAGCAGAATTTCCTATGCCGTTTCACCTTGTTTGCTCTGAAACCTCCCTGTAGTCATGATTCACATTGGGAACAAAAACGTCACCTTATTTCTACTTAAGAAGCCCACGAGAGGATAAACAAGGATCGTTACTTTCAAGGGCTGGAGGCAGCACAATGTTTCCATGACTAAATCAGTGCCTTTCTGCCTTAGGCTCCTCTCCCAGTCTCTCTTCTACCTCCAGATCTGTTTTGAAAAGAGGGAGGCCAAATCTTGTTTCCCATATATACTGGATTGCTGTGTGACTACTGAGCCCACCCACACGAGATCTGCAAAAAACCCCACAAAAGCAGAACTCAGTATATCGCAAGTTTACTCTCACCCTTTCTACTTTTCTTTAAAAAAAACCCCAATCTTTCGCTGGTTGGATTGGGTTAAACAGCACAAAATAGTAACCTCCACACACAGCTGCACATGCAGTTGCATCTTTGATACCTACTTTCTGTCATAAAAAACTTCAGTCTTGAACTAGCAACAGATACAAAGGTTTTTCTAGTTACTTTCCAGTTTGCAAAGCCTCAGTATTTTTGGTACAAAGTTAAATATTTTTCTTCAAAGCACCTAAAGACAATGCTAATGCTTTCTGAATTTGCCTCTTCCCATTTAGTTATCTTGGTACTATTCATTTTTAGAGGCTTAAAGTAGGGTTTATGCGGCATTAGTATTCATAGGCACTGCCTAATTTACTCTTATGTTCGGGTACGTAAGTGGGGGTTTTCAGATGAAACAGAGGGGATTAGATCTAGATCACTTGCTCTGAAGAAAAGTTGTAACATGCTCCAACTTTCTGCTCTTTTCAACACAGCACCAATTACTAAAAATAGACTTTTTATTCCTAATAAAAAAAAGTAACTGCTTCAGTCTTGGAAAGAAAAATTATTGTATGCGAGCGTAAGAAAAACACAAAGTCCCCAGCCTCTCCCTCCACCCTCTCCTTTTCACAAGGATGAGGGATTATCACCACTGATCCCTAATGCCACTCTCAGTGCACTGGCTTCGCACTGTTGTGGAGGCCCTGGGTGCACTCCAAGCCCTTGATGCGGGGCTGGCAATAGCCACTGCTGCTTGGGAAGGTGGGCTGGCCACTGACCACAGAGATGCCAGATGCAAGGGCTGTGTTCTGGCTGTTGATTGTTAGCCATTGCAATGGGAGGAAAGTGGTTTGTGTCTGCCTCAGACAGTTAGCACTTGGGGAATCACCCTTGTTCATGGAGGGGAGAACACTGTAAGGTCAGAATGTCCCTTGCCTAGCTTTCACAGGCATAGAAATTTGCTTCCACTTACAGATATGGTTGAAGGAGAAACTCTTAACAAAAGCTTTTTCTAAACCTTCAAAAGCATATGGTTGGAGAGAAAACACACTGCCCTTTTGATTCTGTTATAACTCAGATTTTAAACATCATTACTGTTAAGTACATTGACATTTGAAAGCAAACACAAATTTTCATCACTTTTTCGTGTATTTTTGGTTTGGAAACAAGACAATTACCCCCCTAAATTCCATTTATGTTGCAAATTCGATTTTGAATATGTAAACCTCCATGAGATGATAATGCAGTTAGAGGGATGTGAAACAATGCCTTGTTTCCCTCTTGGGCAGCTATAGGGAAGCAGGGCCCAAGCCCTCCTGCAGACCCCCCGCACCCCGCAGGCCCTCCTGCCTTCAGCCCTGCACAGACACAGGCAGCCTAGGGTTACTGTTAGCTTGGATGCTGCGTTTCTTTTTGGTGCCCTCCAGCGGCCAAGGCAGTCCAATGGGCTGCGGTTGACCAAGGGCGTGCTCAAGCAGCTGGGGTGGATGGGGCAGGAAAGGCAAGCAGTTCTGCAAGATCTTCAGATCTCTGTACTAGGGAGGGAAAGGTGTCATTCCAGGCCAACTTTTGTTCCAGGGACAGGTATTCACTATTAAGGTATATTGCATTTTTCTTTCCCCCTGAGAAAGGAAGAGGTCAAATAATTTCAAGAGGTCAGAATTCACTGTGGGGTAAAACCAACGAGGTCAGCTGAGTATCCATAGCTACATGCTGTTACTTGAAATGTGTAAACATAAACTACTTGTATGCTTGTGAGAGTATATCAAAGCCATTTGGTGCTGCTCATTACCTGACACTGTATCTCAGGTCCAGGTATAACTTTTAATGCTTTTAATGGCTGTTTTGCATTTTGTCCTAATTATGCCACTAATTTGCATCAATGGAAGCCACATAAGCACACAAAAGGACTTTTCAGACAATAACATTCTTCTAACCAAGTCAACCAAAGAAATGAAGCTAAAGGATGACTGCCTGGCCAGACCACCAGGACCTGGGTCAATTAGACATCAAGTTTACATCTAGATGAGCACAGTTCTGGGCATGTAAATGCAGTTATCTGCCCCAGCAAACAGCAACAACTTTCCCTGACACTGTTTTGGTTCATGCCAACCTGCACCTTCTTAAAAGATGCCCAGGTACAATTCCAAAGAGTGCACATCTGCACCTGGCATCACTCACAAAAAGCAATGTATGTGCTTCACCCTGCCCCAGAAGCTAAGAGGATTTACAAGCAAAGCTGCAAGCCAATGGCCTCTGTGCCTGGGAACACTTCAGAGCATGTTTAATTGTGTTGTCTTTTGTAACCCAAAGGTCTGCTTTCCCCTGGGATTCTGAAATTATAGCGGTTGCTTGGCATCAAACCCTAAGGACGTTGCACTGCTTGTTTTATATCAAGTAGCAGTACAATTTATTACATAGTGCAGACAAAAATAGGGGCTGCAAAGTCTGTCATTCCTGAGACAGAAAATCTTGCTTTTAAAGCTGCACAGATGAATTCTGATACAACCTTTAACCATCATCACTACCTCAGCCCTTCACAAACATTACTGAATTCACTTCTGTAAAGTCCTCATGAAAAGCAATACTTTTTGTGCACTCATTTCCTACATGGGAAATGGGCACTGGGAGATTCAGATGAAGAAAACTCACTTTTTAATTTTTTGAAATATTTCTGCTTGCTTTTTCCAGCTGTTAAAATGGTCCAGTTTTAGCCCTATATACATTCGAAGTACAGTTCCCTGTTGATTTCAGCTACTGAACTAACTGAAGGGCAATTGTATCCAGGTTGCTGTGCTCTTCGTTTATTTTGCATTTAGTCTTGGCCTCAAGCCCAGGAAGGACAGATATCACAATGAAATCTGATTTTCTAGTAACTGCATAAAATGTATTTTCCATTCACCTTTCTCCTAGAAATGTATAATCTTCTTGGGTTGAAACTTCACACAGTATTCAGGCATCTAACATAGAAAAGGTGCTGTAGGGTATGTGGGTCCAGAGAAAAAGCTGGTCCTGAGAGCTTTTCTGTTGGCACTACTCTTTCCAATATTTCCCTGCAACAGCTGGTCTGTAGTGGTGAAGTACCACTACAGTGGTCTGTAGTCAGTGAAGCTCGCTTTTGGGAACAAACTGGCTAAAATTACTGTTCTTGTTTAGGTAAAGAAGGCCCTGGCTGGTGCAAACGGTTAAAATGGATAATGGGAGTAAAAAAAAAAAAAAAAAAAGTGCCATTTAATGTCACTGGAGCTGCAGTCCTGCCAGCCCTCAACATTTTACTGCGAGTTTCATAAAATAGTTAATGAAATACTCCAGCAGAGGCTGGGCTGCACAAATGCATCAGGTTTTCCATGTAAGAACATCTCAGTTCTTCATGCAGCACTGAGAAGCTTGAAATCACCACCCCAACGCATAAGAAGAGCTTAGAAACCAAAAGGCCCCCCCTGCATTTCCCAGTTTGTGATTTCTGAAAAGCTTACCATTTCTAAACCAGCTTTGTGTTACTTTGGTCCCTGCTTGTGCAAGGCTTAGAGGCGCAGAGCCAAGCAGGGACCCCCTGTCAGGTCATTCTGCATATGATTTTTGAGAGTATACCTGATCATGAGCCTGTCCACAAGCAAGTGGGAAATAATGCCCTCCAGAGATGAGTGTGGCACATGCACATCCTAGGACACAACAAACCTCCCCAGCTGACCTCCTCTGTGTTGCGAAAGCCATCCTTAGACATCCAGGGCCCAGTCTGCCTTGCGTAGCAATGTCTGCTAACTGGTGTTGAAGCACAGAATGAACTGAACGTGTTGTTCTCTTTGTAAACTGGTTTGAATGGACAGAATGCTTGACAGACTGGAGCTTCCAGCTCTGCTTGTTTAGCAAGGAATGCTCTCTTAATTTCTTATTGTGGCACACAAGATTTAGTGCAGATCCTTTAATTTAAATGTCAGAATGTGAGCAGTAATTTATTTCCATAAAACGAAAAGCAATAACGTCAAATATATTAAGCTCTGGCTGTGAGAGCTGAGATTATACAATTTATAATTGTACAAAACACAAACAGCAAAAAATTACCCCACAAAGGATGAGTTATTATCACTCACTTAAGCGTTGATTCAGGGCTGGAGAAAGCAGTCGCAAGAAAATTAAAAAGAAAAAGGAAAGAGAAGGAAAAGCCGAAGTACCTGGGACACTGAAAGGCCCTTGGTGACAGCCGAAAGTGGAGAGCAGGCGCATCTGAGGTCTCCCTTCACCTGATGGCCTTCCCAAGCGCTCCTCTGCTGCTCCTCCATGCTTTGCGCTCTGAGACTTACTCTGACTTCCCATTTTCATATTGAGAAACCGAGTCTTGGCTACAACCCATCATTTTCATATGTACCTTACACCCCTAAAATGACACTCCCTGACAAACAATAAGGTATGTCCAGGAATAAGATATTGTGTTCCTTGCAGCAGGGACCATCTTTTTTCAGCACCTGGGACAGATGAAACCTGGTCCTCAGTCAGGTCTTATCAGACACTAGTGGTAACACAACTCACAATGTGACACAGGCATTCAGATGCTGATTAGCTGCGCTGAATCAGAATGACTCCACATACAAGTAAAGTTAGATTGTGAAAACACATCTCTCTGAAAGGAGCACCAATATTTCAGATGGTATCTGCACCAGAACTTCTCCAGGAATTTGGCTCCGATCCCCCCTCTGTTAATCTAAGCTGTCCATAAGATGACCATCTAGTAACGAGGAATATCTGAATTATCCTGGCAAAACCTAGCATTTGGAGGAAGCATGTAAACATCAAGGAGCCCAGTTAAAATGCACAATGGGTAAGACAGCCTTGCTACTGGTATTTAATTGACAGAGAGGCAGAACTGAGGACAAAACCACCAGAAATGCCATTCAGAGATTGATTTATACCACAGCTTGAACTATTACAAAAGCCACTGAAGCAGAGCTACAGAAACAAACATCTGGTGGCTGCAAACCTGCCAAGCCTCCCCACTTTCATGGCTGACCCTTACGCTAAATGCTGGGGAGAGGCTAAGAACAAATTTGCCCTGTGCACCATTTCTGGAGAGTGAATCACAGGCCCTCCCAGGTCCACATGGTTGTTGGGGCTAGAATGTGCTGGTCCACATTTTTTTCCCTTTGACATAGTAGAGGCTGGAAAAAAATAGAGTTGTACCAGGAAAGTCTACAGTCATGGAATCATTTAGGTTGGAAAAGACCTTTAAGATCATCAAGTCCAACTGTTAACCTAGCTCTAACCGCATGTACACTTCTTTTAAATAACTCCTGGAATGGTGACTCAGCCACTTCCCTGGGCAGCCTGTTCCAATGCTTCACAACCCTTTCCATGAAGAATTTTTTGCTAATCTCTAATCTAAATCTTTGGTGCAGCTTGATGTCATTTCCTCTTGTCTTATCACTTGTTACTGGGAGAAGAGACCAGTATCCACCTCATTACAACCTCCGTTCAGGTAGTTCTAGAGAGCAATAAGGTCTCCCCGCTCCGAGACACTTTTTCCCCAGGCTGAACAGCCCAAGTTCCCTCAGCCAGTTTCTCCAGAATGGATGCAGGAAGGGCTTCCTTGGCAAAAGGTGTCTGCTGTGTTTTTTGAAATTGGAAGAGTACGACTGGGCACAGCTGCAGGACCAGGAGGATGCTAAATTTTGGGACCTATGGGATTTCCTTACTGTTTCTACTTGCAATCAGCCAGAGAATTCAGGAGTGGCTCTTCCAGTACCACTTAATGCCATCACTTGCAAGCTTAACTGAAGCCTGAGGAAATACTGATTAACAGTATTCATCCTGGACTGGGGCTTAGCCACTCCCCTCCTTTTTGCTAACCCTTAATGTATTCATTGCCTTATTTTCATACATGCTGATTGAATAGCGATTTATTCTGCTGGTGCTAGGCTAGTCCCCCCATACTAAATGTGAAATCTTTATTCTAACCAATGTCTAAATCATTGTTTTCTGGCGGCACAGATCATGTGGCACAGATTATTAATAGCTCTGGTCTCTACACCACTTGACACGGCGCTCCAGCTGTCATTCTGCTCCCTGGCTCGTATGATTCTTGCACTGGTAAAGTGCCAGGCCCGGGCCGAGCCCATCAGTCACTGTCACCCACCACCCAGTGATGAATAGCCCCACGAGCACCGTGGCGAGGCCCCAGCTCCCGTTCACACGCGCCTGACTTTTACCGGCTCCAGCACACCAGCTGAGGCCGGTCCCCGTTGAGGTGGGCCATGGCGACCTGGAAAGACCACCCCCCTGCGCCCCGGATTAGTTAAAAATGAAACAAATCCTAATGCGATCATGTCACTAATTATGCATTTAATTCAGTTATAAGGAGCTAATGGCTCCCCCAGTGACAGCTTTTACTGGTAAAAGGCAATTCATTCCTGAAACTGAGAAATCTAATTACACAAAATGCTTCGTCCTAATCCTTTCAAAGAATAATCTTATTTGTAGACATTAACATCCCAGATGCTGCTGCTGTTTGTCCATTATGACAGTGTTTGTCCTGAATAATGTATAAATAGCTCTTTCTGGACAGTTGCATGTCACTAAATCAATACAATTTGCTGCCTTCTGTTACATTAAGTCAGCCTGGGCAAGCTGGAGAAAATTAACCTTTTGTTTCCCACTCAAAAGGGCCTTTGAAATTAGAACAAGAAAAGGTTGGAGTGCCTATGGGAATCATGAGGTCTTTTTTTTTTTTAAGCCCATAAAGTATTCAGCAGATCCACTGGCTGGTGATGGATATATCATCAGAAAAATTGACAAAACATTTCCAGGCAGCAGAGGAGGAGTAAAAGGCAAAATTATGTTCTGCTTTCTTGTCTCTTCTGTAAATGTTTCAAGTTTCTTCTGCTTGAACCAGCTTAATTGTGGTAAATGCTTGCCATAGTGTTTTGTTGTCAAGGGAACAGTACTGCTGCTAAGATGTTCCCTAGCAGTTGTGGCTGCTCCCACTGCTAGCGAGGTGGGAAACATCCCCATGGAGTTGCTGTCTACACAAAAAGCCCTTCAAACACACAGAAAAACCTAGAGAAGAAAAAGTCATTCTCCCATGTGGTATATAACTGAGAAGATGAGCTGTGGGCACACAGCTTTGGACAGAAATGCCACTGAACGCACAACTGGATTTTAGTGTTTTGTCCTATTTATCCTATGTGTTAAGAAATATCTGCCTGTGGCTGTTGCTGTGTTAAAGTAATCAGCTCTCTCCCAGTTTTAGTAGAGGAGTTCCAAATTTCCATGTGATGTTCTGGTAGTATCCCAGGAGACACTTCTAGGATTCCCTAAATGTCACTCATATTTATGAAAGGCTCTGAGAGATTTGTTTTTAACCATAAACTCAAGCCCCACTGAAGCCTCTATTCCTTTGCAGGGACAAAAAATGCAGCTGAATAATGTGGAGAACAGAATATGGTTCTGATCGAAAAGGAAAACACAGGTCCCACCAAAACTGTACCTCGAGTCAAAGTAAATACGAAGGGTATGTACTCAATGTTCCACTATAAAGTTGTTAGGAAGCTAACCCACTGGCAAAAAACAGTGCTGAGAAATTATGTCCAAGCTCCCTGTAGAGTAGAAGTGACAACTTCAGCATTTATTCTGTCCCCAGCCTCCATGCGCCTATTCCGCGAGCTTACCATCCATGTCCCTAATTGCACTGGTTTGTTGAATCAGCACAGAGGGAATTCTGCGAGCAGAAGGACCGGGGAGAAATTAAGAAGTAATCTGCTGTTCAAAAAGTGCAAAGTGCAAATTAGGAAAAGCCAAGCATCCCCATTGTGATTTGGGTTCTGTCTTAGTAGGAACAGCTTCTATAGGCAATCTTCAGGTCACTGTAGGAGGTGAAAAAGGTAGAATAGACCACAGCTTCACTAGTACATACCTATCCCTCAGACGCAGACTTGCACAGAGCTCTTGCTTCCCTTGCACACAGCTCTAACAAACTCCAATGGCAAAAGAAATAGTCAAAAGTTTGCTCTCAGAACCAAAAATCAAATAATAGTCTGTTTACCAAGAGAAATAACCATACAACAAAGCATTCATGTCTGCTACCCTGTGAAAGGATACATGGAGGGAGCTCCCTGAGGCTGCACGTATGCTTGTTACCGTTAGGAAGAGCCCCATGATGACAAGGGCTATTCTGACCGCTTCCCATACAGATAGATCACATCTGGTAGCATAACCACTTACACTATGTTTTCAAAAGCATTTTCACCCTGTTTTCTCATTTTGCAGATGATTATTACTTTTCCATGCCCACCTGGGTTTCTTCATTTTACTCTTAAATAAAGTCTTCTGGCAGGTTTCTCTTGTAAGAGCTGCCATAAGACAATGCTCTCCAGGACCTTTTCCTGTTTGTAGCCTCCTGGACTAGCTGATGGCAGCTGCTTTGCTAAAATGTGCTTCTCTTTGCTTCCTCATCCTATCAAGAGAGTGGCTCCAGAGAGCTACAAGCACAGCATCCTTCACTGTACCACATTGCTGTATTTCCATTGCTTTCCATGGATGTAGTCAGATTTAGAGACTGGGAGGATGTTACCTTTGGGGTCCCCCCATGAAAGCAGTGATTAACCTGTGACATCACGGATTTTTTCTGGAAACACATGCCTGTGAGGCAAGCACAGAAGAGAGCCCTGCAAAACCTATGTGCCCTGCAGCATGAGCCTCTTGTCCTAACCACTTACTCTGGCTCTGACATCATACTGAAGCTGGCGCTGGGAATGGTGTGTGGCAATGGTTTTAAACTGATTGCACTACTACAGAGAATGTGAAACCACTTCTTCAGACTCTGCTGTTACCGTTCGGTGGCTACGACATAGATACATAGTTATGTCAGGTCAGCATTTTCCACATGTACTAAATGTATTTAAAATATTCAATGTATCTGTTTGAATATTTTTAGGGGGATTAATTGTTCAAATCTAAAAAGTTTATGCGACTCTAATGGACTACTAATGGAAGAAGCTTTTAAAAAAATCTCTGCGTTGTTCTGAGACCGGACTGTGACCTAACTACCAGGTATAATATGTACCAATATCTATCTTACACTGTGAAATTTAGACTGCAAATCCATTATGATAGTCTGTGTCTTTATGTATTGTGCGCTGCTGAGCAAGCTCACAGAGCTCAATAAATAATAAATGGTAGGAACTTGACCTTGAATATTAAATGCGATCGGAACCATTCTTCACCCAGGAATTTGGGTTTGTTTTCCCCAGAAGCTTTAAATTGGAGATCGAGATGCAGCTGTGGCAGAAAAGCAAAGCTAGCAGTGTCTTCTGGCTGGGCTGGGTCTGATTTTGAGTCACTGCCTGTTCCAGTGTCCGGCTGAACCCAGGACAGCATGCCAGCTCAGACAGTCCACTAGTGCCCCTCTCACCCACAGAGTCTCCAGCTGCCTCTTTGGATGGCAGGTGCCTCACAGGTGAGCTCACCTGGGACATGAAATGCAGCTTCCCACAAGATGATGTCTTTCAGATCCCTACACCAAACAAGCTGACAGGTTCTTAGCAAAGCTAATTCACAGTGTAAAACTCAGATCTCACACTCCTTAATCAGTTACAGAGGAAAAAGAAGGACATCATCTTCTCAAGTGAGGACCAAGTATTTCAAATATTCCTGGAAAAATCTCCTTTGACCATCTCAGAAATAATTTCTCTGTTGCCTAAACAAAGACAGAGGCAAAACACAGAAAAAATATCTCCTGACCCCAGTGGCTTGAGCAGGTGCCTGGAACCTCATTCAGTTATCAGGATACTGTGAGGTTACTAATTTATTGCTGTTAGCTAGGAGGCCACATAGAAAGGGCTTTCTTACAGCTCTCATGATAAATAATGGTTCACTCCTGCTTAGTAACTATTACTTAGTAGCAGGTTTAGTTTTCATTGACTTAAACAAATTGGACATCACCTCTGGTTATCTGAAAGAAAAGAACACAGAAACTGGAAGATGCAGAGTCAGGAGGGTGAGAAAAAAAAAAATTATGGTATATTTTCCTTCCTGAAGGAATCATGGGTCTTTGGAAAAGTCTTTTCACCCCTCATGCATTGC
The DNA here is from genome assembly GCF_028554395.1 of Pezoporus wallicus. NCBI lineage: Eukaryota > Metazoa > Chordata > Aves > Psittaciformes > Psittacidae > Pezoporus > Pezoporus wallicus. The sequence continues at coordinate 593,698 of NW_026636884.1, read as the reverse complement.
CACTGGTTTGTTTTGTTTTGTTTCTTTTTTTTTTTTTTTTCTGTGTAAAACATTGCTGGAGAGAGTAAAATATTCTGCTTCTGAAAGACATGAGACTTAAGCTACTCCTGGGGAGATGAGACGCTTACACTACTTTGCTTGCAAGCTCTCTGGCTAGCAGATGGTTTCTCGGTGCTGTTTTACATACATGCATGTTTTCATACATGGCTTCATGGAACTGGTCCTCTGTGGGGAGCTACTTTCTGTTTTGGAAGACTAATCCTGTCATTGTAAAGTCAAGGCTTACTCCGCTTAGAGCCGTCATGAGAAGCATGTCTGCTACCAGAATGGTGGAAGTAGACATCTGGATCAGAAAGGCAGGCATGAAAGAGTGACTAGTACACTGAGAAGCAATAATGTCTCCTGGCTAAAAAGTGAACTACAACAGAACCAATGGCAAGATAAGGGAAACCTCTTTAATTTTGCAAGTCTTTGGAGCTTTTGGGTGCACTTTGAGGGCCCATGGAGCCAAGGCAAAGAACTGACCCCATCCTGTCAAAGAGGAACACAGAGACTTGTGTCCTTTCAGAGGTGTACATGTGTCCAGGGACAGCCTGAGCAAAAATGCAAGGTGGGAAGAGAGAAAGAGAGTGGACAAGTTCCTGACCTTTCCTTCAGGGTTGCTGTTCTTTTGTTTCCAGAGTGAGAAAGGGTTTACAAAGAGTGGCATTTGAGGTCAATACTTGATGTTATCATCACACATCTGAAACTTGAAATTAATATAAAAGAATCTCCTATTATAAAACAAGTAATATTTTCATGCTATGGAGCAGCACACAAAAGGAAAATCAATCGCAACATCATCTAAGAGAGAAGTCAATAATATCTGCATTTTTCCCAAAAATACACCTAGAAAAATTGCTTGGGTACTGGCTACAATATATGGCATCCTTTCCAGCTGTATTTTCATGTATTCTAGGATACTTCATTGCTTGAACTGTTTTAACAATCAGTAAGAAACAAGAAGAAAAACATCATGTACTCAACATTTCTTGCCAGGATGGGATGAACAGCATCAGAGCTATGGAAAAATTATAGATTCACGTAAGAAGTACTTTTAAAATGTAAAATAATAAACATAATGTTATTGCTTACCAAACAATCACAGCAGCAACATTTTGATTCATGCTGAACGCAGCAAGATAATCCATGCACTGTACTGAAAGGCTTTGTCCCTTGGGATTACTATTTCAGATATACTGCTTGCATGGCACACCCAAAATACCAGAGTTACAGTAGAGCCCTTTTGAACAGCATCTGAAGGTGGCAAAGGAAAAGCAGCATCTAGTAGACAACCATTAGCTCTGCTTTGCCACTTGGTTCATTGGAAAGTTTGTGTCTGCCTAAGCAGACCTGTGTGGTCAGGCAAAAAAGCCACAGCTGAGCAGCAGGGCTCAGGCACCCCTCCATCACTGTCAATAAGTGAAATGAAGGGCCTTTACACCATTTCATTTACTATTTCAATGATTACATAGATCATTGCCTTCTCATTGTTTCAGTGATAGATTTAATTAACTTCCAATTAATCACAGAGGGTGATATTTAATGCTCAGCCCTGCACCGAGCACAGTGTCACAGACCAAAGAATATATTTTGAAGGCTTCAGTAATCAAGAGGTCATGGAAGATAGATGTTCTTCACCAAAAGAGAGAGAGAGAAGATAAATTTGTGTGTCCACTCTGCTCTGGCTAACTGTTTTAGGATAATTGTTTCACATCCAAATTATAACTTTCCAAAAGGTCCATCCATGCACAAAGAGAGATAAAAGGGAGGAAGGGGGGCAGGTAGTAGAGTCATGTTATAGAGATTTCATAGGGCTGTAATTCCTCTCTGCAGGCAGCAGTGATGTTTGCAGCTGCAGTGGTTAAGGCCCTGAAAAATGGGCAGAAAAAAAATTCCTGTAAAGATACTTCCATTTAGATAGAATGATTTTAAAAAAGCAAACCCAAATCAATGACAAAAAGGAGAGTTTCATTACACCAAGGGTGATTACATTCAGTGCAAACTCTACATCTCATCTGCTGCCTTTCTAGGAGCAGGGTGTCAACGTCAGGTCATCTGCTGGTGGCCTTTTAGAAGGGGTTCAAAAGATTTCCATTAGAAAAAAAGAGCCCTATTACTTTAAACAGAAAAATTTACTTGATAGCATCTTCCTAATAAATCTAGTGAACATACTTGGGGTAGCTGTGCCACTTTAAAGAAAATTAGATTTTACATATAACAGATCTTTGGGATATTAAAAGCAATTTTGTTTCTTTTGACAGCGTTCATGTCAAGCTTTCATCTGAGACAGTGCCTAAAGGTGCCACCATAATACAAACAGTGACCAAGTGACCAAGCCTGAGAGCCCTCCAAGTTGGCTCTCTGTTTACTGGGCAACATCTGATCAATTCCAAAACTTCCACCTATGCAAGCTGCGGGACGTGCTCAGCAAGGCCTGGGCTTGCAGCACATCAGATCTTCCCTGGGAGCTAGAGGATCTCTTGAGCTCACCAGTTCATAACTCCCCATATCACCAACATGCCCCCAAGCCCTTGCAAGCACAACGCTAGTGCCTTAAGAGATTAATTATTCTGCCTGGAAGAAAGAATAACAGCACTTAAATGGGAGGATAAGGAGAACCCAAAATAGCGGGAAGGACCAGGAAGGCAGAAGACACTGGGCTCTGGCCTGAAGGAGCCAGAGCCATTCTGACAATAGCCACAAGACACCACTGCCTTACTCACCGCCTCCAGAAACATGCTGCCCACTGCCTGCCTCAGCTCCAGTCCTACCTTTTAGCAATAGTCATGAATATTAATGTTTTCAAACCCTCATAACAAGCAGAGCATCGTGTCTGGGGCAACTTCTGCAGTTTGTATTGTAAAAGCAAATACAACAAGACAGAAAGGAGTGAGTCTGTGCTTGCTGAGAAATCTTCCCATAAGGATTTCTCACATGCTGGCAGTCCTGGCTAACCTGACACTGTGACAGTAAATTGAGCTGTGTGCATGTGTGTGCATGTGTGAGTGGGATGGAGAGAGAGCAGGAAACCTTCTAACAAATGCAGAGTGTAATTCTTCCCTTTTCTTTCCTCTGGTTAATCTCTGAGTGCAAAGTAATTATCTTTCTCATGACTTTAAATCTCTTTCTCTGGTATATTCTTGCCTGTCCAACATGACTTTACAACTCCTTCATCTGGCACACAGCTGGCATGCCTCACGGTGGATTCCTCTAAAGAGTGATTTAAAGTTGCTTTCCATCAGTGTAAAACTAATGAGCAAGAAACATCTTGACACATGGTAACTGTAAGCAACACACTTGGTCAGCTGCACACAAGAAAGACACCCTCACTTAAGGCTTTCCAACTGTTCTCTTACAAGCACTCACAAGGCTCAAAGCCCAGAATGCTTATTTATTAGCATCTTCACTTACCCAGGTGTCTCTTTTCAGATTGACACGCCACACTTCTAATGCAGCTTCCCATCTGGAAGTACTGCTTCTCTCTCCTGCTGTTTCTAGAGATGAACATATCAGAGTTTTAAATCACACGATACACGTTTTCATTTAAAAAAAAAAAAAACAAAAATAACCAACCATCAAAACCCTGAAGCTTTTTCTGTAGGACTCAGCACTTTGTTGCAGCAGCATGAATGTAGCCAGCCTGCTAGCTTCATTGTTGTGATCCCAGATTTACCTCAGCTGAACTGAAAGTAGTGTGAAATTATTTCAGATTTACCAGGCATATATGAAAAGAGAGTTTTGACCCCTTCTAATTTATCTTCATTTTTTCCCTTGTGAAACAGAGAAGCCTGAACAGAAATAAAACCTCAGGCCAGCGTTTTCTTACACAAATAACCAAATTGACACTCTAAGCAGGTTCAAGCCCCTAAAGGAAAGCACCCCCATTCACTATAATTTAATCTAAATAAGTGTTGGTTGTCAGGAGTTTCAAGAATTCAGCTGAGTGGAAAAACAGCTTCTAAGTTTAGTACTTGGATGTGATTTTGTGGTTGTTTTAAAAAACATAAATGCAACTGTAGTAATACACATTGGAACTATCTAACACTAGAGTGTTTGCAACTCTGTGCTTCAGGAGCCAGATCATAGCCAGAATTTAAAACATATTGACCGTAGCACATTTGTAAAACAAAATTATCTGCAGGTAGAGAATATCTTGTCCTCATATGTGTGTAAGACCATTAAGTAAATGACAGGGGAGCCATAAGAGTATCTTAGGACATGGTGCTGGCTTACTTGAATAGACAGAAGGCAAGTTTTGTAGGAAATCAAACTGATGCACTTGAGGGAAACAAATAAAACAGAAGAAAAGCTTTTGCTCACAAAAGATTAGAGGATAAGCTGAAGAACAACTTTTGTGCCTGAGAGTTTGCCTGCATTTTCTAAAACATAACAGACTTCCTGGGAAGAGGCTTACACGCCTGGAAGGCTGAACACACCAAGTTGGCCAGCATTACCAAACTACTACCAAATTCAAGCATTTTCTTTAACATACTGGAATTTGTTAGTCCTTTCTTTACTGTGCACTTTCTACCTTCCTTTCCAATGCATCCTCAACCCTAATTATGAATAAATGCCTTCACTATTGCTCTTTATGCACTCATGGAGCTTTCAAAATCTACCAAATTTGTTTAAAAAAAATTACAAATTAACTAATTCTTCAACCTCAGTAGGCACCAAAAGTGGTCTCTGCAGTGAGGTGGAGATGGAAATATCCACAAGGTGCTGTAATGTGCGTTGGGGTGTAAATAGCAAAACTAAAAGAAACTGTCAACACAGAGCAGCCAGAAAGGAGGTTCGTGCCTCTGAACACCTCTCTGCTACCCTAGCTGAGAAGACAGATAACTTGATGAGTTATCAAGATATCAAGAGATGAATGATCTTAAACAAATTGGGAAAGATTTTACTAGGAATAGGGAAAAGATTTCCACAGTATTTTCACTCCTCCCAGAACTAAAAGTTATCTACCCCAGGCCTACTGAAAATAGATGCACTTTGGATTATGAAGTTTGAGTGGCCTTCTCCTAACATCCCTCTCTTGCAGATGACAGTAATTTCCTATTAGCTTTGTTAATGTATGAGGAGCTCTGCAGCTAGTAGAGTTTTCTGCTTTCTTCCTGCTTCCCAAAGGCTATTTCCAGTTCCCAAACAGAACGCCCTGCCTCTCAGAACAGTACAAATCTTCAGCAACTGGGGTGTCCTCTGTGCCCCCTAACACCATGGGAAAAAATGCTCTCTCCATCTCTTATATAAGCTACAGAGCTGGCTGCAGAAAGCACTGACTTGTAATTATATTTAAACTTCTCCCTCCCTGTAACTTCTCAGTCTGCATGCCAACCACAGCACTCACCACAAAATTGCCAAAGAAAAATAAACAGAGATCAGTCCCTCTCGCATTCTAGCCTTTCTGCCCCATTACAAAAGCACAGTATGAGCACTTCTTCAAAAGAGACTCCATCAGCACTGAACAGACATTAAATATGGAGAGAGACAGAGAGAGTACATGCGCATGAGTGTGTGGGCACACATGTGTGTGAACCACGCTGTCCATGAGTGTCCCCTTGTGTACTACTGATTATGGAAGGGAGGTCTAGCAGTGAGCCTGGAGTGGAGGAGTATCCTTCACTTGATACTTCTATTATTTTTAGCAGCAACTAATGCAGCCCCAGGCCACCCAGCCAGGTGTGAGAACTGAATGTGCATGGGGCTCCAGCATCTGTTGCTGCCCCAAGGAGCAACCACCTAATCAAACACAAGTGGAGAAATACAGGAAAGCAGTGCAGCATGATGAAGCCACCTCCTCACTTGGCAAGCCTTTGGTCAGGCTGAATATAAAACCTAGAATTTCCAGTGTCCCGGCCACATTCCCTCTGAAATACCAAACAAAGGAAGGTAAAGGCATTTTTGTTAGGACCCAAAAAGTATGTTCAGCACAGACACATCAAGATACTCAATGAACCTGATTGTGTTAGGTGCTTTCTAATGAGGCTAGGCTGCTGGTTGCTAAAAGACTAGGCAAAACAGAGAAGTTATTAATATTTTGTACAATACTCAGCTTTGTGAACAGGAACATTACCTAGGTACAACAGTATTCCCCAGAGGTTGGGAGTCCGCTGTGCTCCACAGCACACAGGCACTTCCCTTCCAAATGGTGAAGGCTGAGCATCATGGAAAAGAAGATCCCGATGTGCAGAAACATGAGGCATGTCCACATGTATCTAAACAGAGGCACAAAGAAATTGCTGACTTATTCAAAGTTATGAAAGCAGTCTGTGGCCAGAGTCTTTCCTGAGTCCCATCCCAAAGGCTTCAACTCAGCACCCTCCTGCTTCTTGCAGACAGGAGCAAGGAGCAATCATTTGGCTGTCAAAATGGAAGGCATAATTTTGGGCTTATTTTAAAGAACCAGCACTCCATTTTGGATATGCACGAAGGCAGACAAAGGGAACTACTGCACTTAATGTAGTTTAAGAGCACCATGGTGGAAGATGTTTTTTTTTCCAAGAACTACCCAGCCCTGTCATAAACCTGCGTTAGATGGTGTTTATTCCTTGAAGCTGGCTAGGATCCTTCTCTGATTAACTTTCATTTTCTCTGGTCCAGATACCTGCACAGTGTGTAAGGATAAATCCAGGTCATGCTCTCTAAAGGCAGATTGATAACTCAATCAGAAATGGGGAAGATCTTAATTTGACACACGTTGTCAGTGATGGAATTTGTCAATGGAGCCAGCACGCTCTTAGGCTGACTGGGGGTGGCAGAGAGGACTCAACGAGCTGTGGGAGGCAGGCACCCATTCTTGCTCTGACTGCAACCTCTCCTGACAAATGCTTATGAAAAGGCCTGGGATGGGTGCCTGCGTGCACACTAACACAGATAGACTGCTGGTGGGCAGCAAAACAACACCATAGCGCTGTGCTCCACAATGAGAGAAACAACCTGGACAAAGAAAATATCTCCTTCTGCCTCCAGGCTGTATAAGATGATGTTCATCAAAATCTGTGTCTGAACTTGGCCCCTGAAGATAGCTGTGAATGATGTGTCTGTTTCCCCATAGTTACAAAAATTAGGGGAAAATTCCTATTTGCAGTATAATGGCGCTCTATAGAGCTTGCTGAACATCTTCTTACTTAAAAATATCTGGTGCTGACTGCTAGTAAAGATGAATTGCTGAGCAGATTTAAGGCAATTCTAAATCTTTCCAGCTGTCTATCTCTCTGTTTACTTTCAGAGGCTATAAAATATCAAGGGCTCAAGGAAGACAGCCCTAGAGCTGGAGACTCCTCAAGGTGCAGGCAGTGAGGAGAACTGACTTAAGTTCTAAGTAGCTGGACCTCAACAACCTGAAGAGGTTAGGTTTAAGTCTTCCTCTTTCCCTGCAGATACTGGAATCTGCCTATTCTTCAGGTGAATACTTGCTCTCCATTAGCAGTTAAATATCTTAAAACCAGACAGAGCAGGCTCCAGCATTCTCTTTTCCAAGATGCTCATGTTAGGGGTGGGCACTGGCTCTGCAGCTCACAGGCAAAGAACAAAACACAATGTGTCCGCTCTTAGAGACTTTTCTGTTCCTTACAAACCGCAGGCACAAATCACATGGGGCAAAGGCCAGGTGCCATAATCAGTTTGGGGGACTATGTATTCTGCGGTCTTCATAAGAGGTCTTCCTGTCTGAATGAAGTAAAAAATGGGTGATCCGTTAGGAAAGAACACTTCACACATCCAGGACTGGAAAAACGTTTCAGAAACGTATCCTTAACCTACCTAATTGCCTTGAAAGAGATGACCAGCAGACTGACACTAATTCTCAGCTCATCAGAGATGTCCCTACAGATCCTGCTCATGGGGGTCACATGTGAGCTGCTTCATGACACCCACCCTGCCCAGACACAGGGATTTGGTTGGCATCAGGTAGACCTCCACTGCACCTATGGGGAGCATCTCTAAACCCACACTTCAGATGTGCCCATGTGTGCCAGATACTAGTGTTCACCACTTCTTTCTCTCAGATGATCAGTCTCAGCCTATGGTCCCACTTCTTGTTACATGTTGCTCCATATCACCTCCTATAGTACTTCTTCCCAGTTTGGTGTCCAGCTCTCCATGACTCTCAGAGTTCAAATCACAGAAATGTAGGTAGGAGGGTAAGTGGGTAGGAACATCAGAGACTTCTCTGTTTCGGACCTCCCTTCTAGTTCCTCCAAACCACTTATAGTGTTCATTTTCATACAGTCAAGGGTATTCTACAGCTACTGAGATGGAACTTTTCAATATCCCCATCACCATAGTATAATTTCCTTGTGGCCTTCACGAGGTGCTGTTTTTCTTGTCTGCACTTCGTAGCTCTACTGAATGAAGACCGCCTACATTGGTGCATTTATTGTAACAGAAGCAATATATTTCTATACAATTATGTGGCCACCCCCCCTACCAAATAACAAACAAGAGCTTGACACGGCGTCTTGATGGATTTCAAACTTGCAACCTCTGCGTCTCTTCCTCTGACTACATCAGCTTATTTGGCCTAATTAACCTGAGTTTTCCTTGCTCAACAGAAATCATCCCCATGAAAAAGACATAGCTTGCAGATTCTGAGAAAGGTTTTTCTGTTTTGAAATATGAATAAGAACATGCTCTGGGCCATCTGGCACTGGCCTTAGTAAATTCCAAAATAGATTTATTACAAATTAAAAAGGGATTTTGGAAGTACACTTTTTTCAGCTTTTTCTAGTGTTTACATATAGATTGAGACTGCAAAACTGTGGTGATGTGCAGTCAATATTTGAACAAATCTGTCCCCCCCCCCAAATCTTTCTTCAGTCTTAGTGATTAACCTTAAGGACTGGGGTAATGATGTAGAGGAGTGGATATCATGGCTTTTCAAAGACAGTGTTCTCACATTAAAACAAATGTGAGATAATTTATGTCTGGGTAGTATTTGCTGTGTTTGAGTGGGAATTAGAAGTACCTATGGAAGAAGTTAGCAGGACCCATCCGAACTCAAAAAACATGGCAGTTTGCCTTAACTAGCTTCTATCACATGTGACTGGGTGAAATACCGCACTATCACTCCCCACAGCTAAGATGCCATTGTACAATGTACTGCAGCGGAGGTACATCTGATTTGCCACTAGGCAAAGCAACTGCAGAACTGGCAGCAGTGTATCATATGTGTGTGATGGCTGGGTAGTGATGAAGTTAGCACAGTTGGCTTAAAGGCAGGAATTATTAGCCTGAGCACCATGAGCACTCATGCAATTGCTCTGCTAATGAGACCTGAGCAAGTAACTCCACATGGTGATGTACCAGACTCTTTGGGGTGCTCAACAGCGCACATGGCCGTGTAGCATAGACATCCTTTGTGTGATGCTCCCACAACATTTGTTTCCTACAACAACTTGCTGGAAATACACTTGTTTCCTGCATCACAGTGATACTAATCTAACCAATCTAGCAGCAGGCACTGGTGTTATCACCTAACCCAGGAATGAGAGCAGATTTGTTTCTCTGCTTGATTGTTGTCAGATGGGAGCAGAATTGCCTCTTGAGTGCAGAGGAGAGAAATAAAGATGGTGGGAAACTGACCCACAGATACTCCATTGCTATAGGAGTGAAAGCTTTAAACTGGCAAATTTAAAAGCACAGTTCTGTTAAATAACCCAAGAAACTGGTAAAGCTGATCTTCTATTAAAAAACCAAACTAATTTCTGAGTAGTTTAATTCACTTGGGAATAGCATGTATTTCATAGAGAAGAAATATCTACAAAAGCCCAGATGCAAGATTCACATTCAACTGAATGACAAAGGATACTGAAAAGAATTGCTACATTTCTGTGCCAATCTTCATCTTTCAGCATTTGTGAATTTAGGAATACTATCACTTTAAAAAAGCTTTCACTGAAGCATGGTTATTCCTAAAAAAATGAAAAAGAAAACTTGCTGAAAAAATTAATTTCCAGTGGCTCTGTTCTATTCCCTCACATCTTTAAAAATCTCAGATTGAAATGGATGAATATGCAAGTGCCACTTATTGATGGCCTCCCACAAGCAGTGAAATCCTTTGAAATCATTGTGGAGGCAATTGTAAAAGAAGTTATATGCATAAAATTACTTCTCTGGTGCAATACGGACCATAAATCAGTTCACAATCAATCTATCCACAACTATTTCAATCTAGAGGATTTAAAAGTATATATCTATACATGGAAAACCAAAGTTAAATGACTAATAACAAAAGGACATGTGAATGAAAGATATATTTCCCTCTTGGTGTTATGCAGCACGTAGGTGCTATAGATTATTTTCATATTAATTGAATTTGGCATGGAAAGTCATTGGCTGATGTTTTTTGTGTTACTTAATTACACCAACAACATGGTGAAAATATTTGGACAACCCTAGCCACAGCAATTACTGCACTAACTAAAAGAAACTGTAAGGTGAGCATGAGCAACTGGATATCAAAATCCCTGGATTTTATCATCATCTCTTCCCATGGCTACGTTAATCATGGCCAGGTCTAGACTTCTGCCTTGCTCCTTCTCAAGAGTTGATGCCAGCTGCTTCATCACACACGGGATTACAAGCATGGCCAAACTGCAGGCAGTGCTAAACCAAGCCCTGAGTGCTTCTGGTAACAGGGTTGGATAAGGTTGGGATTTTTTTTTGTTCCTGTCAGATTCTTTTTCTGGGTAAGATCAGAGGTGTAACACAGTATTCTTTTATATTTCTCTTACATCTCTCTGAAAGCCAATAAGCCGCCCATACAGAAGCATGTGGTCTCTCACTGCTGCTTTACTTGGTCATTCAGTGTAATGTTGTAATTGTTTTTTAATGAGCTATCTTGGAGGTGGGGAATAAGGGAAGGCATCATCTGCAGTTGAATTAGACAACCTTGGTGATGAGGGGAGAGCTGTGTTTTTTCCGAAGAAGCTGGGAAGCTACACATCACAAACAGTACTGATACAGGGTTGTGGCTACTTTCCAGCTGATCTGTTAGTTATACAAATCTCTGAAAAGGATATGCTGCATTTAACAGATCCTGCACTTCAAAACACATGGAATTTTTAAATTTTTTAAGAAGGAGCAGTGGGATGGGATGAGATGAAGTGTGGAATGGGTATCTCCCCTCAGGTCCACACCCAAATTTTATTTCCTCCTAAGGAAAAAAAACCCTAAAGCAGTGACCTAGGTTCAATTGGTTCATTTTATAAGTAGAAAAATATTTGAAATGTGAAATAAATATGTTCAATGGACCCTGCACTTAGCAGAGGAAGGGACTATGCAAAAGGATATTTCCAAAGGACAACATGAGCAGGCACTGAGCAGATTCTGACTGTGTTCACATACTTACAATAACAGTAGGTGAAATACATTATTAGTGATGGTTGATGTTGACTTTTACATTTTCCAAGGGTAAGGTTTATGACTAATGAGTCCCATAGTAGCCCCATGTTACAAGAAATAACACAATTATAATATCAAAGCAGTAACCAGAGTGCAGAGGAGACCGCAATATAAAGCTGGAATGGAATCACGCTTACACAGTGGGTTTTCTCCCTTCTGGCTTTAAAGAGATTGGTTTTAAATAAAAAATGAGGACGGCAGCATTTCACCTCAAAAATGAGTTGGAAAATTACCTTTGGCCTACCTAAATTTCCCTGTCTTGTTTGCGGAGCAGAAAGATGTTGCTTCTCTTTGTCTTGCAACCTGCTGAGCAGCGCCTCTCTGCACCGCTAAACAGATGCCGTGCTGTGTAGGGAAGCAGTTGCAGTCCCCAAAGCATGGGGAGCTGGGCTCTCGTCTCTGCTCTGTCAATGACAGAATTGAGGTCATTTGGCTCCTTGGCCTGTACTTTTAGATCTGGATGCTGTCCTTCTGCTCAAAAATAGCGGGTCATTGCTTCTAGATTCTCAGATTAAAGGATTTTAGCTTAAGAAGTTTGATGGGAAGCACTGGCCACTTGGACCGAATGTAAAAGAATCCTACCACCTATCTATGGTTTGTAGGAATTTCTTGCATTTATCAATATATCAGCAAATATCTTGACACCTTCAAGAAACATCAATGCCCTAGAGAGCTAAGGCTGAACATTTACACGATGTGCCCACAACATATCCTTCTGGAAAATGGATACCCAACTGTCTCAATGATTTTAAAATTATACATTTACTTATGCTCCACTGGGGTTTTCTATTATTTTTTTTTTTTTATTTTAATATCTTGTTTAATAACAATAAATTGTTCCTGAGCATTTGCTTTTGCTGACTTGAAAGGGAAAAAGCTGTCCTGGGTCTCTTCTCCCTGTATGCACCCAGTTTTGGTTTCCTCTTTTCTCTCTCTTTCTGGAAAACTTTTTGTTTGTCAAAACTGTACTGATATTTCAAAAGTAAAAAAAAAGAAACTAAACTGCAATTATTCTATAGACAACTTCTGAAAGTTGAAGCAGTTATGAAAATGATACATGCTATGAGCTAAATTAGCTAAAATGAAACATTACACGGAGAAGCCTTTTTCCATTCATTCGTATGCAGGGTTAAAAGGGAGGCAAAAGGGAAAAAAACAAAGCCCAATCTGTTGAAAGTTTTCAAAAGCAAATTTTCAAGTTTAATCAGAAGAGGCTTATCTGGTTGCACTGTAAAATTTCTTGCCGAGAGTAATCAAAGTGACACATTCCTGTGAGAAATACAACTTTAAAACACAGTCCATAAAGCAGAGTATATAACATTACTGACATTGTGATAAAACACTCACAGGAATAGTAAGATGCTCTTCTTATAGTTTTCTCAGCATTATCAATGATCCTCCTGTGATCTCCACATCATGGAAAAGCTGAGAATCACAACTAATTAGCAGTGTGCTCTATTTAAGTATCTTGCTGTTAGAAGCACAAATCATGCCCACAACTGACATAACCATTCCTAAAAAATATCTCTCTTTGCTAGTGGGACTTACTCTTCACCCATCCATTTGAGGTGTCTGAAAGTTTGTTATTATAGGCAGTGGGGCTGAGCATGTGTCAGCTTGGCTCTCCCCAGGCAAGCAAGCAAAGGTGCTCACACTCCTGGTTGCATCCTGGAAGATGCCCAGGAGGGCAGACACAGGGGTACTGTGCAGCATCAAACTGCTGAGCTCATGAACTAAACAGCAGAAAGGCAAACAAAGCTCAGTGCAACTTTATTGTCAGAAACTCTCTTATTTTAGAGTGCATTGCAAATGTTGGTGTTTTCCTTTAGGGCAGCTGAACTGTACAATAAGCTCAAACGTTTTGAAGCATAGGTTGGGACAGCCTGCAAGTTGCACTTTTTGTAACTGCTTTTAGACAGCAATGGTCTTGCTGGCTTCAGCAAGTTTAGAAGTTCATACTTTTCCCACTTGTTTCAAAAAAGTGCCTGCATGAATATCCATGACAATAAAATACCCACGTCAAATCAAACAAAACCCGCGAGCCAAGTAAATGCTTCATCACTTTTGCTTCATCACCTGGGCAATACTCCTTATTGTGACAATGGGCCGCTCCACAGAATGCAGTCTTCCCTTCTCAACCAATGTTACTATTGCTCAGCTGAATAAATAAATTCTTTCAGTTTGCTATTTTTATCTTGGGTCTATGTCCAGTCCCAGAGATCATTCCTCCTCTTCTCCTCTTTCTCCAGGACTTTCACTACTTCTTTTGGCAGGAGGCTGACGGAGCCCTCACCAGCCCCCCCCAGCCTTTCCCAAGGGCTTCCCCACTTTTCTTAGTTTTCAGAGTTGTTATCAGGAGAAGGCAGAAAAACACATACAGGTGAACAGGGCAGCATATATTTGGCCCCATTTTCAACTTTTCCTCTATTGCTTTAAGTTTCCAAACAGGTCATTACACCCACTTTAAAAAAGTCCTGGAAGCACACCAAAAGAGGGCTTGACTGCTTTGCACGATTTTCGCTTATTCCAACTCAGAGCCCACATTATCAGATCAAAACTCTTCAGAAAGAAGCTGAAACAGCTGCTTAAATTGCTAGCACCCACAACAGGATCAGATCAGATACCTCTGACAAAGCCAGTCTGTAACTGCCCCTTTACAGCATGTCCTCCTCTGAGGTTTATCTCCTTGGCACATGTTAAGAGGTCCCTCTTGAGAGCTCACAGACAACATGTTTTTTTTTTATTTCAAAATATCAGTGCTCAGATACAAAAGTAATGAGAACACAGATGTCTGACCAGCTTTCCAGCCCTTATCAGCCACCTCTTTCGCCAGCACCTCCCTTTTTTATACCCACAAGCCAACATTCAGGGTATATTTCTCCGACAGCTCCACACGTACTACAAAAGGCACATAACTGCTCGGGTGGGGGGAGGAAGCAGGGGGCACTGAGCTGTTTTCTTTCCCACAGAGAAGGATGCCTTCAACAGCTGCAAATATCACAAGGAAATTAACAGGACAAATTAACTGAAATATCATGTGCCATTCATCTACCATTTCACTTGATTGACGTGCGTATCCACCCACTTACTATTACCCTAATGAAGATGCCATAAAAACTCTTAGCTACTTAAAAGCCAGTAATTAGTACAGTTTAAGGATGTATAAACTCAGGAGCTGTCATGCCATCCACACAGTGGGGTAGCTATTAGCAAAATGGAAACAGGGAAAGCCCAGCATGCAAAACAGGGGCTGCGTGATCGGAATAATTTGTGAGCGGTGGCATAGAATAGAGCCTGATGGATATTTCTATTAGCAAGGGACCCAGCCTTGTCCCTGCTACACTTCCACTACATTTTTGCATCAGGTTTGGCTCCACACAGAGCTCACTTTTCTCAGTTGCTGATGGGGCAATCCAGAGGCACTGGCAGGGGGATCATCATTTTCCACAGCTTGGGAAAATTATGCTGTTTGAGGCTTAAGCTCTATGTCACTGAAGATTTATACAGTTAACCTTTTTTTCTTGACTGTTCTCTTTATTTCCAGACAAAACTGTGTTAAAAGCACCTGTCAGTAATCTGTGGATCTATACAGGAGTGCTGGTGCTTATATCAGGATCAGCCATCATATCTCCTAAGGTTCAGGCTTGAAGATTTCCATGAGAAATTGTCCTTTCACTAGCAGAACTTTTGGGGAAAGCAACTCCCTCCCCCACCTTGTAAAAAAACCCCAAAAGACCAGAAAAAACAGGAACTTGTAGAGTAAACCCATTCCTATGAGCCTTGACATGACATAATGCAATAACCACACCACTTATAGTTTGATATATCGGATAAAACTGCAGACAGACTGTTATGCTGCATCACACTAGGAGCAGGTTATCTATCACCCCTTGTGAGGAATTTTAGTTCATGAAACCAGATGGTGTTGTATTAATTTAATCAGAGTGCCACACTAATTTAGTCCATCCATTCAGTTTACAAACCAAACCCGCATCAGTTCTGAGACCACAATAAACTTGAAACGACAGACTGCCTTGTCAAAGTGGGGTGATATCTTGGGGAGCACCCAATTCAGCCTTTCTTACGCACCACAGGTGAGTGGCTGCTGTAATGTAAACTCATTCTCAACTTCACTGCAAATTCCAAAACAATAGTAAAAATAAAATCTCCATACCCAAATAGTCCTGAACATTTGAAACACAGATCAGCATCTGAATTATTCAACTGAGCTCATTCTCTTGTTCTCATCTATAAGAGCCACAGTGTTCAGAAACAGTGCTTTTTGAAATAGGTCAAAATGTTGTTCATTGCCGAGTCACTGTATTTGTTTTGATTATTTTTTATTTTTTTATTTTAACATGACTAATATGGAACCACAAAGATCTTGCAGAATAAACAAAAGAAAGGTTGGAGATTTTTTAATAGAAAATTTCATAGTGATGATTAGCAGGCTGTGGAACTTTTACTTTACAAAGAGAGACTAAAAAGGAAGTGGCTGTTTATCCAGTTCCTGGGAAAATAACTAAATGCTGGCTGGTATTTATTCAGCTGAATTATTAGAATAGCATTTGCTCCTATACTTAAAGTTGTGTCAGCATTTCCATTATGAAGCTTAGCACTTAAGAAAATCAACCCAGAAGCAAATTGGTTAATAAATAAAAATAATCCCAATAAATCAAATTAGCTTTTTACAAGTTAAAATGCTTTTTAAAATTCTGACTATTTAAAAAGATGTTGGAAAGAACAAAGAGACACTAGTAACAAACTGTACCAGAAAGCCTTCAGGATGCTTTCATACTGATAAATACATAAAATGTTCATTGAGAAGCTGTTAATATTTTTCTAAATATGTATCAGAATAAGGTCAAAAGTGGGAATTATTTCATGGACAATTTTATCACTTTGAAGTTGTTTTCCTATGTTAAGGACAGAAATGGACTCTTATTTGGAACTTCAGATAATTTCTATATTTTTCATCGTTTTTCTGTTAGATGCTGATTTACCATTATAGAATTTCAGTGAACTGAATATCTTTATAAAGATTCTAATGCCTTAAAAAAGCCTTTCTCAATATTTACAAACTATTGCTTTATTTGAAAGATATTGACACTCTTGCAAATATTTAAAAATTATAATTATCAGTCACTATAAATTGTTGTATGTTTCTACTTGGGCAATGTGTGTGTAACCACATTTTCAGTCGTATTAAATTGAGGCTACTTTCGTGTGTGAAGTTATGCACTTGAACAGGCTTTTGAAAAATTTGTCTATTCCTTTTCCTGTAAGCAATAACTACAAATCCCAAGTACTGAAATTGCCAAGTCTCAATGTACAGAAAGATCTTTGCCAGAACCCCATATGCAACCATATGCCAGAACACCCACAAAATAACAGCACCCTAGGTACTCAGATTTAAAACTGGTGGAAGAGTTTGGCCCTGATAATAATAACTGCTTCTTGAGGTGCCAGTTTTTTCACCCCAGGCACCTTTGGCTAATGGTGCTAATGATAATCTTCTCCCTTTTCCTCAGCTGCACACCTCACCACCTCATCCTCCTTTGTGGGAGATAGATTTTTCTTCTCTAGTATTTAGTGAGGTTATTATACCCCTTAGCATGTTCTTTTAATGATATTCCTTCTTGTATTGATGCCAGTTCTTCTCTCACTCAGTATGAGCTGCCCACAGAGTAGCCCACAGGACAAGAGAGACAACCCATGGATGTCATTTTGTCATCATTCCCCATCACATGCTCCAAACCAAAGCACAAAAGCCCTAACATTTGTACTTACAGAAAGGTTCACACACAGAACAAACTGATTGCGCTGCCACAATATACACCCTATTATTATTGATAACATGATTACACAGCCTAATGCAAAGCTCTACCTTGCCATTCATGAAACTGCGTTAACAAAAACATTCGTAACATTGGTCCTGACATCCTTGGGATTACATGTAATGTGTATGTGACCTGAAGTAAACCCCTGATAGATGATCATGATGCTAAGTTGTTTATTTATTTATTCTTCCTTATTTCAAATGGTGAAGATGATTAATGCCACTACCTTTACTGCATTCACCTCTGCTTTCTGGGGGCTGTCCTTGAAGGACATCCATTTAAAGAAAATGCTGATAAACCTAATCTCTCCTTGTCAGGCTATGCAAATGATGACTTTATTGGAACCTGTGAACACCTACTTCATAAGTGTGAAAAGCCACTGAAAGAGACCTAGAGACTTCAATGGAAACACCAATAACCCTTATAAAAAAAAAAAAGTAAAAAGGTTTCTATAGCTGTTAGCAGTGATTTAAACACTACACCTTTGAAGAATGATACAGCACAGTTAAGTACAGCTAATAGAGAAGTAAAACACAAGTGAGAACTCAGAAGTTTCAGGACATTGCCTTTTAGATGAGGATGAGCTGGGGAGTATTTCTGCAGAACACCAGCAAATCCACACATTTTACAAAATTGAAGGCAGCACCTTCAATTTTGATAGATGTTACTGTAAGATCTAGAAGATTATTACATGTTAAAACAAATGAGGCAGATTTCTCCATTTCCTTCCCCCACCCCCAATTCTCATGCAGATTATGATTTTCTTGGACAGTGTTCATCATTTAGAATGATTCACCACGTAGATCCTGTGAACAATCCCTGGTCTCTACAAAGGCTCTCAGAAGCTCAGTTAAAGCTAGACTTTACATTACTGGATTGAAGCATTTGTGGAGAACATGTCTGAGGTTTCCCATGGGATACTCTCTACCTTTACTGGTACTTACGCAAAATCAATGACAGCTGCAAAACCACCCAGATCTTTATCAAATATCCATATGCAAAGTCATAATTTTTCTCTCAGTAAGTTCACTGGATTGCATTTTAAGTAGTTGTATTCACTTAATTCTTGTTTTCTATACACGCACACACAGATGTGCTCAAGATGAAAATTTAGCTACAGCGTGCTGTCATTTTTGTGTTGAGAAGGCTTTTTCAAATGAAGAAGTTCAGTATAACCTACAAAAGCAGACAGTAATCTCTGGTAAACAGCAGCATGTGCTAAAGGCTAAGTAGCAGTATTACTGTCACCATGACGGTCCAAGCATATAAATGACTTGAGAGTAGCAAAATGTAATATCCTTTCCAAGTATAACTGAAATTTGTCATAGTTTTTCCAAATGTGATAGTGGCTCTTAGGAAAGTATAAAAAATAAAGATAGCTTCCCAGCCACAGATTACGACTTGCTTGCGGATGAGACTGATCCTTAAACAGACAGGGCATAAAATGCCCTTTGCCTTTGTTTCTCTCAACAAAGAAAAAGGGGTAATGTGGAAAAGATGGGGGCACAAGTTAATTGTTCCTCATTGACTGGATCATTGTTACCTCTAATATATAGCTTAATACAACACCAGTTAGGGTACAATATATAAAAAGGAGCTACAACTACTAGCCAAAATTTGCTCCAACCCCAAAAATTTAATGCAGGGCTGTATATTTAGTCAGCTAAATTATATCTGTATTTAATTTGCACGTGTCTGTATGTTTCTCTGAGTCAGCTGGATTAAGAAGTGAGACATTATAAGAAAGTTTGTGATATTCCCAGCCGAGTCAAAAGTAGGTAGCATTCAGACCTTCAGAAAAATCCACTGGCTGAGATTTCCCACTCGCTTTCCATCCAGACCAGATTTGTAGGTCCTTAGTTTAAATGAAAACAAGAACTTGACATCTGAGCCAAAGGGAGACAGTGGAGGTGACCCCATGTTACGTGTCTGCTTTCTCAGAAGAGAAATGCACAGGTAGGGACCTGCCAGGGATGCTGCAGGTCTGGGTCCCTGATGGAACTGGACATAACCCTGCACGTAAGGGAGAGGTTGGCTCCTTTGTTGCCCCACAGTCCCATGTGAGACCTCTTCTGACTGACATTGTGCACAGGTCTTGCACAAAGACCTCTGCACAGGGCTGAGTGTCACCTTCCACCCCCTGTGAATTCTGTCAGGGACACTTTCCAGCCTCCAGACAACTGCTTTGCCTCTCCATTTCTTACAGATGTAGTTTCCGAGTAGCAGCCTTTGTATTTTTGAGGCTTTGCCTTGTTATTTCAAAGAATGAAATTACCCGTCAGGGACATTTGCCATACAGTTTTACCACCACAACAGAACTATTTTAAATACTACTAGATTATTAAAGTTCTCCTTCAGGAATACTTCAGAAATAATTTTGCTGCCCTCTAGCCTACTGTTGAAATCTTTCTAGCATGCCAGCATTATCCTTCAGGAATGCTTCTGAAATAGCTTTACTCTCTTTACTGTCCTTTTCATTACTATTGAAATCCTTCCAGAATGCTAAAGTTAACCTTCAGCAAGACGCCAGAATAACTTTCACATTCTGGAAGGGTTTCAGTACTGATTTAAAGGATATCAAGGATATAAAAATGCAGTTTTATCTCTTTTTTTGTTTTGTTTCAGAGTAGGGATTGTGGTGGTAAAAGGTAGACGTATGCACTTCACTAGGTTGTGTTTTGTGTTTATATAAACACATATAACCACTCAGGCTGTAGTAATAGCAGTCTTGGAACTCAGAGAAAGTTATTTTTAAAAAGAGCTTCTAAAAATTGCCAAAGCATGAACTGAGGTGACAGCAGGGAATGTGGTTTTGTTTGCTTAACGGACCTGCAAGTGAATTCTGCTGATCTTACTCTGACAATGAAAGTTTTAAGGGCACAAGCCAACTTCTTTGATTAAAACGAGAAAGATCACAAACCTTTGCCCCAAACTCTGACTGAACCCAAATTAAATCTATTTTGAGGTGTGAAAAGTTCCGCTTGTTTTTTGTTGCTGTGCACGTCTGGGTTCAGCAGGGGGAAATATTCAAATACTGCAACAAAGACTGTGTTTGTAATGTTTCCAGATCAACAGCATCAGAAAATCCCAAAGTCCTGGGAAGCATTTCTAACAAACTCATGGGCACCTGAAATTATTTAGAATGTCCTACACATCTAGTGCAGAGCACTACATGTCCCTGTATTAAATCAGACAAAAATATATACCAGCCTGAGATTCCCATGGCTGACCTACAAGCAGAAAGTAAATTTTTGCTGGTTTTGCAAACTCCACAAAGACTTCTACTTGTGTTTAGGGGGGAGAGTGTGGAGCAAGCCATAAAACCCACCACTTGCGTCACTTAAATTGACTGCCAGTGAAACAAGAGCAGGAAGAAACATTCTTTTTCAACTCAGAGTCACCCTCAGAAAAGTGAAGGGCCTAAAGGCACCACAGACCTTGGCACTCCTCCCAGTTAGCACAGTGGTGACTGCTCAGCCAGCTGTCTTCTACGGGACCTGTTCTCAGGCTCAACACCTTCCCCAGGCATCATGGCAAAAGAGAAGGTGCCTTGTGGAGGGCTGTAGATACTGAAAGGCAAAAGGCAGTTCAGCACCCTTTCTGAATCCAACTGGCTCCATAATAGGGCCATTATTTAGGAGCAAGTAATTCTGGTGGTTGCTGGCACTTTCATGCTCTGGCATGCAGTCTTGGCCCTGCTGAAGTATAAAGCTGCAACCAGAATCAACAGAATAAAAACAAAATGATGAATGCCTAAGCACTCACTGACTGTTTTCTTGCCTCCTTCTGTTCAAATAGATTTTTGTCCATCATTGGATTTTCCATTTTTTTCTGCAACTGCATCCACAGCTAGTGGAGATCAGTTAGGACTGTGGGGTCATTTGCACTTCTCAGCAAGAAGTCCAAAGAGTTTTGATTTAAAGAAAATCTTCTGAAAAGATTTCCTACTGTGTCAATAAAAAGTCTTATTAAACTTTCATAAGGTATCCAATGATGTTTTTAAAATGGTTTGTCATGAATAGAAGCCTGTAGCTAAAGCAATATACAAATGCATTGATGTGATTTTTTTGTGAACACCTTATATGAATATTTGTAACAATACTACTATTTGGCTTTGAAATACAACTTTGAGAACCTTGATCACATTTCTTTCTATCTTCGAATAAAACCAAGACTACATACTGCATAGGAGAGTCAGCATACTTATCCTGTTTTAAAAACCTACAGGCAGCAAGGTTTTTACCCCTGTATGAAGATCAATCCCAGGCACGAGGTTGCCTACTCAATAGCTCAGCTGCTCAGAAAAAAAAACCAACAGCACACAACTGTGCCTGTCTCCACTACAATTGTGGTTTGAGGCAGTAAGCTCATTTTAACTGAGAGCATACCTGCATGCAGGCAAAGGAAGCACCTACAGCACCGTCCAATAGCAGATGTTTCGGCTAGCAAGGTCCTGCTCCTGCAAAATGCTTGAACGCAAGCTGAAAGTTGAAGGCACAGATGAGTTCTGGGGACTAAAATGGGAAAAGGTCTTGTCTTCACACAAGTGCTTTGCAGGATTAAGGTCTACTCAAATGATATAAAGCAGTGACAGGTTCTGCTGTCTAGATTGTGAAAACATCTCTTGGATTCAGAGAAGACTTGCAGTTGTTTGCTTTATTTCTTAGCAAGTTCATTTAACTACTGAAGGCAAAAATATTAATCTTTCTCTTGCTCAGTATTGCATCCCTGTTTTGTATTTTGTTTTTTTTACAGTGCTGTTGCTGGAAGATGTAAAGTACAGTGGTAAAACCAGTCTTAATCATATTCTCCACCCTGCCACATAATTATGCTCTTTCCCAAATTTCCAGTTGTGAATACCAGCTATTCCTCATCACAAGGGGACCTTTACTACGACATAATATTATTTTAAAACCATACTAACAGTAATTGGAGGCAATTGAGTTTTATCAACTAACACAAACTGTGGGATTTCAGACTTGGATTTCAGCTGGTATTTTAATGAAGTGTGCGCTAACAGCACAAAATCTTCTGTCACTCCAGCAGCTGAGTTTCATATACAGACCTTTGATAGAGAGACCATGTGTTAACACTCAGATGGTTCCAGCACATGAGCGTACACACCAGCAGGCCATAGATCCATCACCCAGGTCAATTTTCTACCCCCCTTCCCCACCCCTGTGAATGATTTGATGCGGCGGGTACAAGCTCTTAGTTCAGGCACTAGAAAAGCTGATTGCAAAAACCCAACTTCTTCAACTCCAGCCCATATGTTTGTGTTCCTGGTGTGGCACCAGTACTTTGCCCTAGTGTGTATACACACTACGAATGCTGTCATTTGCCATGAAACTCAGTCACACTGGGGCCGATCCCTCGTCCATCAGAGAGGAGGAAATTTTCTCTACTAGATGGAAAGTACGTGACTGGATCCTGTCCCTCACATTGGCACTGCGGAGGAGACCAAGTTCTGGACCTTTATCAGCCTATGGTGTCTTCTAGAGTTCAATATACTTAGATAAAATCTGTCACTCATCCAGATTTTGATCTCCTACATAATGTTTGGTAACAAAGTTTCTACTGACCAGAAATATTTCACTGTGGGGGCTTCACTGAAAATCCTTCAAAGCATGTAGCCACCTTGATAGGAACTCAAAGTACCAAGAGGAAAGAGGCAGGAATGAATAAAGCTCTCATCGATACTTACCACAGTCCTGCACTGTAGGTGAAAAGAAAATGTTCTGGGCTTCTGTGAAGACTGTTAATAATATTTTGCACAAACACGTGAAGGCATATTTATGATGACTTTTCCTTCCAGTTAAACAGATGATTTCATATTGTACTTTATGCATTCTCACAAAAATTCAAAGCGTGTATGACCATATTGCCTTATTTACCTGTTGGTGAAACAGCTGGTTAATACATTAAGTCTGGAAAGAATAACAGGTAAAATTATATTTCACAAAAATAAAACGTTTCATATATTTCTTAAAGGCATTCAGAAAGCACACGGGCTCCTTTACACTGATCTGTTTCTTCACTGAGCTAATTTTATCATTCAGCTTTAATGTCTGTGGGTTTTTCTCCTCTAAACCTCATCTTGACACAAATAGCAACATAAGTAGACTACAATTTTGATGAAGATAAGGCTTTCTTTTTTAAGCAGCTGGCCATAAATTAACTTATGAACTTGAAACTGAAGATGAACTATCAAGCTCATTGGTACAACAATTTGATTAACTTGGAATTCATTATCTGTAGTATTGCTATTTGAATAATTGCAAATTAAGCCAGAGTAAAGCAATCTGACTTTGCTCAACTTTAAGCTTTGCTTTTTATAAATGTGAGGTTGGTGCTGAAGATGAGCTACCTCATTTAATTATATTATATTCTGATCAGTCTAGAGCATACGCCTCCTATATCAGCTTTCTCAAGAAGCATAAATGAGGCAAGAAAAAACTCTCTTTAATTTGCTTTGATGTCTAGTGTTCCAACCTATTTACACTGAGACATCTCTTTCACCTTAGCAAAGCTGTAAACATTTTTCTTAACATGCATTGTTGATGCTAAAAAGTAACTCCACTCTCTGCCAACTGGGTCAACTGTAAAGAAGGTAGATAGTCTAGAGATCAAAGAGAAGAGGATATTGGAGAAGGAAAAAAAAAGGGGCTCACTTCTTGTATGGCCCAGCAATATGACAGTAGAGAACAGGTTCAATCACAGAAAGGGTGGAGCAACATTTCATTTGAAGCTGGCATTTGGTACAATAATGCCCGTTTGTACACTCAAGGCAGGCTGTCATTCAGGATGGAAACACAGGAGAAAGATTCTAACTATCAGAAGAGCATGGTTCTGCCATGAGGCAGACTAGCAGCTAATTACCAAATATATTTTATATGAGAGTTTGATGAAAGTATGACTATGACTACTGGACGCGTAACCTGTAGCACCCATCAATTGGATGCAATGGCATGTTAGGGCTCGTACAGCATGATGCTTCAGTCCTCACTACTGAAGGACATATGACAAAATAATAATGTTATAAAAAGAGAGACAAGCGTGGCCAAAGGGCTCAACAAGGAGAGGTGATTTACAAATTACCCTACTAGCTGACCTTGAGATAAGAGTGAGATTATTAGGTGCACTTTCATGACAGACATAAATGAAAACAGGCAAACCTGTTAGTACAGACTAACAGTATAAGTTTTGTTAGGCTGCAAGTTTTGCTTCTGACACAAGAAATTTTGAGAGTATTTCAGGCATCAGCTTGTAGAAATTATAGTCAAATACCTTTTGAACCCTTGTTACTACAGAGTCTGTGCAATAGGAAAACATTACTGAGAACTATGTCATTCCACTGCTTTCCTTCCCAAACATATGTAGGAAGAAGAAATTATTCTCATGCAGATGCAGCCATACAGAGATCAAGTTGGATGCCTGCTGTCCTACAAGAAGAATTTGGAAGATCAAAGAATTCAGATCAGTTTTTCCCAGGAAGAGGGAGATGTTCAAAGTTAAGTGGGTGGATAGAAAAATTTGAGGAAGCATGAACTTTTGCTCAGAAAATTTCACAACTGAGGGATGGCTGGAGAGATGGACATAAAAATAGATTGACAAGAACAAATAACTCGATGCAAACAAGCACTTCCGGCTGACGGTCAGACTAGATGATCACAACAGTCTCTTCGGTACCCTAATCTGCAAGCTGTTTATATGCATGCAAATACAGGATTTTCACGTATAAAGATGGTTACATGAGTATATAAACCATACTGTATAACAGCGTGTAGTTTACCACACTCAATTATAGCAAGCTGATTTCTAATGCTTTTATTTCCTACATGGTGTTCACAAAAATACAACACATGTGGCTAAGTATTTTAAATATAGTCCGAGAAAATGATCTCAGGACTATATATGGGTATTTTTAGTACCTTTTGTCCCACCAACCAGGAACTATTCAGTAGTGGTTGCTTCAGTGGGATCACCTGCCGTTTAATGGTCACAGTATAGCAATGAGCTTTCTTCAGATTCTTTCACAGTGACCATACTTGTGCCAGGAAGAATATACCGGATTATACTTAAATGACAACAATTATTTCACAATAAATAATGTCTTCTAATAACTGTTTTTTTCTTCTTCTTTTGATTGCATGGTGAGGTTTCCTACTTGTTCAAAATTAGAATGATGTAACATGAAATTATTCCTGGAACATCAGTGAATATAACATGGTATGCAAGCAGCATTGGTAAAATGCAGTTGGTACTTTAAATCACACCATCTTGTTTCTAGTCTCTTTTTGAACCATGGTAGCTCTTTTGAGTCAGTTCTTCTGCTCTGAACCACATAAAGAAAGGAAAATGTTTCAGAAAGATTTCAAGATTTTTTCAATTTTATTGTTCTGAACTGGAAAAAGAATATTTTTAAGCTTCCTCATAGGAAAATAGTAATTGAGAATTCATTCAGGGTTGTCCAGTAAGGTTTTGCCTCAATAAGTTATACCACCTAAATTTACTTTCTAAGTGTGGAAAAACTAAACTTTCCTTCTGACTTCTCCTCACCTGAAGTTCAATAGGAGTAAAAGAGTAAGGGTATTTTCTATAAGCTGTGTGTATCCCTGTAGATGAGTATAGATAGGAGATACGATTTTGACATAGATAAGCAAGGGCAGATACATTTCAGAGACTGTCCTGCAAGAGATACAGGTCAAAATCAGATGACAGTAAAAAATTATTTTAAATTACAAGCTGCCCATGTTATTTCACATGGTAAAGCTTTATGTTGCATGACCTTCTACATACCAGCATCAGAAGCATGTAACTGCTGGCAGCTGTAGGATGTGCTTCCTGGTGGTTTGCAGAAAGGCCTTTCAAATGTAGTACAAAGATGCCTCTCCACAGCTTTGAAACCTCTTCATCTCTTTTAGAAAATCATGCTATTCACTGAATGTTTTATGGGAGGACCCGAGTACTTAGGTGCAGGTAACAGATTTCTTAAAGGAACACTTTAAAAGATGGGCAAGAAGAAAGATTGCAATGATTACTGCCTTTGTAACTACTTAGGTAGATATTATCTCCCAGTCTTTCTAAAGCAAATTATTACACTTTCCTCCCAAAAGAGCTGAAGGCTCCAACAGTGGATTGAGCAAGAGAAAGAAAACAGAAACAGGGAACAGTGCTGTAAACACACATTATCAACTCTTCCCCACAGGACATTTGGAACCTTTATGATAGCAAGAGCATCATGTTTCTAATATCTTATTTTAGGTGATGATAAAGGCACAATAAGAAAATCCACTCATTTAAAGAATAATATTATTTTGTTAAAAAACCTGGAATAACTCCAGTGTAAAAAAAGAGTCAGAACTTAAGGAAATTAAAGTAAAGCAATGCTGAATAAATGCAAAGATCACAATAAAAAGGAGCAAATGTTTTACAGAACAGCCACAAAATGGTTATGATTGGTAGCCAATAAGCTTATGACAAAGTAACTCTTTTCCATGGCAGAACAAAATACTTGTTAATGAAGAAAAATGCCCTGAAAATGTGATGTAAGTGCAGAAAAGTGGTGTTTATCTTTGGCTTGTGACGCTGACATCAACAATAGAGTGCTCATATTAACCCACTGCCCTTAAAAATAAACAGAAGTGCACTTTAATCTTGGTGTTTCTACTTTTATCTGAGATTAGTCCCTCTGATTTGTTGAACTACAATTAAAGGGGGAGAAAACATGTAGAAATTGGGCAAAAATTATGAGTACTTTTTAGAGCACAAGAGTTTTACTAAATCCTCATTTAGGCCATATGTCAAAACATCTCTAAGATGCATGAAGCCCGTGCGCCACTCCAGCTTTATGGCGACAATAATTTGTGTTAAACATTTAAAAAGTATTTATGTTCCCAGTGTTAAATATTAGTCCTTGCAAACACAGCTCTGGGTGCTTGCTCCTCTGCAATTCCCATGTATTTGTTAGTGGAGTTTCAAAGTGGGGCAGCCCCAGACAGTGGGGCTGTCCAGTGCTACAGAAACTGGTGCAAGTTATGCCTTGGATTTCAATTGGAAACCGATCAAGAGCTTAATTTGGTGATTAAATGAGTGCTCAGTTTTTGTAGAGCTCTCCCTCACAGTGAAATTCCCTGCAGAGTAAAGGGTCACAGGGAGGCCTGTGTGTGGTGGTGCAGGTCTGGCGTCAGCTCTCCCAGCAGCGTTTACAGGCTCCCCATGGCTGTACGTTCCAGCTCTCCCATATGGTGCTGAGCTGT
Organism: Pezoporus wallicus; assembly: GCF_028554395.1. NCBI lineage: Eukaryota > Metazoa > Chordata > Aves > Psittaciformes > Psittacidae > Pezoporus > Pezoporus wallicus. The sequence continues at coordinate 566,154 of NW_026636884.1, read as the reverse complement.
TCTCATCCCTAAAGCAGAAATGCCTTTTCTTCTCCATGGCTCTCTTTGCTGCATACCCACCTATCCTCTTGTTAGTATTGAAGTTCCAGTTTCTTCAGCAGTGAAGAACAGGCAGAATAGATTACAAACGGGTAACACAGACTGACACAAACTCTTGCGTTGTCATGATTTCAGTTAGAGGCCTGGATCAAGTGGTTTGCTCACCTGCTTGCGCTTCCTGAGTACGGTGCTGAGCACCTCTGGTTGTTGTAATGGAGATTTACCCTCCCTACCTGGTTGGTATGTGCTTTACCCTGAGTGGTGGTGGCCAGAAGGTTGCTCTAAAATGTTGTTATGAATCCTTCAATTGAAGAACTTATGACTGTTTTACTCTGAAGAGACTCTTAAGGAAGAAAGGTCATTTTTCAGTGCACACCTGCTTTAGCATCAAACACATCATACAAACCACTGAAATGCAAGCAAGTTAGAGTGAGAGTGACCTTATCAAAAAGGGATGACTGTTGTGAAAAGTTGAAGCCTGATATTTCCAGTTAATACTAACTGCTATGAAAATGCTCCACTGGTCTCTCTCCCCATGGAAATGTGGGGGGAAAAAAGGACAACAAAATGAAAGAATTTATTCGGTTACTCTAAACATGAAGAAAAGAGAAACAACCCTTGCAATCCAAACAAAGGAATCTGAAAAACATGTGTTTCAGTTAACAAACAAGCTCTTTTACATCTGTTTATGCCTGTTCACAACTTTCGGACCACTTTAAGTGCAGCCTTTTCAAACAACAGTTTGTTCTTCTCTGCATCAGCTGCACATTACAGTGTCTAGGTGTTGTTGTAAAACAGTATGTACACCAGATTCTGTGCAAGTGAGCACTGAAAAAGAGAAGACCATGAAATTCTGTCCTGCCAGATCATTACAACTGAAGACTGCCCCTTTAATTTCTTCCAAGTTATTCAGTGCTCGGAGCCTTTTTAAAAACCACTCTGCTTTATTTTACCAGAACACAAACACCAAAGCTCAGAACAACTCCTGTACCCAGGAGATTTCAGAGTTGAGAAAGCAGCGAGCTGAAGACTGCTTTGAAACCACATATTGACTCTCCTTAGAGAAGCAGGGTAGCAGAGAACACAGAAAGACAAAACTCCCTCTCAGCAGCACGCGTGTCAAACATACAAGCATTTTTCCGGGTGGTCAGCCTTAACACAGCTCCATCCATGGAGCAAAGTGAGATTTAAGAAAGTGAAGGACCACCTAAGAACAGCACATGATCACCACACTAACATTGGTGGTAAGACAGAAATCAGTGGTCAAATAATGAATGAGATTACAAACGCAGATGATGATTTTAAGCCACCTGTTGGAAGAAAAGGAGAGGTGGAAAACAGAAAAAAAAAAATCCTTTCCCAGGTGCAGAGTAAATCTGGGATGTGTCCAAAGTGGGAGACTTGTCATGTACTTTTGTGATTTTTCTTGAGAAATGGAGTAGAAAAGTGTGATCTTCCACACTGAAACAACAACTTCTTTTAAGATGGATTTAACTGAGGATAGCCCAGATGTTTGTAAGGTTGGTGCTCTCAGATTACTGAGCAAATCTGAGCAAGTTCCACTCCCATCTAGACCAGGCTTAGTTAAAACTAGTCTGGAGGAAAGAATGTGCAGTGAGCTTCCTTCACCATCATCTGCCATGTAAGAGCAAGCTCTGCAGCATGTTGTGCAGTATGCATCAAAAATCAGGCTTTTGCAACATATGCAGCTTGTAAGTCATGAATGCCAAGAACCCTGTCAGGTCTGAGGAGTTGTCCTTTGTCCTTGCATTGGGAAGTTGTTAGTCTCATGGGATCCATTTCTCTGGCAGTTCTAACATACCATCCATTGATTTCCTTTCATTCAGCTGGCGTTAGAGAGAAGGGCCTGGCTCCAGCGAAGAGCGCATTCCACACTCCTTGCTGGATGTGTTGGGAGCCTTTCTTCATGGCAGGGCCACCCATGTCCTGCCAGGACTCTGTGTCACTCCCTTGCGCTTAGTTTACTCACATGGAATTAGCTCATGGGGCATGTACAAAGATGCATTATTCCCCAGATAGCCTGGTTCTTAGTACATACTTATTTTTGTTAATCTCCTATTCTTTGTATTTATCAGGAAACAGGTGAGGAGGTGGGCACCCTCTAAAAGACCTGTCTTTTCCTGTAAACCCAAAAAACTCTTTGGAGATGAAAATATGACAGAAGAGATGTTTCATCTCCCATCAGCTAAAGCAGGATGTTTACAGCTCACTAGAACTCTTCTTCCTATATGCTCAGTCATCTCCTGAGAGTTCAGAAAGCTGTGCATGAATATGTAGGTATGCGCAAGACAAGCAAAGCAGATGTTGCACTGATCTCTCCTGAGGCATCTTAGATCACAGAAGCTAACCTATGGCATGTCTTCCAGCTGCCAATTTAAGCATCCCTCCTCCCCTTGAAAATGCAGAGCTCTCCCCTGCTGCAATACTGAACAGCTTGAGCTTAAGGAGTCAGCTGTGTTGACAAGGCCTATCACTGTGGCTTTTCGTGTATCTGTGCAAGCACATCTCTATTTCACCAGCCTACTATAGCCATCACCTGAGCATCCTCCACCTCTAGCACCAATGATGTTCATTTAGCCCAGAGTCTCTCAAATGAAGTGGCCACTACTAAGCCAGGTACCTCTCCTGACCTACGCCGAGTTTACCAGTTAATTCAACATACAGAGTGCAGAAGAATCACAAGGTGTCAAAACCTTCTAAATTTGTGAGCTACAACTGCAAGACTTGTACTCGCTGCCATTCTCACATTTCTCTGCCCACCATGTCAGTAAGATTTTGGAAACAGCCAAAGCATTTCCCATGCTGTTTTTCTGGTAGGGAAGAGCTGTCAGCCTTCCCTGCTGGCCGAGGCAGGACATGACCCCAAATCTCACCCCACTTCAAAGAAGCTCTCTCACTGGCCCAGCCACCCAGTGGCCAGGGCAGCTCAGAAGGGACCTGCACTCTTGTGCTGGCAGGGAGGAATTGCTCCTCAGCTTGTTAGTGCCAGGGAAGATGCAGCTGGAGAAGAATGAAGGTTGCTGGCTACAGAACATTAAGCTCATATCTTGTCAGCTTCTAAATATATTACCCAACTCCCTGTAAAAGCAGACTGCATTACTGTCAAAACGAGAACTCACTACAGTTATCAGTAAAATAGTTTCTTACTAGCACTTCTGATTGTCGCAACGGAGATTTACCCTTCCTACCTGGTTGGTATGTGCTGGTTGGTCCTGAGTGCTGGTGGTCAGAAGTTTGCTCTAAAACGTTGCTAGGAATCCTTCAATTTAGAGATCTTATGATTTTTTCACTCTGAAGAGACTCTTAAGGATGAAAGGTCATTTTTCTGTGCTCCATCACTCCTACCTTCATTCCTATTAATAAAAGCAAAAATATTTTCAAACAAACCCAAGGGCAAGTAGCCTATTGAAAGCAAAAGCCCATATTTAGTATCAGTAAGCATGGAGCTTGCAATGGAAATGCAACAACTATACAGGCTGATGATGTCCCTCAATATTAAACAGCTTTTTAAGCCATGAGATAAGAACAACACTGTCACTTTGCTCCATAGCGCACATACAGACAACATGTCTTTGACAGCTCAGTGAAGGAAAAGGTTTCATTCTTCTATAATAGAGACATAAGAAAAATCTGATAGCAGACCACAGCTTGTACAAATTGTTGCCCTGACACTGTTCTCTGGCTGATGATGCTGGCTAACAATAAGTGTGCAACTTAAGAAGGATAAAATCAATCAAGATGCAGAAACAACTGAAAATGAAATCAAAGAGTGAGATAGAATTCCACACATTTTAATATTTGTATAGACTTATAAATCTGCATATTTATTCCCGCTATGCATTGTGAATGAGCTCATGAAAGAAAGCATTGGGAGTCAGTCCTGGAAAACACCGAGAGCTAACTGCAATTCCCTTCCACTCAGAGATGAGTGTTCAGCCCCCTCAGGCTTCTCTGAAAATATCAGCTTCTATTTAGGCATGTGCTGGGTCATTGTTCTATTCAACCACAGTTAGTAATGATATCACGTTTTAGGTTTCAGCGTAAGCTTTAGAAAAAAAGAGTAGAATAAATGGAAAGTTATAGTCTCTTTTCAGCACAGGACACTAAACAAATAGTTTAGTATCTTCTGCCAGAGCAAGTTCCTCTGGGTGTTCCTTTAGGGGCATTTTTGCTGCCGAGATGACTGATCACATGCAACTATGCCAGCCATTTGTGGTTTTGTTCCTTTCTGTCTGGTTCATGTAAGAGCATACAAGTCTACAGCTGTTGACAAACTAAAAGAAGCAACGGGGTAGCTTAAACTGTGACACTTACATTTCCCATGCAGAAGTCCCAGAGTTATTTTCCAAGGATGACCACCCTTACGAAACCACATTAGAGTCCTGACTGGCATTAGACGAAGCAACCTTTGGGCATACAGCCAGGTAGAAGAGTCAGCACTCAGCAAGAATGCTTCCTTCTGTACTGGGTCCCAAAGGAAAGATAAAGACTCAATGCTTCCCTCTACTGTACCTGCACAACTTCCACAGCTATTGCTTTGTGGCATCTTGTGCACTCCTTCCAGGGTGAGACTGAGCAGCTTACAAGTGCTTGTCTTCCTGCCCATCCTCGCACCTTGCTGGTATGCTTCTTCAAGGAAAACCATGTGTTTACCTCCAGATCTGGCTGACCTATGCATTGCAGACCCCCCATATGCTGTCCCCCCAGATCTTTTAAAATACAATCACATTCGTTCCGTTTCAAATGTAGCACATTACTTGAGTGAGAACTTTATTGCAGTTATATACTGCACTGCCGCTGTGACTTGCCCAGAAAACTTTCCACCTCCTCTCCACCCTATGTATACAAGATGGTAAAAACTGCTTAGTGCTAAGTTCTGAGCATGAAGTTCAGTGCCACTGCAATGAGAAGGAAGAACTCCAATGACTTCACAGTGAAGTAAGCCATCTCACTCTGCTCAGGGAAGCATCCGCAAAAAAATAATTGCATGGATGATTTTATTTCTTTCTAAAAAGACAGCAGGAGCCACCAGGCTGGTCATCTTCAAACAAACAAAACCACAAGAGCATATCTGCGAGGACGTATCTGTTTGAATCTGCAGTGTTTCTTTTATATCGAGGGTGTTCACTGAAAGTAAGAAATAAGATAAAGTTAGGGTTTTTTTTCCACCAGGGCTAAGTCAGAGAAGCTAATAATGTGAGGAGCTGGCATTCTGTGACTCACTTAGCCCAACCAAGGCAGGCATAAACTGTGCACTACTACAGATGTTTGAAGGGGAAAAGAGTCATATTTTCTCTGGGAGAGAATGAGGAAGTGACAGCCATTGAGATTTAAATGACAGCATGTGGCATTAGGAGCCACAATTAAAAGTTGTTATGGGCTTCACAGTAACAAATTATCATTCCATGGTACTCCATCAGGAAAACAGTAACACATTCATAGACAGACCAGTGGCTTAAGTCAGGTGGGACGAAAGACCAGAAGCAAGAACTCAAACAACAAAACACTAACAAAACAACTCTCTGAGCTAATGTGATTTGAAAAGGAAGGAAAAGAAGAATCCTAGATGGCTGACAAGTGCTACCTGGATGTTACTAATGCATCTTACCCAGCAAAGATGGCTGCAGGCTGAGGAGGTGTCAAGTTCATCTGACATTCCATGTTTTTCTGCTAAGGCAAACTCAGACTTTGAAACAGGAGTACCTGGAGAAGCTGCACTTTCTTTTGTGCCCTTTCCCACTGTTTCATAACTAGTGGATCTGTTTTCCTGTGTATCAAAACTTACTGCACCTGGACCACACTCACAGAAAACTTCTTCCTGAAACCTGCTTTGAAAGCATCCATACTGCAGGACTGAACAGGTCTGGGTGAGCGCCTTGAGCTCCTTCCCTAGTTTTTGTACATGCACTTTTTGTGCAAGGACTTTGCAGAAAACTCTGTACAGCTCTGGCCAGGGCAAAGCACAAAGAGACAGGTCACACAGCATGTGGGAGATGTAGTCCTGGATATTGAGAGCTATTTGATAAAGCTCGCAACAATATAATTTAGTTAAGCGCTGTTCTTTCTTGTTTTCTTATTTCCAGGTCTGGAAGCCAGTAATTCCAGAGAGAGAAAAGTCTTATTCTTTTATATGTGTCCAGCTACTTCACATAATATATAGAGAGATAATCAAAATTATTATCAAGGCTCTGAGTAATTTAGCCATATGAATCATACTGGCTCCATATCCTTGGGATTTTCCTAAAGGTCATGATGTGCTTTTACTGGCTGAAAGTTATCTTTCAGTGAATAAGGGGAACACCGGTTCCCTTTAACATTGGAGACAGCCCCTGGATGACTGACACCAGCCTGTCATTCAATCCCACATCACTGATCAGAAAGTTTGCACCCGGAAGCAGTGACAAGTTACTCCTGTTGCTGGCTGAACTGCATGGGTGGGCTGTGCTCTGTCCCTATGTCTAAGTGTCTGCTGGGGGCAGGGAAATAAAGAACCAACACACAAACACAAAAAATAAGGTTTGGGACTGAACACTTCCAGAGGCTGAATGTTGCCAAGACTTGGACTATTACATCCTGGCTGTGTCTGAATAGAGGCCCTCTTCGTATACTGGTGTGAAAATCTCTTGCCTGGACAGCAAAGAACTGTTTAAAAAGGAAATGGCAGAGCAGAAGAGCTGATACAGCTTCTTGCTAGCAGTTGGTATCCAAGCTTTTTTCTGCCAATTGTTATGTTTTCTTCTCCTTCAGTAATCAATCTCCGTTACAGCACTGCTAAAAACAAAGGCTGCTGTGTCAGACACACAAACTTCTTGCATGCTGTAAGCAACTACTTATACAAAGCATGATCTGTATTTGTAAACAGACAAAAGCATGAATTAATTTGTTTTAACATTAGAAATTTAAATTATTTTATATACCTGAACAGCTCCTAGCAGCTCTTCAAGAAATTGGAGCCCTGCAGTGACAAGTGAGGTTGCATTCTCTCACCCAAATTTAAGGTGATTAAATTTGATATCCAAACAGGAGGTAATTAGGGTAGCTTGCCTTTCTATTCAGTACAGGAATTTCTAGGAAGCATTATTTACTTCATCAGAAAATCAGACATCAAAAATAGGTCAGATGAATTTTACCTTGGGAAAGACCAATTCATTCTGTGCACTGCTTATAAACAGGCCCCAAACAGCCACCTCAGGTGCAAACACCTCTGTGGCAGATGTTAGAAAGCTTCCCAACTATATGGCCATGCAACACAGTTCCTCCCTGAAGAACTTACCCTTTACATACACACATTTCTAGAATGAGAAGTGGAGCTCTGTGCCTAGTCCAACCCATGCACACAGCACTCCTACTCTGGTTCTCCAGACTAGGAACCATGCCTGAGACTGTACTTTTTAACCCATGGACCTGCCATCAACTTATTGGCCATCAGAACACCACGCTGCAAAACCTTCCTTGGAAAATAATACCAATGCAAAATCTCCCACTCGTCAAGAAGCTCAGGAGTGAACCCTTGAATTTCTCATGACTCAATGTACAAAGATCTTTCATTACATCCAGAAAGAATGCTCAGAGGACTTAATAGAAAAACAAGAATTTACAGCATTCACCACTCCTTCATGCTCACATAACCAGAGTCTGTCAAACAAGCATGTGCAGAAAATGGCAAAACATTATGAGCAGCGCCTAATTTTTGTTCCTTTAGGGTTTTTTTTTTGTACAGTTTGGGTGTTGTATTAATTGTGTTTTGCTTTAAACAGTCCTTGTGTCACCAAATCTCTTCCACAGAGTCAGCAGTTTTGCTCTTCATCAATACACTAATAAAAACAACAAATGTAATAACAATACATAGGTCTAATATTATACTTGTGTCACATCTAGGAAACAGCAGTTTTAATAGAAAGATTATTAAAGTATATTAGAAGGCATGAAGAAAAAGAGTAGGACCAATATCTGAAGGGGGCCTATAGGGATGCTGGGGAGGGACTTTTCATTAGGGACTGTAGTGATAGGACAAGGGGTAAGGGGTTAAAACTTGAACAGGGAAGTTTACATTGGGTATAAGGAGGAAGTTCTTTACTGTTAGGGTGGTGAGGCAATGGAATGGGTTGCCCAGGGAAGTTATGAATGCTCCATCCCTGGCAGTGCTCAAGGCCAGGTTGGACAGAGCCTTGGGTGAGATGGTTTAGTGTGAGGTGTCCCTGCCCACAGCAGGGGGGTTGGAACTAGATGATCTTAAGGTCCTTTCCAACCCTAACGATTCTATGATTCTATGATTCTTGAAGCCAGATGAAAGGAGCTGATGTAAACAGAACTAATCGTTAGAACACAGTTACATGACAATTATAACGTATCCTAAAGTATCTTTAGAAAAAGCCCTAACAATGAGTGTTTTAAGAGCAGGAGTAGCAAAAGACTGGTCTTGAAAAAAAATTAAGTTACACCACTATAAATTGAAACAGTGAAATGGTGGATCAAATGAAAATCTCTAACTTTGTGTAGAATACTTTTGAACATTGCAGAGATACAATTTATTTTATTACTGCACACCATGCCTCTTTCTAGATTCTTGCATTCAATGGACATTGATGCAGAATGGTTCACTCATTTTCTGGGGACTGATCTGCTTCTGCAGAGGCAGTAGTGTCTTTGCACACAGGCAAGTATGTGTTCATACTGCTCATACTCTCATTTTTAGATATCCAGCTTTCACTAGAATAAAATGAGGTGTGAAGAGACCAAATAAAGCCTAGCAAGACATACAGAAGACTAAATGAGCTGGACAAAATTTGAGAAAAGCTGCCAGTCAATACATCATGATTTGTTGAACTCTGCTGCTGGATTTTTTACCTGCAGGGTCCTGAAACACTTCCCCTTGTTAACTCACTTGTGGATGTACTGCAAGACGAACTCCTCCTGTACCACCAGAGCATTTGTTCTTCCGCTTCCTAGGAGAATCTCTGCTCTCCCATCTCAGGCAACCCACAGACACTCCAGTAAAATACAGTGTCCTGATCGGGGTAAGTCTCTGGCACAGCAACATCTGGAGGAGAAAAAAAGAGAAATAAATAAAATCATATCCCCTGCACACACACACACACCCCCCCCCCCCCCCCCCCTTCCCAAATGCTGTTTCATTCTCAGAAAACTGAGCTTGGCAAAAACCTCCTGTCCTCGTGCTCACTCCCATCATTCACACCCAATGTACATATTCTTTTTATCAGATCAGAGAGCAGCATTTGGATTATTTCAAACAGCTAACATTACTCATCAAGACAGAACCTGTAGTTTTTACATGGTGGGCCTGTGCTGAGCTGTGAAGCACTTCTGCAGGCTTCTAGTGTGAGCAATAGGCTGAGTGAAAGCAAGATCATCAAAGCCCAGGGCAGTGTCACAGAGATGGCTGCTTGGTCAGAGACTCCTATGGCCCTTTCTTTTCATCTTTGTTTAAAACAGAGATGCTAAGAGAGAAACATCTCTCCTGAGCCATTCAACACATCTTTAATCACACAACGGGATGTCAGTAAATACAAAATATATTTCTGCAGTATTCAGATGAATCATTACTCTGCAGTGACTACAGTTATGTAGGTACCAGGCTATTTTCTGCATGCTGCACCCATAAGTGTAAATTTTGTCCTTTGGTAATGGGCATTCCCCTGTCAGCTTGAGATGGCTCTTTATTACTGAGTTGTTCAGGTATAATTTGATCTCGTACAGAAATATCCCTCTCCCTTCTTGCTTCCGTATTTCTGAAATAAAGGTTATGCTGACTGAAACAGCATTTGTTTGCCAAGGATAAAAACAACACTTGAACTTAAACTGGGCTTCCAGAAACAACTCTGCCTAACACGAAGCCATTCACTAGCTCTTTGCAATAGTCACATCATTATATTCCCCTGTCTTTCAAGTTGCTCTTCGTTTTGAGTGGCCATCATTCAGAAGCAAGTTTCAGAGCACCAGGTGGTCTGATATAATATTTATGGGTTTCAACCTTTTCACTAGCTACTCTTCTGTACCAAACTACATATAATAAATACAAGTTTGCTCAAGAAAACAAATTGAAACTTTAAACAAATGTAGCCTATGTTATATAAGGGGTCACAGAAGGTGTGCGTAATAGTCCCTTCTGGCCTGAAAAATCTAATAATCTATGAATTTTGAAATAACTGCATAAAATACTACACTCCGATCCTAAATTTTGCAGTAAACCTTTTCAAATATTAACAAGAAGCTGTGCAGCTGAGAGAGGATTATGCCCTTGGATATTCGGCTAGGGGATGTTTGCCAACCTGTCCTAAAAAAAAACCCAACAACCTTCCTTTAGTTTCTGAATGAACAGAATTAATTGGCTTACATGTTGGAGCAGTGAGTAATGAATGTATTAGCTCATTAAATCATCATCACCATCTACAACCTCACCACAAAACAATGAGGACATATTATGGTCTGAGTTACCTACAAAAAAATTAAACAAAACAGCATAGGTGGCACCTCTGTTTTATCATGTGTCACATATGGGCGCAATAGTAGTCAGTTGGTGTCAGCAATAGCGTTCTCTTTCTCAAAACTCCAAGTGAAGTGAGAGGGCACATAAGCCCTGGACTTACATGGGTATTAACCAGTAGGGCTTGCAAAAGACCTCAGGCACAGACTAGCAGAAATACAGGACAGTCATTGCTGTTAACTCTAAACCCCTTCTTTAGTCCAGCGTGGAGTTGGGGGTGCCACTACAACAGCAGGTGAGACCATATGGACGGCAGCAGCACTGGCCACAAGTCCTTTCTTAGTTGTGGTTGTGCTTTCCAAAGAAGTTACTGCTCCTCCACCACATCCCACTGAGCTGTGACTACAACAGCTCTCTGCCCTGTACTGGCTACTGTGAAGCCATTTAAATAATAGTTCATTGCTATTTAGAGGGAAACCAATTAGCTTTTGCATGAGGGAGAAGTGGACTGGAGGATGCAGTACCCACTGAGAGGAGGGCAGGGATGAGCAGCTGGAAACCAGATGAGGGCAGGTGCCTCCTCCTGCAGGACGGCCGTAGCTCTTGCATGCAAACACTGCATAAACCCAACCTTGTGGATGCAGCCAGCCTGTTCTTACAGCCTGGGAACAGAGGTGAACACAAATGTACAGCCTCCTGATATACCATAACTATCACCCAGTAAGAAGAAAGAAACATGTTGCCCCATATTTAGTTTGGTTATGCAATGAGACAGTCTTCTCCCAGTATGTTTTTTTTACCTTGCTCTCCTTTCTGTGCATTCCCAGGTATAATCATTATTGCAATATATTTTTTTCTGTCTCTACCCACTCAGATACATACAGGACAGAATTTCCATATGGCAGGACTCTTCCATCCGAGGTGCTGCAGGATGCTGCTGTGAGCTCTTGGTGAAGTTGTATTTTAGCATATAACTTCTACATGCCTTAGCTCTTCCCTCTGAAGATAATAAATTTTTGTCTATCATCAGGCTTCTGCTTATTAATTCACATCTTTAAGAAGTGCTGAAATGTTTCACGTTTGCCTTGTGATACTCCTTGAATTTGCTTGGTAACTTGAAATGTGAAGAAAACTGTCCAGGCTGACATATGCATGTAGACTTATCCTCTTGTCCTGGGTTCAGCAGTAGCAGTCTTTTTTCCCCTTCTTGGTAACTGGTGCAGTGCAGTGTTTTGACTTTCGGCCTGGGAACAGAGCTGATAGCGATGTTTTGGTTTGTCCAAGGACTTTGTGAGCCTCATGCTCTGCCAGGGAGGAGGGGAAGCCAGGAGGAAGCAGAGACAGGGCACCTGACCCAAACTGGCCAAAGAGGTATTCCATACCACAGCACGTCATGCCCAGGAGGTAACTGGGAGTTAGCCGGGAGGGCTGGGAGACTGCGGGGTTGGAGGAGGTATCGGTCGGAGCTTGGTCGGGCTTGGGGGGCGAGTTATCGGTCAGCTGGCGCTGAGGTGTTGTATTCTCTTCCCTTGTTATTTCCTTTATCATTATTATTATTGGTGGTAGCAGTAGTGATCTGTGGTATACCTTAGTTACTGAACTGTTCTTATCTCAACCTGTGGGAGTTGCATTCTTTTCGATTCTCCTCTCCGTCCCTCCGGGAGTAGGGGGAGGGAAAGAAGGGGGGGAAGTGAGCGAACGAATTACCTGACTGGGTTTAAACCACGACAGTTCTTTTGGCGCCCAACGTGGGGCACGAGGGGTTGAGATAACGACAGATTTGACTGGATTAATAGTCACTCGTCACAATGACGATTTATTGGCTCTCAGAGTTGTTTCTCTTGATCTCAGCTTCAGACCGTTGTAACTTACTTAGAGCCGGTATTTGCTGTGTTAGTGTTTATCAAGTGTGGGGCTTGGGCTAAGGTTCTTGTCTCACTAGTGGTGCTTCATGGCAATGGCTTGTAATACGGGCGGGCTCCAGCAGCAGGGCGGGACGGACGTGGCCGTGGACTTGTACCTGCCCGTCCGGCTGCTCTTCACCGTCCTGGCCCTCGCCCTCGCCTCCCTCTTGGTGAGGCTGCGGGGAGCCGAGGGGGAGCGGCCCCGGGAGCCGGCGGCAGCCGAAGCGGCTCAGGAGAGCGGCCCCGGGGACCAAGCAGCGGCGGGAGCGGGGCCGGAGGCCGCGAGGGACGGCTGCGGGTGGAGGAGGTCGGGGCGGTCGAGGAACAGAAGGAGGCGGCTGACGAGCAGAGGGAGAAGGCGGCGGAGGAGCCGAACCCCGCGGCCGAGCCGAGCCCCGCGGTCGAGCCCAGCCCTGCGACGGCCGAGAGCACTCCCCGGCAGCCGCCCGCCGAGCCCCAGGAGGATGCAGGAGACCACGCAGCATTTCCCAGCAAGGCAGAGGAGGAAGAGCTGGACTCAGGAAAAGAGAAGCTGGCGGTGGGAGAGCCGGGAGGCACAGAGCTACACCAGCCCCAGTGACAAGTACAGCAGCATCAACTGAGAGTTCTGAAGGTTTTGAATGGCCCTTGGGTATCCTTGGGACCTGCCTGCTGATTGTCATGGGGGTCAGCATGTTGGCACACATACAGACTGTGTGCTACCCACAACCATTTTGTCTGATCTCAAAAGTTAAGCAGAGTCGGGTTTGGGTCTTGTCTGGGGTTAGACGACAATATAGGGGGACCAAGAGGTTTTCCCCAAGGCTGGACAGTCATGAGTGGCAGGGTGTGTGGGACAGTATGGGCAAGTATCTAGTCCACTGGGCCCCTCCAGTGCTTTGGAAGCGTCGGAGGTGGAAGGCAGCTGCATGGAGTCCCCAGCAGCAAGCTGCAGAAACTGCTTAAGGGGAGAGTGAATTATTTTAAGCCTGGTGGGCCCATGGAACTTCAGGCCATCAGAGCAGAGATGCAACATAGAGATGGACTCATGATCAAGGGGTGGACTTAGCAATGGACACTATTGCCCTAGTTATTCAAGAGTGTGAACACTGCACACAGTCTCTCCTGCTCTGGAAGACTGTTACAAGAGATGGAGCCTGACATCATGGACCAGATGGACTCAGCAGCTTTATAGCTACTGGTCCATGCACTTAGATAAGAGTGATGGTATATTGAAAATGTGGGATCTGAGCATGACGTGAATGGTATGGAATAAGGGGTGGATAATGTCCTGGGTTCAGCAGTAGCAGTCTTTTTTCCCCTTCTTGGTAACTGGTGCAGTGCAGTGTTTTGACTTTCGGCCTGGGAACAGAGCTGATAGCGATGTTTTGGTTTGGCCAAGGACTTTGTGAGCCTCATGCTCTGCCAGGGAGGAAGGGAAGCCAGGAGGAAGCAGAGACAGGACACCTGACCCAAACTGACCAAAGAGGTATTCCATACCACAGCACGTCATGCCCAGGAGGTAACTGGGAGTTAGCCGGGAGGGCTGGGAGACTGCGGGGTTGGAGGAGGTATCGGTCGGAGCTTGGTCGGGCTTGGGGGGCGAGTTATCGGTCAGCTGGTGCTGAGGTGTTGTATTCTCTTCCCTTGTTATTTCCTTTATCATTATTATCATTGGTGGTAGCAGTAGTGATCTGTGTTATACCTTAGTTACTAAACTGTTCTTATCTCAACCTGTGGGAGTTGCATTCTTTTCGATTCTCCTCTCCGTCCCTCTGGGAGTAGGGGGAGGGAAAGAAGGGGGGGGGGGGGGGTGAGTGAACGAATTACCTGACTGGGTTTAAACCACGACACCTCTTCAGGGCAATCACAGGATACTTTCAAACAGCATTAATTTTCTTCTCCTCATTCTCAGCCATAAGGCCTAATTCACTTGCAGGGAATGAAAGTCCTTTCACTGTCAGATATCAGTATCATAACATTGCTATTGAATCCTGAAGAGTTAATTTAAAGAAGTATCCAGGAAAAAAACCCATGGTTGTCTTCCTAGCCTAATTCAGGGGACTGAGTGATTTAAAACATATGACAGAGCCAGAGGATATATCACTGTCTTAGTTACTTGAAGAAGGAAGGAAGGACAAATGGCAAGGGCTTGAAGAGGAGTTTCTTCCAGCAACTCTCTTCTCCTTTCACAGAGGTCACAGCCCTTCTTCTGACTTACAAGTGAAGGTGGGCATGACAGCAACCACACAGGACCATGAGGAAATAGACTGAAGTGCCTGCCATTCTTCAAAAGTACAGATGCAAATCAGGGTTGTTTGCTGAGCTGTTTGGTTCTGGAATAGGCTGTTTCTCAGTTTCCATGGTGGAACCAACATTGCACATGTGATAGACACACACAATAATCTGTGCCTCCTCCCTGAAACACACCAGGACGGTTTGTCATTGTACATGTGGAGTCTGGGCAGATAAAATCTCCTGAGCTAAATTCTGCTTCTGACTCCTTTGGCGACATGCTGGAGAGACTTGAGTCACTGGGTTTTGCTGAGGTCTTTGTTCTTGGAGAGGAGGTTTGCTTTAGAAGTTGAGCATAAACAAATCAAAAGGACAAAAATAGCAGCAGCCTCTGCTGCCATCTGAAAGTTCCTTCGCATTTGGCTCAACCACATCTGAGCTATGCAAACAGGGAACAAAGTTTTGTAACTCAAACCACCAAAAAAGCAACTTGGTTCACAGAAGTTTTCACGGTGGCTTTGCTGGGCAGCTCCCAGAGCAGCAGGAAGGACTCCTGAAGTGGCCTTCAAACTCAGAGAAACTCTGTCAATTTGTGCAAGGATGACCCATGTAATTCCTGTCCCTAAAGAAAAGAAGGTGTTTGCCTGGAGAGCTCCCAGCTCGGGCACAGCCAGATCCAAGAAACAAAGTCCTTCCCCTGCCACCCCTGCACATTTGTGTTGTAGCTACATACACAATGATGTGAGCTGTCAGACCACTTGAGTGGGCTTGCTATTAAAATTACTTTAATGAGGATAGCCAAGAAGCATAGCAACGTTATTTAAAGAACTTTTACAGTAAAGCCCTCCCTCTTTACCTCACTTTTGATAACACTCTCAGCAGCAGAAAAAAAATAAGTACATCATCAAATTTCTTAGCGAATGCTTCTTAGTAACTTAAAATCCTTTGGGGACAATACCTCCCACTTTCCTGAAACAATTAAGAACAATGGTGAGATTAACATTTCTAAAGAGTGTGTGTGTGAGCAGAACCAGATAAGTCCTTTAAACAACTTTGAAACTATGGGGCAGTAATATCCCCCCACTGAGAGTCTAAAATTGTCTTTCCACCATGAAAGAATAGAAACTCTCCTTTCCACAGATGATCTCCAGAGCTTGATTCTTCCCAGTGTTTGTCCTGTTTGTGTAGGAGGCCACACACAGCCAAGCTGCTGTGTCATCTGAGATGGAGCTGCTGGCACAGCCTTGCGTCGAGGGTCACTTTTGAAAACCCTGTGTACACGATGCTGCTTGTGGATTTAAACTTCTTTGGGATTTTCCAAGCAGTGAGCATTCAGCTGCGTATTTCCACAAGCTGTTTTGAAAATTGATCTTCTCAGAGCAGCTGGTGGGAAAAAAAAACAAACCACAAATAAAAATGGTGCTGTAGGCAGAGACATTTACCTGCGAATAACATATTCAATGTTCAAGACTTGATCAAGAGCGATGGTGGACTATAGCGGGGCATAATCACTTTACTTAGGCAGAAATTGCAGAAAAGAAGGTTTTAGGTGGTTATTTTCATCCCGCATCAAGCCAAGCAGGAAGGTTTCTTTCACTGTATTCAACTCACCCTGAGCACCATTTAGAAACAGAGTGAAGACTTGGCTAATAACAGTGACAAAGATTTTGCTAGCTTCTCTGTGATGAGGATTTTATATACACTCCTAGCAAACGACCACGGCAGCCCTCCCCAAGCTACTCCAGCTCTGTCAATGACAATGTGTTGCCTGAAGTTCTGAAGAGAAGGGAAATTTAAGATTATGTGTCATGATCTTAGAAAATATGCAGATAGTATTGTTATCACAGTCTCATCCTCCCCTCAAGAAAAAAACATTTAAATGACAGAAAACTAAGATAAAAGCTGAACTGGACAGGATGCAAGAAAAGAGTGTTTCCTGCAATACAAAAGTTTTCAGAAGAGACTGCTGAATTGTAGTGATTGTGTCCCCACAAAATACATGGAGGATCCTGTAAAGTGAACCCTCCATCACTCACCTGCCTGCAGGGATGAGATCATCCAAAATTACTGTGTCATAACTAAGACTTCTCAGAGGCTTTTGAGGTCTCCAGTACTATCACTATTATTTATTCTTTGTACTGCCTAGTGCCCAACACCCACCACAGAGAAACCTTCCCTGCCAAATGGCTCATAGCAGAATAGACCTTACAACAGTTTAAGCCCAGAGGCTATCATACACTAGTATCCTCTATACCTCTATACACAGACTGAGATGTTCTCAGATTTATAGATGCAAAGAGAATTTACTTATGTTGAGCACATCTAGGAAATGTTTTTTTAATGTTTCCAGATTTAAGGGGAAAATCATCAACAGTGCATTTCTTCTCTAAATTTCTGCAAGAAAAATTTAAAACAAGAGGACTGTAATGGGATGTACAGAATCCCCAGTCAGGTTTGATATGACTGCCAGAGGTCCTTAGGTGCTAGAAACCATATATGCTAAGCCATGAAAAAGTGCATGCTGATTGCTCATTTGAAGGACAGAGTAAAGAACTGTCGCGGTTTAAACCCAGTCAGGCAACTTGTTCACTCACTTCCCCCTCTTCTTGCCCTTCCCCTACTCCTGGAGGGATGGAGAGGAGAATCGAAAAGAATGCAACTCCCACAGGCTAAGAACAGTTTAGTAGCTAAGGTATAACACAAATCACTACTGCTACCACCAATAATAATAATGATAAAGGAAATAACAAGGGAAGAGAATACATCACCTCACCACCAGCTGACCGATAACTTGCCCGCCCCCAGCCCGACCAAGCACCGACCCATACCTCCTCCAGCCCCGCGGTGCCCCAGCCCTTCCGGGTAACTCCCAGTTACATCCTGGGCATGACGTGCTGTGGTATGGAATATCTCTTTGGCTAGCTTGGGTCAGGTGTCCTGTCTCTGCTTCCTCCCGGCTTCCCCTCCTCCCTGGCAGATCATGAGGCTCACAAAGTCCTTGGCCAAACCAAAACATCATTGTTGTCAGCTCTGTTCCCAGGCCGAAAGTCAAAACACTGCACTGCAGCAGCTACCAAGGAGGAGAAAAATGACCGCTACTGATGAACCTGAAGTGCTAAGGCGAATCTTAGCACTTCAAAACAACAGGGAGGTGGGACAGTTGCACCTTTGCTCCAAATGCATTAAAATAAATAAATAAATCAGACTGGTCATATTTTAGGCAGTTGTGGTGCATCTGCATTTCTCTTTCACCCAGCATGGGTTCCAGGACCAAATTTACCCACTCTTCAAATACTTGATACAAAAATTAGACTTTACAGATGGTGGGAAAAACATTTGTTGGGCTTCGTGTGTGTGTCTAACTTTTGTTCTAAATAGATACACAGACACAGAGTGGTATGCACATGAAAAAAGTCCATGAAAGTATGCGCCAGTACAAGGACTTTGGATGATATGAGCTGGAGATGCCTGCTTTGGCCCCAGAAGAGAGATTTCTCTTCCTCCCTCTTCCCCCTGTCCCTAAACGTTGCCATGTCACAGGAAAAGATCAGGGCAGGCAAAAAATGGATGAGGCATTGGCTTCTGTGCTGGAACCATAAACCATGAATGTATTGAGAAAAGGGAGAGAAAGTAAGGTTACTGGAAGTCAGTCACACATTCCTGTGGCTCCTAGCCTCCTCTCCCCACAAGGAAGGCAGCATGGGCTCTGCGTTATCTCGTTATCTGGCAATACTTGTAAGGTTGAGAAAATGTGGCACATCTACTGTATTCAAATTTGAACACATCCGACAGCACTGTATGATAGATTCTCCACTAACGTTATCAGCTGCACACACTGCTAATTGTAGAGGCTGCTAATCTGAGAAGCCAAAATGATATTAGCTTTCAACAGGATTCATGTACATTCAGTCTTATTTCTGCTTCAGCTAGCAATTACAGTTTAAACTGTTGAACATGCAGCTTGCTGTAGGCCTAAGTAATATTTAATAGCGTTAACAATGCACTTCCTAAGAAGCCTCCAGATCTCTTTACAGGCTCATTAATTCACTAGCCTTGCTGTGCAGCACCACAGCCATTTGGTCTCATTCCAGCAGGTCCCCGAGGAGGCATGGCCATGTGAAGCACTGCCCAAGTGCCTGTTGCCCCAGCCCAGCCCAGGCAGTTCTTTAGTAAAAGGGGCATCTGTACATCACTGCAAAGTGGACTCACTGGAAGAAGAAAGCATTAACTGTGGTCAGCTTCAATACTCAGAAAATGGAAGCAGCAAAAGCCTGAAGAGGAAAGAGGGCTGCATGCTGCCTAGTGAAGTACCTGATTTCATGGCACATTGACTGAGGTCCTTACCTCTGGCCCTTCCTGACCATAAAGCTGGGCTGTGCAATCATGCTCAGCAATGAGATTTCACTGCCAGGGTGTACCCTCCAAACGATGCACCGGAGGAGGAACAAGGTATCCCCTCTGAGAAACATGTTTTTTTCCTTTCCAGCGCTGTTGTTTGGTGAGCTTAGGAGCACTGATAGGTCAAACACACGCGTTGGAGACTCCCTCCGCCTACTGATGGCTCCGTGGCACACAGTATTTTATTTCTGTTCAGAAGCTGATAAATTAGGGATGGAAATGCCATCTGGATTGCATAGATGATATGCCCATACCTGCTGTCATCAAGATGAGTGGCAAAGATTTCATTTTCTTGACATGGAACAAAAGTTGATGTGACTTAAAGGTAGGCTTAAAACTAGACAAAACCATAAGTGCTTCTCTGAAGCAGAGCCAGAACTGGGCTGCCCATGCAAAATATGCAACAAAGACAAAATATGTTTTTTATGAGTATTTCTGCAAATTGTGTACAAGCAGTCCTGTCTCTAAACCCTTATGTTAGCATTTTCATATCAATGGAGCATGAAAGGTTACATGCTTGTTCACAAGGAAGCAGTTTTAAGTAGATGTATCCAATGACTCTGATCATCCATTAATTCTTGTGCAGTATTCACTCTGCTCTATCAAATAGTTATTTTCATTACCAGAAGGATTTAACACAATTGATCTGCAGTAACATAGTCATCCATTATCATTCACACTTCATTTTCATTGTCTTAGCAGCAGAAAAAAAGGCTTTTTTTCTTCTTTCAAGCATTTTATACTTTTATATGTTATTACACAAAATATTAGAAGAGAAAGAAAATCCAACTTTAAAACAGGCTGTCAGCATTGCTTTACCTTGGTTTTCTACGCCTGCAGTGTACTTCATTGATGTCAACTAAAATCAAGTTAATTCAATTTGAGATTAAGTAATCAGTTAGGGAGACAGACAAGTAACAGGCATATAAGCATACATCCAGGCAAATATGGAAAAAGGTCCAAGGAATCCCTCAATCAAATAAAAAGACAACAAAAATATCCAAAATATCCTTGTTTTGCTGTAATACACAGCAGTACTTGGATACTGTAAGAACATTTTCCAGACAAAGATCTTGCAGTACGTTACAAAAGATCGTATGCTCTCACAGATGGGGAAACTGAGGCCCAAAGAAATGAAACAATTCTTTCAGGTTCATCAAATCAGTGGCAGAGATGGGAATTGTACCCAGCCCTTGTGTCTCCAAGCCCCAGGGGCTATTGAGTGAGAGCATGAAAGAGGGACAGGTCACAGCTACACAAATTATTTTGTCATTGCACTAGCAGCTCTGGCATAGCTGTTTTTTTGGTGTGTTTTTAGAGATCAGTTAGGGACTGGCTACATGAACTCAAGTGGGAGAGATAAGGAGGCAAGGCTTTTCGACGGAAAGGAGCAAGAACAAGCAAATAGAAGATCATCAGTGAACACTAATTTGTCCTTCATTAGAAATTACTGAGCTGAATGAAGAAGTTCTTCATGTTTATGCAAGTTTCTGCTCTAATGCGGGGGGCTCCAGTGTGCAGAGATGCTAGCAGGACGCTGATTTATCCAAAGAGGTTAGAGCAAGTCATCGTGGGTGCCACTGCAATCCTCTGCAGACATGGTGATGCCCTACTGAGACTCCACTGGTGTTAGACTGTACAACAAACAAATCCTCTGGAGACCTGACTACTCTGCTGTGTAGAGAATGCTGGCACCAAGAAAGAAGCCCTTAGAAATTACCATAACCTTCGTAACTGGAACAACTTTGGCACATTTTATACTCCTGAGCAAAGCTGTGCTCCTTTGTTTTGTTCCCACAGGTCTTTTATGAGAGTGATTTTTTTTATAGTATTTTCAGCAGTTTAAGAGAGATAACTCAGAGGCAAAATGCCAATCACCATTCTGTAACACAGTTTTCTTTGTTAGTGGAGATTTGAGCGCCTCGCTGATGGACCCCCAGCCTCACTTGGTGTTGCAAGTTGCAACATTTGCTTTACAATCCACAACAGGTTAAGTCCAATGTAGAGCTATAATCAGGGCTGTCTTGTCACTGTAGGTCCATGAAGCCTCTATCCCTAACATCTCTCTGATTTCTGGGAGGTCCCATGACCAAATGAAAACAATAACTGGACCTGAACTTGGGTGAAGGGGATACCAATGTAGACACCAAGGGCCCAGCTCTCAAAGAACAAACCTCCCTTTTCACCCTGTGTGCCTGTATGGAAAGTATACTGTTTTAGGCAGTGCAAGCTAGATACCTGTTGACATCAAAGTTAAAAATAAAAAGGAGGTAAATGGCTTTCTCCATGTTTCTTCTTGGCTGTATTTAGTCAAGGCTCCAAGAGCAGATGAAGCTTGTCACTTCTATACAAGGATGAGTTAATACACTGATTGGCACCTTATTGCTGCCCCAAAGTCATTCCATTTTTAGGGATGTCCAAACAGATTAAATATCAAAAACAAATATGAAGTCCAGTTTTAGTGAGCTGCAGATTATATCAAGATTAAAGAGAGTGTTTGCAGATAGTCATCGGGTTTACCTGAAGACACAACAGGGGGAGGAGTTAGGAAAACACAAGCTGATTAAAAAATTCAGCAAACTTGAACCATGAGAAGCAAATATTTTTCTGCAACAGAAAGACAACAGGCCTCCCTGCTTTACATAAAGCATCTCTGCAACTCCATCACCATCATTAATGAAAATTAAGTCCATTTAAGGGGGGGGGGGGGGATGTTAAGGTGGGGGGGAATGTCAGTTAGAAACAGAAGAGGAAAAGGTTGGAAATTTGAGAAAATGACAAGCTTGTATTTTACAGCAGCAGACATGTGAAGCCAAGGGTTATAAGGTGTGGGTACATAAAAGAAAATTATATACATTTAAGTGAATAAGGCAAGAAAGGCATCAAATTACAACAGTACCTAGCCTTGCAAATCTGTACTGGTGCCAGCAGCTATATCAATCTGTTATGAAGGTAGTATTATCACAGCTATATTTGCACTCAGTACTTTCCATCTCTTCCGGACTTTTATCATAGGCTGTTGGGACTACCCACATGCTCCTAGTGTTACTGCTAAAGCCACTAATGTTAGATAAAGTGATATTTTGCATCAAGGGTCTTGGTCTCAAAAGGCAGCAAGCATTCTGGCCCCAGCAGGGCTCTACTACTGCCAACCATATCCTGGGCTACATCAAAAGGAGCATGGCCAGCAGGTCAAGGGAGGTGATCCTCTCCCTCTGCTCCACTCTTGTGAGACCCCACCTGCAGTAGTGCATGCAGCTCTGGAGTCCCCAACACAAGAGAGATGTGGACCCGCACTAGCAGGTCCAGAGGAGGGCCATGAAGATGCCTAGAGAGCTGGAGCTTGCAGTCTGGCAAAAATTTCTTTCTAACAATACCTCTGAGCAGACCGCAATATACAGAAGATTCACACAAACTCTGGAGCATACTACAGGACAAGAGGTCAACACATTTGGCATAGAATAAAAAGATTCTTCATTACAGGTCAGTGAAAATCCACCTAGTGACTTTAATGAGATCTGGATAAAGCCCCATATAGACTGCCACATGTACAGGTCAGACTTGCATCCAAGCAGGTCTTCCACCCTGCACAAAATAACTCTTCTGAAAAAAAACAACCAGCGTTTAAAAGCCACAGAATGGAAAAGCTGACCCTCGTTTGCCTAATGTTAAAGACTGTAATTCTAGGAAATAATTAATATGTCAAAAATTAGGACATTGGTTTGATTTTAAAAGCACCCTGTAGAATACATGCTGAAATACCCTGAATGGTGATAATTTAGACATAGAGATAATGATGGTTTAAGTGATAAGTGCTAAAGCAAGCCATGGCAGAAAACCTCCCTGACTTAATACTGGTGGTGGTAGTGGAAATCACATTAATTCACATGATTTAGGATACTTTCATCTGGTGTTTACTGCAAAATTACTGTGACACTTTGTACCAAGTGTGTTTAACAGGATGTGCTGGAGACAGCACAGCAAGTTTGGCTTGGAGGAGAGCTCCCTTTCTGAGAAAGCCATCCCAGGTCATCTGCCTCCCCAAGCTGTAAACCTTCCTGACTGTCAATGTAGACTCTGAACTGCTCCAGCAAGGTGACTGAATTCAGGGCTGCTATAAGGCTCATGAAAGCACAGAAACCCATCAAGGGAATCCAGGGCTGCCTTTCACTTGGCTGCAGTTCAATTACTTTGTCACCAGCCAACTGGGCACCTGTTTCATCTGATTCATTTTCTTGTTTTGCACAAAACCAACTCTCCATCTTCATCTGTGAAATTTAAGGAAGTTTCCGCTATGTATCCTGCCTACCACTAACTGTCTGTGACATCTGCCTGTGACCTCTGGCAAGGCTGTACGTGCTACGCAGCAGATACAGTGGTGCAAAGAGGCTGCCCCGAGACGGCAGTGTTTTGGAAGTTTTTTGCTCTGCCTGGTCAGCGCTACAGCTTTCAGCAATACATGCTGGTTTATGTTAAAGCCCAGGAATAATTCTCTGCTACAGAAAGAAGACCTTCAGAGAACTAGAAAAGGGAAAAAAAGAAAAACATTAAAAAAGACAGGCAGTGCAATTTTCTGTTATTTAAATTTGGTTGTTCAAGCAAAATTGTGTGTCATTTGCCTCACATTTCTCACCGTAATGGTCACTTCATTTCCATTCCTTTCTTTTGCATCACTGGTGTCAGTGAGCTTTGCCTGAAGCTGTGTTATATTGCAAGCATGCTTGAGATGATTGGAGCTGCTGTTCTCTCTAGATAACATTGTCAGAGCTGAACATGTTCATCCCTAAAGGTGAATGACAAAGCTTTTGTAACAGCACATTTTTACAACTGTAAATGATCCCAAGTAATTTAGAGAACACGGGCAAATGCCTGCCTTTAATCAAGAGGGTGAAGTACAGGCAATTGAACTATGCCAGCTCATTACCTGGCATCAGAGCTTTTTCACAGCTGCACAGCTGATGTGTACAGAGTAGCCCAGTCTGGCGGGAACTATTTGCTTCTTGCATTTGCAGATTTGCTCTTCCTCTTATCAGTAAGGAGGACTGGGTACACCCCACTGGCTAGTGCAACAGTGCAAGGCCTTTGTGTTTTCTATGCCTGAATCCAAGTGTCCAAAAGCCTGTCCATTTCCATTCATACAATGCACTGTTGATAAAAAAGTCCAAATGTGGCCTAATTTCAACACCCTTTTTAACTATTTACCAGTAAAATATTTTGTTTAAATCATTTTTGGACCTTTCAGTTTGGATGAAACAAGCTATTCCAGATTTCCTTTAGGAGGGATTATGCAGTTCTGGGAACCTCAGGCCACTGCTGGGTTTTAGTGCTGAGAACAGCCATCTTACCTGTGCTGCTTTTCTGCCACTGGGGCTAATTGTTCTTCCTTGAGAAGGGATAAAACCAGAAAGTCCTCTGTCTTCTGCGTTAAGCCACCCTAAAGAAAAGGACTTGACATGCCCAAGCTCAAAAGGATGCTAACAGGTCCAGAGATGAAACACACTAAAACAATAACAACTACTAAAAAAAGCCCAAGCTCTTAAATGCGAGGAGATTGGAACAACACCCACTGAAGTCTATGGACAGACTAACAGACTGTAACTTCTGATGGCTGAATCCTTATTGTTGCTGATGTGCAGGTCAAAAGCAACACAGTCTGACTTCAGCTTCCAGGAAGACTGTGCGCTACCGATAGAAAAACCATTGGATTGCTTGTAGGTAAGCACCTTTGATATGAAATGCTGGGAGATAAAGGCCACAAAATGCCATAGTACTATTTTGAAGTCGCTTTTTGGAGTTAGACCGGCATTGATAAACATGCAGAATTTTGCTTTCCTGTGTGTATATTACAGCTACAAAACCTATAGCTTTTCTGTTTTTACCTTCCAATAAGGTGAGCATCTTTTCTTGCGTTAAGTGCACCAAATAATTGACATACTTGTACTATTATCATTAAGCTCCAAAAAAAATCCCCCTTCATCATCATGGCTGTTGCGGATTTTGCCATTAAAACCAAGTATAAACAGCAGAATCAAAGCTTTTACTTCCTACCTGCCTTTCCATCAAGCGCTTTGGCATTCGAAGGCTTTAGATTCTTTCCATTATTACCCAACTTTTCCATTTATGCTTGAATTGTTTAGTAGAATGCATGACATACATATTAAACTCATAGCAAACACAGAGCATGTATATTCAATAACTATAAACCAGACCCTTTTCTGCATATGAGCTCATTGCTTATGCTTGTCTGGTATATTAAAACATGCATTTCTGGGAAGCTGCAATAAAATAAAGTTTAGTAAAACATACTTCATCACAGTGATAAAGAAATAAAGTTGCATCTGGACTGAAAGACCATTCTAAGTAGTAATGGGGATTATTATATCTTGCCTGGTGGAGCAGCCATGAAAGTTTAAGCACAATGTTTACCCTGAGTATATGCATAGCATTTAAGAAAAATTAGGTCCAAATTCTTTTGGCAAGACAAGAACAATATTGGCAGAAGTATTTTTGCTTTATGCCTTTTCTGCCCCTCCCCATAAAGCAAAACACAAGCATGCTCATAGCTGTATAGCTTTTTCTGAGTAATGCCTATAAGGCTTTGGCCAACTGAAACGTACATCCTAGTCCATTACTGTATATCATACATATATATGTAAAACCACTGTCTTTCCTAAAACCCTGTCTTCTTCCTGACCCTACCAGACACACACAGCTAGGGACAGACTATATCCACAAACACATTACCCTGTTATAAATAGCATGGGGTGAAGTCTAGCTGGCTGGTAAAATTATATATCACTGCAGAGTGGCTAGAGAAGAGATCTAGGACTGCAATAACACGGTTATAATGCTCATCAGTGACCACAGCGTAATAACTTCGGAAAGATCCAGATCTAACCCACACGTGGTTTATGCCATTGTAAGTGTGCTGGAGTTAGCATTCTGGGTTTATTCCACATTTCCAACCTGGTTGTGAAGTCAGGCGATGATCCTGTCTCAGTGCCCTGTAATTATTATCTAGCACTGCACTTCACCTGCTTATCTCCAAATCAGATCTTTCATAAAGAAAG
Source organism: Pezoporus wallicus (assembly GCF_028554395.1). NCBI lineage: Eukaryota > Metazoa > Chordata > Aves > Psittaciformes > Psittacidae > Pezoporus > Pezoporus wallicus. Next base: position 540,064 of record NW_026636884.1, on the reverse strand, counting down.
AATAGATTTATCTCTGATACTGCATGCAGTCTATTTTTATTAGTGCTAAGATCTGTTGCAAGCTAGAGTAGCCTATTTCTTCTCATTGTATCACTTAGAAACAGTCTCTGTTCTTTGGGGGGGCCGCTACATATGGCGCACTAAACCCACTGGTACAGCTTACTAACATGCACACTGGCATTCCCTCCTGGAGGCCCATGCTTCTCATAAAAGATATGTGAATGGCAGTTCTCAGACTGCTGGATACAGGCAGTAATAAGGTGATATGTTTAAGGCATCAGCATAAGAGTCCTTTATAACTATATTGGCTGAGGTTACAGTCATGCCTTACCAAGCATGTTGGATTTTATCTTGCAGTATGTCTTTGCAAAGCCTTGCATGTGAGTACGCTTTCTGAAGTTCAACTGCAGTTAGCTTTCAAAAAAAAACAACATTCAAAGTGGCAAGTGCTTATTTGTGGCATTGTGGTTTATTTACATATGAATATAAGAAATCCCCAGCTAGAAATCTGAAGAATAACTTCAGATGTTTATAGATACCAGTAAACTGAAAAATAGGCACATCTGTCAACAAAACTGCGTTTTTCCCCTATTTTCGTAATGATAGTTTTCAAACTTTAAATAAGAAAATTTTGTCTGACCATATTTGAAGTTGTAGTTTATGCAAAAAACTACTAAGAAAAAGAAACACACAACAGAAAATGTCTTTTAAGATAACCTGAGTAACTTCAAGCCAAAATTCTGTGTTCCCAGACCTTGCACGTTGCACTTGTATGGTGATTTAAAGGCATAACACAAGTATGATGTCTAGGCACCAGATTACAGCCGCATGTAAAGTCACAAAAAGAAAAAGAAGAAAGGTAAAATGAACAATAACCTAGAAGAGCCATTGGTGTTGGCTGACTCCAAGCCAGGCCACAATGCACGAAAAGCAAACCTGCTTCTGTACCCACAGTACCAGCAGTACTCAACCCCGAGGCTGGACCTCTGCACAGCGTGGAGCGTGTCTGCAGCCAGAAAACTTTGAACAACACAACTGCATGCAGATAAGTTGAAAGTGTATTCCTTTGGATGTTTCTTTTGGAAATAAGGTGTGTTTTGGGTTCTTTGAGACAAAAAAAGAGGTAGAAAAATGGCCTCTGAGGTAACTGCTTGAATTCAATTCTGGCTTTTTTTGTTGTTTTAGATTATTTGTGTGATCTACAGGGAAGCTTTAAGAAATGGTCATTCCCATTTTGTTTTCAAAAGCTGTCCTTGGCAGAGCATTCCCCTCAGAATATTCCCAGGATATCAACACACCTGGGTTTACAGGGTTCTTTGCAATTAATGAATCATCCAAATAAATTAGGTTGTAGGACACAATATGGAAACTTCCATCATCCTTCTCCTGCAGAAAGATAGCTCTTGGATTTAGATGGAAAGATGTAGACCAAGCAGTAGAGTGGAAACATGAGGAACCACTTAGAATACAGTTGCCATGGGCCACTACTGTGAGTGCAATTACTTCTTTTTGCTATTACTTTCAGAGTAATAAACATTCATTTTGATCTGTACACACACAAATCTCTTTCTCCAAAGAGGAAGATGAGAAAGGAAATATTTTAATGTAGCTTTAGGTAGAAAGATTTAATTTCCAGCACTGCTAGCATGACTGAATGTTTCATGTTTCCTTTAGCATTTTCTGGATGTCATAATTGCCATTGTCTCTGTTTCTACCATCAGGAAACTGGTAGAAATCACTTGTGCTTAATTTTTTTTCCTCCTCTAACAAAGATTTTTCAGCTTACCTGCTTACAGTTAAGCTGGTGCCTTCCTGCCACCACTGAACAAAAATAATGAGTGCCAGACAGCTTGAGCACCACACTGCTTATGAAGACTGCTTTCACTGGATAGGGGTTTGGAGCCACATATTTTATCATTATTAACACATTAGCATTCTAACAAAAGATAGTTTTCTTTCTACTTCCACAGTAACAATAACACTATCACCATAATAGTTAAAATATTATCGTAGCCTGCCAGAATCGCTTGCTCACGATCTTCAATGCTGAATTAAAATGTTCCTTCTATTATCACATATTTACAGGTTATTTATGTTTAATTTACCTTTGGGTTCATAAATCGTAACTATACTGACACTATCCCTTCCTTTCTTCCCTTCTTCTTACACTTCTCTGTGCAAGAACCATGATTACTAGCTTCCTACCCAAACCACAACTAATCTTTAAGCATCTTTTGTGTTATCATTGCTATAGGGCAGGAGAGCAGCTGTCTCCTGCATTTGCCAGCCTACTATAGAGGAGACTATTGGCTTCAGTTCTCTCTGCTCCCAGCAGGCACTTGATGGTGCCCAAAATCACAGAGAACCATGACACAAGTTGCCCTTGGTGTTAGGCCTGCTAAATATTGCTCTATTATTCCATTTTATGAGCAAGAAGACTACAGCCTTGGGTGCAATTATTGCTCCTCTTTCTGTGGCCTTGGGCAGGTGCTCCATACAGCTCAAATACAGAAAGTAAATCACAATCATATCATGCTTTCATTTTGGAAAGGAAATACTATGTAAGTGTCACAGTACTGAGGTAAGGCAAGATAGTGAAGTGGACTGTAGGGGATCTGAGCCTGACTTCCACAACTACTGCAATTTCCTCAATAATGCTTGGCAGGTTGGTCAGTGTGATGCTAAGGGCCAGCACCCGTCCATTCACTGACACTTGCCCAGTTTCTGTGTTTAGACTAAAAAGCCTCAGATACTCTCTATGCATATGTGGAGCCCCTACTATAAAAGAGGCTTTGATCCTTTGATCCAAATAAGACTCTGATCTTGGTTGGGGCTCTTAGGTGCAAATGCTGGAGAAATAATAACAGATGGAGTATCACAGTGATATATTAATTACCATATAGAACCATATAGAGCTAATAGGGGAACATTTCTGGGCAAAGATCTCATAAATAAACCAAATGCGAATGCATAAATAAGTAGAATGCAAACACATAAGGCCGTTATAAGGGCAGACATGTGAAACTTTTTTTTGTCTGTATGTTAAGCAGTCCTTGACATCTCTTTTAAAATTTATATATTTACACTGGCAAAGGAACAATCCTTTCTACCTAAACTACACAGAGAAACCTAAAACATGCTGGATAGCTTTACCATTCAGGTCTATTTTGTCTTTCTTTTCGAGTATAATCAAATTTCTTTCCATCCCTACCTGCCCATTACATTTCTGAAGAACTACGTATTGGAGTCTGAGGAAGGTATTTGAAATTACACGCATGCACTGAAAGTAAAAAACCAAACCCAAGTAATGCCTTCCTGGAAGGAGGCATTATAAAACTTACTGGAAGAAAAGCAACCCAGAGATCAGGAATATCTTGGTCCCTACAGAGTTACTGGGCTGTGTAACAGTTGTATATTTTTCCATTATCTGTTTCATATCAGAGGCTCAAGGGACACCATTTTAAAGGTCAATTGGAGAAGCAGAAGTATGCAGTACCCTCTGTAGAAATGGTAAGGATTGACAAGATGCCATCCGTTCCTGTGCCAGGAAGGTGTGGGGTGCAACATGAGGCCAGAGGAACTATAGCAAAAGTACCAGCACAGAGGATCCAGCTCACCTAAAGTAACAATCTCCATACACCTCAAGAGGAGAGAAGGATTACAAAAAACTCAGCCCCTTGACTCATTTTCCCTCACCTCTCTCTATCCTGGTTTTGGCATTACCATCTCAGCTCTTCAGAGACCGACTGGCTAAGATCTGGGTCCCAAATCAAATTGCTCCTTGTGAGCAGTCTGACTTGTTTGAAGTCCTGCAGCTCAGGCAGATGCTTATCCCAGGGGAGGTTAGTCCCCAGCAGTGAGTCCACCAATGCTGCCGAGTCCCTCATGCACAAAAGCCCCTCAGATAGGCCATCCCCATCACCTACCCACTCCCTCATAAATCAGTAATGCCAAGCTCCCTTACACTCAGGTAAGCAGTAAGGCAAACATGAATATTAAAGTTTTCTTTTAAAACCAGCAAGCATTCATAGTCATACAGACATAGGGGCTAGGGCTATTCTGCATTTAAGTAATGCACATTTTGCAAGGCAGGGTTTTCTCAAGTATTCTGGAGCAGTGAGCTCCTTCAATTAATTGCAAAGTACATTTTATAATCTTTTTAAAAGAGAATTTCCTTTAAACTGTGTAAAATAGCTGGCAGGTACTGTTGCTGGCTATTGTCAACCCCAGCAAGGGATTTCCATTACAACTGCTTAACCTCTATTGCTTGTAATTTTCCTTAAGTTTCAGCTCTCAGGCTTGCCATTTTCCAAGCTTGGAGTCTGCCCAAAAAGAGAACTTTTTGGAAAGCTGAAGAAACTTTTCATTCAGTTGAGTTGTGGAGTTTTAACAAGGGTCCCTCATGCAAAACCTGGTAAAACCCGCCCCACTGGAACCAAAATCTACACGCATTTTAGTGCCTATCGCTGCAATCACAATGCAGAGACAGGACAAAAGAATTTTTCAGCCTAAGTAAGACTGTTAGACCCAGCAGGCTGAATTCTTCCATGACACAAGCCCTTGCACCGTCCCTGAAGCCAGTAGGATTACACTGCTTTACACGGAGGCTGAGTGAAGCCTGCTCTCTTCCTGTGAGTGAGCAGCTCAGACTTTTTCCTCATTGCTCTTCTTGTTATTTAAAGATTTGGGTTTTGTAGCTGGCAGACTCCCCCTTTGTTCAATCCACACAGAGTTCCCCTGTTGCAAGTTTAAAATGTTTTTGTGCCACACAGACTGCTGTCCCTCCACGCAAGGCTCCATGAATACTTCCTGTCCCCTCACACCTCCTCCCTCCTACATGCGCATCTTGACTGAGGTCTCGCCTCTATTTTTACCTCCATTCCCAACATTGTACAACCTCAGGCAGAGCAGTTGGCAACACAGAAAATGGAGTGTTATTTTGCGAAGGAATGAAGAAGGTTGGGGTGGAAGGCAGTACAAATGCTACTTAGGAAACTACACTCATGTAAAAGGAAAGATGGAAGGAAGAGGAACACCATCCTCATCATTGCGGAACGAGCCTTAACGATTCTAAGAGCTGTGTGGAAGCCGAATGTCATAAGTGAAACAGAAACAGTAGGAAAGAAAGACTTAAGAAGCGGGTCACTAGAGGTCTGAGCAGAACTGGGAACACACCTAAGACCACCTGTGGTCTCCCAGAGGACCCAGGCAATAGCCCTGTCCTGCAGATCTGCCTCAGATGAGCCATCACTGAAAGCTGCAGCCCTACCAGACTTCACCTTGGCCTGTTGCAGGCAAGGGCAGACCACCTCTTCCCCTCCAACCTCCCATATGCTGCAGAAAGCTGGCTGAAAGAGAAACTAGAGCCCTTACTGGCCTCACCACTAAGCAAGGAGGCAAGAGCAAGGGAAAAAACTGGTGGGAGCATCTCATACCTCTTGGCAACTTTTCTGGGCAGTACTGCTCTGTTTTAGCAGACCAGAGAGACAAGTACTCTCTGTCGTAGCATAGCTTACTGCATGAGCACCTGTAAACACAGGGCAGCTGCTCCCATTTTTCAGTACTGGAAAGGCAGGGGGACTGACAGCAAGTCATCAAATCTGACATGATCTAAGGACAACTAGAAAGGAAATATTCCCTCTTGAGTAACAGGAATGCATCACCCTTTTCTCTGAAATCAGAGGGATTTCTGCTGGCTCTGCTGCCAGGAGGCAGACCCTGTGCAGGGAGGGTATGGATCTCACAGAGATTCAGGAGTACCATTAAAAAGTGGCCAGGCTTTTATTTCTATCTCCTTTTCTCTGTACCTTTTTAGCAATGAGCCATGTTTCACAAAGAGTACCCCTTTCTCCCCTACAGACCTTTGTGCTCTTTGCTGGGATTCTCATGCCAAGGCTTCCGGTCAGAAGCATCCTGCAGAAAGAGACATACAAGGTCTGCCCTCGGGAGGCTCTACTTCTGGATGTCTCAAGGGTGTCCTGAAGCACCATATCCATGTGTGCTTCAGGATGTATGAAGACTGCTGTATGTGCTCCACTGGCTCTAGTGGCCATTCGTTCTCCCCTGTCCTCAGGTCTACAGGCCCATGTCCTGGCTACCACTTCTGCAGGGTCTTTTGTCTCAGGAAAACAGATCAGAAACCCTTCTTGTGCCAGCTGTGACTGGCAGGCTTTCATCAGGAGGAGCTGAGTGCTTGCACACCCCACTCATCCTCCACAACCCCCCATATAAGACATCTCAGACATCCCTCCAAAGATACTCAAAATCAGATTGATAGAATTACATGAAAAAGGTAAGAGAACAAACCTTACTGGCTCTGATTAGGACTGCTGGCCTTAAATTCCTGAACAGATTTATTTTTGGGGAGGTAAAAACTTCTCCCCGGTAGTACTTGTTCAAGCAAAAATCACCACCTTGCTATGTTTAGAGGAACGGACCCTTTACAGCTATTAATTATCTGCCTTTTAAACACAAGCCCTCACCCAAACATGTGTTTGCCCTGTGAGAAAAGTGTGCCTTTTTCACACCTCTCATTGTAAACCAGGCAACTGGGGCTGATGACAGACAACAGTGAAAACCACCTGCTTTTATTCAACAAGATGTACCACCCGGACACCCCCTTCTAACAAGCCTGCTGGGCAAATAGGAAATAAGCACTGTATGGATGTATTTATTGGAATAAAGACCCCATATCAAAATCTAAACACAAAGCAAAAACACCACCTTAAAAAAATTCCAAGATTAATAAAAATGATCGCTCACAATTCCCCAGCAAATTCAACCCGTATTGGCAAAAAATAAAAAATCCCTTAGTTATGCACAAGGGATAGTGATCCCGCTTGACACTTTGAAAAGAAACTAAGCAACTGCTGACACTGGGTTTAGTGGTCTTTTGCTTGATATTCTGTTTTGAACTGTTTCCAGCGTGGGGTGAAGAACAGGATGAGCACTATTAAAAATAATTACCTTGCTCATCCTGGACCCAGGCGATTTACATATGGATGCAACTCTGAAGAAGCGGATGTTAATAAAGAATTAAGTGTTTTCCCGTGCCTGATTCTCACTTCAAACTATCAAGAGGAATTATGTGTAAACAGCAAGAGTTAACCCAAAATTAGAATATTTATACCTGTTCTTTCCCCTTTTCCATGAAAAGCACTGGCTGTTTTGCTTGCAGAAAGATTATGGTGTCAGATTCCATAACTAGGAATAAAAAAATAATGACCAATGCACCCTTACCACACATCTAGAACTACTACCGAGCTCCTTCTTGTTCCAGGAGCAAGCGGCACCTTTCGAGCTGCAGAAGGGCTCAGCAGCCACCAGGTGACACGAGAAGGGAACTGCAGCAATAGAAAAGTTCAGAGAGAGGAGGAAACAATTCCACAACACTGGAGGCCTTGAGGTTTTCCTGAAAATGCGCGATGGGCACATAGGAGGGAGTGCATGCAAGGAAAACACCGACATGCCAGTGCCCTTACCAGAAAGTGCGCATGATGGAGGAATCGGTGCAAACTGAAAAATCCCCTTCAGTACAATGAGATTGTTTTGGCAATGACAATCTGTTCTATGCTATTACTATTTTTAATTAGAATCATTGAATAGCTTAGGTTGGAAGGGACCTCTAAAGGTCATCTGGTGCAGTCCCTTGCAATGAGCAGGGACACCTTCCACTATAACATGTTGCTCAGAGCCCTGTACAATCTGGCCTTAGTTTTTTCCAGGGATGGGGCACAAAACACCTCTCCAGACAACCTGTTCCAGAGTTTTGCCATCCTCATTGTATAAAAAATATACCTTATATCTAGTCCAAATCTACCCTCTTTTAGTTTAAAATGTTCTATTGTACAGACCCTATGAGAAAGTCTGCCCCCCTTTAAGTATGGAACGGCCACAACAAAGCCTCCCCATAGCCTTCCCTTCTCTAGGCTAACCACCCCAAATCTCTCAGCCTGTCCACATAGAAAAGGTGCTCCATCTTTTTTTGTGGCCCTCCTCTGGAGCTGCTCCCACAGGTCAACGTCTTTCCTGTGCTGAGGACTCGAGCTGAATAAAGCACACCAGGTGGGGTTTCATTTTGTTTGGTTGTTTTTAATTACTCCAAGTTCTTAGATTTCTTCCCATAACTAAGAACAATTTTGCCATGTTTTATAAACAAATCCTCTAAAATTCCCAAGGCTTCTAGAAATCCCTGAAAAAAGATGACTTCTTTATGTGAGTTGTCCTTACATTTTAAATATTGGCACTGACTTTCTCTTCAGTAACTCTTTCATATTAGCTGCACTTGCATATCCTCCCCATATCAAGGCTCCAGAGCAGAAATCCTTCATCAATTGAGAAGTTTTTTGTTTTTGTTTGCCTTAATTTTTGTGCAATCACCTTGTAATCAAGGTAGTGATTTTACTCAAAGGAGTTAGATCTGTGGAAGCTAGAAAGCAAATGTACAACAAAGAACTGAACAGACTGAAACCCTTCAGCCTGGAAAAGAGATGACTGTGGTGTATGACAAGGTTAACAAATATGAGAAGGCAGACTGCAGAAGGTATATAGGAATCAACTGTTTCTTCCAATACAAGAACTTAGGGCTGAAGAATGAAGGCAGGAGACAAGTTCAAATCAGACAGAAAGAAATGGCTCTCTACACAGTTGGAAACCTTAGGAACTTGTGGACAAAGGACAATGTGATGCAAGAACTCTGCATAAGATGCCAGTTAGGCAGCTAAGAAGTATTTACTGGAAGTTTGTCAATAGGCAAACAAGACAGGGTTCATGAAATCTCTTTACTGAGCAAAGGATGGGAGACTAGTTAAGGGTGCTATCACATCTGTGCTTTTCCCTTTTACTTATTTTAACTCTAAAGTGTCTGTTTGAAAGCATATGGTTACGGCTTTCCAGCTTGAGCTCTCCTCTGGCACATGACTTATCTTTAGATAAACATAACCAAGAGTGGAACAAGGCTGCCCTCCATAGCAGAGTTGCATAAAGAAAACTACAGATCATTCATGTTTCTAGAGTAGAAGCCAGCATGTCTAATGAAATGAAGTTATTAGGTTTTCATGAACCGATGTGTTCCTCTGATTCAAACATCCTGTGGTCAGTAAAAGGTGAGCTCACTGTGCAGATGTAATATTCGTTTGTGACTGTGTGTCTGCACCTAGCCCCACTTAGTCCTCTTCACAGAGAGGTCATCTGGATATTTTTTCTGCTGTTGTGCGTACTGTGAAATGGACATCTGAAATATCGCATCACCTATACTGTAGTAGCATCATTCCTTTGGACAAGAGCCACCATACCTCTTCAAGTTCTGCCCTGCACTTGGGGGATTCATATATTAGGGCCAAGGGCCTCAGGCTTGCAAATTCCCGACTGTGACTGGATTATAAATTTCTCTTTCTCCCACCCTTCAAAGTATCAGAGGTCTTAACAGAGATTCAAACTTACAGGAGGTATACGGAGAAAGAACACATGAATTTTTTTCTTTCTTTCCTTTTTTTCATTTCTTTTTTTTTCTCCCACCCCCCTAAACAGTGGAAGAAACAGAATTGCCAAGGCTTTTCCCTCTTCCCTTGCCAGCCTTTTTGAAGCATACTGTATGGTACATTAACTTGAGAGGAACTCAGACAGATGCTTTGCTTAAGCAGGTTCTCTTGATCCTGAACCTGGGAACATTTGAGTTAATGGGAAGTAGTTAACACTTAGGCTTGATGAAGTGAATGTGGCAGTTTATGCCGCCAGCATAAAGGAAGCTTGTGCAATCTCCAGGACAGTTACACTCCTATCAAGGTGGAATAATGTATGGGCTCAAACTGCTCAGATTTCCTCAATGGAAGGAAAGAAGTCTTTGTTATATTCAGAGTAACAAGAGCAAAAATTTAACCAGTTTTTTTGTTAGCTGTAGAATCTTTCCTTGATATAACACAGTACTTTGTTTAGCCACTCACTGTCAGCTGAAACATCTAACGCTATGTACTTTGGTAGCAGCAAGAGGAATATTTATATTGATGCCCTCTTCCTAGCACTGATTTTTATGCCACTTTTGCCAGGTCTCAGTCTTTGTGTAACTCATTTGTCAGTCTAAGACAGCTTTCACCAGGTTATTCAGGGGATCTCATGGGACTTAAGAGGAGTTTGTAAAAGCATGTTAGACAAACTAAACCAAAATTCCTTTGCAGCTGCAAATTTTATTAATTCATTAGGCCATCTCTCATGCCATAAAAATGCAGAAGTCATTGCTATTATTGCTTCTTCTATTTAAAATGCAAGATGAAAAGCAAGATGTCTAAGCTTGCTTGTGAAACAGGGTAAAGAAGTAATAATTGAATTTAATTTATGAAGAAAGTGGGAGATTCATTGCCACTGAAAGAACTAAGATCAAGTAACTGTGTGTGCCTGCTAAACAGAGTTGCTGAAATTCTGCACCATAGCACAACACTATTGATTGAAAGAATTTGGTCCAGGGCTGCATAAACTGTTAAACAGGCAAGGAATGTGCTACTGTCTCTGAAAGACATGATTTCAGCTGAGGTGTTTGCAGAGGTGCAGTGCTATCTATCAACAATATGCAAATAACAGAAAAAAGTCACAACTTTTACAGGGCTGATGGAAAAACCGAATTCACAAATTCAGCATGGCGTTGAACTTCCAGGATAGTAACAGGTTTGTAGGCGTCACTAAGTGACAAGTAGACCTGTTACTTCTTAGAGACTTTACCCAAACAGAAAATAAAAGCAAAAGCATTTCAAAGGTGAATACTCACTGGAGGTAGGAAATTTTCCTCCAGATGTATTACCAAGGCAAAATGATTTTACATTTTGCAACTTGCATGGCAAGTGCAGGCAATTTGTTTCTGAGATGCTGTCAAGCCAGAGGATCTGAGAGTAAAACAGTGATGACAGATGTGGAACTGCCCTTCCTGGTCCTCTTCCCTCAGGAAATCTGAGGCAATTTGTAAGGAGGTTTAAAAAAGGTGCCCTCTAGCTTGTATACGACAGCTTCTGTAGACTGCTGTCTTTTCCTTTTCACATAGTCAGTATGGATTGGCTCAGGATCAAAGGAGGATGAATCTCACAAGGTTAGAACCAAGCAGTTGCCATCTCTGAGCTGCCTATAATATTCACCAATGGCTATAAATAAGGCATAAAAATAACTTCAAGCTATGTTTGTTGGCCTCCTGATTTTGAAAGAAATTAATCACTGACATAGTTCACAGCATAAGATAAATTCACTTGTCTTTCTGTCTCAAAAATCCAAAGCTCTTCCTGTCTTCCAGGCTGCTGGGAAGTAGCAGTATTTGCCATAGACTCTGTTCATTGCATTCAACTCCATAGTTTTTTCAAACACTTATAAGACAGAGTAGAAAAGGCAACAAGAACTGAGAGGGGAAGGAGAAACCCTATGGCAGCCTTGTTGTCTTGCAGTTCCCTTCCAATACAAACCAGTCACACTCTGCATGGCAAATTGCTTCTTTCTAGCAAAGCATTAAACCAAACACAGAGAACTGAAGTGACCAAACTGCTGTGCTTCAGGCTGAGAAATAGCAGAAGTTCAGAAAGTCCCTCCAATTTCTGTGAGAGGCTGAAATAATGAAGCGGGCTGCATGATGCTCCCTTCTTACACTTGGAAGGAGAAGACAGACTATGGAAAGCCACTTTCTGAGCATTAAGCCCATCATTTTGCTGACTGCTTTGTACATGATGTTTGCCAATCCTGTGCTTAAAGGTCTGTCTGCACTGTAAGCTGTTCATCTTCAGTTCGTGTTCAGTATACAATACCATCACAGGCATTTCTGGCTTCAAGTGCTTCTGTTGACTTTGGAAAGAATTTGGTCTTACTGAAATAGGAAAAGTTAATGTTTTATAACCTTGCTTTGTCATTGCTGGCAGGCATACAGAATGACACTTCTGAAGAGAAATGAAGGGTTAAATGGCCATTTATAGCTGTAAAACACTCACAGACTTTTCTGAGCAGGAGAATAGAACAATGAGAGGGGTAGGGGAAGGGGCTGAAATGTCCTTTTAAACAAGTCTTCAAAAAGCTGGTCACCAGTTACACTTCAGGTGCCCAAGACAGCATGATTTAAAAAGTGGCACTCAACTCCAAACTCATGGAAGCTTGCAATATCCAGTTAAATGAAATTTGTAGCTTGAATTAAGTAACAGTTGGCAGACTGGGAGACATCAGTCAGTACATGCGGCCAATCCTTACTACCCAATACAGCCTGAAGAAATCTAACTCAGTTGATTTCTTCTCCCCCAAAAATCACCCACTGGGGAAGTCAACTCTCAGAAGGCTTCACTGATGCAATCTGTTTGCACTCTGAGGAGGAACAAATCTGCTTTTACTGCTTGTCACTGGCACTGATTTTTTTTCCTCAATGACAAAGTACAGTCCTCTAACTTGGGTGAGTTCTAATGCAGAAAAATCAAATTCTTTAAGAGCTGGCTTCTTATTCCAGATCATCTTCTCCATTTCTCCACTCCTTTCTACATATAAAATGACCAACTCTCACTCTTATTCAGCTTGAGCCATGTAAACATGCATACAAATAGGAAACGGCAAGAAGCAAGAACAGTAAGGAAATAAGAGGAGGAATTAAGTGAAAGCAGTTGAAGTGGTAAGATTATTTCTGATTTGGAAAGCGATGATAAAATTTTGGTAAGGCTCATGAAGCCAGGAGAAGGATAAGGGCATGGGAAGTCAATTATCTTGAGCTGTGGAAAAGGAAGTCTATTTTGGCAAGTGTGTTTTGGTAGATGGCAGGGGACAATGTGATAAGCTGTGGAGGTATATTATTTTAGTCTGGTGGGAAAGATCTTGGCATGGACACAGTTTAACAGTGGATGAGTAGGAGGTCAGAGAATATATTCATCTGAAGTTTTTGAGACTGCTCCTGTAGAGACATCAACCTGTTCCAGCCTAATGCCTTTTTCTATGATTTGGCTCTTCAGTACTTAAAGGAAAGCACAGCCATCTACTCTCTCTAGTTGCCAGGGTCTATGAATCCCCACAAGCGCTTTGAAGTTTCTACCAAGTGGTGACTGTCTATCTCTGAACACAATTCTGGACAAGAATTTTTCAGAAAAGAGCTTGGACTCTGGTAGCACAGTATGAATGGTAACAACAGGTCCAAGGTAGGACTTGAATGCTTCTACTGAATGGATTTGCCTGATGAGGGTTTCTGTATTAGGTTCCTAACAGGTACATATGAAGTTGCTGAGAATCAGGACATAAATGCATCCACAGTTTCCTGGATGTCTGATCATCCAATTCAGCAACAGCAGAAGGCAAATGTTAACACCTAGTATTACTAGAAAAGTTAGATGGGGTAGGGATGAGGAGGGGAAAGCTACCCAGGAAACTTGAAGTCCAAGGAAAAAGTTTAAAAGTGAGTTTCCATGAAATATCATATTTATGCTATGAGTTACCAATTTGTTATATGTCATAATCCAAACCACTGAATTAAAACTCTTCTAATGCAGTGTAGATGGTGAAAGAGGGGAAAATGTAGCTACACTTCTTGGGACCACAGACTCTCTAATGAAACTTTCATTACTTCCTGCTTCAAAGCAGCATGTCAATAGCACATGTAAATAATTTCTGGGAGCTTTAATTCAACCATTCCCTGTTTAATCTAATACCAAGGCAAAGGCTCTCTCAGTAGAAGTTATTATAAACAAGCCTTAATCAGGTATGTAATTTGTCAATGGCTTTTGAAACAAATCTGAGAGCTGCCTCTCACGCTTAATGTCCCTTTGGCATAAAAGCTTTCAAAACCTGCATTCTGTGAACACATGGAAACAAAGATCAGAAGAATACTTTAATGCCGTTACAGCCAGTTGAGCAAGGCAGAAAAACAAAAAATGAAACTAAATCAACAGGGGAGCCGATGCCACACAGGCTGTGTTCTGTGCAGCCTGCAAGGCTCCTCACCCATACACAGCAAAAAAGCCAATTATACCAAGCCACAGCAGGGCATTAAAAACATCAAGCATATCAGCAGCACTGCTAATTCTGAATTAGATATAGCACAGCTCAGTCTTTCATAGTTAATAAAAAGAAAGCCTGAGAAATGACCACGTCTTCTCTAGCAACATTTGTGCAATCCTGTTGCTGTCAGCAGGCGTTCACAACTGAACTTTGGATGTCCACCACCCTTCCCCTCAGAAAGAGGAAAACATCTGAAGGCTGGTGATTGAGCCATAAATTAACAGCAAAATACTCCTCTCTGATATTTCCAAGCTTGATTTTTATAGATATGTCCTATAACTATACCTTGCATATAATAGAGCCTCTAATACTATAACAACCCACTCTAGTGAAATATTCAGGTGCTGCAGAGTTCATCCCAGCTCCCTAATGAGATTGGCAAATGCAACCCCTATTGATTTTGTGATATTGCTGGAAAAGAGAGAAGCCTGTCCAGGTTGAACAGCAGACATCAGAACTCCTCCACCTTTGCACACACAAACCAAGAGACATGCTAGACCATGCTCCAGCTCTCTTCTGATTCACATGTCCAAGTTCTCCTTATGAGCCCATTCCAACAGTACATTTCTCCTTGGTCTAACACCACAGACACAGCCCAAGGAATTTTTCCAAAGTCAAACAGCAAACCTGAGGCCATCTGTAGACCAAGCCATAGATCGTGCTCTACTGCTTTCACTGCCAGGCACTGTGTCCTCCAATACAGAAAGCTGCCACACAGATCCACTTCGAGTTTGCCCAGTTTAATTCACAATAAAAGCTAAGTAGAGCTTAGATGGATTTTTTAATGCAGTGACACCTTATTACAGGCCTTCTGCACCGTTATCACAGCAGCACACAGTGCAACTTCGAGTGCAGAGATTCCCAATTAATTTTCTCATCACAGCTACAGCTACGATGGTCATTCCTGGTTTGAAACTGCATATATTGAAAAGCAACCTGTTACGAAATTATTCAAGTAGGAGCAAGACTTTTTGATATATTGTTTTACAGCCATCTTGCACCTCTCCTTCTTCCCTCTTTCCTTATAGAACCAGGGAAGGAGGAGACTCAGCACAGGATCTGCACATCTGTACTGTATCTGTAGTATTATTGGTTTAAGAACATAAACCAAAATACTGGGAACCATATTAAATCAAATATACTGGACATGCAAATTCCACTTTGCTTTTTTAAAACCAGTAATGCCCAGTCATAAAAAACTTATCTCTAAACATGGGGGCAACCGTTCCTGTTAGAAAGTTACAAGGACTTCTACAATTGTCTCATCTTGCTCTAGTTCACATGTTTAGTTTCTCAGCTTTGTATTATGTTAAAATAATTTGGTCAATATTTTTCTTATATTATCTTTACTCACAATGCAGAAACTGGAAGACAGTTCAACTAACATGCTCCTTTTCCCAGCCCTTACCTTTGTGCATGGAAATCTGCAGGTTTGGAAGTATCTGTGAGGACCATCTCTGCTGTGGAGTTGCTACTAGAAGATCTGGTTTATGATATGCATTCAAAGGACTCCAAAATCAGGTATGAGGTGCAGTCCTGAATCTCTTTCTGTATCAGTGTCGTGGTTTAAACCCATTCGGCAACCCAGAACCATGCAGCTGCTCGCTCCTCCCCCAGCTCCTGAAGGGATGGGTAGGAGAATCGAAAGAATGCAACTCCCATGGGTTGAGATAAGAACAGTCCAGTAACTAAGGTATAACACAAACCACTACTGCTGTCACCAATAATAATAATGATAAGGGAAATAACAAGGGAAGGGAAAACAACCGCACACCACCAGCCGATCGATACCCAGCCTGACCCGAGCAGTGACCTGGGCTTTCCGGGTAACTGCCCCCGTTTATATACTTGGCATGATGTGCGGTGGTATGGAATACCTCTTTGGCTAGTTTGGGTCAGGTGTCCTGTCTCTGCTTCCTCCCAGATGCCCCTCCTCCTTGGCAGAGCATGAGACTCAGAAAGTCCTTGGTCAGACTAAACATTACTGAGCAACAACTAAAAACATCAGTGTTATCAGCATTGTTCTCAGTCCAAGAGTTAAAAACACAGCACTGCACCAGCTACTAAGGAGAAAAATGACTGCTACTGCTGAACCCAGGACAATCAGCAATCCAGACCGTCTTCAGCAGTATAATAAACCTAGACATTAAATCCAAAATACTAACATTAGTATAGTATTTCTAGCCTTAGGTGACACAGCAAGGAACTTCTCAGCATTGCACGTTTACACTGCAGGCCTCACTAGAGTAAAGACGGAGAAAATAGTGCTAAAAACTCTTGTACAAGCCACGGTGCTTAATTTTTAGACTAGAACTCCATGTATCTTTTAAGTTCCCATAAGGCAGACTGGTGGGAGATCCTAAGTTTATCTGGCCATGCTTCAGTTGCCTAAAAGAAGGTCATATAGCACCATTTAAGATAGTAAAGATACCCACACTTGGCTGGCAGAAATGACACTGTAGCAACTGGAGAACCTTGTGCTTTGAGTATGGCACCTGGAGCCAGGCAGGACACTTCAGGCATGTTCTGGGGGGAGGCAAACTCTTAAGCTTTTAGTACCAGCAGTTTTAATTTGCTTTTGCGACTCCACTGAGATACGCATCATTCACAGAATCACAGAATCCCAAGGGTTGGAAGGGACCTCAAAAGATCATCTAGTCCAACCCTCCTGCAAGAGGAGGGTAACCTAGAGTACATCACACAGGAACTTGTCCAGGCAGGCCTTGAATATCTCCAGCTGAGGAGACTCCACAACCCCCTGGGCAACCTGTTCCAGTGCTCTGTCACTCTCACAGTAAAGAAATTTTTCCTGATGTTCACATGGAACCTCCAATGCTTCAGTTTACACCCATTGCCCCTTGTCCTATCACTGGACATCACTGAAAAAAACCTAGCTCCATCATCCTGACACTCACCATTTACATATTTGTAAACATTGATGAGGTCACCCCTCAGTCTCCTCCAAGCTAAAGAGACGCAGCTCCCTCAGCCTCTCCTCATAAGGGAGATGTTCCACTCCCTTAATCATCTTTATGGCTCTGCGCTGGATTCTCTCCAGCAGCTCCCTGTCCTTCTTGAACCGAGGGGCCCAGAACTGGACACAATATTCCAGATGTGGCCTCACCAAGGCAGAGTAGAGGGGGAGGAGAACCTCACTTGACCTACTAACCACACCCTTTCTAATGCACCCTAGGATGCCATTGGCCTTCTTGGCCACAAGGGCACGTTGCTGGCTCATGGTCATCCTCCTATCCACCAGGACCCGCAGGTCCCTTTCCCCTTCACTACTCTCCAGCAGGTCAACCCCCAACCTGTACTGGTACATGGGGTGGCTCTTCCCCAGATGCAAGACTCTACACTTGCCCTTGTTGAATTTCATCAAGAAATTCCTTAACTTCATTAAAGAAAGTTCTGCTTTGCTTTCAATCTGCCTTTTTATACTGCTCCAAGTTTGCTATATTCTCACTATCTATTGCAAAATAATGGTTGGAGGGGATTGTACCAGACAGTACCCATACCAAGTTAGTCATTTAACAATGAACTGTGACATCCTATTGCTACCAGAGTCTCAAGAATTTTAGAAATCTCAGTGCCAATATCAAGGTCACCTGGAAGAGCTGGCCATGAGCAAGTCTGCCTTTTGGAATTGTCCTAACAGAAACCTTGGCTATGGTGGAAATAGTGGTGGTAAGAGGTAACCAGTACATTCAAGCCTGTTACATCATATTATTGACAGCTGGTCTTTCAGGTGTCTGGAGAAAACTGTGAAACAAAGACACTTGTAAAAAGGTTGATATTCTATCAACCCCTTTTTCCTCTACAGTTAACAAGGAGATCAAATAGAATGTGGGAGAGCACACACGAAAGATGATTTAGGGGAAGATACCAAAAAAACTAGTACTGAATATGCTGCTACCATTCAATGACATGGCACTATAGCCTGGGTCAGCGGAGCTCAAAGCCTGCAGTATCAATTGCCAGGCAAGCAGCACAGCGCTAAATTCAAGGCTTGCATTTCAGTTTAAAGTTTTACACATTATCCTTAAAGGAAAACAAAAGCAACACAGGGTCTCTCAGGAGGTACAGAAAATCTGTAAAAAAGAAAAAAAAAAAAGAAGAAGCTGCCTGTATTCTTAAAAACCAACAAAGAAACCGTTCAATGCAAGAAGAGAATCAGCTCAGTTTTTGCAGATTTCTTAATGGAGTAGCAGGTCACGCTCTGCAATGCCCAGAGCACTACAGAGAAAACAACAGTTGCTTAGTTGCTTTTAAGTTTGACCTGTGGACATGCAGGGGAAAACATCAGCAGAAATGTTGTACTCCTGTTTAACAACTGAAAGTGAGAAACTGAGGTGACCAACTTGTGTCGGCTGGAGCCGCTGCAGTACATTTTGCAGTGAAACAACTTCTCTCCCGCCTTTAAATAGTTCTGTCACATTGGTATGATTACTGAATACTACAAATAGCAAACTGACATCATATGTAACACAGGAAATCATAGAAAAGGGGATAAATAGAGCTTTTCAAAGCAAAAGAAATAATAACATTGTATAGACTAGCTTCTGTGTGACAAGCCAATGAAAAACAAAGCCTGAAACAAACCAGAGCCCCAACTGAAAACCGGAGTTGATATACTAACCTGAAAACTTATAGTAAAGTTTAGTGTACACACTGATTTTTTTTAAACATTAACTGTATTTGTTTGGATCAAAGCTGATCAGAAGTTTTTTTCACTTATTGTCATGGGTAATTGTAATTTTGTCAAAAGCAAAGCATTTGATAAACCTACAGATTCTAACAAAACCCAGTGCTTTGAGAATATTTAGGTTTTAAGTCTCAAACATCATTTTAGGGTTGTTTTTTTTGGTTTTTTTTTTATATATTTCTCTTCTGATCTCATAATTTTGTGTTTGGCTTGCCGAGTTCTCCTGTGGATGTTGCTATAATAGCTGTCCACATTCCCTGCTAGGTATGCTGTTTTGCTTACACTTGCTGTACAATGGTTTTCAGCTGTATCCACTCACTTTCTTCATTTCGCTGTCCCACCATCCTCATCTGACCATCAACACTCTCTAGAAATGCAGCAGTTTGCTAGGTCTAATACATCTCATATCTCTAACAATGTTACACATATCATAGCAATACCACTGCAATCCCTTAATTAATTCCTTAAGGGCATCCTACTAATCATAGAATCATAGAATAGTTAGGGTTGGAAAGGACCTTAAGATCATCTAGTTCCAACCCCCCTGCCATGGGCAGGGACACCTCACACTAAACCATGTCACCCAAGGCTCTGTCCAACCTGGCCGTGAACACCTCCAGGGATGGAGCATTCACAACCTCCCTGGGCAACCCATTCCAGTGCCTCAACACCCTCACAGTAAAGAATTTCTTCATTATATCCAATCTAAACTTCCCCTGTTTAGTTTTGACCCGTTACCCCTTGTCCTGTCACTACATTCCCTAATGAATAGTCCATCCCCAGCATCCCTATAGGCCCCCTTCAGATACTGGAAGGCTGCTCTGAGGTCTCCACGCAGCCTTCTCTTCTCCAGGCTGAACAGCCCCAACTTCCTCAGCCTGTCTTCATACTGGAGGTGCTCCAGTCCCCTGATCATCCTCCTGGCCCTCCTCTGGACTTGCTCCAACAGTTCCATGTCCTTTTTATGTTGAGGACACCAGAACCACAATACTCCAAGTGAGGTCTCACAAGAGCAGATCACCTCCTTTGACCTGCTGGTCACGCTCTTCTTGATGCAGCCCAGGATACGGTAATGCCCTTAAGGAATTAATAACTCCATATCAGTCTTTACAGGACATATAGCAAGAAGTTGTTTCTTAGGGCTCAAGATAACAATCACTCCACAGTTCATACACCTTGTTTACTTGTGAATGGTATAGAACTGATGATTCCACAAAGAGCAGATGATGCTGCACCTATACTGGCTTACAAGTGTGCCCAAGGGCATGTCCCACAGCTATGGTTCTCACCTAGCAACTAGGCTAGGGGTCTGCACAGCATGTCCCAGCTCCTCATCATCCTGTGCAGCCAGCTTTCTTCCCCTTTGTAACCGAGGTACAAAGAAGGGTTAGTTGCTTTGCACAATCCATCCCACTGTGGGAACAAAATGTGGCTAAGGACTCACTCAGGCTTGGGAGTGCAGCAGCAGTCACCGAGGTCAGATATGGCCTATGCAATGACTGTGCCAAAGCTGCATATATATTTGCATGAAAGAGCAGAGTTAAAGTTATGTAAGTTACCCTAATGATGTTGTGTCTTTCTGCATGTTTGGTTTTACAGGATTGCTTATAAGCTGTGGAAGAAACAGCAAAGAATGAATGATGTACTTGTGATATAGTCAGTAGAAAAGGGAGATACGGACTATCAATAACTTATGCTGAAAGCTTTCAGACCGAGTATAATCTCATACAGCCGCAGTGATGAACGTCATATTCCACTGCAAGAGAGTGTGCCAAGAGGCTGCCAAAGGTACGTATTATGCAGCAAAAATCACAAAGTACTGGATGAATCTATGCCAATGGCCACAAAGTCTATGGCAGCCAGGCTTTCTTCATAGCAAGAGGTGCCAGCTATACTTTGTGATGCAATCTGCTCTAATCAGGCTTTACAGAAAGCTCAGTTTTAAGTTCTCCCAGTCTAGTCCATTTATCACCATGTGACCTCATCCAAAAAGAATCCAAAAGCACACATCCAGCATTTGTTTTTGGTGTAGCTCTTGTCGCTTGATTTTTTTTTTCCCCTTCCAGAAATTGTGAGCTAAGTGAATACTTGCAGTGTTTCTGTTCCATAAACGGTTTCACGCTTAGCAGCAGGCACCAAAAAGGTTCAGTTCTTGCTCTGATCCTGTGTTTATACTGAGCTGGAGGTGGTTTTAAGCCATCTTCCATATTTGGGTTCTACTCAAAGCTGAGTGACCTAAGGGCAATCTACTGATGCTCCATCTCCTACTTCTACAGAGAGGCCCTTTTGAGCCCTGATCAAGTAAAGAACAGCCATAATACACTCTCTCTCTGCCCTGCAAGAATTACTCCAGAAACTCTGTCCTGTGTACAGACAGGATCTCTGCCCTACGCCTGCACAGAGAGCCACAAAGCAGCCTTACCATGACTGACAAACCCAGGAAATACGAATGCGCAGAGGGAAAATCCTATTTCCCCTTCCACGCTTTTTGGATAATGAGCTGAACTGCCTGAAAAATGAAAGCGTCCCCTGAGGCCTCTAGGACTTGGAGACATCTATAAGACTGCTCAGATTCATCACCATGCTAAAGGAATACCCTGATTCCTCGGGCTGCGTGTTTGCCTTTTGTTATGCCTTTTGTCAGTAATATTGCTCACACGATTGTGCCAAGTGGAGAGGGGTAGACCAGCCCACTGTCCTGGCAGCCTCATGGAAACAAGGGGTTGGGCTTCAAGAGGTTATGCCAATGAGCAGCAATACAAAACAAATGATAAATTGAGAAAACCTTCCTTAATGGACACTTAGAAAAAAAATAAGAAAAAGGAGAGGGGCCACTTGAGGCACCTAAAGCTGTTAATAATGACAAGAGAAGGGATTTCTGGTTAATCAACATCAAGGTCATAGTCTTGTGGAATAAATTTCATATACAGTCAAAAACTCACACCGGGTAGATGGCATGTTTAGCATCAACTCTTGGCAAAGATTTGTTTGCTTAATGACTTTTTTTTTTTCTTCAGGCCAGCCACCTTTGACTGGAAAAAGCTTGTTAAAAGAGCTAAATGTCACTGAAAATGTGCTGTTAATCCTGCTCATCAACAAAAGTTAACCACAAAGTGATAATAAAGAGCAAAAAGAAAAGACGTGGCTCCAATCAGGATTATGCCTGGTAAGTGCAGAGACCCCCATGCCTCTGTAACAGGCGACTCTCATACTGTTTCTCCAAATATATATCACCATCCCTGATTTTGCAAAAGTGCTTTGATGTTCGTTTGTAGACGGATACACTGTACTTTTTCTTTGGCTTGTACAAACAAAGAGAGGCATTTTGGTTTTCTAGGCAAATGCTGTCAGATGTTTCATGTGCAGCAATGAAAATTAAGTAAATCTTTGAAATTACAAGCCTTCCTTGCTTGAAACAAGCTTGGCTCAGCTACTGGTGGATGCAAAGAAAAAACATGCAGTTTTTTTCTAGGTAAAGAAGTTTGCAGATGTCCATAATGTTTTGAAGACCTCAGCATTCACTGACTTTAATGATCTCTGTGGAAGCTTTTGGGAAGTGAGAGCTGGGGAAATGAGCACATTAAATTGGCCTTGAGCTCTTCCCTGATTCTGACCTTTCCTGCACACATCCCTCCTAAGTCATCTCACTGATCAACATAATTAAGTTATGAGCAACTATTCTGCTCTCAAAGTGAAGTTTACTGCTTCAATTTCATGCTGACAGTGTATGCGAGCCTTCAAAAGCTTGCTTGTTCCTCCAAATGAGCTAGTTCAAACAAAACCAACAAAACTTCACATCTAAGAAAAGTTACTGCTCCCCCATCAGTGCTAACCTCCCTTTCCCCAGGGAAAAGCATTTTGCAATATCTCCTCTTTCTATATATTCATTTTAAGAACAAGCAGTAACATTCTCAGGGTGCCTGAAAAAGTTCTAACAGTAACTTTTGCAAAATTGCAAAGTCTTTTAGCCTTGAAAGGAGTAAGTTTTTCATAGGTATGCCAGTGGCAATTTTTAAAGTTACTCCTACTAAAAGCGGTAACAGGGTAAGCCAGAGGATCACTGCAACACAGATTTTCTTTTTCAAAGCCTTATTTTTTCTATTCATGATTTTGCTGAAGCAGTTTCAGACTTGCTTTTTTTTTCTTATCAGATATTATAAATTAATATAGATAAGTATATTTACATATATTATAGATAAACCTATGTATAAAATAGTATAGACAGATACAAAAGACCCTTAGCCTCAATCTCTAATATCTGAAGGTCATTCAGAGTTTTGCTGTACTTTTGTAATGTGTATGGGAATAGGAGTGCTTTTTTTGGCCATTTCGGTTTTGTTTTCCTTGAGTGATGAGTATAATCCAGTTCCTTAACGTCTTGGAAATGGTGGTATAGCTACATACATATGATATTTGTGCAAGCTTTTAGATTTGTATCAGGGTTGGAGTAATTTTGAGACACCTCTACAGATCCACTAGCATTCTGGTTTACTTTCATTTTTTTTATACTATCTGCTGCTTACTCCAGCGGTTAAAGACAGCGAAGCAAATACAGCAATTTCTTTCTAGAAGAGTGCAGCAGCTTCGCATGTTCTGTGGCTTCAAAACATTTGGGAGAAACATGTGCAAGATTTGTGAACTGTTTCGGAGCATTGCCTCCAAGGTGAAATGGAACGCATGAAGCTCCAGTATGGTCCAGTGGGGCTTCCTCTTTCAGAAGCTCTCAGAGCTTCCACAGCTCCTCAGTTTTTGAAGCCCACAAAATAGTTCAGAGTTTTACAAGCACTGCACATGGTTTAACATACTTCCTATACTACTGTTTTAAAGTTATTACTTCTGTTCTTGAAAGCATGAAAAAGTCAATTTTTTAAACCTCCCTGTTCCTGTTCAAATCAAGCAGAGATTTCATTTGAGTGCCTGTAGGTGTGTTTGACTATTGGCCAGAAGCATCCAGCATTAATATAACCACAGCTAGCACTATTTGAAATTAATAATATCTGAGACTCCAGCAACACAATCTGGAAAGAGTACAACCTATAGAATGTAAAGCAACGGTAATTCAACTTGTTATGAGTACAACAGCCGAGATCTCAGTTCTTTGCACTGGCTTCTCAGTGCAACCCCATACAGAGCCCAGTTTTAATGTCCACATTCCTAATTCTGCAGTCATCATGCAGGTGGTCCTGTCTCACTGACCAGTGTTTGACAGGCACTTCATACTAGAGTCATCATGCTGCTAACAAATAAATTGAACTTTGCCAGCATTTGAGATAGGATTGGAGAAATTATCTCAAAAAAAGGATCTAACTAAAATAATTTATCCTCCTCCATCCCCTTCAAAATAATTCTAGTCTGCACTGTTTCCAATAACAAATGCAAAGCTCTTCCTGAATTTTTACAACCTTCAATAAATTATATAGATACACAAAAACTTCAGTAAATGAGCTTTTGTACTTCTGCAGTTGCATTAGAGAAGAGAAAAAGGATGGAAGATAGGATTATTTCTTTTTTAAGTTTCTAGAAAATATAAAGTTAATCAATGAAGTGGAAGCAATATGAGTGTTTCCACAGAAATACAGATGACCTCAAGATCTGGGATGAGAACCAGTTGGGTTTGGATTTTAACTTTCCTACAAGCACTTATTCCAAAGCAAAACAGCATCTCAGCTTTGGAGAAGCTTCATTTCTCACTTTTAATAAAGATGCCTCTCTTTTTTCTTTTTCTATAGGCTAGATGCTATCCCTTAGCACATCAGTCTTCTCAAAAAGTCAGAATAAACAGTTATTATACACAAGGATTATTAGCTTCTCACTTTCATCTGAAATGATGAACAACAAAGAGCAGGAGACCCCTGGCAAAGGGCTATACACAGTCAATTTCAAAAGGAAATTATGCTCTTGGCATAATTTCAGTAGTTCTGTATGTTCTAACATCATTCTTACAGTTTTGCCATACATGAAACAATTAAAAAATCTTTAAAATATAATTAATGAAATCACTCATCACCACTGTATCATCTCATCTTTTCACTTACTAAAACTGTATGTATATGTGTACACCCCCTCAAATGTCCTTTTGCATGTGAGTACAGGTTCATCTGTATTGTTTTACATTTGAATACATATTGCTTCTAAACTCTAACATAGATGTGACTGAGACGGTCTCTTGTAGCAGAGAAATTAGATTGTGAAGTCAAGTAAGAAATCCAAAAAATATAAAAACATTAAAATAGCATTTTCTATTCAAGGGGGGCAGAGTTTGCTCTTCTCTTTTTTGCTATAAACTCAGAGCAACTGTACTTAAGCTGATGAAGCTTAAGCAGTTTTAAAACATGGAACAGCCAGGGTAACATGCCTCTTCTTCCTAGAAAGCAAGAATCAACATATTAAAGCACAATTCTCTCTTTTCAGTGGTTCTGAGCATTCATAGGTCTCTTGAATTCAGATGGACTGTCAAAGCTTAATAATCACAAGTATCAGGAAAAACATGTTTAAAGTAGGCTAAATCCACCTGTCATGAACTTGAGATGTGCTGAGTACTCCTGGTTTCTGTAGAAACCTGAGGTGGCTCCAAGGTAATTATCATCTCACTTCTGTATTACGGCACCTATTAGGAAGGGTGTTGTCCACTTTCTTCTGCAACTTCTTCTTGTTTCCAAGAATTACAAAATAAAAAAGGACATATGAAATCAGGACTTTGCATTGGTTGCACTTACAAAGAACTCCCCTAAAGCTGTCTGATCAAAGAGTGCATTTCATTTCTACATTGCGTCAATTCTTCCATGCGTTTTCCATGTGCAGCCAACTGCTGACCCAAAATACCCAACTGCATTTTGGTACACATCACAAAGAATTTAAACTGAAGGAAGGATGCAGACTTCCCCTCTGCTCTTCAGGGACATAGCTAATGACTTGACTTTTATGCTGCAATTCTTTGAGTAGTAGAATTCAATAAAACCCTCTACACATTGGCAGCAGCACCAAAGCATAAACGTCTTAGTTTAGAGAGAGTATGCAGGGTGGACTTTATCACCACATGCTGTTCAACAGGAATAAAGTAGGTTGTTCTCCCTGCTCATGCGCCTCTCTCTCATCAGATGTTTCTACCAGGAAATACTTAAAGGAGGAACAGCTTTGCTTGCACACGTGAAATGACCTTTAAGCATGCAATTACACAGAATCATTTTTGCATGTAACAGACTGAATTATTCCTATAGCTACTGAAACCTGCAGGCAAAGCTTACAAGTATTTTGCTACTCATGCCTTTCATGTTATCGCCAGTGTTGGTTAAATGGCTCACAAGGCATTGCAGAAATTCAGGAGAATTAGACAACAAATTACTATTTGATAATAGGGAGTGGTAGTCATCACATGACAAAGCTGGGTCACTTCACAATGTACAGTAAGTAATTTGCACTTCAGCAATCCACTGCAATACCAAGACTCAAAGGGCTTTGCTCTCCTGCTCTTAATACCCTTCATATCGTTAAGTCAAACATTCACATAAGGTATTTAGGACCTGCTTGCCAGATTGCAAAGGTAGATGTTGGTTTTGGCTCTTTCAACAGAACTAAGCCCTGAAGTGAAGCCAAGACCTGTAATCATTTGCCTTAGCTGAAACAAAAATAAACATACTCTGTACTGTATACACTTCTGAGGTAATTACTGCCATTAGATCACAGCCTGGAAATGAATTTTAAACCACGCAAAGAGACAGAATACAAAAAAACCCTATGTTAAAATCATGTTAAATGTCCGATTATAACATGCCAAAGCAACGAGAGCTCAGCTGAAAGAAAGAACTTTAGCTCCAGCCCACCTTGTCAGACCCAGCCACTGCAACGCACATGGTGAAGTTAAATTGTTTCTTGGTAAGGGATGACCCACAGGCCCAGCAGGAATGGGTCAGCTTCCCCATTGGAGGTAATATTGCCTCTAGAAAAATAGACACTGTGTCCCTTTAGCAGTGCTTAAAGTGTATATTGCATCTACCATGTGTTTCCCTCTGCATTCTTAAATTTCTATTAACTGCCTGTCTCCACTGCCACATGTACAATTGCCAGCTAAGCACCACTCAGTCGAATCTCATTTCATCCAGTTAACTCCCCCAGACCTCAAGATCTCAAAGAGGGACACCTTTGTTTCTTTGTAAGGATCACTGGAAAAGGACATGATATACCAGAGAGGGCAAGCAGATTCCAAGTTCTCAATCAGGTTGGTAGCTCATCACAGAAGCTTTCCTGTAATCTCGTGGCACCTCCCTATTTCAACTCAGTTCAATGTCATCAAGGAGTCAAAAGCCATGCTGCTCTCCTACAGCCAACAAAGGCAGTTGGGCCTCAAGGCCCTGTGGAATATCCATAGATGCTGGTGAGAGATCTGGGCTCTGACTGCCCAAGGAGGAATCCTTCCTGCACTGGAACTTTCCTCCGAACATTCTGTTGACCACATCGCACACTGGTGGCAGCAGTCAGAACTTCACAACAGTACACCACTAGAACCGTATGTAGTCTTGTCTCTTCAAGTCACACTCCTGCAACAACTCTGTCCTACAACCACATTTATGAATTGTTGCACTATTCTACCCTTTGAAGGTAATAAGCAACAGAAAAACTCTGCTCTGGGGTCATGCATGACGCACTGGGGAGTCGAGATTTATGCTCAAGACTTGGTTGCCATAAACACCCTGCAGGGCCACATCAGTGAGACTGAGACACTGTTAGCTGTGTTTGCCTTTCCCTGACCTTGCTGTTACTTTGAAGACATCACAGGCTGCTGTGCACAGTGGCTTCAAGGTCCTTTGTTAAACTTACTGCCATTGACTCAGTGACAATGGCACGATGTCTTTAACTTCTGATTCAGAAAACAGTCATTCAAATAAAGGATACACTGACAGCCCATTAACTACAGCAAAGATTGTTGTTGCTGCTACAGTTTCAGAGAGACCTATTTAAAAATAGATTAGAGTTTTGGAAACCACTCAGCTTATTCTGCCTTTTTTCCCCTCTTCCCTGCAAGACAAGTTACCAAACCAAACCTGGCATTTGCTTCCTCCCTGATCTAGTTACAACTTCATTATAGCAATATAAGCCAGCAGCAAGTAACTTATTAAATAAATGCCATTTAAGTGCTTCTACCTGGATAACCAATTCAGATAACAGAGATAGAAAGAAGGAAGGGGCTGGCCTGGCTCTGTCCACTGTCTGCCTTCCCTTGGGGCAGCAGGCCGTTCCAGCTAGCCAGGCAAGGGTGAGCAGCATCTCCCAGTGCTATAACAAGAGGAAACCTGATACAGCCCTTTCTAGGCTACACCAGCTCTTTACAACAATCACAAAAAAATCTTCATTCTAATTATTCAGTCTTGGTCCTGTGCGCTTTGACAGAAACAGCTTTGTAGAAGATTAATTTATTTTTACTTTCTCAATATAACCAGCTTTCAACCCCTAAAATTATTTTAATCCCCCCTCCAATGTGACAGCAACACCCAGAGAGCTGCCCTGCTTGCAGAAGAAAGAGGGCAAAAGACTCAGTATAGACAGTTTGACCCTTACAGCATGTCATCAGAAGGGTGGCGCTGGCTTGGTGCTTAGGAAAATAGATGTTTCTTTTACTCACCAGAAGAAAAATACCCAACCTTCTGGAATAAATTTTCCATCTCAGGTGCTTAAAACAAACAAGGCCAGTCATAACCACAATACTACAGGCTTCTGGGGATGGCCTGCTGGTGATATCACCTCTTGCTGTGGCTTCAACAACATTTAAGAAACAGCTAAATATTTAATGAACATAATGAATGATTAGGACCCTAAACACACAAACCATCAAGAGGCTTAGTACCTGCTATGATGATTGTTAACTACACAAATCATCACCACCACCTTCCCCCCCCCCCCCCCCCATCCTTATGGGAAGCTACAACCAGCAAAACTGTTGAACACAAATAAGGTTTGCAGAAAGCAGATGAATGCTCCTGGTTATTTCAGTGTCATGGCCAGAGATGATTCAGCTCGATAGGATTGGGTTTTTATTTTGGTTTAAGTTCTTTTTAAGCTCTGAGTGGGAGATATGCTTCACAAAGGGATTCGAAATAAAATACTAGTGGGACCAAGAATATTTGACTCAGCATAAGTGAATGTATACATTGAAAAAAACCTCACATTTATGTTTATCATTTCTTCAGTATCATTTGTAACGAAGAAATACTTTAATTCTGACATTGAATGGAATAAGATGAATGCTCAAAGTTCATGACGCAAATCTTAAACTATCGGGTTCAGACCCTTTTAGGGACAATGAGGTTTAGAACATTCACAGGCAAGATCATTTAGCGTGCTACTTATGCCATTTCAGAAGATCCCATCTTGGTTTCTCAGAAGTATTTATTTTTCTGCCCAAGATCACAAGCCTTAACCATATAGAGTTATCCAAAGAAGAACACTTGCAAGAGTCATCTGATCTGAAATACAGAGTTTATCAATCTGTGATCCATCATCAGCCCTCCTCCTTTTTCTTTCTTATAGCATTTCAGAAGTACAGCAAAAACTTCAGGGGTTTTATATTTTAAAAGCATCATTTCAGGTAGTCTTGTATTAACTTTGATGCATGCCTCCTTCAGTGATGTAATATACTGAACATCTACTTCCTGACCCAGGAATTTTGCAAAGTTTGCTGTATTATTACAAGAATGTTTACTTGCCATCTAACCTCTCTTTAAACCGAATGTGCAGTTAGTTTTTCCCCCTACAAAGAGAAATTGTTAAACAACTTTATTCACAGGCCTATAATCAACCCTTTAAATCAAACTTGAACAACAAACTTTCATTTATCAATTGACCCACTGTTTTTTGGGGTGCCTTTTTTACTCCCCCTTCACTTCTTTGGGTGTAGCAGATAAAAGACCCACTTGTACTATCATAGCCCCTTGCTTTGTAACCAAACTCTGCATGAGAGAAACATTCCCCTTTTTTTTTTGGGATGGGGAGAGAGGGAACAGAGAGAGTGTAAAGTTTTTCCCACCCCTCATTTGCCTCCTCAACTTAAGCTTTGCTGTTGTTGTTTTGAGGCTCTGGGAAGAAGGTAACCGTGGTGGTTGCTGTTCCTATAAAAATCTTTGAAAGCCATTGTGTAGGCAGGTCAAAGAGAAACCAAATTAAAAACTAACAACTTTTGAATTTCAGCAGCCAAAGTTAATGTTGACTAAGAACCAGAAAAGGAGGGGGAGGTAGAAAAAAAGTGGACCTATGGAAAGCAAGGGCCAGCTGAGAGATCTAGAGGACGGCAGGCTCTGAAGGGGCAAAGCTGCTCCTTTTGATGTGGGAGGTCTGCAAGTAACCTACTGGGACACTCCCTGGGCTATCTCATTAACCATGTCACCAAAGCCCCCCAAGGTCCAGAGAATCATAACATTATCTCTGACATTACCACACAGATACAAGGTTCCTTAGGCAGTCTATAAACATGCCTGTACTAACCAATTCATCGTGGCTTGACACCCCTGCAAGGGCTGGATGCCCTTTAGTGAGCCACATGAATTGCCCCAGTCATTCATCAAAGTTTCTCAGAGTGCATTTCACACAGCATTAAATTTAATTAAAGCAACATTGACTGCATTGTAATCCTCTGGAGGCTCTTTGTCAGAAGGAGCTGGAACACTTTCTACTTAAATATCTATTGTTTAGGTGGGATTTTTTTTCCCCCTTCCGTTGTCTGAACCCAAGTGATTTGCTGCCTCTCCCTGTTTCTTATTTAAAAACTCGTATGTCATGAAAAAGTTCTGCCATATTCTGCAAAGGGGAGCCCCAGCCAAACAGTTCAGCTGCTATGCACTTGTCTGCAGATACTGAAAAATACTGAAGATCGTTTTAAAACTAACCAACATGTAAAACGACAACCCTCAATACACACAAGACAAGATTAGTAGCAGAAAGGAAGCATCCAGTAAAAGCTGCCTATATCTCGGCACACATCCATGTCTTTCTGCTTTGGTGCATCAGACATGAGCCACAATCACCATCTGTTGGTGCTGTAATGAATGGGGGCTCCAGATGTGCTTAGTGCGCTACAGCCCAGGCAACCCTTGTCGAGACTGGTGGTTTCACAGAGCACCACATCAAGGAGTTTGCATTCATCTTGGTAGAGAAAGCATCAGGAAGAAAGCAACTCTTTAGGTCTCTTTTTCTAAGTCTGTTCATCCACACTAGAATTCCACTGGTTTCATTTAACTTGTATTTTGTGGACCCCTCCTAGAACAGCATCAAAACCAAGTTTTGTTTCTATCCTGCTAGTAGCCTCTGGATCTTTTCTGCTTGTCACCAGCAGTTCAAAAGCCACGTTCTTCAATTGGGGGGGGGGGGGGGGGGGGGGGGGGGGGGGGGCAGAATATTTGCCTAGTGCTAGTGTATCCCAACACTGCATTGCAGTGAAAACTGGGATGGAAACACTGTTTACACAAGCGAGGACAGCTGCTGTGCCCATTTCTCCTGCTCTGGCCAGGAGCAGTTTTTAAGAACTATTTCTCTGTATGCAGAAGACAGAGTGAGATCACACACCTTTCATGAACTACAAAGGTGAAAACATTCTTCAGTGTTCCAAAAAGTGAAAACATTCTTCAGTGTTCCAAAAATTAACTGCAGAATAAAATAGGAAACTTTACCCTTTAACACAGTCCTACATTACCTGCAATAAGATTTCATGGTTAAACCATTGATTTTGCTACCCTACTACCTCCTCCCTCACACATAATTTAGTTTGCTTATGTTGTGGTGGTGGTTTGTTTTTCCTGTTACTGAGACTTCTTACATGACACAGACAACCTCTGAATCTCTTATGGATATGCTAGGAGTAGCATCCTCCTTGCTTTATTCCTACATGCAATCCCTCTGAAAAGTCAAACTTATTATTATTACACTAGTGTCCTGGGAGTTTCAGTTCTTTGTATTTCTTTGTGATTTTAATGAGAGGAGAATAGAAAGCACTCACGTTGCCATCATTCACAGTTATCAAAAAAAAGGCAAGTATAGTTTTGTATTTCTCCGAAGAAAAGCTACCAAGCAGTTCTGCCCAGAAAGGGACCTGCTTAGGCCTCAAGGTTTCAAAGGACCTGACAGGGGGCCTTAGGAGAAATTCTGTGTTATGCTCTGCCAAGATCAATGTTATTGTTTATCTCTGAGAAGTATTTATTTCCAGTTCTCCGCAATTCTCATGGCTCCTCATGTGAGATCCTCTGCTGCCATGCCATCGTGGAAATGGTTCCATAAAATAACAGGAGGTGCTGAAAAATCAGACCATTTTCTTTACAGGATGCACTCATCTATACCACAAATGCATGGACTACAATGTTCCATCATGCCTACCATCTCACAACTATTTCCTTTCTGCTTGCTAGGTCTAAGATTTAAGAGAAGACTCAAAAAGCACTGCACTGGTCCCAAGCCTCAGGATACACCCTTCACCTAGGTAAAAGTCCACACACAGTTAAGTAGAAGTAATAGGAATTCAAGAGCAAATTTACTGCTTCAAAGCTATAGGCTGAAAGTTATCACAAATCTTCAGCTGATGAGAACTGAAGATGCTTAACAGAAGGCACAGGGAATCCGGTCAATTAGCAACTCTGGAAGGAACAGCCTCTGCTCTTTATATCCTCATAACTCTGCCCTATAGCAAGAGGCAGCAGCACAGCTTGGATAGACATAATCAGATTAATTCAACCAATCCAATTTTAGCGGAGTGCAAACCCTACCTTGTCATTTTCCATACACACTCACCGACAAATGTAATAATATAGCACACTAGTAGCTAAATTCTTACAGAAAATGTTTTTCAAAGTCAATACTTTGCTTTAGAGAAAGGCACAACTGAAGAAAGAAATACTCTTCATTTTTATTACTTTCACATGAATTTTCCTTGTGCTACTTGCGTGGGTCAAAGCTAAATATGGACTTGATATAAAGGTACAATTCCTTTATGAATCATGCACAGAGGCCATCACATAGCTTTTAATGCTGCACTGGGATTCTGCCATCTGCAGAGTGCAGGATTAATTATGCATGGCACACTAATTTCACTCCTGTAATTGCACATATATTTTACCCCCCCCATCACAGCCTTGATGGTAAAACTTGTGCATAACATTATACTTTAGACAATCTCCTGCTGGCTTCTAAATAAAAACTCTAACTTTATTCTATTCTCCCTTGGTATTTACTTCAGTTTCCCTTTCAAGCTTCTCAAACACACAATAAGCTTTTGATTATCAGGGTTTTAAGTGCTCCACTGGACACCCAGTGTGTATTTATGAATGGAATTAATAAAGAAGCAATCCGACTCCATCAAGGGAGCATTTGCAGCTACTCTTAAGTGTCACTGAGCAACACAAGTAGAAATTGAAAAGAGCTAGAGATCTCTGGCCTTCAGTTTTTACATTTCTTTAGTCACACCCAGAAAAGGCTTACAAACTCGTGTTTGCCAATTTGGGATCTCTGTACAGCCAACACATTTACTGAACCAAAACAAAATACTAGAGGGCTATATAAGTGAGTAGTCCAAACTATAAAACTACTTGCCTTGCTAAAGAAAGCCATTAATATTACTGCTGTTTAGGACAAACAATCTTGGTTTAGGTTTCCCCCCGTTCCTCCACATAGATTTTCAAGTTACATTTTTACCATTTTTGTTGCAATTGTCAGTGAATACTCATAGAAATACTTGAAGCCCAGATTCCTTATCCAAGACTCATCTCAATCACTTCCCTGCTTCTTTTCCAGAAAAGGTTAAAGTTCAAAAGGTTCATCATGACAGTCTCATGCATCAGGTATTGAGTACAACCAAATTATTTCTAGTGCAGTTCTTGCCCCATCTACTACATTTAAAATGACACTACACACGAAAAAGCAGAAAAATAGTAAAACTCTTTTGTTCTAAAAGCAAACAAAACCAGTCTTGCCAGGAAGTGAGGCTCTGGCAAGCAACCATGGTACAATCTTGAAAATGGGTAAATACTCCATTGTAAAACTCTCCCTTCTCTGCACTGTAACAACATTTTGCACTCAGCAGCTGCCACAGCGCCAGCAGCTGGAAGGAAAAGCAGGGGGTATGGCAAACCATCAGCTGTTACTTCCAAGACATCAAACTTCCTCAGATTTTAGCCTAAATCCTTTTCTTCACCACTTTATAAGTGAGGCCATCTCTAGGAGAATAAATAAGCGGTTTTATACCTGTCACCGTCTAGGCACCTGCATCCTTCGAGGCGTCCAGCTTTGGAAATTTAATGTTTCTTTGTATTAATTTCAATGTCACAGCTAAAGAATAATTGTGCCTTAGGAAAGATGCCACAACGTGTGATGTGGGAAAGACTAATAAAAATGTGGTACATCTTTATTCAACATATTCAAAGGACATTCTCCAACACAAGAACCAAGTTCAGACCTTCCCCTACTTTTACCACCTAGGGAAATCCCATTAAATTTGCTAAACCTACCTTGTCTGAAAAAGTAAAACATGTGTCCTGTAAGTCCATCTTCTGCATCAAAGTCATGATAACATGCTAGACGCTCTCCCGACAAATCCCCCATGCTGTGCAGCCACAGCAACATTGCTACCTCCTGACTAATTGTAAATGCCCAGACTGGGCAAACAAGACGACTAATGGTTATTCAGGCAAATCTGGGCCACCATGATGGGAAAGGTGCAAAGGGAAAACATTATGACCAGAGTTCTTTTGAAACAACCTGACAGTTGACAGATGAGCACCCATAAAATGACAAAAGCTCCCTGTGTAAAGCCCCTTGCTACCAACATCTTCTCCATGGGAAACTAATTAGCCCATACTGTCAGTGAAAATACTATTTTTGTGGTAATCATTTTCCATTTTAAGTGACAAAGTGACCATGAGAAGTCCCCCCACCTCTCATCTTTGTCCATACTTGAGTAAAACCATCATGCAATCTTGCTCACATGATTTTAGCTCATGGACGAGGAACATGTTTTTATGATGCTGGTTTCTACTTGCTCTTTGCAGTGTTTGTACTGGGAAAGGCAGTGGAGACAGCAGTTTACCTCCAATCTGCTGTAGCAGTAGTGAAGGAGGAATAACAGTTGTTGGATGGAAGCTGCTAAAGGCAAAGGGCTATCTATCAAAAGGCATTTTTAACACATGTTGGATAATGAGGCCTTTTTCCTCAAGTGAGGAAATGCTTTTGATTAAATTTACAATTCATGTGTGAATAGGCAGAGAAGGTTCTAATCCAGCCCCCAGATTTAGTTAATCCCAATCTAGGCAGTTTTAAAATCCAAACCCACACCAAATTTTTAAGTCCTGCTTGACTTTTATGTGTGCTCTGATTTACATGCTGTAAGATTTGCAAAGCTTGAAAACTGGATTTGGCTCCAAAAAGTGTTTTCAGGACAAAGAGAATAAAATTCAGTTTTTGTTTATTTGGTGATTTTTTTTGTTTGTTTGTTTGTTTTTGTTGGTTTGTGTGTGTGCTTGTGGAAGTGTGTGTGTGTGTGTTTTGGAGGCTGTTGTGGTGATAGTTTTTGGTTTTTGTTTCTTTAATAACTCTAAGCAAATTCTGAAACTTAAGCCTCAGACCATTTTTTACATTCATGTCAGAAGAAAATAAAGTCTGTTCTTCACAAAAGAAAATTATTTTATTACCCAAAGCTATCTGCCCAGCTCAAGTTTTTAGCACTAATCATGAGGTTATCACAAGAAAAATGGGTTAATATAATAATCTAGCATCTAGCCTAGTTTCCTAATCTGAATTGACAATCCATTCAACATTAGGTCTCCTGACAAAACCAATGAAAACAAGATATAAGGTGTCCTTCAGATAAATGTAAAGAGGGATTATGCTCAGCCACAGAATCCCACATTCGAGAGTTACAGAAACTGTAACGGACTAGCTCAGCCTATGTGTATTGTCCAGACCTGAAGACTATGCTGCTGCTCTTGCTTCAGAAAAGACCAGTAAGTAGTGGCTGCTGCTGCACTAACCTGCTAGGACCAAGAAGCAGGTAAGACAGGCAAACTGAAGTGGATGACCAACCCAGAAAGGAAATGCTTCTGGAGAGAAGTAGCATCTTTTACCATACTTACTGACACAGTTGCTGTGGCCATAAGGATCCAAGTACACGTAATTAACTCTATTACCCCAACTAATAACTGATAATCCCTCTCTGCCAATCTTGCTTTGATATTTAGATATACACACTGGCCTGTTTAAAGAGGCATGCTCATTTGCCACTGGCAATTAAATTACCAGTGTTAGCAAGCAGTTCAGTCTGGTTAGAAATGGACAAGGTCAGAGGAAGCCTTCTAATGACTGCGTTCAGTTCAAAAATCTAGTTCTCTCAAAGAGCATGAGTGAGGCTTTCATGTTGTCAGCATAACGTGATAGTCCGGGATCTCCTGATTGCTGCTTTCATGTTCAAGTTGTTGTCAGCTTCCCCTGGGTAACATTATTGTCTCCAGTAAATATTTTCACATGATCTACTGAAGACAAAAGCCTCTGTTTTCCTGCATAATTTCTTCTACATTGCAGAGCACATTGAAAAAAATCACCATTCTTACCACCTCTGGGAAAAAACTTTATTTCTTGCTCAAGCTTCATTCAGTGGGGAACAATGAAGAAGAAAAAGAGAAGAGCTTCTCTGCTCATTTCATTCTGGGCCATCTTTGCACGAGTCAGGATGCAAAGTAACCGAAATAGTAAATGCCACACAACTGTGCACCTCAGCAAGTGAAATAATCAGCTCTGATATTTTTGGGGCAGACTTATTTTTAGTGGGGTAAATATCTGCTTTTGATGTTTCTTATGAAATGTTGTTGCAAAGTACAAGGATTTACTCTGTTTTACCAGGTTTTACACCTTCTCTCAAAATGAAATATTAACTTAAAATCTATTTTCACTGAGAATTTAATTGAGAAACTGAATTTTAGGACTTCAGTTTCTCCATTTACAAAAGATGAACAGTATCATGTGGCTTACAAAACCAATAAAAGGAAGGTCAGATTGAGTTAGGTTTTCAGTATGAGATACCATGTTGCACTGTGCTTCTGCTAAAACCAGACGGTATTAGTCCTAACTTCAGTAAAATTTTTCACTTCAGTAGTGTGAGCATTTCACACATTGCTTAAAGTATTCCCAAACTCCAAAGAGAAAAAAAAAATAAAATAACAAAAAATAATCAATGGAGACTTATTTCCTGCAGCCTGGACTGTAAAAATGATGCCTTTTCTGAGTCTGGTAGTTTGCCACCTGAGTAGAAAGCATTACAAATCACTTTTTACAAGGCATTTGGTGTAACTACCTTTAAGAGCAGTAGAAGGAAGTACAGTACAGAGCCCTTTTATCAGCCATACTGTACTTTATTTAAGCAGCAACATGTTTAAGTGCAAGTTAAGATTACATACTGGAAAGTATACACATGATACTCTTTAAGTCTTCTGTGTCAATGAAAACTAGTCAAAAGTCCAGTGAATGAAGAAACGCGCCTTCTTTTAACGAGTGGTATTTCTAGCTAGGCTAAAAGGCTAATTACAGTTTCTGCTGTTCTTCATAGTACATGAGAGGTCAGAAGATTGAGCACAACAGTGAGACTTACCCTCAACAAAATAATGTCTATGATACAGTTATCACGGGCGAAAATATCTTCAAAGTATAGGTGAACCGCTGTCACGTATTTAAAAATAAAAAATCCTGCCTACAAATATTGCAAGGGCCATTGCAGAAAACACTACGCCAATTTTAGTGAATACTGGTCAGTAAATTTTGTCAGTGTTACCTGCAATTTAGCCAGGCTAAAAATTCCAATATTAAACAGAACAGTTTTTACCTTCTCCCATACGTCAAATCCATCTTTTACCCACTTTTCAATGAATCACCACTGTACTAGAGTTCCCATTTATTAGAATAAAGCTCTTCAGGGAGTAAGAGACATGAAACTTGAGTTCAAGGCAAGGTTTAAAACTCTCTATTTCTTAAATAGCGATGCATGACTGTACAGGTAAGTTTTGCAAAAAGTCACAATATGTTTCTTTTTGTCAGAAGGCCTGACCTGTTCAAAGACCATGTCCTGTTTACACAAAATTGATTTGAAATTTTACAGCTACAGTAAACGGTATAGATCCCAGTGACTGGAAAACAAAATTATTACTTTTCTTTTTTCCTATGATGGAAAAAAGATTCACATATATCATTAGTGAAAATGCAATGGGAAATTAAAATGGAGAGATTAATTTACCAGACTGGAAACTTAACAACTGGGTAGTATAGTTCTGCAACAGTTCATGGTCTCAAGAAAATCAGCTAATTAACTTACTTGGCAAAGGGCCAAGTAAAACGACTTTAATCCTTTTGAATTTGATAATCTGATCTATAATCACAAAGGCAAAATCTGTATGTAGAAATTCCACAATTCTGGTTACATGGACCCTTATCCAAGCACAATGGGGAATTACAAAAAGCTGGTCCACAGCCCAAAGCTGAATGTTTAAATATGCCTTCAATACACATCTGGGAGATGGGATCTGTTCCAAGAAAAAGTGACCCTCTCTTAGGGAGGAAAAAGAAAAATGAATCCCCAAGCCTTGGCAGAAGTTAAACATGTATTTCTAAAGGTGCCACAGCAAGATTTGGAAACTCTTTGAAACCATTTTAAATACTATCCATGGCCTAGAAGTTGGGGTCTCCAAAGCAGATGGTTCTCAGTAGCCCTTGCACAATAAATAAAACTGAGGGTTTTTTTTTTTTACAGTAGAAAAAAAACAACAAACCCCTGGTTAAGGCTGTATTAAGGAAGTCCTTAGATTAAAATCTCCATTCTAGGAAAAAAAAATAAAATAAAGAAATCAAGCTATGTAAATTTTGTCAAATGAAACATAAACATACGAACTAAGTTGACTTAAACAACCTTGCATGACGAGCGATGGAATAAAACTTTGAATGTTCATTTAGTTAAAGTGACTTCATGTAACATACTTTTAATGCCTGGGCTTACTTTCTGTGCTGCTAATAATAGCTTGCATGTATAAACCTGGCAATGCAAATTAAATAGAAGGTTACTAGTGAGGCAGAGGGGCTAACGATCTGACATGCAATAGCTAGAAACTTCATAACAGTCCTGGAGAGGAAGTTTTTAACACTCATTATTTTCTCACCATCCAGCTTAATTCTGGAGACCCCATTCAGTCTTTAGGTAGCTCAACATTCCCCTTATTGCTTACAACACTAATGTGGAAGTTATGATACCAGAAACTCAGGCTGCTGGCCCTCACAAAGTTTATAGCCCCATAAAAAATATCACATTTCAGAGATCAGAACAAAGTTTTCTTGTTTTTTAACATAGACAAAATGAGTTGGGGGTGGTACTGAAGAAGCTATTTCTATGCTCTTTGCTGTTGTAAATTTCAGAAAGCAACCAGTCGAGTTCACAGCATCTATGAATGGGATACTTCTATACTCATAGCTGCTGTAATCCCCACAGAGCCAGAAAGAGATTATATTACAAAGGACAATGAACTACTATAGCAATTGCTAGTACAAACTCCATAGAGAAGACAGAGTGCACAATGTTGTTGAACTGGTGCCCTCTGAAAGTCACACTCTTAATTCCAATATTATTTAGTAAATGTTAATTATTTCCAAGTCACAGAAATCTCTTTCAATGCATATCATATCATATCACATCACATCACCATAGCAATTATTTAAGACCTCAACTGTAGAATCCCTAGCCTTTATTCCATAAAGCACATTTCCATGCACTTTAAACACTATTTTAAAAACTTCAAGGTCAGTTCTCTCTTTCTTTATTTGCCATGGTTCAACTGCTGTTGCTGCAGTAAAAGACATCACAGCTATCCAAAACAGCGAATATGAGATTTGCATGTTCATGATATCATTGGCTGTTAGAAGCCCTAAGTGTGACCCTGAAGGCAAGTTCTGGTATGCAGGCAATTAAGGTGATAGTGGTTTTCAAATATAATCTCTTCAATGGAGAAACCAACATTTCATTACCCAGGCAATACACAGTTTGTTTGTCTTTACTCATTACAGCACATTCCCCAAAGGTAACTCAGCATTCATTCATATTCTGTCTCTCCAGCAGCCACCAGAACGTGCCTAGGGAAGGCCTACGGCACATAATCGACCCTAGAAAGTCTTCTTTAACAATAAAGTATTACTGCAGTGTATTCTTTTTAGTTTACATGCCTAAGGTCACACGAGTAGTACAGGTGACATAAACATCACAAAGAGAGGTAAACACAAAGCATGATAGGTAAATTATGACCCTCAGTGATTTAAAAGGCTCCTCATGTGATGTACAAATACCTGTCTGCATTTCCTTCTATGTTATTCATATACATACATATATATACGCACACACGTATGACAGGTCGAAGGAACTGGATGAGTTTGAAAGCATCTTACACACATTGTGGATTCCTCCTTGTCCAGCATGCATTTTTGGTTATTGTGGCATTAGCAGTAACAGTACCTTTGTGCACAAGTCAGATGTGTCCACCCCATTGCTGACTCAAAAGCACATGGAATAAGTTAACTGGAACCCTAAAGTCCAACTACTGTGGATGAGGGACAAGGAAGATGTCTTGTGAGCATCTGATCCTTCGATTAAAGTCCTCAAGGAGTACCCAGGTGATGGCTTTTGTATCAAACATGCAAAGCCATCATTTGACATAATTCACTTTGCTCCATTTAACCTGCTGAATCCTTTACTATATCTAGTGCTTTAGCATGTCCAAGCAGAACTATGGTCCATCTTAAACATTTTCAGAAGACATGAGACAACATCTGTTAGACTTGCTGCTCTTCTTATAAACTGCCTTGTTGCCAAATGCCATTTGAATTTCTTACAGGTCAAATTCAGTAAGCAAACATTTCATCATCTCCACTGCATATTGGAATTGCAATTTTATATAGCAAATCCTCATTTCTGCTTCTGGGCACACAAAAGACAATTTCTTCTAGTTAGATTATAAGAGTAGACATACTGCATCAGACCCCAAGTCTCGTTTAGTCCAGTACCCTGTCTTCCACAGCAGCCAACAGCACAATGTTAAGGAAGGAGCAAAGAAAACAGAAGTATTGAATTATTTTACACACATGGGCATCAACCAACCATGTCTTAACAGCTTCCTCAGCTGGGGTCTACTATATTGTATTTAAAAGCTGCCAGTGGTCCTTGACTTACTTTGCCTAAACACTTTGATACATTTATCATTTTACATCCACAGAATTCAACAGAGATGTATTCAGAAGGTAAATGTAATTTTTTTTCTTCCTTTTATAAGCCACATCCACCTTGGTTATCTTAGTGTTGGATCATTTTCCTCAGGTGACATCATAAACAGTTATTAGTTCTTTGCCATCCTCACTCCACTCTTGAGTCTACTCATCTCTGATAAAACCCACTGAAAAACTGGATAGAAAGTGCATATTCTGATTTACAAGGAGGAAAAACAACCGAACAACCACCATCAAACCCAAACAACAACAGCCACCACCAAAACAGAAATTCTCTTTGGCCTAACTAGCTTGCACCCCATGTAGTATCTCTAATGAAGGCTGCACGTTCATTTTTCTATCCTTTGAAACAGATTCAGCTGTAGGGCAGGGAAGGGATCTGGATCTAGGACAAATTGTAGGGTTTTTTTTTCCTCTGCCTTTTTATAAGAAAAAGTTGAATAGGATGGGAAGAATTTCTTTCCATTAGCAGAGCTGAGAAAGAAAATCCTTGGGTATTAGGTAATTTGTCTCAGGGTTGTCTGCCATCATTTTCCCTATAGAGAAAAAAATGCATCTTGGAACAAAAGAGAAATGCTGGTGGATGTCAAACATTTAGAGGAGAAGATCACAGGCTGCAGTGGAGATGGCAGGCCTGTGAGCAGTGCCAAGAGCAAGTGATGCATAAAATCATTAAATGTGAAGGGCTGGGCAACAGTGCCTAGACTTATCTGGAAGTTTAATCAGAGAGAAGAATTGCGAAAGAAAAGAATAGAGATGGCTGAAGGCTGCAAAGTTATGTGTTTGACCTTTTATAACAAACTCCCCCTTCTCCCCCCAGCCAGGAGCAAGGGTAAAAAAAAAAAAGAAAAAGAAAAAATTGCCCAGGTAATCTCAGTGCATTATTGTAGTTATTATTGAATGAGTGTAGACTTATTTCTCTCTGGTTTTCTCAGGAACACAGGTGTGGCTACAGTACAGGCTGACAGCTGTTTGCTCAATTCTGTCTCCACTAAGGGAGACGGGCTTTTATTTTTAGCTTGCAGAAGATGCAAATAGCTTACCAGAAATGCTTGAGCCAAGAAACATGTGTCTCTAAGTTACTAGCATCACTGGGCAGGCTTTAAATAGCAAAATTCTGCAATAAGATTGAATGATTTCATGCTGGAGGACCTGCTGTAAGACAGGCAGGCTGCATCCCTTCCTCCTCCAAGTCAGTAGCTGCTCTAACATTCACCATACTCCATACAAATATGATGGGTTCTCAATGGACACGGACTGTGAAGATGGACACACTACCCTTAAAGAGGAGTACAAACCTGCTACCTGCTTTTCCGCCCATCAAGCTCCTTGTGGCCACACTGGGAGCTAAATGACAAATGAGCTTTGTCATTCTGATCTTTAAATGCCATCTTCCAGAAAGCCTTTCCTACTCAAAAGGAAGACTTGGAGGCCCACTGAGGCTGAGTGGGACACAGTATAGCACAAGTTGGCTGTTTTTTCCCAAAAGGAGAAGGTGAGATAAAGTGCCTTAAAATGGTTGCTGTTGAAATTAATAAGTACACTGAGCTACAATTCTAGCGTTGATAAGCCAAATAAAAATCATGGCAATCTGGTTCGAGGAAACATCAAGTTGTAGTTCAGATCAGTGTTTAGCATGTAGCTGACAATCTCATTTCTACTTACAGAGAAGACAATGCCTCATGTGATAAATTAAAGCAAACACCGACCATTCAATTACAATGGTGTTTTAGGCTGGTACATCACTTGCACTTCAAAAGTCATCTCACAGTTTTTGACTGCCTGCAAGCAGCAATGAGTCCCCATCACTGACAGGCACCCAGTTATGAAGGGCTACCACACAGGGTTTGTGGGAACCAAGCATGGAATGGGCAATCCAAGAGATCTGTTCACACTCTCAACCCTGGGTCCTGAAATGATTCTTGGTTAACAAGCACTGCCTGTATGAAATAACTTCAGGAAGGCAGCAGTGAATCAGGTTCTTATCACCATGCAGTAAAAACCCAGCTGCTCATACAGCACTCAAGCAAATTGCAGAAGGGTAGAGAAAGGGGCATGTATGTGTCCGAGGCAGTCATTCTTCTTTCCATTGTCTACCCAAAGGAGACAAGACAGTACTAATATCAAAAACTCTCCCACGTCTAACTTAAGAGGACATGGAGCTTTAAAAGAAAGTTTTGCTCTCAAGGGCAATCCTTACCCTCCATGTGAACTGTTGGGAGCTGAGTGCTTCCAAAATTCTGCCTCATGATGGAGAAAAGTAGGAACCAAACCCTCCAGACAACTTGACCTGCACCTCCTTCCTTACTCATTCAACCATTTATTTACTTCCATGAAGCAAACCCATCTCTACACGCTTTGGACTTTGTCAACCTTTTTCTATTGGCAGAACCCTCTTCACAACTTGCAGGCAATGTGTTCATGCAGTGTGATAAAGTTTAAACAAAAAAGTGTCCTGCAGGTCAGCCCATGATCTTCCTGAACATGCTATGAATCTTACCCATAACAACGCTGAAACAGCACAGTCCACATTTAGCTCTGAATCACAGAGACTACTACTAACACAATCAATAGAAGTTTAGGAAAAGGTTCTTCCCTAAACTCCAGCACTGCATTGGATAGTGATCACACTAAAGAGCACCCACCAGGGTAAAGAGGGCAACTCCTTACCTTGCAGACTAACTTAGAGCTTCAACAGCTGGACCAAAAGATGCTTCAGATTCTTGCAACAGGACTTCTGAAACAGAGAACAAAGAAAAAAAATTGCAATTTCTTATGCATAAATAGACATCTGAATACAACACAAGATTAATGAGAGTCACAGAAGTAGATTGGATGACATACTTTACTTGTAAAGGAATTTTCAGCAGCATGCTCCTTCTAATCTTTCACAGAAATGTGTGGGGATGCACAAATTGTGAAGTGTTCTTTGTCAAGTGGCATTTTCGTATCAATGGCCTTTGAAAGGCCTCCCATAAAACCAGGGATAAACACAAAAGGTTTAATCTCTTTTGCTTCCCCCAGCATTTACACAAGTGGCTGATATGCAGCCTGGGGTATTCTGGGACCTGATTTTCAGTGACAGAAGAGTTAAAATTCAGAGCCTCACAAAATTGAGAAAGATCAACTGAAGCTTCTAGGAATAACAACTAGGATCTGCAGGGTTTTTCTTAATATTTTGAGGGATCTTAGGATACTAAGGGATACCCTATAGGAATATGTTTTTTTTTGTGAACACCAAGGTTAAGTTAGAGCTATGACTCAATTTCTCTCCTTCCAACCCCCCCCCCCCCCCTTTTTTTTTTGGCTAAGTAACACTATTTGATCTCTCTTCACCAGCAATTTTTTACTTATTTTTTTAGGGAGTACATTGCTAATCTAGTATATCAGAGAAACCGCACAGTGCCATATGCAGCATGAGCCAAACTGTTAAAAAGCATGAGAAGAAAAAAGGTGATTAAAAGCACTGTTGTTTCCTCCCTTTTACAGGGTAATGATTGAGGCAGCACATAACTCTGGGGGCAGTGGCTGGTGTTACCGTCAGCCCTGGGTACAAAAGCGACCCCAAAGTAGTTGTGTGTTCTTCTGAGGACGCTGCCCTGAGTCTGACTTCACATTCCAGCTCTGAATACACAGCGCACAGTGGGCTCTGTTTGGCCACTGGCTCTCCCTGCAGCTGTGCCGATTGCTCAGTGGGGAACATGTCTGTTCTCGAAAAGAATTTAACAAATTAACTATGAACAAAGCAG
The DNA here is from genome assembly GCF_028554395.1 of Pezoporus wallicus. NCBI lineage: Eukaryota > Metazoa > Chordata > Aves > Psittaciformes > Psittacidae > Pezoporus > Pezoporus wallicus. The sequence goes on along the minus strand of NW_026636884.1, from coordinate 495,358 downwards.
CCTGGAAACGACACAGATTAACACATGCTGTGTCATGCCAAGAAGCAGCTTGTCAGCTTGTTGTTTTCTCAAACCTGAAAGGAAAATTCCCAGGACCCACCAAAAATATGGAAATGTTTCCATGTTTAGCTGTGTTAGAAAAGAACACAATTGTTGCTGAGGAGAAATAAGAAACACACGGCCCAGATAAAAAGAGTGTATAACAGGACTCCTAGGAATAATCTGCAGCACAAAAAAGAATAAACATGGGAGAATCTGCTGTCTTTGTGTAAACTCCGCAACCGTGGGAGATGCTAAGGATGAATTTGGGAAACATCACCTACGTATTTTCTGTTAACAAGCAGAGAAGACAACCCAAACATGAAAGCTCATGGATGTTTAGCCCTCTTCGCTGCTCTCCATGAAGGAATAGCTAACCACTTTAAGTACTCTCCTGAACATACGAAATGGATGTCTGCATTAGCTTGTAGCATACCTTTAGCAAATACAGATCTTCAGGGGGGCGCACCACAGAATATTCCAGATCTCTTTAAGGCAGAACAGATGAACCCAAATTGCGTTTATCATAGTCTGAGATAAAGTAATTATTAAGACATAACATAAACATTAGCTGTTTTTTTAAGCATTAGAAATATTGCTAAGTAGATGAAAAAAATATTTAAGCAAAGCACTGCTCAGAAAAACGTAAGGTGTATTGCTTCTCTGCTACAGTAGAGGAGCTGCATGAAACAAGTTTTGAAAGTGATAAGTCAGTCAGAATGACTTAAAAAATAAAAACGGCAAAACGACCACGTGCTTTCATGTTCGGGTAACCTTCTGTGATTCCCTTGAGGGTGGTGAGGAGCTGGAACAGGTTGCCCAGAGAAGCTGTGGCTGCCCCATCCCTGGCAGTGTTCAAGGCCAGGATGGATGGAGCTTTGAGCAACCTGGTCTAGTGGGAGGTGTCCCTGCCCATGGCAGGGAGTTGGAAGTAGATGATCTAAGGTCCCTTCCAACCCAAACCATTCTATAAGTTAAAATATACACGAAGACCTAAGAGTAGATGGGAGCCTTCTACCACCAGGATCCTATTGGCCCTGGCAATGGTCCCCACCATGTGGCTGTCTGGTTCAGGAGCTGTCCTGTGTTAGACACCCCAAAATGAATTAAAGCGCATGCAGCCAAAATATTTTTAACATGCTGGCCACATACTATGAGTTTACTTGTTGGCCATATCCCATGCAGTAACAAACCCAGAATTTGCATATCAAATGGGCATTTACCATATTTACCATCTCTTTTTCAAAGGTCATTTTGAAATAAATGGGTTTACTCAAAGGCATGAAGGTTTCTCCTGTCAATAGTGCTCAGAGGCTTTAACTCACCTGCACAGCTCAGAAGACTTTCATCAGTACAAAGAATCTGTTTTCATCTACCACAGTATTCGATTTCAGCACACAAAGAAGCAATATTTTACGCTGCCTAGTTTATGCAAGGTGAAAACAGATTTATTTTGATGGTGATAACCTGAAATGTTAGTTTTCCCCTATGAATGAGAAAGCTAAAATTACTCAAGAGTGTACTTGGTGCATGTGTCCTCTGAACTTATTTCTTTGCTTTCATTATGAAAGAGGTGAAGCAGAGAAAGCTCAATAGTTGGGGGAAGGTCATTTTGATGCTTTCTTTAATAACAACTCCTACCCTTGCTGTGGCTGTATAGCAGCAGTGCTTTTTTGTTTTGGAGTGGGGAGGGGGCGGGGTGGCAACCAGTGGTTACAGATTAATCTTTCTTGTCAAATCCAGACCATATTTTATTTCACAGAATGAGGAACACCACCTCACAACAGTTACTAGAGGCTTGGGGCTTCCCAATTTGAGGAGAGAAGGGCAATTTCATAGGACATTTCAATACAACTGCACATTTGGACTATTAATGTAGAAGCTAATGAAAACAAGGTCTAAAAAATAGGAACCAGCAGTGAGTCATCATTTTAGATATTCTTAGGTTGAATAATTTATTGTTTTCATCAGCCTGTTGCCAAAAGAAAACACACTGCGGTACCCTTTAGAGAACAAATACATTTTTCTCAGAAAATGAACATCTACAGAAACCTGGCATGAGGGAAACTGAAAGGTAACCATTTGGAAAGGACAAGAGCAAAGTAAATTAAAATTTCATCAATTGGACAGTGAGTTTCATCTGACAGCTGTATTTGATATTAGTCTATTTCCTGACGTATTTGAACTTGCCTGTTGAACTAACCAGAGAAGGACGTATGAAGTGCCAGCAGTAAAAGCCACTGGAAATACAGAGCTCCTCTTTGGCTTTCACATTGTTCATCGACTATCAGTGGCTTCTAAAAATGCAATTCCACAGCTATCAGTTTGTGATCATTTGGCCAGATTGCAGATAGTTTTGAATCTTGTTAAGAGCTCGGAAGTGTAGGCGTATTACAGTGTGTGCTTTCAGCCCGCCAAACCTTTCTGTCTCTAAGTAGGAGTAATTGAAGAAGCCACCCATCAGTTCCTACTCTAGTTAAACCTGAGTAACTAGTAGATATTATGCTTGCAGTGCCACACATCAAGGCATGTGAAGGAGTAGAGTGGAGTTTTCCACTGCCTGTTTGTGAATAACTTCAGGTTTGGGCCTCATGATATCTTGATCAAGTCACTACTGCTCAGTTTTTTTTTCAGAAAATAACAAATTGATTGCTTTCAGTGGTGCAAACTGACTTATTTCATATTAAAGAGGAAAAGGTAAATTTATCCAAGATGTCAATCTTGCAAACAGTCTGCCAATGAGAAAATGAAACAGCATCCCAATGCATGATGCCCTTTTCCTTTTGTTCACTGTGGGCATTAACAACACAGGTGGATTTCAAGGGATACTGAAAGCACACCTACTAGGTTTCAATTTTTATTTCCTACACACAAGATGATGATCATTTTTGCAAGACAACAGGCAGCACATGTTTATCTGAGCACATTCGTAACAGGAGGCACGGCAGCCTTTTTCTTGCGGCCCAGAGTATGCTTCAAACACATGTAACAAGGCAGAATGAAAAGGAACAAAAGAAGCCTTGAAGGAATGATTAAGTGCTTCTGAATTTACACAGTGAAATATGGACAGTTAAAATGTCCCAGCTATTTGCTTCTGTTCAGCTGCTGAGCAGTTTCAAACACACCATGGCGCAGTAAGATGAGTTTTGCATGCTTTTAGCCTGCTTGGGGTACCAAGGAGAGCGAATTGCCACAGAATCTCTATTTGCCAAAGCAAAAAGTATCTCATTAATGTATGATTAATAGCCATTTGTGAAGCAATTAATTAGTCAAGTTGACAGTAAACTTCACCAATATACATGCTTTTACAATGCTACAGGTTTGCTTTAAAACAAGTAGAAAAAGAAAAAAAGGTCCTTTCTCATTCTCAACCCTCTAGAAAGGAATGAAGGAAAAAAAAAGGAAGGGGGCTTTGCATATTCTGGTCTTGTCTGACTTCATCTGGTGTGTCTTTAAGAGCAACATTGCTGGAATAGAAGCTCTCTAACATGATTGATGGCTTCTCTTGCTATCTGCAAGTTGAAAATTCAGAAAACGGGTATTTTTTCATAGGCCTCTCTGCTTATTGGCACAAGAGTTATTTCCACTTTGCTGCAGAATTGATTTGCAACACCAGCATATGAGTTTGTATATTTTTCTCACCAGCCTGTCATGAAGGATCACTCAGCAAGCCTTCGGTGGCATGATGAATTGTGGAAATGAGAGCCTCACAACTTCGTTTGCTATCAAAGACTAGGATAATTGTCATTAACTTCTGCAAGTAGTGGAGCATCTGCATCCCTGCTCTGAATGTCTGCATTTTGCAAAGCATATTACACAGCAGATGTACAAAGCACATACTGCCATGCTAATTTAATTTCATTCCAAGCAAGAAGCCAGACACCTTCCTTCAGAGAAAGCTGTCTTACCCCTCTAGTAAAAGAGCTTAAAGGCAGGCTTCTGGGTTGCATGTCAAATTGTTTTGATTCACAAGGTAATGGTAGATTGTTTACCTTTTCTGTGCTTCAATTAGTCCTTCTGAAATATAGATACCCATGAACCCTGCCATGATTTGTTGTTTTTTTTTTTTTTTGTTGGGGTTGGTGATGTTTTTGGGGTTTGTATGTGGTTTTTTTCTTTTTTTTTTATTTTATTTTTTAATATAGCCCATTATAGAGCATTTGATTTATTTTTCTTCCCCACAATTAGCACTGGAACTAATACACCACTTCTAACACTACAACCAGAACCATCATTTCATTTTCCTTCTGTACTGACAATTCTTTGTTGGTCTTATCCAGGCATCACCAACTTCAGCAAGCATTACAGCAATGCATTCAAATACGGGATTAACTTCAAGCAGGGATTTATGCAACAAAAGGTTACTCCTGCCTCAAGTGAGGCTGACACCTAGCTTCTTTACAGTACAGGGGAGTGGACCATTTAATGTGAAGGCCAGCTGTTTCAGAAGAAGTATTTTGCTGCACCTCAGAAGAGTCTGAATCACCTGTAGACCCTAGGAAACAAATAATACTTGTCCTCATTACAAGACCCTTGTATTTGCAAAGCAACACCCCTCAAAAAATGAAGCAAGACAGATTTAAATGCATGCTAATGAACAGATAAGCTGATGAAGCCTTTCTAAGCACAGGGTGTGTTGTACAGAACAATGTTAGCGTATTATTCCATTTTTATTTTCTCCTCCACTACCTTGGGATGTGCTTAGGTACAAAGACAAGGTCTCGTATTTCTCATGCTTATACTACATTCAAGCAGTACATTTTCCTTTGCAGCAAATCTGCCTGATGACTGACTTGGCATAGCTTAAAAGTTCCTCCCCTTAATTGCATCTCTAAGAAACCACACAACACAAGAAGTATTTTAAGCGGCAAAGTGATATCTCGTTACACTGATCACAGTGAGGTACTGTGTCTGTTAGCATTATTATTTTACAGAATTATTTTATTCCAGACTTCCACACTAAAATTCAAAACTAGTGCTTACATGTCTAAGCTCAAAATTAAAACTGCGGGGGTCTGTGACATCCATGTCCTCTAAATCCCTCTGCACTACTGTCTAGTGCAATTGCAGAGGACTGTCTTGTAATTTCCAAACCTTTAACTGACAATAGAATCATGGGTGGAAAGTATGAATGGTCAAAGCACTGCTACTGGATCTACCCACACAAACAAGTACCATCTCTTCTTGAAACAGGATCTTGTAAGTCAAGATCCTGTTCAGTCCTTCTACTTCAGCTGTTCATGCTGAACATGAACTTTTTATTTCAAAGTGCCAGTATCAGAAATAGAGATTTCTACTCCAATCCTAAGGAAGAGGCCACATTAGTATGTATCCTGTTCATTGGACATGACTCCTCAAATAACACAGGCATTTGGGGCTTTCTGAGGAAGAAACACAGGATTCATACAGGTTAACAAGCCATTCACCTTCAGAGGCACTTTCTTCAGCTGAAGACTGAGCCATTTAAAAGCACTATGTGCCTTCCCATTGATTTTAGTAGGAATTGGGCAGGCAGAGTTTTCACCTCTTCTGCATGGCTAATAGAGATCCTTATGGGCCCATGAGACACCCATGAGACACTCATAAGGCACCTTTGAGCAGCAATATGCAAATTTTAAGTCCCCATATCCACCCATCAATTCAGTCAACCCAAGAGGTGAAGGAAAACTTTTTCCCCATTACCCGTATTGGTACATCAGGCTTAAAGATGCCTTTACTCTTGTATAGGCACGTGTTAAGTAAAAGCACCCAAATCTCACACAAAGCAAGTGATGCTACTGGAGATAAAGCTGGGGAGATGAGAGGAAGCCCATTTGCTATCTCAAAACAGTTGCAGGGCCTTGGGGGACTCCACTGCAATGGGAGGAGGAGGAGGTTTCAATGGTGAACTGTCAATGAGAGCACGAGGATACATGAGATGCTGGAGCACACATAGAGACATTTGAGGTGGACTCAACAGCTGGTTAGGAGAGAGATCCGAACCTGAACTCATGCAAGCTGCCAGATTACTTCCACAGTAACTTGGCAGTTTTACTTAGGATGTTGCTGTAGCTGGTAATGGAGTCTCTCATACCCTTCAAGTGCTAGCACTATATAAATAGAATAGCATTATAAAAACAAGGCAGATATCTGCACCTTTGCATGTTAATGCGTTAACATTCTGAAGTGGCCCAGAATTCTTAATGAGCATCTTGACACGTATGCTAAAGCATACAGCAGAGTGAAAAGCAACCAGGACCAGCTTCCTCCTCTCCTGTAGTGGAGTCAATACACAAACATGGGGTCAAATTTTTTTTACTTTTTTTTTTTAATTTCACTGTTCACAATCTGTGCATTTACAACCTTTTTTGACTCTCTGTCCATGATGACATGCAGCATGAGCTGCAAACTAACCAGCTGGGTTAGTTATCCTACCAGGGGTAGGATAGTTCAAGAGCTACATTCAGCATGAGAAAGACTGATGAGAAATGAAGACTATCAAAAATGAAGAAATGAAGACTATCAGAAATGAAGACAAACAAAGACTATCAGCTGATGTGAACAAACAAAGGATACCGAGCAGTCAAAACAGCTCTGGATATTGCTTAAGGCTGTAGACAGGAACACAGAACAGCAGCTAAATAAAACTTGGAGGTTATTCCACCTGTGTCTAGAGAAACAAGCAGACAGATCAATGCTCCGGCTACAAGTGACCTTTTTAGTGATTTAAACATGTACTTCCATTACCATTTGTGTATCAACTGTTTTTGTAGAAGAAAAATATTTGTAATTTAAGTGAAAATTATCACAGAACTTTTGCATCTTTCTCTCTTATCCTGTTAGCCTCTCCAGCATTTAAAGTCCTTTTCCAGCTTCATTAAAAGAACCCAACCATCACCACAAATAAACTCTATTTGAGGGACCCTTGGAGATGAAGCCCCAGATTCATTTGTTCAGCTCTAGCTAATGCTCTCCACTGCAGGAATCTCCCAGTCTCACAAACACTGAAGGAAGGGATACTCTTGGTGTCATTTCCTCCCTGCTGAGGCAGAGTTCAGCCTGGGGATAGGAGCTGCAACAAGAAGGACTGCCTTCATAGCAAGGCAGCTATTGCCCAGCTTGGACAGAGAGAGCATAACCAAGCTGAACTGCACACTCAGCAGCAAAATTCAGTACATAAAGGTGTAACAAGAAGAGAACATGAAAGAAAAACCAGGTTTTAATTCAATCCGCTCTAACAAAATAATATATTCTTCCCCAGGGCCAAATTCTATGCAGTCTGACACAAAAATCAAGGCATCCACCAAAGCCATCTTTTTGGCTGTGGCGTCTATACTGTTCAAATGCGTAAACTGGCACTCTAATCTTAAAAGAACACTTGTTCAAAAACTATCATGCACACAAAAAAAGCAACTTATCAAAAACACTTTTATGAGGTCTGTCATCTGGAAAAAATTCCTCCTATTCACATCATGCTCTTGTTTAGGACATTTAAATCATTTGCATGTCTTTGAGTACCTAGGCAGTCCGTTAACTGTATTTTAACCATGTCTCTAGCCCATCCTAAAACACTGACCATGCCCAATAAGCTTCCCAGTAGCAGCCAAAGAAAACCTCCATAGACAAGAATAAAAACCTGGCAGCCTTAGATTGCATGCATCATCACAGCATCAGCAGCTGCTGCCTCGTTCAGATGCAAAACAGTAAATCTAGGAGGGCTGCTGCAAATATATCATGTGCTTGGGAGGAAATCAGAAAGAACAGAAGACTTGGTGTGAATAATGAGATGCTGACCAGCAGAAAGTTACTGACCACCTAAGAAAGCTTCAGTGGTGTTAATGACTGCTTTCCATTTTGAGGAGCTTTGTAATGCTTGAGCAGCTCAGTCCATGTTAGCCATTCTGTTTGTACTCAAACCTGTCAACAATCACAACACAGCTCCAGCCATGCAGCACATTCATTCTCAGTTACTAGGTTTACAGGAGCATTTTGACACTGACAAGAACAACAGAAGTGGCTGTCAGACTATCTAAAAAGTTTCCTGTAAGTGCTTTTACCTGAAAAAGTTTGAAAGATAAGGTTTTCAGTTCAAAGAAACTTGCATCCTCTTTGTACTCAAAAATCTGGCACAAGACCACACACCACCTAAGACACTCAACTGAACATGCTTTGAGCAGGAGAGATTTTCATTTCTTATCCTCGCTTGCTGTAGCTACTTAATAAGGGTAGAGGGAAAACACAGCAATTGGTGATGGGGCTGAGACAAACACAGGCAGAGGCATAGCATTCTTTGTGTGATGGATTTGTGAGATTGAGTGAATTGCATGCAAGGCTGGTAAATAATTCCATATCTATTGAAATATCAAGTCATAAAGTTCTCTATTTTAGGAGCTGATTTTAAAAAAGCAATTCTATTATCCTTTCTGTTGGATGAAGTGTGTCTCCAGCAGGCACCTTACTAGTGTCCTCACTGCTTCTGAAGCAGTCCCATTCCTATTCTGTGCAAAGGAGCTCTGGCATGTACTGCTACATGGATACAAGCTTATTAACGGGGTGCTACTATTGCCTGTGACAGTCACAAGGACACACTGCACTTCGGATAATATTTTGCATATGCATCATATTTCTTTCCAGATAATGTTATTTCTGCAAATAAGAAATTCAGAGGCATGCTTGGGAACTCTGAGCACCAGGTGATGAAGACAGAAAATAAGTCCCAGATGAAGAAAACCCAGCCTATTATTCATGGTGTACATTCATATTTCCCCCTTCAAATGGCTCTAATGCTCACCTCTGTCATTCTTACATTAAGAACAGAAAACAAAATAACAGGAACCCCCAATACCACTATATGGAACAGTGTCTCTGACACTTATTAAAGATATATTCATATTCTTTGGGAAAATTAACTCATCGTAAAACACTGTACAAGGGAAGAAATATTATAATTTTCTAGTTAACTATGGTTAAGTACTTTCAACAATGATTTAAACACGTGCTCCAGTGCTTTGCTGGCAGAGACAAGTATACAGATGTAATTCAGCAATGTATTAATAAGGGCAGGTATCTGACTTAGGTGTGCACCAGTGGGTTCCAGAGTTAATGCAGAGCACCTGCTTTTATGGCTTAGCCGAAGACTTGTGATGGTCCTTCCTCTGAAACCACTATTAATGGAGTGATGGAAACCTTTGCATCCTTCAAAAAAATCCTTCGAATTGCAGAGAAAAGCTGATAGCCTGACAGAACTCCTCTAAAGCAGTGTTTTCCTTGGGTTCAGACCTGAGGCTCAGTAACATCCAACAGCATATGATAGCTGCAACACAGAGCTCTGCCTGGTGTTCTGCTGCTCCCAACCCAGTATCCCTCATACCCATGCTCACCACGGGTCACTATCCTTCCCTAGGGGAAGTCATCCATTTCCATGTCCTTGCAGTGAAACCCAGGTAACAGCAACTTCACAGCTTCAAGGAAGTACCGACAGAAAAATCCCTTATATTTTACCACAGTTGAAGAACTCAAGTGCTTAATTTTTACAGCAGAGAATCACAATGGATTATTTTTTGTAACAGATAATTGATTTAGATCTGCACCATTACAGATTATGGGAGAGCAGCCATTCTAGAAAGGCTTTTTCAAGCCTAAGGCTTGGACAGTGCTATAAAAAATACATACCCCCAGTTTACCTTCGTGCCTGCACACAGAGTACAAGTTCACTATCCAGACTATGTACTCAATATAGACGCAGCCACAAAGGTAGGGCTGGTCACCTGTCCCCTTCCTACATGCTCCTAGCAGAATACAAGTATTATAAGCAGACCTATTAAAAGTGTTGGTTTGGTTGATAAAACCTCATGCACACTGAAAAATTTTCCTAGTTTAGTTCAGCCTGTTCCTCCATCCCTCTAAGTCACACACATGTTCAGAGCAAAACAGACCCATCTCAAAAACATATGAAGTTATTTCTACTAACAACCCCCCAAGATCTCAAAGTAACACGTTAACAGTGATACAGCGTGAAGCCTCCTCACAGTGCTAAACTTCAGATGAAAACTTAGAGACTACATTTTTTAACCATATGTAAAAAGCTTGGCACATTGCAGTTCTGCTAAGATAATGCTTCAGTTCTATTGCTCTTTCATACATTCATCCACATATTTGGTGTGTGTTATTCCAGTGGCATACGTCTTTCCAGATGTTAATGTTTCATCGTGCCTTTTTCTGCAGTTTTTTATCAGATTCTTTACACAAAATGTACTATAAATCCTCCCTCACTTCATATAGTATATCATATAAGACACCCTGATAAACACACAGATACAGATATATGAAGACTAGTAAATGTAATAGGACATTTAGCATGCTACTTATACAGATATGCTATTATTCTTAATGCTGTGATTAATATGGATTGGCACTACTGTACAGATTTATTTTTGACCATATGCTCTTTAACTGTCATTGCTTCCCCCTGTTTACCCCCTTTCACATCTGCAGCGTGTGTGGGCTGACACTCTCTCCTTTTGCCTCAGCAAGAAGGGAGAACAATTTCTCAGCTGGAAACCACGATGAAGAGAGAATTCCAGCAACCGTGTCTCTAAAGAGCGATTAAAGTAAAATAAAGGTTTTTTAAAACTGAACAAGCAAAGGGTGGGAGGGAGGAAACTCACTGTCATTGATGTTCTTCATCTGCCTGAGCTCAAATTCGCTGGAATACTGTTTAATTGTGAACTGCGAATGTGCTGCTTCAAAAAGCCAGCTGTTGCTAGAGCAAATGGACCCAAGGAAGACTTTCAAGTCCAAGACCAGATGAGCTTGCAGAGAATGTGAAAAAACCTACCACAGCTCTCCCAGTGACAGGTCTTACTGATTTAAGATCCTTTTGACTGTAAAACTTGGCTAAGAGATAATTCAGCAGAGACTTTGATTAATTTTTAAAAGATTTACACTACAGTTTTAAATGAAGCCCCAGTTAATTAAGTGTCTTCCTACGTTACCACAGAACAGTTTCTCTAAGCTATTTTTTCCCCTTGTGAACTTTAAAACTTCAGTTCAATAATCTCTTTCCTCTGCCCTGAATTAAATAGAAGAAAACAAAATACGTATGGGTGAAGCAATCTAAGAAAGTTAGATTCTTGCAATCAGTGTATTTTTTGAAATCTTTTTGCTTCTAAAGTAAAATATTTTTGAAAGGGAAAAGAATTAAAACCACTCATGTATTTTTTTTTTTATATTTCCACTCAGTTATAGCTTTATAAAACCTTCCTTCAGTGAGACTTCTCGGTGACAGTAAGTGCCGTAATTTTCTATGCTAATCAGATTAATAAATTAAAGAAATTCGCCTGCATATAAATGAGAAAGCAGTCAATTTATACGCCTAGTAACAACTTTAAGCCTTCTCTGTGTGAACTTTGCTAGGAATATTTTTCATACAGACAGATTTACAGTTTAAAAAGAAAAAAAGAGCTTTTTATATCTGCTATTAAATTATTTACAAACTTGCTTTACAAAGGATCTTTTTATATGATCCCTAATAGGAAGGGGAGGGAAGCGAAGCACAAGTCCCAGCTGTGCAAGTATCTAAACAGCAGTATGCCACAGACACATCCTTCAGCTTATTTGGAGACCAGATACACTAGGGTGAGCAGTAAGATGCTGCAGCTACATCCTTGCTGTCTCCAGGCCACATCAGTTAACTTAAGCGAATTCACATGGGCTTCACTTTCTCCATCTAACAGGAGTCTGAACAAGCAAAAATACAACAAAAAGCCACTTTGTGCAGGAGCCCATCCTCCCCCTTTCTGATACCTTTTCATTCAGAACTTGCAAAAGCAAATTTGGCAGTCTCTGTCTCTGGAAGGACAAAGACATCTCTTATGCTTCTTCAGAGGTGAAATGAAAGCTCTCACTCTCATCTAACCCAGAGGCAGGCACAGAGCATAGATCAGGTTCCAGCACAATAATTCAGATTCTCACCTGACTCCCAGTGTTGTTGCATCATTAACTTCAAGCAAGCAAAGTTGATTGACATGACCTGAGAATCTGGAAAGATTTCCCTCAGGTTTATGAGAGAATAACCAATGTTTGCCATGAATTCTGCCTACAAACAATCTCTGAGATATTCAGGATGAGGTAATTCTATATAGCTTTAGAAAGATGTAGATGAAGACAATAGCAACTTGGTTACACTATACACTTAACAGGACCATGATTATTTGTAACACCTGTAATGAGATGCATCTTTGCTGATTTCTGAGATAAACTGCTATACTTAACATTTTGATAGTAAATGTTTGTAGAGTTTTCTCTGTCTCTGTCAAGTTTAAAGACAAATGCAAAATGTCTGAGAACTAACAATCCAAGGAAAAAAGCAAATAAAATAGGAAAGATGGGTAACAGCAATGAGCAAGATCCTTGCCGTCTCTCACTACTTGCAAAGTGCCCATTCATGGGGACAGGAATTTTGTCTGCCTGACATCTCAGCCTCCTGTCATCTGAGATAGACAAGGAGTCAGCAAAGCTAAAAACACCCTTTGATTCCAGCACAGATCTCCACGGTGACTGGTCCAAATCATTCACAGGTGTCCTTAAAGGCCAACAGCAATTCTACTATAATCATAGCCCTGCCTGCCCCTGTAAGCTGTAAGCAGGAATCCATCTTACTTCATATGTATGTTTAACAACTGGCACAGTAAATTTCCACCCCACTGATGAACTGTTTGCTGCCCTAATACAAATACCAAGCTGTTCTTACACCCACAAAAACATTAAAGAAACTTGTCAGGAGGGAAGAGAAAATAGTTCAGGAATTGCATTCAGCCTCCACACTGTGATACGCTCTGTGGTACCAAGCAGTGTGTGCAAAGAGGGGGGGTGGGGAGGTAGAAGGTAATCACTGGCAAAGGCTGTTTCTTTACTTGCTTCTCTTTTCAAGCATGATAAAATGCAAGCAGAAGCTGACACCTCTGCTCAGCCAGCCAGCCTGATGGCACAAAGCAATGAAGGACTCTGCCTCTCCCACTCAGAGACTGACAGCATCAGGTTTGGAGAAAAAGAATTTGCGTGAAGACTGTCATGCAATTGTGTCTTAGATACGGGCTTCTCCTATAATCAGTCTTTTAGAGCACAGTTGTCTCATGAACAGGAGGATTTGTCACCCCTACGGTTCCTGAACTGCTCCAGTTCAACTCTTTACTCCAGTCACACTCTCTTGTGAAATATTTACTGCTCCTTCCCCAGAAACCAGAGAATTGGGTAGAAGATGGGCCAGGCTCTGCACTTTGACTGGTGAACACCTCTGCTGGAAGTTGTCCAAATTGCAGAAGAACCATTTGGCATGTGTCTTTGACATCACAGACACATAGATTAATAGCCTGCCCCTCCCCTACCCCAGCTTTAATATCCTGTCCTTTATGAGTGACTTCCAGACTCGCTTTATATTATGTTATCCTCCCAGGCAAGCATTTCTTGTTCTGTGATTATTTTTTGCACTTATACAGTAATACACTTTCCCCCCTACTGAGTTGATGCTGTCTGTAAAACAAGATCGTGTAATGCTCACCTCCCTTTTAAGGCACCACCCTTCCTGCTGTAAATAGACCTCTTCTAAAGCTGCATGAGGACAATCCTCTCTCACGCATATATCCCCTTTATATCTCTGAAACTTCTACTTCAAGCACTGTAGATGAGGGGATTTGCCACTTACAGCTGTATGACTTAATGCTACCTAGCTCCAGCTGGACAAACAATACTCAGAGCTGTTGCAAGACTATACCTTGCCCAAGCAGTGGCCAGCACAATAACTAAGATTTATGTATTCCATTTTTAAGGAATAAAAAGAAATTAAAATCCAGAACATCAGTTTGCCAAGTTAGATTTCTACTTCTGTTAAAAAAAAAGTAGATATTTCTGAGTTAGGAAAAATGTAAGCTTTAGAGTTGTTTCCAATTGCACCAGTTTTAAGGCTCAGTGAATTGCTATTACAGTCATGTACAGCCTTTTCAGCACCCCACTGCTACCAGCAACTCAACATGACATGGCCTAGCATTCAGGTTACATCTATGATTTGGAACATACAAGTTTACTGAAGGCAGACCTTCACACTGTAAAAATTCTGCAAGGACATAAAATGCACATCTTTAAATATCTAGAAGTTTTGCACAGTGTTTGGCAGGGCACAGCCTTTCACAGGCTTGATTTTGAACACCTTCATCCTATCATTTAAATGGACACAAAGTTTGTTGTCTTGAAAGAGAAGGGAGATACAGCAAGTTATGTTTAACAGATATAGAGAGATAGGGGAATATCAGAGGAAATGTACTAGGTAAAAATACATATTTTGATTTTTCTCAGGCAAAATAAAGAACTCACTCTTCTGCACAAGCAGCTTCCCCAGCTGCAGTGGAAATAAGTGCTTGGAAGCAATGCTCTACAGAAGAACCCAAAGCTTTAAACATTCAGCTCAACATAAGGAAGTCTTTCATCCAGGAAGAGGCTTTGCTATACATGAGCCCATGACTTAAGGGATTCCCACACCTGCCGATTCTTCTTTTTAATAGCACAGAAATAAGAAAAATTTCACTGGTATTCCACAAATTCATCAACTTCACCTAAGAGGCACAGCAAGAAGATGCAAGCAGGAGGAATGTTTCTTGTTTTCCAAATCCCAACTAAAATCCAAGAAAATTCACTGCAAAAGTATTAGCTATGATGCATCTTCTCTCAAATTTCAAACCAAACAGGGAACCATTCACTGCCTTAAAAAAAAAAAAAAAAAAGCCACAGAATTTTTAAGCTCTGTTTCTTTCACCCTTATTTATATTGAGGAGCTTCTTATGGAGAAGATGATGTGTGAGCTCTACAGGTGATCCTTCACCAATGGCAATGACTGGGTAAAAGCTGCTAACCCAAGTTTTGGCTTCAAGGTTCAATTAGCCATCTTTTCTCAATTATTTGCGTTTTAGTATCAAGTAAAGCTCATGAAGCCTACCTGGAAATACAGGTAACAGCTAGGTTAAGTGGCACACAATCCTCCCCATTTCACCTTAATCTTGCCTCCTTGTTTAATTACTTGCACTAAGATAAAGTGCATGGCAAGCATACATGAGGGGAGAATGTTGATGCACTTAAACATTCATTTTACTCAATTGTGACAACAATAAGACACAAATGCCAGAAACATCGAAGATGTTTTGATGGTGTTCAATTATTTGGTTTGGACTCTTGGCTATTTTATAGGTTAATAAAGATGTGCTGAGGAAGATATTTGTGGCATGCAGACATTCAGGCAGCACAACGGAACAAGTATAGATATATCCTCCATTATGAGAGAATGAAAGATAGAGGGGCATAGACAGTTAGGTACAAAGGTGACAGTGACAGAAAACTTACTTGATTATTTTAATTTCCTAAACAATGTGAGATTTGAATGGGTCTTTAAACTTCATAAGCTCTAGCATTTGTCTGAAGCTATTATCTCGTCCAAAGCTCTCACCTCTGTGAAAGCCAAAGAGATTCCAACACAAAAAATAGTGAGATCTAATCAGAGTTTATTGCTTCAGGTATAAGTACTGCCACAGGGTTTTTTATCTTTTTTTTTTATTATTAAATTTACAAACTTGAGCATCCATATTTGGGATCAAAAGGTGATTCCTGCCCCCTGCTGCAGAGTGGTAGGCTGGATTTTTCATACAATAAAAAACCTTTTCTTGTAATTTGTTGGAAAAATAGGTGACATTTCATTACTGAAGCAGGGCAAGATAACTTTTCCTCAGATTATATTCAGAATTGATAATCTCTTTATATAGGAAGGGGCAAGTCCCTATACCTGGACCTCCACTACAGCTTCACTGAAATCGTACAGAGTAATCCTATCACTCTTGCAGAGGACAGCACTAGGATTGCCTACACAGGAGAAAACTGAAATTTAGGGAAATGGATTTGGTAGCACTAAATCCCAAATGCCCCGTATTGCTTAATATGCATTGCAATACACACCTCAGTGTCTTCTCAGGGCACTTTTATGCAAGCACAGTTCAACTTACTTCAGGAGAGTGTGTTTTGATTTACACCTGCATAGAAGAGCAGCAGAATTCCTGGCTAAATTGGGTCAAAGTGTCAGGACCAGTAAAAGAACCAGGCAATGGGAATCAGCACCCTCACATACAGTACAGCAGTCAAAAAAAGGCAAAATTGAACCCAAAACTCAGATGACATGTAAATCAAGAGTAGTAATTTAAGATATAATGAGACAAGGGCGGCACAAAATCACAAAATGAAATATATAAACCTTTAGAATCAGTTTTAAGTAATGTTAAGTTTGATGACTTTGTAACAGTACCAATAGAAAATTACTGAGGTGCCTGATTCACAGAAAAAAAAAAATGAGTACAGCTAGAGAACATACTGAGAATTCTTGTACAAGATAAACCATTGTAGTTGACATAGTTTTAGGCCCTTATGACTTTATTACAAAATGAGCATAAGAAAAACAGGCTAGAAGAACAGGACGCAAGGATAAGGAGTATCTGGGAATAGCAGGTGCCCAGAATGGGGTGCAGTTATACTAACTGAAAAGTAGAAGGACAGGAGGATTGTTACGTCTGTGGTGTTAACGAACCAATTAAGCTGGTATATACATCTACTGCGCGTGCTTCAAAGGCTGCCAGAAGTGATGAAGATTGTTAGAAGAAGTAAACGACTCTCAGAGACCACCACTACATTTTTGTACGCATGTGGGGAACTTTCTGGAAAATGATGTAATCCATACGTAGCCTCATGAATATATATGTATGCCCAGTGGCTTTATAAGGATGGCTTGTGTAGCAACACAGGGACACACGTTAGGAGGAGCTATCCCCCATGTCTCCTGACACTGCAATAAAGAATACCTGCTTGTCAACTGGAAAACTTTGTTGGCAAGTTTGTTCATGGAGTTTTCTCCAAATCAATAAGTCAACACATCCGGCTGTGTCTTTCAGTTTGCAACACCAGGCACCCAAATACCACTGAAGTTCTTCAACTGAGTCACTTATAACTTCATGCCACTAAAACTGCTCATCTACAACTAACCATGGTTCCCAGATTTGGCTCACCAACACCAGTTCAAGCCTTTCCAACTGTGCTGGAAGTACAGGTTGTAGATGTTCAGAAGAAAATGAGAAGAGTGTCAGGATCACACTGGTGATTTTTTAATTCAGTTTTTTGAACAGAAACCAGGCACAAGCTATGCAGAATAGTGAAGGTGATATTTGTTCACATCAAGCGGAGTGGTACAGATATGAGAACAGGCTGCTCCACAGACTTCCTGCTTGTCCATCCTGGCTGATATACAAACCTGACACCATGGTCCCTCCTTTCAGATGTTTTCCGTAGCTCACTCTTGTGTTTTCAGAATTTCAGGAATGGGAAAAAAAAAAAAAAAAATCTGTTCCTTGGGCCAGCCATGTTTCTTCTCAGCACCTGGCCTTGGTTACTGAAGCTCAGCTGAAAGGTCTTCCTCAAGATAAGGACCTTTGCATGGATGCCTGTGCACTGCCTCCTGGACTCCTAAGGGGAGTCTGGAGATGCATAACAGGTTCAACTCTTGGATGGGTCATTGTTGGTCTTCAGCAGCACACATGTTGACCGGCCTGAGAAGGCTTTAGTAAAACATGAACCTCCTCGGAGAGAACAGTTCCAAGAGGCACAATCCTTTTTTGTGCAATTTACCTGACCGTGGAAAAAGTACTTTTCTTATAAGGAAATTTTACACATCATAACTAACTGTGATTTTAGTTTTCTTCTTTTTACATCTTCAGATTTGAAGGGATGTTTCTAGACCAAACAGTCAAAAACTCCTTCAAAGCAATGGCAGAATTATTACATAAAATCCAATGGAAAGCAGATAAGGGTGTTAAGTTCTTCAGTGTCAGACAGCCACAAAAGGAAAGTAAGGGGGTTTTATATGAAAATTATATACACTTAATTTAACTCTGCACATAGAAGACACACTACTTTGACACTGTTAACACTTGAATGCCCAAGTTCAGTTTTCACTGGTGTTGGCTAAAGGGTTAAGAAAAATGCAAATTAGCGATGGTTTGTAGGTTGTGGTTTTGGTTATTTTTAGATTGAAGTACAAAGGAATATCCAAGCTTCATTAGTAATAGTTAAGAAGCCTGAAGCTCTTTTTGCTGAGAATTTTCCACATGTTCAGTTTTATTAAATCACACACAATTGTCTCTAAGTCAGAAGTAATAGAGCTCAGGAAAATAGTAATAATTTTGCCTCATTTTTGAGTGGTTAGTCTGACTTGTATCAACAAATTGCCCCTTTTCAGCCTTTTCTGTTTACTGCAAAAAATCTTACAGTCATGATGCATTTACCAAAAAAACCCAAATAATTCACATCTTAATACTAATAGCAACAACAGTCATGACAATAAATCACAAGGATCTCTATTTGACCTGGAGGGTTTGGATCTGTAAGGCTGACATCCATGCAAAATGTATTTTTTTTAATTTCAAGAAATAAAGGAGTGCAGGAATTAAGAAGTTGCAATAATGAAGTACAATGGAAACAAGAAATGGGATATTTTTTATTATTATTTTTAATAACATGACTCCTTTAATGAGCGTTTCTAGAGAATCACCAAGTTGTCAGTATCAAGGCAAAATAATCACAACATATTGTTAAATTGCCATCTGACAACAAAAAGGACTATTGAAATAGGCTGGTGATACCACTTCTGCTCCTGCCACAAATACGCTGCAAAACCTACTATTTAAACAGGATTGTATTCACAGCTGAGAATATCTGCAGGGATAGTTTCATTATAGTACACTTCAAGTCACTACACACCGCTTCCGTGTATTCAGTCGGTGTCATTCAAATCCTAACACTGCAAATTCTTTGGGACAAAAAATGGTCTTTTATATACATAGATTATATACACACATATGTATGCATATATGACACATATGTATGTATATACATACAAGACACACCCTCATTTCCATGAAAATGGTGACTGACTGGCGCCACAGAAGCCTGGGCTCCAGCCCTCGATATATTACATAAGAAGCAGAGGTCTGGAGATCTCAGTACATCTGAACATTATGGTCTTCTTGACCCACACCCAAGTAGAGGCACAGTAGCCATTTTCAAGCTAAGCTGACTCTGTCAGATGGAGTCCACAACCGGTCACACTTGCTGCTACAAAGCCCAAGTGAGATACAAGGTATGACAGCACCGTTCTACTGTGTGTACCTTGTCCCTGAGACAGTTACCAAGCAGGACCAGCAGTGCTCAGGGCAGCTCCACACCCTGGATCACTTCCAAAGGCCACTACGACCAGTGGAAAGACCTCTTTGGGCTTTGGCTCAGGTCCTTCTCAAGTCCTTTGAATTCAGCATTTCTGTATTCTATATAGGATCATAAAACAGTTTGGGATGGAAAGACCCTTAAGATCATCTATTTCGAAACCCGCTGACATGGGCAGGGAAACCTTCAACTAGACCAGGTTGCTCAACGCCCTGTCCAACCTGGCCATGAACCACATAGGGCAAAATTAGCATTAACCACAATTGCCATCATAGTATGTTTCCTGCATACTTGCAGCAGGCTGTAAAGAAATTAAAATCTATCATCCAAAACAGAGAAATGAAAGAATCAGACTTCAGTGGTAACACAATTAAGGTTTCTCCAAAGTGGCTGTCATCTCCTAATGCGTATTTAGACAAGTAGTGAAAGCCCAGATGCATTATGGGATGATAAAACTCACCTTGGAGGGACTTAATGCTTAATTAAAAGGACGAACACTGCAATAAATGCACTAATGAGATAAAATCACACTAATTCCTAAATCTTATGGAGCCAAAGTGTCAGCCTGAGTTTTAATTAATAGAGTTCTATATGGGTTTCTCAGAAATAATAATAAAACATTGACACAGTAAATTATGCCTGAAATCCATCACAAACTTATTTCAAATCCTACAAAGTTTTCATTTAGGATTTCACAATTTGCATGGTTCCAAAGATGATTAGTCCTATTGAGATGTAATTTCACGAAACACTTTCCTTTCAGATTATAATATTATTTTATTGTTAGTGTAGCGCATTTTATATGAGTCCTCACCAACACTTCTTTTCTTCTCTTGTTCTTTCCTCAGTCTCCAAGAGATACTGAATTGGACATTGAAAGCACTAAAAAAACCTCAGCACAAAAGTGAGATGCAAAATATTCAACCAAGTATGTATTCAGTTGTCCTGGGTTCAGCAGCAGCAGTCATGTTTCTCCTCCTTGGTAGCTGGTGCAGTGCAGTGTTTTGACTTTCGGCTCGGGAACAGAGCTCTATAGCACTTGAACATTAAGGAGCGCAGAGCCGAGAGCGTGCGACATTTTTTTCCGGAAATTTCTTATTTTTATCTGCATCAACCACCCCAATCCCACTAAATGACATTGAAAGCACTAAAAAAACCTCAGCACAAAAGTGAGATGCAAAATATTCAACCAAGTATGTATTCAGTGAACAGCTATAGGGTGGGCACAGCTGCTCTCTGCAAACCTAGTGCATAAGCAAGCAACAAAGGATGTCTGAGGAAGGCACCTAACAGCCTACTGGTGCTTTCAATGTAAGTCAGGTGAGGCTTTATTTCAGCCCCTTGTTCCTGGGTAGTTACCAGGTTTCCATGGTGCTTCCTTCCACCTCAGATCTTGATAAGACCTCACGTTCCCAGTTTCACCACCAGAAAAACAGTATCCTTCCATTCACATGTGGAAGCCCACATGAGGTGTCTGAATGGGACCAGTTCAGCAGACTTTAGCATTTCCAAATCTAAGCACCAGGCACAGGCTGGAAATCATGGATTTAGTCTCAGTACTTGCACAGAAATGGTAATGATTAACTAAATAGGTAGTTTTCTAATTTAAGAGGCATTTTGCATGGCAAGATGTCTCCCATGGAGCTGTCACGTATGCTTTTAAACAGCATTTTCTGCAAAGGCAACATGCTTGAGAGTGCTACAACCAACGCTCATTGTAGGGCCTTTTTCCAGCCCAAAGGCCAGCTAGGTTTTCTGGGCCTCACTGTGATATGGCTTTCTGCTGTGGTCATGACCAAATTCTTATCCAAGTCAACAGCTCACCTTTCCACCAGCTTTAGAGGGTTTGGAATAGACCAGTTGGCCACTGGCTCTCCAAGTTAGCATATGACCACCTCTCCACACCTCCTTGCGTCATCTGCTGGCAAACTTACTACAGAATGCACAGCTCTCAGCCCTTGCACACAGTACTGGGATGGGGTCAGCTGTCCTACACCTGCTACAGTACTTTTCGCATGACTTTTAGCACAAATAAAGTGTGAATTGTTTCTTCCATCTCACGATGCTATGAGGAGACTCATGAGATGACTATTACCCATGATCTGAAGACCCAGCTCTTTTTTCTCAGGCAGGGATAGTTTATACCATTAGACATGGGCATTTTAAGCCTGGCAGGTGGACAAGGAGGTGCACCCCAGGCGGGCAAGAAGGATGCCAAAAGCTCTGGACCCCCAATGCCCAGGGGAGCATGTCACCTCCATGTTCCTAACATTAGGCTTTGTCACCCTCTAGTGGGTTGTGTACAAAGATTTATCATCCCATCAGTGGTGTTCTGCCCCAGGACCTCTGAAGAGCGTTAACAGAGGCCTAACCTTGAGTTTCCAGGTTCCATGCCCAGAGATGACTCAAACTGTGGGCGTTTGCAACTCTCCTATTTTATTTTCTCATTTGGGAAAAAAACACATACCCACACAACTACTCAACCCCTCAAAAAAACCCATCAACTATAAGCTGTCTATGAAGCAGCAATGAAGAAACACTAAAATTATGTCAATATGTATACTGGCAGGAGGCACAAGAGTATGCCCGCATTAAACTTTTATGTATGCATTTATGTATTACACCTGTACTACTCAGCAAATCTATATCAATTTGTAAAAGATAAAATTAATATTAATATACTCATTGCACATATTAAGCAGATTATGACCCATTTTTTGCCTATTAGCACAGAAAACATGCAGTGCTGCTCATTTTATGTCCTGAAATGCATTAAACGGGCTAGGACTCTATAACAGCTTGAAGGGGAATACAAACATGATTTTGTCTCCTAGAATAAATGTATCTGCAGCTTTCTCTAAATCATTTGCCGATTTTTTAATTATTTTTGTAATTCTGGTCTACTGGTACAGTAAGACCATAGATTTTAAAATAGAGCAACTTCTGCTTTAGGTCCAATTCCTTTTTTTGAGTATCTAGCCATGATTAGAAACCTCGCCATTTTTGTCTTTCATGCATGTAAGCTGGCGAGGCTTGATTTTTTTAGGAGCAAGGTCTTAACATAGGAATACCTTGTTGAAACATCTCTGGCTATCACACAGGCAATCTGTTCTATCTTATTTCTTTTCCACAACCAGCGAACACTGAGGCAGAGTTGGCATTAGGGTTATCAGGATGTACGGCTATTTGCAGCAAACCGGGATTGCTCTTTTCCCATCATTTCCCCAGGCTAATATTACTATGCACTGCCAAGGAATTTGGCAGTAAAAACAGTAAGCCTTTTTATCTTGGAAGTGTAAATTTAAGAATAAAGAAAAGAGATTATAAGTAGGACCTATTGACATCACTTCAAAATTAGCAGATGAATTAAAGCCAGCAATCTTTTTCCTTAAAAACTACCTTCCAGACTCACATGACTCACAGCCATTTTTTCTGGTCCCATTTCCTGTTGTTTTATACTTGCAATAAAATAGCAAATGGAAGCTCCATTCAGGGATAGTATCTACAAGCTGCCAATACAAAACAATCATCCATGTCCCAGAGATGAAGTACTTATGACCTAACAAGATTTGATGAGATTTCCTATCTTCCCTCTTTCATGATGGCAGAAATCCCTTAATGTAGATTAATTCAGAGCATACCTCCCATTTCTGTTGCACACCTAAGCCTTGGCTCTGTTTCAGACTGAAACCAAATGGGGTCTGCACAAGTGTTTTCCCGCTCTGAACCTTGGGTTACTTAATCAGAGAAGCACAAGCCTGCATACAGCTCATTGCTTGCACAGGACCAATGATACAGAATCATAGAACAGTTAGGGCTGGAAAGGATCTTAAGATCATCTAGTTCCAACCCCCCTGCCATGGGCAGGGACACCTCACACTAAACCATGTCACCCAAGGCTCTGTCCAACCTGGCCTTGAACACTGCCAGGGATGGAGCATTCACAGCCTCCCTGGGCAACCCATTCCAGTGCCTTATGACCCTAACAGGAAAGAACTTCTTCCTTATATCCAGTCTAAACTTCCCCTGTATAGTTTTAACCCATTACCACTTGTCCTGTCACTACAGTCCCTAATGAAGAGTCCCTCCCCAGCATGCTTATAGGCCCCCTTCAGATACTGGAAGGCTGCATTCACAACCTCCCTGGGCAACCCATTCCAGTGCCTCATGACCCTAACAGGAAAGAACTTCTTCCTTATATCCAGTCTAAACTTCCCCTGTATAGTTTTAACCCATTACCACTTGTCCTGTCACTACAGTCCCTAATGAAGAGTCCCTCCCCAGCATGCTTATAGGCCCCCTTCAGATACTGGAAGGCTGCTATGAGGTCTCCACGCAGCCTTCTCTTCTCCAGGCTGAACAGCCCCAACTTTCTCAGCCTTTCTTCATACAGGAGGGGCTCCAGTCCCCTGATCATCCTCGTGGCCCTTCTCTGGACTTGTTCCAACAGTTCCATGTCCTTTTGATGCTGAGGACACCAGAACTGCACACAATACTCCAGGTGAGGTCTCACAAGAGCAGAGTAGAGGGGCAGGATCACTTCCTTTGACCTGCTGGTCACGCTCCTTTTGATGCAGCCCAGCATACGGTTGGCTCTCTGGGCTGCGAGCGCACACTGAAGCCAGCTCATGTTCATTTCCTCATCAACCAGCACCCCCAAGTCCTTCTCCACATGGCTGCTCTGAATCTCTTCTCTGCCCAGCCTGTAGCTGTGCCTGGGATTGCTTTGACCCAGGTGAAGGACCTTACACTTGGCATGGTTAAACTTCATGAGGTTGGCATCAGCCCCCCTCACAAGTGTGTCAAGGTCCCTCTGGATGGCATTCCTTCCCTCCAGCGTATCAACCGAACATGGCCATCTACTAACTTAATGTGCACTGGGCTAAGCAGCACTTAGTCAACTCTGCTCAACCAAGGCACAGAACGGATAAGCAGTGCAGAGAAGCAGCGCTTTTCCCTCCAGACTCCCCTCTGTGGGGCATGGTAGCCCTTTCTCCTGGCTGTCACGGCAAGGCAGACACTTACAGTGTTTGACTTTATTACAGCACAGCCAAATCAAATGCACAGCCACTGCTTCCTCAGATGTCTATATTTCATTTAAACTGGGATAAAGCAAAGAAACTGGAATATTGTCTCATCATGCATTCTAAATCAGCCAGGGTAGAAAATAATGGGGAGTTAATCAGATCACTGAAACTCTAATTCACTTGGTATTGATCGGGCAGATTCCTAATGGGACGGCAGACCAATTTCAAATTACAGTAAAATGACTTATCCTGGAATACCAATGACCAGCTCCTGAGAGAAGTCTGGACAGACCATGGGCTCACCTCTCATTATGGCACACACTCGACTGAATGCATCAATGTATAATATGATGCAGCATTTGGCTAATTAATAGGAGATTGATGAAAGGTGCAGTTTTGAAAGCAGAAATCTCATTTGAATAAATGTGGGATGAAAGTCCCAGCAGGCATGAGGTACACAGAGCCTTAGAAACAATTATAAAAAAGAAAGAGGGGAGCTAATGGAAGGTAATGCAATTAAACCAAGCTTTTCATTATATTAATCAGAGGCTTCATCACTGAAATCTAATATATACCACATTTAACTCTTCCCTGGATTTATTTATAATTTATTTAGAAAAGGCTTTGAATTATGATCATAGTATCACAGTAACTGGATGCCTGTGAGCAGAAAGCACCAGAAAAGAGGTACCTTCATTTATACTGTGTTTCCAGGTCAGGAATCCTTTCTCAACAAATTGTCCTCAAGCAAATCCTGCCATCTTTAAGCAGTGACAGGATTAAGGGGCTGCTACTGCAGCACTTTTTCTTGCTTGCCAGAGCTACTGGGGGAAAATTGTACCTTAGTTGCTCTTCAAAGCAGATGTCTTGGCTCAGTTTGAGACCATATCAGAGGAAGCAAATTGCTATTCACGCCTCTCACAAACATCCCTATACTGAAAATGGGTCGCCACTTGTCTACACCTCAAATTGTGGGGCTTACTGCCCATTTTTCCTATTGTGTTTTAAAACTACATCCTCACTATAATTTAACAAGTGTGCTTAAAGACATCTGTGTGCACTGAGGTCTGTGCAGAAGTAGAGTGATACTAGTAAAGGACCTGCTGAAGCCACTGGGTTCCATGCTGTCACAGTCCACTGTTTTTTGATCCAAGATGCAGGATTTAGCATTGCTCATCTCAGTCAAGTCATTCATTACAGGTAAAAGTTCAACACAAAGGAGGACTTGAAGCTGTGGCTGCCCTATCCCTGACAGTTTTCAAGGCCAGGCTGGAGGGGGCTTTGAGCGACCTGGTCTAGTGCAAGGCATCCCTACCCATGGCAGTGGATTGGAACTGGGTGAGCTTTAAGGTCCTTTCCAACCCAAACCATTCTATGATGACTTAGTCAGTGACAAAGTTCTTGGATGGGCTACATAACCCCCTCAAGGGGTGCCACTTCCTGAGAGTACACTGACAGAACCTCAGGTGGATGTATGAATGGAAATTAAGGGCTGGAGTTTCACCATAGAAGACCCACTGCCTTAACTTACAGCAATAGATTGATGTAGTCCTCTCCAAGTCTACAAAAGTAAACAAGCTTAGGCATAAGCAACTATTTTTGCCTGCAGCTTGCAAATGGAAAATATTGAGAAATACATGCAATGCTCATTTACTGCCTCATGTGATTAGAAAATGAATTCTGACTTCTGAAAAATTGGATATATCAATTATTTAGATTAGTAGTAGTTAGTACAGCTGACAGGTAGTGTATAGTAATTCACAAGCCTCTTTTCAGAGATCCCTCTGAAAGAAAATGGGAGCTTCTCTCCCAGTTCTTCCACTTCCCATCTGCTGGCTGGGCCAACAGCTCCATCCTACACCTCCTAATCCAACATCTTTACCAACACCTCCTAACTATTTGATAATTAACTGCTAAAATCTGGTCCTTACTGACACCTCAAGAATGGGATTGTTTGGAATCCAATTACCTGTGTCTTATTTCTGCAAAAAAGCAAACTACTTGAGACAGGAAGGCTGCTGCAACAGCACAAGTGCCAAGGGCAGAGGTCTGGCTGTGCTCCGGCAGGTTTCCTGGAAGGCACAGATGGAGGAGACTGCAGTCTTATGCCTTCCCTGGAAATAGCTCTGATTGCTTTTGGCATCATGTTTGATGCCAGGTTTCCCTGAGTAGAGGAACTGTGAAGCAAAGCTAATGGGGCAGTTGTTCTCAGAGTAGTAAGTTGTAATATATCCATTCGTGGAATCACGAGGCTGGCAAGCCATTAAGAAGCAGCAGCTTCCACTTAACCTAACACAGAACAAGATCTCATACAAAATTACCATCAAGATACATTCCGTTTGTATAAAACCCTTCCTTCAGTGCATTTCCCTTGTCCTTTTAAGCTACTCAAATGAAATCCTTAGCTATAGCCCAACATCAGCAACCCACTGGCAGCTGGTGGACTATAAAGGTACAGCCTCAAAACCAAGATAAAAATATGCACTTGATCCATCTTGACCTTCTCATTACTCACATCACTACCTCACAACTACCTTGAGCACAGGATGGAAGACTGGGCTCAGAATTCTCTATGTATGGGAGGTAAATTGTCACAGTACAGTCACAGCTGTTGTACAGGATAAAAACATTTAGTTCGCAAGGAACATTGCTTGCACTCACATCCAGCCTAATATAGAGGATTACTCCAGTTTTTCCCCAGGGTAAGACCTGACTGTGGCCAGAAAGCTTCCACTTAGAATACACATGGTTAGAAATTGCCTTTTTTTTTAAAAGGGGATACCAGAGTTGCTAGCTTTCCATTACCCACATTTTTGGTAAAGGTATTTACTCACTTCCACTGTATTTTTCAAATTTATTTGTATTTATTCTTCTTCTTCCACTTCCTTTATAATTTGCTGAACTTTGCAAGTACTTTATGAATAAACATGAAGGCATATGCATTTCGCAACAGTTTTTCAATAAAACATCAGAGAGCTGCATTCAGAACTGCTCAGTGATGGCCAAACTGTTCCTACCTGCAGTCAGAACACTGGGGCGAATGGAGTTACACCAGTGCTGACAACTTCTGAAATAATGGACCATTAATGAAATGATTTCCTAAAAGCCCTGCTGCAAAGAGGTTAAAACATGCAGTACTGCTGAAACCTCTTGCCTAGCTAAGGTTGGAGTAGAGAAATGTCAAGCCAACAAGGGTTATTCCTTTGCTTGTGTTCAAACAACCAAATATGAGAAGCTTTCCATACTCGAGGAGCATGGAGAACATCAAAGCAGATATATGACAGGTATTCCCTTCACAGTTGGCTTCATAATCTCATGTAGTTGTTCAGGGAAGGTTAGAACTATTTTAGAAGGGCTGATAGCAAAGCAGAAAGTTGTTAACAATGTAACGTGGCATCTACTTTTAGAGCTCCATTTATTCCTTGCCAGCTCAGTACAGATTGTGCATCAGCACTGGCTGTTTCGCTACTTGAAGCAGACAATCGCAAGCTTCCAAATACCCCAAATTACCACTGAGGATTCAGAAATAGAATAGCAAGAAGTGCAGAATAGCAAGAAGGATTCTCTTTAGGCTTTTTTGGCAAGGTTTACTATAAAAGGACAGATCCTGCCAAAATAAACACCTTCCCCCACCCCTCCAACAGGAAAAATAGAAAAAAAGTCTTTACTGAAGACAGACTTTTCCTACAGCAAGACTGACCTTTTAGTCTGTAATTGATGGGCTACAAGAAAGGTTGGAGAGAATGCCACTGCATTTAGAGGGTTTCGTGGCATCCTCATAAACTTAACTGAGGATATTGACCTTGCTGCTCCAGAAAGCCCTGGTGGAGACACACTGTTAGACTTCAGCTGATGCTGACTCTTTTACATAAAGCTGTATACATCAGCCAGAAATTGTTATTGATAGATGTTTTAGGAAGTGGTGTTTTCAGAACTGCACAACCACAGAGAATACCAAGAATCTGAGCTATCACTGGTCAGGGCTTAACAGGAAAAACACCAAACTACTGCTGTTAGCAATCTCCTGGCTCATATTAATAAATAAAACCAAAAAGGAATAAACATTTCAGCCTGGGAAGCAGCATTATTTTCCACCCCCCATGACACAAACCAGTCTGTGTAGCAGGGAAAGAATTTTAATGCTTTACATTGCCATTCAAGCCCAGAGTTTCCAAGTTTCCCTTAAATTGGAAAAGTAGATATTTCTTGAGTGAAGCCCACTGCTGTTTCATATAACTAGCCATCCTTGACAACTTGAACAGTTACAAGTCATCCACAGATTATATTCAGTTATCATAATATGAGCTAACAATATTCAAATTCCTTTTTCTTTTAAACTGGGGGAGAGGGAAGACATCAAGAAAGCTTTCCCTTCTTTCCACCTTGCCACACCGTGAGCAGGCACGGCACTATTATCAGACTAGCTCTTGACACACTAGTCTAGTCACTGGTTTTGCAGGTACACAACAGCGAGTCTTCTCTGCAGGAGGGAAGCAATAGCTCCCCCAAGAGTCTTGAACGCTATTCAAGATCATAGGTTGTGCAGACTATACACAGGCAAGCGGGGTTCTAACAAGCCCTTCTATAAATGAGACCATCAAGAAGAAAAAGAAAAAGAAAAGGAGTAACAAGCTTCCAAAGCTCATTTCGTGTTGTGCTTTTTGAGTATTTCTTGTGCCCCTCTGAGTTGTGACATCTCACATCACTGCCGTTGATCTGTGCCTTCCCATGCACCAGCTAGTTGATCCTATGCAACAAACATTTACAGATTCAACTGAATAGTTTGGTGGGACTGATTTCCAAGCTTTAAGTTAGCTGTCCAAATTTTCCCATGCTCTTGGATCATTGTATATAAACATATAATGGAAAAAATATGACTTTCCTTCCCTCATAGGCTGAGCACATTCTACTGCAAGAACAGAGCACTGCATATGCCCCATACATGTCAGTGCAAAAATGCACAAATACATCAATAGCCACTGCCTCCCACTACCTACATCCAGGCACACTTACATCCAAGTATTGATTTCCAGAATTTCTCCAAGGAATGCCAAAAATAATAAACGAAAAATAAATCAAAAGCAAAAGCCTCTTTCCATTATGTATTAAATACCCTTCCATGAAGTTAGAACAAATAGGAGATGTATATAGAGTGCAATGGAGACATATATCTAGTGTCGTAGTAATCGATTTCTGCCTTGTTCTTTTATTTCCAGTAAATAATGATCTTCAGATCTTTCATGGTGGCACTACTGTAAAGTCTGCTAAGGGAACACAGGCAGTGTTTCATCTTTGATATAGCCAACAATATCACCACTCTAAAATCATTACACTCACTTATTTCCTGTAGCACACTGGTAACAACATTTAGCAGGATCAAAGGAAATTTACAGAGGGTATCCCCTTCACTAACCTCCATCTAATCATGTATATGATCAATAACACGTTTTGTATTGTTCAGCAGCATGCAGAAGGTACAGATTTGTGCACAAAATGATGCAGCCATACATTTCTAGTCAGTCTTCAGTTTTCTAAAGAAAGAACACTCCTGGAAACTATAAGCAGCAGTAATGCCTGGTTAGATCAATTATATTTAGAGATACTTCTTGTATGTAAATTAAAAGCAGAAGAAGCTTCCCTACCCAACCTTATTCCCACAAAAAAAGTGTGATTATTTGTTGATAGTGCTGTGCAAAACCTGTGTGCTCTTTTCTGCATTCTGAAATAGGTTTTTCATTTTGGTACATGATCAAATGAGGATATCAATTTTAAACTATGAATGAATTAATTATATAGCAACCATGGGTTACTATTTATATATTTATATTACTGACCTTGAAGTCAGTATTTTAACCACAACACTTTCTAATAGATGATTAAATACACAAATTTTGACTTTGTAGCAATTGATAACAAAATGTCAACCTTAGACACCTACAAGTTAATACAGGTAAGTTAAAAGAAAAATCCTGAACTATTTGTCTACGATCCCATTGAATACTATCCAGGATAGCTGCTCATCATTCTAGCCACCAGGAAGAACAAGTGAATTCATCTTACCTAGCCTGACAGCAAAAAAAACAGGAACATTTTTGTTTAAACAAGCCCACTTTAATCGTCAGTGTAAGGAATAAGGCAAGACAAGGTTTGCAGGTGGAATAACATCTCATTAGACTAACTTATCTAGTTGGGAGAAAATATATTAGACTTTAATGTACTCATCTGTATCTCAGATTCTGATCAGACAAGGAAAAGGCACCTTCTCCCCATCACTGTTACTTTTCCCCACTTGTAGCCGTTGATTGATTAAAGATACTACTTCAAGTTACAAAACTCATTCTCTCAGATCTGGAGAAGTACTTGGAGGATTGCAGCATCCAGCTCTGGACAGAGAATCTTCAGCTGAATTTATCCCCTAAATAGGGACAACACAGAATACTTGGTACCTAATTCACTAATATTCTACTACTATCATTTTATTTTTGTAATTTTGAGCATGAAATACCAAAACAAGATGGAAATAGCTGAGTTTAAAAACCCCAACTAACCCACACACCAAGGAGCGAACAGCTTCTTATACCTAGGCAACTAGCTTCACCAAAATGTAGTAGGCTGTTCCAGGAATACAGTTAGAGACATAATCCATCCTCTGATACAACTAAGGAAATGCAGATATGCATAAAACCAACTGTGAACATAAAGCGATAGAAGGGATCTGAGCTGTAACAGCCAGGTAGCACACCTAAAATCTTAGCCACATTTTTTCACCTGCTTAATTTGATGCGCTATGACTTTGGTTCCAGTGCAATTTCTCAAAGCAGCAGAGTGATTTACACTTGTGCACTTTTACAGAAGTATGTCCTTTTCTTCAATTTCTGTGGCCAAGGCAGCAGCTGTGGCAGGACAAAATAATGACTCTGGTGACAAGTCAATTTGTTCCTCCAAGTGTCTGCAAGTGTAAGGAACAGCACCTGGTGACCACACACACTCTGAGAAGTCCTACATTAAGAGAAAGTAGCTCTCCTCTGTGAGACTAGTACTGTAGTGATGAGAACTTTTAAAAAGCTTAGAGTTCCATGTTAGGCTATCATTCCTTTGACAATAATTGTAACAAACAGGATTTCCTTATAGATTTTGGAGATTTCTTCTAAAACAAAGGAGACCTCAAGATGCTTAGTAATCCTGAGCCAAAAGAATTTAAACGTTTAATCTTAAAGAGATGTTCCCCTGTTCCAGGCTAAAACAGTTTATAAAGGTCATAAAAAATTATCTTGCTGACTGAAGCTTTTTTAATGCACTCCAAGTTACAAAAGAATCACAGCTGGAGCCTTTAGGCCAGTGGTACACCATATTTTTCTCCCATTAGCAAGGACAGCAATATCTACATTAGAATTTTACCACAGCAATTGTCTCCAATTCATTAGTCTTCATGACTGAATACAAAAAGCATAGAGCTAGCTGGGTAGTTACATTTTGTGCTTGTTTCATTGAATAAGCTTACAGTTGTTTTACTTAAGAATTTAGTAACAAAACTGCTGAGGCAAAAATCATTACTTAGGCTAAGCCATGTTCTTTCTAAGCTCTAAAAAGCAGGACTAATTCAGCATGTTAAAGACCACTTCAAAAAACTGGAGGGATTATACTCTGCAAGAAGAAGCTTGGTTACAGGGTCACAATTCAGGCAGCTGCGCCAGCACGTACACTTTCATAGATCTCTTAGATCCTGTGTGCTAAAGCTGATGGGGGGGGATTTTTAAATTTTTGAGGTTTTTAGATCTCCAGTATTAATAGGCTGTCTACAAAGAAGATGGAGACTCCCTTTTTACAAGGAATCATGTGGAAAAGACCAAGGTTACAAATTACTCCTGGGGAGATTCCAACTAGGTACAAGTATTTTCATTATGAGACCAGTCAGCCCTTGGAATAGTTTCCCCAGGGAAGTGGTGGATTCCTCAGTGTTTGACACATTAAAGATCTGTCTGGGCAGAGTGCTGGGACATCTTGTCTAGGTCATGCTTTGCCTAGAAAGGTTGGACCAGGTGATCCTTGAGGTACCTTCCAAACTGGTATTCTGTGACTCCCAACTCCAAACTACTGAAGATGACATCCCTAAACTACAACATCATTCATATGAGAAAATTCGAAAGCAAGCCAGGCCTTTCAAGATTTTTTTTTGAAGTAAACTGAATTCTCCCATTTGGATTAAGAATGAGATCTTTTGCTACTTTATGATATTACATTACTAAGTAGAGTGGATAAACCCAGAGTTTTTTCTACATTATTTTAAGATGAAATTTTCCCCCACTTTGAACAGATTTCCACATCCCCGTTATTTATTTAGGGTTCAATCCAGACACAGGTCACCTTTCACATCTTCCTTTCATCAATAGTGACAACAGAAATCTGACATGGTCCTGATTTCTAAGCGCAAAATCCCATATCAAAGCCTTGATTTCCTCAAAACAAAAATGTTTAATCTGTTAAGGAAGAGTTCTCTTGTTGGCCCTTACAAAAGGGTGCCACAGATGATCTTCTGTCAAAGTTCAGATGCCAAACTCTTACCTTCTGAAACAGTAGCAAAAACCCAGCACAGGAGAGAGATGTGAGCTATAAGAGGAAACTGGAAAAGTATACACATGGCCAGCTTCTGGAAGAATTTCTAAGCGTTTGATAATGATTTTCCAGTATGACCATTGCTGTGGCGATACACCCTCAATAGCCACAACAGAAGTACTTCATACAACTCAAAATAAGCACAGTGCTCATGACTGCATACAAGACTACCAAAACAGGTAAATTTGTCAGTCTCTGAGAGCACATTACAGAGCTAGTTATGTTCAGGTATCACAGTTATTAACTAGATGATATATTTAACCCAAACTAGTCAAAGGGGTATTCCATACCACAGAGCATCATGTTCAGTATTAAACTGAGGGGAGCTGGCCAGGAGGGGCTCATTGCTGCTTGAGGACAACCTGGGCATTGGTTAGAGGGTGGTGAGCAATTGTGTTGCTTGGATTTTATTTCTCTCTGTTCACTCTGTTTTCATTACAATTATTACTACTAGTAGTATTATTATATTTTACTTTATTTCAGTTATTAAGCTCTTCTTATCCTTATCCTAATCACCTCCCCATCCCACTGGGGGTAGTGGGGTAACGGATTAAATGTGACAGTTATCTGTGTATTTCACAGATGAAGAGTCTATGGACATGATTATGTAGGAAGGTGCCAAGAGCTAAAAACTCACTTCCCTTGCATGTTAAAGCATGAAAACGCCTTGCCTGAAATATTCCCCCATCCTCACCTTGGAGCCATGATAGCTGGGCCAAAAAAGCACAGATTTTCATCAGTCTAACCCAATCATCAACTTGGAGTTCAAGGAAGCCAGTATAGTACAACTCTTTCTGACAGGCAAGAGACATGAAGACAGTTCACTACATATATTATCATACCAATGCCACTCTCAATTGTAAAATAAAACAAGATGACAGTCAGTTATCGAGCTCTACTTTGCCTAGCATTGTTTGTACAGTGGTAGCAAGAAAAACATCCCCTTAATCAAAACAAAACCCCATTGCAATGTAACATTCTCACCAACATAAAGCAACAGAACAGCTCTTATTTTCCGTAAGTTCTGGCACTTGAGATCTTAAACCTTTTCATATCATGAATCATCTATTTATCCAAAGATTAACCTATGCCCTCATCTTATTCCTCATTGCTCAGATCACATCCTTTTTGCAGATGCAATCTCTGTGAACTACAGAAACTACTTCAGTAAGCTAAGAACTTGCAGTTAAAATGCTTGTAAAAAAATCTGAAGAGGAAGAGAATAAGCAGCTGATATCACCCACCTGCTCGAGAACATCTAGTTAGCTTTCCAAGTTCCATCATAGATAATGACATGCAAAACAGTAAATTGCCTAGGCTCCAACTCAGCAAAGCACTTTGGTAGGTAACTGAAAATACACAATTAAAAACATTCCAATCCATCAAAACACTTAACTTGTACTTAATACAGGAAAATGAGTAAGTCCTATTGACTTCCATAAACAACAGCAGAGCATAATTAAATCAGTGAGTTGCTGCATCAAGGTCATACTGTGGAAGCCCTGACCTTTTAGAATGTTTTCAGTACATTTCACAGTGAAAATGCTAACCAAAGGAAAGCGTAGGTAGCTAACAGTAGCAGTACTTTACACCTGTATAGTAACAGCCCAATGAAGGGCTTTGGAGACAGTGAATTGAATGCACCATGTGGGAGTATGAAAACGTCATGCACATTATAGAAATGTTATCCATTGTACAAACTGGGAAAAATAAGGCAAAAAGCTTCAAGCAAATTGGAAATTCACTCTTTAGTGTGTTATCAAGTCTGAATAGCCTGTTGTCATTTTATAATGCTAGGTATGTGCCATATTCTGGGGTGGATCTTGTTCTCTTCTTACTCTAATGTTAATGTCTTAGGTTAGCGTAACTCAGTTTGACAGTCTTTATTTCAAAGCAATCAGACTTCAAAGTCAGTTGCAGTTGTATGGGGGTGAAAGACTATCCTCACAAATGTCCTGTGCATTTTACCATAAAAGCAAATATTATTTAAGCACTGAAAGAAGGTATGCTCACAGATGATCAGCATGATGGCATAGTTTCCAACAGCCCTCTAAAATCCCTTAGGAACCCAGTATCTTCTAAAACACTCAGCTAGCCATAAATACGCTTTTT
The DNA here is from genome assembly GCF_028554395.1 of Pezoporus wallicus. Lineage (NCBI taxonomy): Eukaryota > Metazoa > Chordata > Aves > Psittaciformes > Psittacidae > Pezoporus > Pezoporus wallicus. Next base: position 460,289 of record NW_026636884.1, on the reverse strand, counting down.
CACTAGTGAGTCTAAGTCCCCTTCGCCAACAGAACTCTTTGTCTTTACAAGGGATTTCATCAGTGATAATTGATAGGAGATTTCAGGCCGGCTAGTGAAATCTGACCTTACATGCCCCTTCTCAATACTTCGTGCTACTCATGCTCTTCTGTACCAATTCTTTCCAGCAGACAAACTCTCAATAAAGTGCATTTCATACAACACAATTTTCAGATCAAAAGGTATGATCCATATGAATAGACAAACTAGATTTGTGTGTGTGTGTGTGTGTGTGTGAAGGATTCTATGAAGAACAAGCTGATAACAGCCACAGAATATGAGCTTGGGTGCTGTAAGTGAAGATTGTCATTTAGCACCATAATGACACAAGAAAAGGGGGTTCTAAATACATGAGATGTATCACATAAGATAGATAAGGCTGGGGAGGAGTTCAAGTGCCCAAGGTTTCCAGAGCCAGTTCTGACCACAGAGTTTAGCATACAGACCTCATATCAGCCTGCTGGATCTCCCTTCTTGGCTGCTGACTTGCTTGCACACCAGGATCAAAGTTGACTGTGCTTTGAGAATACTGTCCTTGAAAGTCATACAGCTTTTTCCAAGACTCATGTGTTCTACAGAGCAGCCTCCACTGGGATTCTGTCAAGCAGATCCTTGGCAAGCCAAAGCTTACACTCTTGTAACCAGAGCTTCATCCTACTGTTAGCCTAACTCACTCCCCTTTGGATCTTAAACTCTACCAATTCATGTCACTGCTGCCAACACTGCCATTGACCACCACAGCCCCAAGCAGGTCCTGGTTATTGTTAAGAAGCAGATTCAGCAGATTACCTCCTTAAGTGAAAAGGAATTTGAAAAATTCATGTTTGCTTTCTTGGTAGTTTGTGATTGATCCAAGAAAACTGTGTGCTGACTGGAAATTAAAGCAAAATTAAATTAAAGATTAAGTTCCTAAGAACTATATGTCTACTGTTAAAACTGAAATTATATTAGTAACCTGGTATTATGGTTGCACTTTCATTATCATAACACTAGAGTTCTGCAAGTCTAGAAGGCAGATCCTTGCTAAGAACAAACCAGTACCCATGCAATGAATTTCTGTAGGGTATCCCAGGCTGCATCTGCTGAGAAAATCAGCTGAAGCTGGGGGCAAGAGGGCAAAGTGAATGCATGAGACCCTGACTTATTTAAGCAGAAACAAGTTCCATCCCAATAAAGTTGATGCACAAGTACTCTGGAGAGACTTTATTGGTTAGACAGAAACTCAACATCTCACCAGCAAACTTCAGGCTCACAGAGGGATCAATGTTTCAGCAGTGTTTGTGAGGAATAGTATTCACAATTCACTGGACTAAAACAACCACCACTCTGAAAGACTTAAGAACATCATCTATATGATGTAACACATCTTTCAGCACAGTACCTAACAGCCTTGCTCCACAAGAAAGCCCTGCAGGGGCATTTGTATTGTGTTGAACACAAAAGCATTTGCATGGCTAAACAGAATATATTTATTGTGTTCTAGTCCCTTAATTTTGCTGACCTGGTCCAGGCTCTGAATGCTCACGAAGGCAGCCTATTTTCAAATAGGGTACAAAGCTACCTAATCTTTTTCTTTCCATTTGCATTTTTATTCCATTATCATATTTGCTTCACCTTGTTTCACTACCTTTCTCTCTCCTGCTAGCCTCACTGCTTATGTGACAGAAAACCGAAAGCCTCCACTGACTCCCACTCAGCTCCCTCAGTGTATAAATAACACTGGTGTATACTGGTTTGCCAAAATACAAGAAGGTCAGGAAAAACATTTTCTTTCAAGATGAAAAAAAAGGAGAGAAAACCTAAGAATTTTAATAACAGCCTTGACATGAGAGCAACATAATACCAGCCTGAATTACACTTGGTACCAGACTCTCATTGGAAACCCTAGATTGCTTTGTTTCTGTCCCTGACATAATATTCAACACCGGGTTTATATTTGCACAGAATGGGGCTGTTCACTAGAGTCCATGCAAATCAAACACTTGATTTATGCATCATTCCACTGGAGGGTGTAACATTAGATTTAATTTTGTAAGGAAAGCCTGAAGTGCCTCTACGCCTGGGGCTGACATTGTGAACTAGGGAGAAAGGTGCACAAGAATTCATTACTGTTTCCAATATGCGAAATGCAGCATTTGAATGAAACATTTGTCTCTTGTCAAAAGGGAGTAATGTCTGTTCTTTGTAAAAAATATTTCTCCCCCCACTTTGATTTTATCGCCAATTCAGCATATTGGGAGCTGAGGTTACAAGTGTAGTTCAGACTTACGATGATGGTGGGATGAATTACACAATGAAATGGAGAGACATTGGTTGTGTTGCAGTAGAGTTACCGAGTATAGACGTTGGTGTGTCAAGTCAAATGCCTCCTGGTAGCAGCACTCTTTGGAGCAATAGTGCTGGTGGTTTTTACCAGCTTCACAGAAAAACCTTCTGTTAGCTTAATAGGTGTAGATAACTGAAACAGTCTACTTCTATCATTTAGTTCTGAAAACAATCCTGAAAATACCAGTAAGAAGTTTTCCAAACTTCACATCAATGCATATTCAAGTTAAATTTCTCAGACACAGTCAAAGGGTTTCCACTCTGTCTTGCTGCCTAGGAAACATCAGATGAGTTTTAATGAGTACAAGGATTTCCAGTTAAGCAGCCTTTTTCAGCTACAGATCATTAAAAGTTCCCCTACAGCCTTTCCACATTTCACATCTGTATAAAACACAATACAGAGTTGAAGAGAAAGGTCAAGAAGCAAGGCAAGAGCTAAGCGTGATCAGGATGAAAGTCCATCCTACACTGTGGCACCCTTAGGTACCACTCCCATCAACACAAGAGCAACAGTAATTTTTCCTTTCAATGCCTTTTTCTGTTGTTTCCCCTCACCATGCTGCCCTCAGCAAGCTTACACAACCCAGTCTGAAAGCAGGAATTTTGCTGTTACTGTAGTACCAGAAAAATCTGGATTCAAGAACTTTGTGGGCATTATTACTCCTCTAATAAAAATAATTGGTCATTCAGCTGTATTCTAATTCATGGTGCCAGCTGAATGATTTCTCATAAGACTTTTAGTGTAGTCTATATTGAATGGTACTAGACAAAGCCACAGAGCAATTTATAGTCAACCAGAAATGAAAGGCAATGGTATGTGGCATATTAACCAAGTTCCTTGGCGAGCACTGAACAACGCTGAAATTTAGTTGTACTTGAATGAAGCTTTATATGGTAATGTAATTCTTATTTCATCTGCACACTCTGCTAAACTCAGCATTCAGGAAAATCATCCCTTGTTGCCTATTCATAAGCCAAACCTGCTATACTACAGCTGTAGGTAGGTGCACATGAGAAAGTTAGGGATTCTCTGCAAGAGCTGGTCACTGGTCCTTCACTCAAACATTCAAGTATAATGTAGTTTTCACCTTATTTTCCTGAAGCGGTGTCCTGGGTTCAGCAGTAGCGGTCATTTTTCTCCTTCTTGGTAGCTGGTGCAGTGCTGTGTTTTTGACTTCCAGCCTGGGAACAGAGCTGATAACAATGATGTTTTGGTTTGGCCAAGGACTTTGTGAGCCTCGTGCTCTGCCAGGGAGGAGGGGAAGCCGGGAGGAAGCAGAAACAGGACACCTGACCCAAGCTAGCCAAAGAGGTATTCCATACCACAGCATGTCATGCCCAGGATGTAACTGCGAGTTACCTGAAAGGGCTGGTGGACTGCAGGGCTGGAGGAGGTATTGGTCAGTGCTTGGTCGGGCTGGGGGGGGGGGGGGGGGGGGGAGTTATCAGACAGCTGGTGGTGAAGTTTTGTATTCTCTTCCTTTGTTATTATTGCTGGTAGCAGTAGTGATTTGTGTTATACCTTAGTTACTAAACTGTTCTTATCTCAACCCGTGGCAGTTGCATTCTTTTCTGTTCTCCTCTCCATCCCTCTGGGAGTAGGGGGAGAGAAAGAAAGGGGGGGAGTGAGTGAACGAGTTGCCCAACCGGGTTTAAACCATGACAAGCAGGTTGCAACTTATGTGTAGAAATACGTTTAAAATTTCCTATCATGTGTCACAGCTAAGTAAAACTTAATATTGGCAAAATGTGTTGGAAAGGGTATATAGTTTTGATGCATTTTCTCTCCTTGAAAACAACTAGACTCTTGGATAGTTTGTTTTCCATGCCGAAATGATGCTTTGCTTCAAAATCATTAATATTTAAAGAAGTTAACTAAAATTAAATATTTGAGGGCCATAGGCAATATTTAACATTTCCCACAGTTGACTGTTTCAGTAAGGGCATTTTTACCCTAGGGTCAGCCTCAGAGATTTCTGATTTCACAGTTCAGCTAACAAAACTAGGTCCCTCTACTTACTTGCACAGCCCTACAGCCATGATGCTCCTACCCATTCTATCCTGCAAAAATCACACTTTCAAGGTCACTCCGGAGCATTCATGTCCCAGGAGGCCAAGCTTCTGCATAAGTTGTTCAGCTTGCCAAACCTTGATAGACTCTTGATCTGAAATCTTGAAGCTATTTTCTTTGTTCAGCTAATGAACAGTATGGTGATGAATACACATAAGGCAAAATTGATCCACTTAATTCATCATTTGTACATATGTATGGATTTAAGCCCTTTTAAATGGATTCTGGGATTAAACACCTATACCTACGTTCACAAGCTGTTAAAAAATACCTAAGGGCATTGTGGTGAATTCTGTCACTAATTTCTGAAATGAAATGATTGACCCCATGTTTAGCATTTGCAGCTTTTTGAAAACAAGACGTATTTTGCTGGCTTTTTAATTAATGCTCATGCAACAGTATTAGTCCAACTGTATGGCCCCGTTTCCGAGGTAACTGCAGGGAACAGGTCCCTGCAAGCTGCACCCAACCTCGCTCTGAGGAGAGCAAAAAATATTTTGCTCTGCAACCAACCCTGTTCACGGAGAACAAACCAAAAGGCAGAAAATCAAAACCACAACTCCAAACTTTATGCAAGAGAATTCTTTATATTAAAGGAAATATAATTGTATAGGAAATAAAAGAAAGGCCATACCAGGTGGCTGTTGGCTGCCTTTTGTTTAAAAGATACCGATCCCCACCATGTCACTAGTCCTCTGTTGATTTGAATTTCTTTTCCCTTTACCAAGCTTGGATTATTTTCCTCCCTGCTTAAGTTGTGGAATTTAAACTTAGTAAACCTAGCTTTTGGAATTGTTTTTGATTCCCAAAGCTCTGCAGAAACTGTCTGGAAACCAACTAGCTTAGTCTCAGCCAGGTTTCGGACTGAGATGCATTACTTCAGTTGCCTTCTATGACACCAAAAAGTGACTTTGTAGTACCATACAGGGCCAGGTCAGACAAACATCGCAATAACATAGAAAGAATTCATTATTTTCAATGCTACTCACACAGTGACATTAATAGAACAGAAATTGCCTTGTCTTTGTCAGTGCAGGAAACTTTGCCTTTAGCTAGAATCATTATGAAAGAGTTTCGAAGCCTTTTTTCTTTACAATCTATAGCATCATAGTTATGCAAGTCAAAAGCCTGAACATCTCTTCCACTCCTCTAGGAAGCCAAATAACTAATTCTTAACAGCAGGTCAACATCAACCCTTAGATTTGTTCCTCAACACCATAGGATATTCAAGCATTTGGAGAACATGCACATGACAGAAAAGCTGAACCCACATTAGATGATTTCTGAGACACTATTTATATGTTTCCCAAAGGCAACAGACATAAGTGCTGACTGAAGCATGCTTAACTGAGGAAAACATGTTGATTTTAAGCAATACGAGTGAAAAAAGTTTCCAACACCATTTTGGTAAATTGCTATTACAGCTATTTTCTCCCATAGTCCCATCTGTTCAGTTACACATAGCAGCTTCCTCCCCTGTGATCCAAGTATTTGTTTCTGTCCACTGCTGAAAATTTTACCTACAATGGCTTGTTCTTTCTGCCAAGGCACTAGCAGTGTTACCAACGTCTTGTAGACAAGAATCAGCTCCCAGAGGATCCCAATAGCAACTCACTCATTATTTAGCAGCTGCTCAGAAATACACTCCAAGACCTAATCTTAACAGTGCTCCAAGCAATACCGAGTGCTGTGTTAGTTTTACATCATCACAGTTTCTCCATTCAGATTCTCTGGCAAATACCAAGCACAATTTAAGTATATATTTTGAGATAATTATCAAACAAATCCTCAGTCAATTCTTGTACATTTCTTGAAAAGCAAATTAGTAGAGCTTTGACACCCTTCACTCCATCACTGAAGAAGCATCCACCTTAATTTTGCTGCTTGACAGCCCTTACACTGCTGGAACAGAAAGCCAGATCAACATTACAAGATGACCATCTGAACTTCACTGCAAATGCAGAATAGATACTTTCCTTGATAAGCTCTGCTTTCTAATCTCCAGTTTTATGCTCTGTTCACCAACAGAGTAATACTATTTCTGAGATATCTTTTATTCCTAAGGCAATTAAAAAGACATGTTTACTAATCTTAACCATGTGAGCCACACATACTCTTTTCACCTTTTTGCTTCCATGCCAACTTTCTACCGTTCTTATCTTCCAATTTACATTACCACTAGTTTTAAACTGTCTTCCATGTGATGACCATGTTTCTCTAACTGCTTTCAAAGCCCTTTTCTGAGCCAGACTAGTTTTTCAATTAGGACAGAGCTCTTCCTCATCAAAAGAGCTGAAGACGAGAGCTGACCACACAGTAAATGGCCCTTAAACAGTTTAATAGTTTAAAGTATTTTCTGCACATGCCTTTGAGATTGCAATTGGGCCATGGAGTTTAGATCCAGCAGTTCAGCTAACCCTGCCACACATATCTTTCATACATCAGTCAAGCTCCATCCTACCTCTAGATAAGAGCCATAAGGAGCTGAAAGGAGAAATGCCTTCATTACCCCAATGGGCAATAGCAGAAAGAAAAAGTCTCGTGGTTTCCAGCTGAAATTGGTTCACAGCTTATATCCATGAGTTTGTGCTGACTCTCTTTCAGAAATTTACTCTCCTGATAGATTTACAGGAAATAATGATATCACCTCAGAATACTGCTAGGCTAAGCAAGCCATGCTCTTCCAGTTCCAGGATGATAGTCAGATCAGTCCTTTAATTATTCCCTTGTCTCTTTTCTGCATTTAATTTACTGAGAGTTCATCTTTTTTGCACTACATTTGAACAGTACCATGCTCCTCCCAATGCCTAGTACAACAGCATCACCTCATCCCTCCACAAATTGACATCTATCTCGGCTAGAACAACATTTACCGTTCCTACAGCCATCTCAGTTTTGTTAGCCCAAAGACATTCTATCATTCATTCCCCCTTTTCTTCAGCCACCACAAATCATATTTTACTCACCTTATTTTAGATGTAATTTATATACAAGGCACTATGTGCATGTAGTGCTGTTGTAAAGCTATATTTTTTAATTATTTTATTTTCATTCCAATCTTCAGGACCTCCTTCTGCCTTGTGATACCCCAGCTCTCATGTTGATTCTGTTCTGACAAAGTCACTGATGAAAAATTGAGCAAGCCACCAAAGACCAATGCCAAATAGAAAAAAACATTAGCAACCTTCCTCTGAGCTTTGTAGCCATGCTGCCTTTCACCAGTGACATGCAACTGCGTGGTTGGCCACCTTGTACTTCTATCCTATTGTAACTTCCCATAAGAATGAGGCTTTAAAGGAGCTATTGATTTCGTTCATTTGTGTGATGCTCGGGTCTCCTGACTATCCATATGTGCCCTTGTCCTGGGTTCAGCAGTAGCAGTCATGTTTCTCCTTCATGGTAGCTGGTGCAGTGCTGTGTTTTGACTTCCAGCCTGGGAACAGTGTTGGTGGTACCGATGTTTTTGGTTGTTGCTAACTGATGTTTACCCTGACCAAGGACTTTGTGAGGCTCATGGTCTGCCAGGGAGGAGGGGAAGCTGTGAGGAAGCAGAGACGGGGCGCCTGACCCAGGCTAGCCAAGGAGGTATTCCATACCACAGCACGTCATGCCCGGGGTGGGGGGTAACTGGGAGTTACCTGGAAGGACACGGGCTTCTGGGTCTGACTCGTTTCTTGGCCAGTGGTATTGTATTCTCTTCCCTTGTTATTTTTTCTTATCATTGTTGTAGTTGATAGTAGTGGTGGTGATTTGTGTTGTACATTGGTTGTTGGACTGTTCTTGTCTCAACCCGCAGGAGTTGCACCGTTTCGATCCTCCTCCCCGTTCCTCCATGAGCGGGGAAGGGGAGAGCACCGGGGGGGGGGGGGGGGGGGGGGGGGGGGGCCTCGATTGCTGTCAGCCCGGCACCACTCACTGGGAGTGAGTGAACAAGTTGCCTGACTGGGTTTAAACCACAACAACCCTACAGATCAAGGTTTTTGCATCATCCACTCCCTAACTAAATGCTACATTTTAGATGCACTCTGGAATATTTGTCTATTGGAGAACTTAGTAGTGCAAACATTCCCAGAAGCAGGACAGAAGGAATCTACAGATGCATAATGCAAACACTTATCTTCCTATTCTTTGCAGATACATTCAGCCATTTGAGTTCAAAACAGATACTCCCTAAACTATTTTAAGAATTATGCTTTTCAACATATACAAGTGATTTCAGACTAAGAGGAATTAGCAACACTGTAGGATGGGACAAGGAGTAATCTGAATGTCCTGGGTTCAGCAGTAGCAGTCATTTTTCTCCTTAGTAGCTGGTGCAGTGCTGTGGTTTTGACTTTCAGCCTGGGAACAGCACTGACAACACCGATGTTTTTAGTTGCTGCTCAGTAATGTTTACTCTGACCAAGGACTTTCTGAGTCTCATGTTCTGCCAGGGAGGAGTGGAAGTCGGAAGGAAGCAGAGACAGGACACCTGACCCAAACTAACCAAAGAGATATTCCATACCACAGCACATCATGCCCACTATATAAACTGGGGGCAGTTACCTGGAAGGGTTAGATCACTGCTTGGGTCAGGCTGGGTATCAGTCAGCTGGTGGTGAGTGGTTGTATTCTCTTCCCTTGTTATTTCCCTTATCATTATTATTATTGGTGGTAGCAGTAGTGGTTTGTGTTATACCTTAGTTACTGGACTGTTCCTATCTCAGCCTGTGGGAGTTACATTCTTTCGATTCTCCTTCCCCATATCTCCGGGAGCAGGGGGTGAATTAAGGGGGAAGACTGAGCGAGCGGCTACATGGCTTTGAGTTACTGACTGGACTTAAACCATGACAAGAGAACATAGTTTCTGGGTGAATTTTCACCTTTTAATCAAAACAAACAAAAAAATAGTTGCTAGAAACTGAAGCATGACAAACTCACACTACTATTGAACTTAACATTCTTAGCAATGAGGCCAAGGACTACTAACACCACCTCCTTCAAAACAGGAGATTGGGTTAATGACACATTCTTAAATGAGCCAGGCTGCTATATTCTGAACTAGACATTTAGCAAGTTTACCTGGTGCAGCTTTGCACCCTATATCCAGGTTCTCTTCATACCTCTAGGGCAAGGTGGACTTGGGCTCTTAGGTTCACTGTCCTCATTTTGACTTTTTCAGCAGAGGAGACGGTGACCAACTGTATCATTCAAGGGTTTATTCAGTTCTGTACCATTCAGGAATTGCAAAGTAAATATGACCTTGACATATTTTATTGCTAGGTGATTGCATAAACAAAGACCCTATCTCATATCTAAAAATGCCTAAGTAATCAAGGTCAAAATTAAGTATACAGAAGCATGCTCTGCCTTATGAGAGGCATCCTTCAAGTGCCTGCCTCTTATGCAGGTTTAAGAAAGATCCTTAAGTTTCCATCACTAGAATTTTCTCTCTCCCTCACTCCCCACCTCGAGAATTCACTGCATTTACACAGGTCAGAAATGCGTCAGACCTCATTATATGAATATTGATTTCAATAAGGAAATCAATAGGCATGAGGTAGCAGCATTTTCCAAATGTTTTTAAAAGGACTATTACTGAAACTTGCTCTTCAACCTTGTGCAGGGAGTGTTGATACACAAATTGTTGCTTATGAATATCATGCCACATTGGGACACTTGTGCAGCTTTTGGGGCTCCATTTGCCTCCTCATGAAGTCTACCACAATTCATGCCTCCATTTGGTAAGAAGCTGCATCCTGTGAGGAAGGCCTATTTAATTCCCACTGACTATTAACTGGTAGAGGAAGAGCATTAATATTTGAAACAAATTTATTTTAACCAGGATGGCATGAAAATGTGTCACTGACATACATATAGTCAGTGTACTAGATAAAATCCACATTTTAGGAAGAGAAGACTGAGTTCCCACATGTGAGATGTGGAAGGAAGACTGCCCAAGGTTGCATAGGCCCACAGTCATAGACAGTTCAGTCCGCTCACAATTTAGAAGTGAGATGTCCAGTAGCGGCCTCTCACATAGAATCATAGAATAATTAGGGGTGGAAAGGACCTTAAGATCATCTAGTTTCAACCCCCTTGCCGTGGGCAGGGACACCTTACGCTAAATCATATCACCAAAGGCCTCGTCCAACCTGGTCTTGAACACTGCCAGGGATGGAGCATTCACAACCTCCCTGGGCAACCCATTCCAGTGCCTCACCACCCTAACAGGAAAGAATTTCTTCCTTATATCCAATCTAAACTTCCCCTGTTTAAGTTTTAACCCGTTACCTCTTGTCCTATCACTACAGTCCTGCAGTGTTTCAGTCCAGTGGTTTTCTTGATGGAATAGAACAAAGGTTACACAATTGGTTCAATTTGCATGGAAGGGGAAAATTCCCAGTGTAAAAGAATTCTTTGACAACCGGAGTTTACTTAAGAGATGGTGATGGCTCAGTTTTCATCAGCTATGTTTTCAAAATGTTTACAGGGCTATTTGAGTTCTCCTTTACCAAGTGCCATAAGGCTCTCTGTGTTAAGTTAGGGTAGATGCAAAGCTAGATATTTGCTTCAAAATCTGATCCTTTCAAAAAATCAAAGCAATCAATGAAATTACACTGATTTAAGTCCATCTCCAAAGCTGAAATATGTTGTCATCCAAAATCTTATGGGGAAACAGATACAAAGAGGAAAAGCATCCAGAAAAGTTTTCCAGTATACCAATATATTATTCCAAGATAGAAGGTATCTGAAACAGAATCATCATACTTTCATTATAAGTATTAGCATGTGGCAAATGCTAAATATCCTTTTCATACCTTGATTGTAGAGTAGAAGCCTGTACTTCATTCTTATTTTATCAATATGTATATATCATTTAGCCTGACGTTAAGCTGCAAAAGGCTGTTAATCTCTATGCTTCTGAATTTGTTAAAAATGCACATAGTTTTACATATTGGAACTCTGAAACCTCATAATTCCTTAACAAATGAAGGATCACTGAGCAAAAAGCAAGAAAAGGATGGGAATGCTCATGAAAGCTTCCATCCCTCACAGCCCTTCACACACAATGCAATCCACGATTTGTGTGCAAGAGCTTAATGAAGACTGTGTCATTGAAAACATAAGTTTTTTTCAACCCAGAGCCTCCATGCTCTCTCCTCCAAGGAAATTGTATGCAAGCTGAGGGCACTAAGCATTTTGCTGGATCAAGGCTCCAGAGCACACCAAAATACTAAGCTCATTTTGTTTGGATACTTTGGACACGGTCCTCAAAGATCTAGCAAGTGGTGGCAAAGGATTCAATGTCAACTCAGTGTTGTCTCTAGATCACATGTAGGCCAGGTCCTAAAGGATTTTTCAGTATAACAAGAATATCATTTGAGACTAAGTTGCGATGCACCGGCATTGCTCCAGTGAAGATTAAGGCAGGCGGTATAGATTAAATAAAAACTGCTCCATATATTATACTTAATGTCTGCTCTGATGAGCACTGACAAGATGAGTCCTCGGGAGATGTTTTACAATTCTTTTCTTATTCAAATTCTAAAACCACCCAGTTTATTAAGAGGAAAGGCTGAACATTCACACTGTCTTCAGGATAATGAGTTAAATCACTACCTGGTTTCACATCTACAAGAGGATGGGTTTGGCAAAATTAGCCTGAATCATACTCAGCTTCTATGCAAAATTGAACTAAATAAGGAAGTTACGTGCCTCAAATAAATGAAATACTATGATTTGCAGATCCTAATATTTTCAGTGACAAGCAATATTTTTAAAGCATGCAAGTCACACATGGCTCAGGAGGACAAGGTGGCAGCAAAGACTTCTACCCAAATCTTGACTGTACGTGACAAGGAAAATGAATGAATCCCAACAGAGTCCCTGTCACTCACCAGCCTGCATTTCTCTGGTATTCAAGCTTCATCATCTAAACTGTGGATATTGCTTCATTGACTAGAGTGTATTTATAAATGAGACTATTAATTTTCCTAACCCCATGTCAACTGAAGCTTTAGGTCCTACACTGACTGTCTGTACAAAAGCTGAGCTTCCTTGTTACTGCAAAATTGCTGGAAATTAGACTGCCTTATGCCAACAGTTTGAAACTTGTCCAGTAATGGAATTCAATCCAGTATTAACATTCTCACTGGTCCTTTCCACTGTAAATATACTGGAAAGCTGCTGCAAACCCAGCAATTTTGTCTACTGAACTCCTACCCTTGGACCAAATTATAATGAACACACAGGCGTTAATCCGTCAGATCCAGCCTGCAAACAATAAGAGCATGAAGCTAATTCCTTGAGATTTATGACAGACCTATCTGCCTTCTACATGCATTTTATGGGCATTTGCAATAAATTAAGTAGTGGAGGCCAGCTCAGGGGCACAGAGACAGTATCACGCATAGCCAAGTAGCAGAACTGGTCATTGCTCACTAAAGTGATAAAGGCCGGAGCTTCAACTGCACAACTAGCAAGAACTGGGGCAACCACATGTCACAGGGCAGAAACACACACCGAGTGCTCACAGACTACATTGATAATGCCATGAAAGGTAATTCCTTCATTAGCAGCCTCAGGAAATATAGGCAAGGAGCAACACTAAAATGCTATATTAAGTACAGTGACATTACTCCTCCAAAAATAGCTTTGTCTAGGTAAGATTAAATGATTTAATTTAGGACTTGAAGTCTTTGTTCCACTTTTGGTCATTTCAAGGTGGGGGAGCAAAGTAATGATGACTTAATGTAAGGGATAATAAATATTTGGTTTGTAGGAAGGAAAGACTTCCTTGGGCTTGAGTCATGCCCTAGCCTAAAGGTTTTTCCTTGAGCCCAACACAAAAATAGAGGTCCTAGGACAAATCCTGAATTATTCAGACACGAAAATCCCAACAAACAAAAATTTTCCCCCATATATTTAGAGCTACATGAATTAACCCATTTCTGGTTTGTGTCCATTTCATGTGTAATCTTGATGAATGAATATAGTTTATGTTATTTCTACTTTACAACCATAGCTGTCTGCTCTTACAGGAAAAATTCATACCTTCATCGTGCTCCCCTAGGCCAATAGAACAGCAGCCTTTGAGGGGGAAAGGGGGAGTAGGAGGAGGCTCAGTGCTGAAGTCATTTCATGAATTAATATGGTTTCCTTCACTGTGTAAGAACCGTACCCTGAAATTGTCTTTACAATGGTCTGCTGCACATTACACAAGAGTTCTGTATTTAGCCATTCTGCTTTCCCTTATTCCTCCAGATTTATTTTTTTTTAATTATTATTTTTTATTTTAAATCCCCTTGCATTGGCCTCCAGGGCCTGTTTGGAGGAATATTGTGAAGCAAATGACCAGACATAATGACTTTCCAAGGTCCTTGTGATTCCTTATTAACATTCAGTTAGCATAAGTCCTGACTTTATTATTGACTACATTGAATACACAATACACTGACCTCTGCCATCTGCAACTAAATCTCTTCCTGCAGATCTATCAAAGTGATTTCATACACAGAGGAAGTAGAAGAAAACAAAGCAGTAGCTACTTATCTTTTTTTTTTTGCCCTGAGAAACTTTAACACTGTGGGAAAGACTGTTTCCTCTCATGGTGTTTACAACCATTAGTATTCCAGGCTTTTATTGCTGTTGCTAAACACTGAAGCATCATCTCAAAAATTCAGGGAAGAGAGGAAGTACCATACAAAATCCCTCATTCTTAATTTAATCTTGGTAGAAGGAAAGTTGTCACAGAGAACCTCAGCAAAAACTTGTTTCAAATACAGGCCTTGAAGTTGCTTATGGAAACAAGTGTTTAAGTTACTAAACTGCTGTTTTATCTTCAGATACAGAGGAAGGCTGTACGTGGGCCATAAGAAATACATGGCAACAAGTAACACCTATTCCACAAACATCTAGGGATATTTTTTTTGTACTACTACTGTTCATAAATTATGCTTTTATTAATCCTAAAGACAAGTTGGTGTCCAAAACCCAGCACTATAAGGAGAAAACAAGGTCATCACTGTGGTAAACTCAAATGTAATCCACAGGACCCCCACTACAGCTATGTTGAGGAACTCGGTACAAGCCACAGGTAAGCATTTCATTTTACTAAATGCAGAAAAACTTTCAGCTTAAGCAACTGAGAACTCAGACAAGACACTGGAGAGCCAGAAGTGCACTCTCTGAAAGCTTGTTAGTGCAGAGCTACCTAGGGTACTCTGTTGAGAAGTTTCATTTTCTGAAGATACAGAATTTGGCAACATTTTCACCAGAAAGGTCGGGAAAAGAGTCTCACATGCGCACTGACCTGAAGAATTAATCCCCTATTCCAGGAAGTCAGAAATCAAGCACTCTGCTTGCTTGGTTCACAAGCAATCCCTTACAAGAACTAAAAAAATTCAGATACAGTAGATGTCCAGTCCTAATCTCTACTATCACCTCATCAGGCAGATAAACCTACTCCTTGAAGAACCTGTGTTCAAGTCAAGCCAGATCTTTGCATCCAGGTTACACATGGAGCTCAGGAATGAGGTCCCATTCTCCTCAGCCTTTTTAGAAAGCCAGAAAAAGAAAAATAAAAAATCCTTTACACATCTCCATTAACTATCCTAGAGGGGGAACTTGTATTTCATTGACTGTAGTTTATGCAAATAGGATCAGAGGAATTAACATATTGGAAAGAGCTGACATTTGTCCTGATATATTGAATCGTTAGCATGACAGAATCACTTAAGCTGGATCCACTAACATCAGGTTTCCTCTCATTATTGACCCCTGCAGAGTAGGCCTGACAAGTGGAACTGCTGCAAAGTTCATTAATAATGTGAAATAAATCAATTGTTCGGGAAATACTGAAAACGGATGACACTGAACTCACAGTTTTTGCAAATTCAGCACATACCAGATTCCATCAAGGACACTAGTTACAGCAATGTCCTTTGCTGACCCATATTCAGGAGCTACACTTTACTCCTAGGCAAGCTCACGGGGACACTGGGAATGGTGCCATTACTGGAGTAATTCCTTTGCTAGAATATGAAAAGCAGTATTATCTTATACACATCGACACGGATACCTGTAGACATTTTAGCTTACTGATTGACAACCTCAGCATGAATTATGGGCAGGACACATGCTACAGAGTCAGGCTTTGCATTCAGAAGGAGCAGGCAAATACAACTTCTGACTGACTGGTCAGGCTGCCTTTTCCAACACAAACACTGCCCGATTGTTTGTACTGTATAACCCGCTGAGGTAGAAAACCCTGTGCTCAAGTAAAAGTTGTAAGAAATTGACATATTGAAGAGAACTGAAAATCAAGTTTGTGTTACTACCAGAATTTAGAGGGCCAAATGCTGTTACATTCCCTACTGTGAAGTGAAAAACCACAAAGCAGGTAATTGACTTGATTAATTCTGCTTTTTGTTGCTCACGAAGTATTCATGAACAGATTGAGGCTTTCATTAATATATTCATGGTTTACATTTAGTCCAGTTTGGGATAATTTTTAAACCACTTTATGGAGATGTTTAATTTTTCCTGAAGACTAAAAGCTGGTTGGAAATACTTGACACATGGTAATTAAAGCAAAATGCATCTGAAAAAGCTATTGGTGCATGTCACATGGCACTACTCAGCATTGGGTATGGCGAATTTAACTCAGGCACAGCAGAAGAGTACAGAAAAATCTAAGTTATATAAGATCCTAAAGTAAGAGGCAGTTAAAATACAGAATCAGGTAAGAAAGTTCATGTTCCTTTCATAGCAAATACAGGCTTACTAACAACTGTAATTCCTCAGAACAAGTTTAGGCTTTTATTTTTTTATTATTATAATGATTTCTCCTTTAATATATTTATAATTAGTCTTTGTGTTAGTTTATCCAATGTTTTTTCTCATACATACATGAACATGAAGGACTTCAAATCCAATCCTTCTGTAAAACCAATGAGATATTTTTGAAGTTCATTCTCCCCAGCTCTTCGCAAGTTATTTGGTCACAGAAATGTTAGGGAAAGATGACCTCAGACACAACAAACTAGCAACAACAGAAATCAGTTTTGATTTACTCACTCAGAACACTACTATTTTTGTATAAGATTCAACTATAATCTTTTCAGAAGAAGAGTCAGTAACAATGATCATGTGAAGTCTGCCGCAGGGACAGAACAACTGTAAGATTTGATCACAGGCAGCCATGAAATAACTGCTCTTAAAAATTAGCTTTCCTGATTATGAATGATGACAAATTAAGGCTGTGGCCAAAACATGCCCAACTACTAAAATTTTAGGTTTAGGACTAAGCAGCATTTCTCTTTCCACTGTCAGAGCACCTACAGAGCTTCGAATGTGCAGGGAGCTGCGGTAGTACAATTGCTCTGAACAATGTAATACACAAACTGGAAAAAAACCTAAATATGAGAAAAATATTTAAAAGTGCAACTTAACATTTAGATACAATATAAACACTTCCTTCAGAAATCCCATTTAAATCATACAGACATCAAATAATATGGGCAGTGGGCCTGTACCCCCTAAGGAACCAAGATATTGGTGACTGCATTTTCAAGATCAAACAGTGCTCTTGGGAATCTCTGTTGGCATGCTCACAAATATTTCTTTCAGTTTTAAAATTTCTTTTAAAGAGGTGATCTTTTACAAAGATTAGTCACTGAAAACCGCTGCATCAGGAAGATAGCTGCCAACAGGTCAAGAGACATGACCCTGTGAGAGGTCTCTTGAATGTCAGGTCCAGTGCTGGGCTCTCAGTACAAGACAAACATTGACTTACTGCAGTGAGTCCAGCAAAGTCTCACAAGGGTGACGAAGGAACTGCTCACACAGAGATTCTGAGAGCTGGGACTGTTCAGCATCAGGAAAGGGTGTAAAGCAGAGGGAACCAGGCTGCTCTGAGTGGTACCCATTGACAGGAAAAGAGGCAACTGATACTAATGAAATAGAAGCAAACTTCTTTTTAAGAGAACTAAACTCTTTGTAAGCACAGGGGTGGCTGAACAGTGCAACACCTTGTCCAGAGAAGTTGTAAAGACCCCACTAGCTGAAAACCCAACTGGACATGTTCTTGGACAAGCTGTTCGCTCTGACTCTGCTCAAGCAGACATTGGAGTGGCTATTTCTGGAGGTGCCTGCCAGCCTCAACCACTCCGATTTTATGCTAACAAATACAGCTCCTCAAAGCACCTAAGAAAGTTAATGCATGTCCTTTCCCATCTTTTTCTTTATACTCCTCTTTCACCTCCAGTACTTGTATTTCTTTTCCTCCCTTCCTGTTCAATTCTGGGCTTCTTTCCCCCACTCTTCTTTTTCAGTCTTTCACTTTCTCACAAATGGAAGCAGAGCTTTCAACTCATGCAAATTAAAACTCAGCCTCTGTGCACAGGACTATTGTCAGAGATTTAAATAGAGCTAATTTGCTTATCCATGATGGCACTGTCCTGCATGGTTACACAAGTCTTGTAAACCTTCAGTCATATACTTGCTCTAAACTCCAGGCATTGCAAATATTAGCATTAGGAAAACTTGTGAATCAAGATCTGAAGCTACAGTTAGCACTAACTCTCATCATTCTAATGCAAGGCTGAAAGCTGTGCATAAACATCTGCAGTTGCCTTCCATGAAAGTATAGCAAAGCACTCTCAAAATACAAATGCAAAGGCACAATTTCGTTGTTGTTGTTGTTGTTGAAAAAGGAGTTATTAGGAAGTAAACTGTCTCGTGCTTGAGGTCACACAAGCAGCTAATACACACAGCCCAGGAGAAACCTGACTCTCTAATCACTACATATAAAAGCATTCTCTCCCCCATGCCCTCATATTCTTTAGGATGTTATCATTATTTGAAGGAGTCTGCAAACAAGCCTTGGACTGTAACACAACTTACTATGCTGGTAAACTAGACTAGGAAAAGTGTTCTTTTTGCACAAGTGTTACTGCTCTTGGCCTTTTCTCCTATAACCTTACACTTGCCAAGGTTTAAATTATTGATCCTGCTATTTTTGTGCTAACACTTTAATTTACCATCCCCAAAAATGATAATTATGATACTGTCATGACTGTTGTGATCTCCATCATGGCCTTTCAGCCAGATTCTTTTTGTTGGTTCATCATTCTTTACTCCATCGATTACTTCCGTCAACATCTTTCCTTCAGCTTGTACAGACCTGATGAGGACAGGTAGAGCAAACACTGCAATGCAGAGTCAGCTATTTGCTTGCAGATTTGAAAGGCAAAGCATTCCAGGAAGGCACAGAGTGTTCAGCCAAGTGCATGAGCTTTGTCGATGTGTGATATACAATGCATCCAACTATCTTGCATCCTTTCCGATGAGCAGGATGGGAAGGTGCAGATATAACTCATCGCTTATCATCCTCCTGTTATTTTGATATTATATGCTGTACTTAAGTCATTTAAGATCTGTGTGCCTTCTTCACACACTGCTTCCTGAAACTCACTTACTTTAGAGAACCTTAGACTCAAACTCCATGTTCCCAGTGCATGAATACCTTACATGGGAAGGTAAGACGCTTAAAGCAGCTGAACTGGGCCTCTTGCACTTCTCTAACACATTATCCTGTATAAGAAAGGTCCAGATCTGTTCTACTTATTTGTTCTCCATTTGGCCACTACTGAGATGTAGATAAACTCTTGTCACTTTTCCTAGGTACCTGTTTTTACTTCAATTCCCAAATAAAACTGAACGATCACCTGTTACATTATGTTCATACCATTGACTTATAACCAAATTACACCCTTATCCAACTAGGCTGCCTTCTTGCCATGCCAAAGCCTGGGCTAAGTATCTAAAGTGTTCTTTAATTAAAATTAAAAAATAAATATTGCAAAAGTCATCTGCATAGCTCACCTTTGATCTCTTTCATTTATGCATTTTGAAAGCATCACTGCAATTTATTCCCTTAGTAATTTAGGAGACAGCCTTTTCCTTGCACCTGGAATTGAACACATGCAGCTGACTCTCTCCATTGAGCAATGCATCATGTTTTACTTCAGAAACACTACCCAACTGTGCCAGTAACTGCCCTTTCAGAAACAGAGGTGTTTGATCTTGCTTTTGTTTCATTCAATCTGAACCACTGTAATGCTCTTTTTGCCAGTATCCCTGAACACACAATTAACAGACTGCAGCTGGTACCAAATGGTGCTGCTGGGATTCTGACTGGCACCAAATGGAGTGAGCAAGTAATTCCCCTTCTGTCTCCGCCATCCACCAGTTGCCGGTCAAATTTCACATTACCTTCAAGGTGCTCTCCCTGACCTATACAGCCCTTCAAAATCTCCAATCATGCTTTCTCACTAATGTGATAGCCTTTTATATCATTTCATGCTGGTTTGCTGTAGCGCAGCAGTAGCCAAGTGTTCATGCACAACAAAGGTGGGCATGATAGAGTCTGAATAAAATATAAGGGGACAACAGCAAAAGAAAATGTTTTCCTTTTTTACAAATAATTTTAAAAGGTTTTTTTTTAAAGATTTCTATTAAAAGTATGAAAAGCAACACAAATGTTTGAGTACTGCAGACTTCAATAGACGATCTTTATTGTGCCCCACACTCTTAAATGACTTAAAACTAAAAAACTCTAAACTTGCATTATTCATATTCATAAAAATGCACTCTGCTCTGGACTGCAGTTTGATTTCATATGCATTTCTTATTATTGTTGAAGCATTTTTGCCAAAAAATTAAACGTACATAGCACAGTATCAGAATACTACTTTCTGCCACACCACTCCTTCCCTGTGAGCCTCTGGCTGAATGCCTCAGGGATTCTGCCATTCAGCATGTGCATAGGTAGGAGATTCATCCTCCCTTTTCAAATTGACACCTTGAATTTATCACCTGGATCATTAGGACACATGGTAGAGGAAAAATCTCAGAAACAGCTTACACCCTTCATCACAGTGCAAATAGGTAGAAACAGAAATTTTGTATGGTTTTTTGAGCCCTCAAGCTATGCACTACTTATCAGTATAGTACTGTCAACACACAACATGCTGCTGACAACAGTTACTTGTCAAAGCCTATATGAAAAGCTTAGGATTGCTTTACCAGAAAGCAATGCAGTTATTTTGCAACAGCATCTCATTTTGTCCAAAACTGATCTGTCCCTCAGCCAGAACCACTTGGCTTTTCATTTGGAGGAGAGACTCCCTTTCCAACAAATGTATTAACGTGCATCTGGTGAAGAGAAAACAGGAGAAGGCAGGGAATGAATAAGGGAAGCAGAAAGTGATGAGGACATTACTTCAACCAAAATAAATCTCAACATCACGAATGGAAGTAGCTATCTAGTAACTAGCTTGTTAACTGGTTGCCCCAATAAATTCCAAGTGTAATTATCTTCCTTCTGCAGGTTGTGGAATTGAGGATCAGAGAAGGTCCCACAGCAAATAAGCAGTACCAATGGAAACCAGACTTGGAGCTTTACATTTTAAACTGCTCCTTTACCAAGTAGGCCTTCTTGCCATCCTCACTGCTTATAAGTATGTTGTGGGTGTGCAATTACAACAGGCTAATGTCATGCCCAAAGTAGCTCAGCTATGAGAGAACAGGGACACAAAGGCTAGGCGGGAAGTCTTTTGAAAGGTACTCTAGTTAACTGGAGTCTGCAGTGCGGTAGAAGTTGCCAAGTTCAGTGGAGCTAACGCATCCTAGCATATGGGCTTTCAGGGGTTTTGGGACTTCCCCTAGAGCCACAGTGTGCAAATTGAGCTAGTTTTGTGGAACAATCAGATAAATTCCCCTCAGCTTTGGTGGGGATTTGTGCTCAGTTATGAATCTTAGAAATTGGTCCAAATTGTCTTTTTACTCATGTAATGAAGACAAAAGAGCTGCCGCAATAGTAACAGCTGTCAGAGTGTTTCAACAACAGAGGACAATTGAGAACAACCTGGCCTGGGTTAGGGCTGGTGCCCCAGACACTCAGTGACTGCCTGCCACTTACACGGTTGTCTTCTCTGCAAAAATTATAGTGGCAGCCATCCCTTATGTACTGGCTAACAGGGATACAGCATTTGCCAGGTCCAGAATGGGATAACCCACCAACTGTATTCTGCATGTGAGCATAACTCCCTGCAGGTTCCCTTCAAAAGAGACTAAGTAAACACTATCTTTTTTATTTCTACAAATTAATTGGTCTTATAGTCAATACAGTTAATTCTGCTACTCAAAAAATGGGAATCAGGTTTGTTAGCTAGTTTTACTATACTCCACAGAGCCCATTTTATATTCCAGAAAGTGCAGTTGCTCCCATTTTTCCCCTCCGTGTATTTTTTTTTAAAGTAACTGCTATTTTTTTTAAGCCCCTAGAGTACACTTTTAGTGGAGGCAGTCATAAAATGGCTTTATGCCATAAACCATGTTCACAGTGACACCCAGCATTTGAGAAGCAGCAAGAGGGAAGGGGTAACCCTGACTTGTTACTGGTTAAAGGCACCAGTGTGTTGTGTTATGCAGCTATGCAGAGAACAGCATGGTACAGGACTGACCAAAGAGAACTGACTAAATCACAGAATTTTTGTAGGAAATAGAGGAACACAAAAGTAAAAAAAAAGGACGAGTATGGTCCAGAAAGTGGACCAAACAGCTCCCTGCAGCACCCTTCACATAAGATTTGCTCAAAGCTGCTGGAAAGGTCTCAACTCCTCTAGCTTTAGCTCCACCAAAACTCCCATGACAGACAAGTTGCTGCTATATTGCATCACCACTACCCTGCATATGCTTGCAGCAGTTAGAAACATGTCAAAGAACAGACAAAGCTGAGAAGGCAAAACAGGGTTTCAGTTTGCAAGCATTCTCTCCAGTTATCTGGAGCAAGTTTCAAAGCTATAGAACAAACAATTAATCCCAATTTATGCCAATGTAAAGGAAACCTTAAATGGTCAAGGCTACAAAACACAGAAATTGAAAAGTTAATGTTGAGGCATGAACCTGGAACCAGTTCCACTGGAAATTGGTGCACAAAAATAAGCAGGCATTTGAAAGCACAAGACTGTGTGCTGAGAAGCAGGTGTTCAAGCATCTGAGAAAGCTGCCTTTACTTCATTCCCTGGTAAACATGCCACTGAACATAGCCAACAGCATCCTCAGGAGCTGCAATGAAGAGTGCAGCTTTTTAAAAATCAGGACAATCTGAATTGGCACAGGGCTAAATCTAGTGTGCGTAGGCTGAATTTTCTCCTTTGCTTCGTTAAGTCATTGTAGCTATGATCCCTTCCATCAATTTCACCACAAGCACCCCTTCATCCTGTATCTTTACCTTGCCTTTATGCTGCTGTTTACAGCTGCATCTTCTTTAAACCTTCCTTTAGGAAAGTTTGCTTTGCACACACAGGTGGCTCTCTGCCTATCTTTATCCAGCAGACTATTATCAGCAAAACCCAAAAAGACAAATTCATCCTTTGTGCTGATGCAATTGACTTGTCATCTACTTTTACAGCTAATTAGCTCTTTAGTAGATGATGGTGGGTGTCAGAGGTCATCTGATAGCTGATCCTGCTAAACTGACCGTAAATATTTCTTTCCAATTGTACATGATTGCTTCTTACTGCTACATTCTCTCTCAAATTAACACAGCACATTTAACCTATTTATTCAGAATGGAGAGTATTAAGCCTGGTTTAAAACAAAAAAAAAAAATGAGTTTCATAGGCACAAGCACTCAGAACCAAATCTTTCACTGAAGACCTGACCTAGTAGGTGAGGATGCCAGCAGTGTCTAATTAGACGCCGGTAGCAGTGGTCTTGAGCTATGTTTTCTCTTGACATTTGCAGCTTTCAGCATCAATATCAATGGACTAAGTATCCTGCATTACAGCTACTATGTATATATATATGTTGTTAACGGGTATATGTTTATGCTCAAGGGATATCAACAGGACATGATACAAAATCTGAAGTCTCCACTGTGAAAGACTTACAGAACAATTACAGGGTCATAACTTCCCTGGGACCAACTAACAAACACCAGTGAGAAGCAATCCTCTTTCACTGCTGGGCAACTTGGGAAAAGTGAGTGTAACACTGCCATTCTTTGCCTTATATTTATTTGCCCTAGTGGAAATGAACATGGAAGATGAGATTTAGATGCACCAACTCCTGGCTACCAGTCCTGGTTCAGTCTTCTAAACACTCACTCATCACAGATATCAGCATATATACCCACTGTCTTGTATTTGGTGTTTAACTGACAAAGTTTCTTATCTTCATAAATATACTTTTACAGTAAGTTTACATGCACATACCTAAAATCCCAGCAGATAATATTAATTCTGTATAAAGCAATTTATGTTGTACAACAAGAAAAAAGCTTGATACTTAGTTACCAGCAAATAAAGGACAAAGTTTTGTTTTCATTCTAAAAAAACGTCCCTTTTTCAGGACATCAAATATTTCACTAAACTAAAGTTACTGCATCTAAATCACCTAAACAAGCACACAGTCCTAGGTTAAAAAAAAATCAAAACTAAACACTTAACTAGTAAGTTAGTCCAAAGCAATAACAATAGTTTTTACCCAAGGAGCTCCCCACAACATTTTTTCCTTATTGTATCCCAGCAATACTCAGCAAGGATGTAGAGAATATCTCCAACAGGGCCTCTGACCAGCACCTGGAGCAGGTCTTTGCCTTCTCTTTTCCCCCTGAAAGCAGGCTCATCTAGTCACCTTAATTTCAGTAGTATGTATTTTTGCAGCATAAAACAGGAAGGTTCTATGTGCTCCATAGTAAAGATATGTCTTGGCTTAACAGGAATAATATTTTCCAGTATCTGCCTGTGAACTCCCAGCACAAGCCCAAGAGGCAGCTCCAGTATTTTGGCATCTGAGTGCTCCCAAAGAGGGCCACATTACCAACAATAGCTTTGTTTCTTGAGAAAGTCCCTTATACATGTCTATCAGCAGCACCACAGGGGTTTCTACACAAGCAGCAGCACTTGCAGGGAGCTGTCGGTGCAGCACTGCTGGGAGGCATAAGTGAGTGCCCTCAGGCCCCTGAACAGCATAAGGGGACAAAGTAGGACCAGGGAGCCCCTGGGGGCCAGGGAGGTTGCTCAGGTTGAGCAAGGCTTGCACACTGCATCTTGCTATGAAAGACTCCTTACTCCAGCTCAATAAAGGGGAGCTATGAACATAGAGAGCTGAGGATGGTACTGTGGCTGCACAAGCCATGCTGAGCAGCAGCTTTCATCTAGTCAAATGTTATCTCCAGAAATCACAGCTGCAGCTGAGGCCTCTAAGACACACAGCTTCTCCTGGGAACCTTTTGCCCATGCTTCAGTAAGAACATCAGAATATTTGCCTAGGTTATGGGCCAACAGTTTGGTTTTGTACCTGGCATCTCAGTGAGTGGAAAGCCAGAGTCTGCAGGGTGAGGGAGAAGGACCAGCATTAAGCAACATTTGGCTCTCCAGGATCATCAAGAGCTTCACACTGGAAGCCTCTCCTATTTACCCTGCTTGGACAGTTTTATTCTAATATGAAACACGATCCAGAATAACACCACTCTCAACCTAAGCAGCCAGAAACAAACCATGCAATTTCTCCAAGGCACAGCATGCACTCAGAAGCTGGGGTGATTCTGTTCACGTTCTTCTTCTATGATTCAACTTTACACAAACTACCCTAGTTCAAGGACCATCTCTTGTGACTAGTCTGGCCAAGAGGGTTATGCTGCTAACCATCTAATTTCAAGGTATATTTTTTGTTATTGTTTGGGGGGAAAAGGGGAATTATAGACTACCTTGTGTAATGGTGCCCCAATATTATTCAGTTGCCACCAGAGGAGAGTGGGCACAATTCTGAGCAGTCATTGATATTTTTTCCCTTAGTTTGATGGCCCAGCTGTAGGGGAAAATATACGTGTGAATGGGAAAAAAGGACAGCTAACTTTTTAATAACATTTTTGAAACATACTTACATATCATACTAGAATTCCATTGTTTTAAATTTAAATAGCTTTGGAAAATCTATTATTGAGGATAAACTACCAAAATTTAAATATTTATTAAAGAGCTGCTTCTGTCACTTGCTAGAAGAACAAGCCCGAGCAAAACTTTTAGCTTCAAAAATCACATAGCCAGAACACCCACTGTTTTACACAAGTACTTCTTTAACATTAGAGATTTCTGGCATTTACAGCTGTCTTCAGTGGCAATTGCTTGAAAATCATTTTGCTATTCTTTCTGTATTAAGAAATCAATGCCCCTTTTTTTTCATTTGTCTATCCAAAGATCCTCCTAATTTATTATCAGTTCATTAATGTACTGCCTACTACCTTTCAAGATCATTAAAGAAGTTAAATAATATCTTAAACCTTCTTCCTCAGCATTTTGTCCTAGAGCTGTATTGTATATACATGATTAAAATCATCTTACTGTTTCAAGTCTGATCACCCCTCACCTTTCCTCATTTTTTTCTAAGGGATAAGATTTGAATTTCCAACCTTATAATTTTAAGTATAACTAATCATTTCTCCTAAAGATAAGTTGTCCTGTATTCATCAAGCACTGTGTCTTCTCTTCCTTTCAAGCAGAAAGAGGCCATAGGATATTTCTAAGACTCCACCAGGATGCCAGAGCCTCTCTGAGTTAAGTTTCCCTGGTTACTTTTGTGTTCTGTTTTAGTAGCCATCTGGGCAAAACAAAACAGGGCTTGTCAATAGGGCCA
Source organism: Pezoporus wallicus (assembly GCF_028554395.1). Lineage (NCBI taxonomy): Eukaryota > Metazoa > Chordata > Aves > Psittaciformes > Psittacidae > Pezoporus > Pezoporus wallicus. The sequence goes on along the minus strand of NW_026636884.1, from coordinate 434,167 downwards.
TCTCTCCACAGAGGGGACACAACTCTTTTCCGTTATCTTCATTGGATCCCATACATTTCAGTCTTCTGAACTTCTGTCCTCAGCCGTGGGTATGCATTCTGTGCCAGACAAGGTGACTCAGATGCTCTCTGTATGTTAGTTCCCTCTGCCAACTGAGACAATAGATCAGAACACCAGTTTTGAGCTGTGCTGATGCAGAAGTCACTGCTGCTTTTTTTCACATTCCTGAGGCTATCTTTTCAAGCCAAGTTTGTCATTCACAAACAGGCCTATTTCTATATGCAATCCTAAACCCAGAAACTTCCTCACTTTGTGTTAGAAAGACTTTCATTCAAGGAGTAGAGACTTTTGCTTTAAATTAGGAGTGACTTCAATGAGGAATGATATGCCAATCTCATCAGCTATGGATAGCTTATATTAGTTTATTGCTAATAAACCATAGCAGCATAAATGACTGTCACATCTGATTAAGACGACTTTTCATTTAACTTAATTTACACACCACAGATCTAACTTCTTCCATTTGCTTTAAAATCGTTCAGCACGCTTGGAAACTCTCTGCAGACAGTCTATCCCAACTCATTGGTAAGAGTTTGTTATAACATATCAGACTATCCTCTGACATTTATCAGAATAAAGCTGCAATTTAATGCCAAACACAAGATTGAATGCTCTAGCTCTAAGAATCAGGTTTGGTCAGTGTTCAAAGGAGAGTGCTTTAGTGCATGAGATGCAACAAAGCCAATGAACACCTTCTGAAGAGCTGGCTACTGCCAGAATATAGTGCCTGCCTATTGAACAATAAAAATACCCTGTTGTAATTTCCACCCTGTAGCATACAACCTGTCTTTATTGCTTCTACCTGTCTGGCAGTCCAGACAGCAGGAGAAATGACAAAGTTATGTTCTGACAAACTTACATCAGCAATCCTCAGTCCTAACTTGCAGGCTGTCTAGAGAAGATGAGAGGTAACAATAGTAAAGCATGTCAGATCAAGGCGAAGGCTAAGAGGAACCTGTCCTCTCAACTGGAAGGGACTTTGTTTCAGACTAGGTGAAAGAGCTACTGTTGATACAAATAGCTGGAGAGCTGTGTTGGCTGAGTAATCTCTAACTGCTCCATCCCTGGTGTATGTCTTAGACTCATCCTCTCTTTTGTAACAGCAGGGCAGAGTAAGATTTACAGAGGGTATCTACTATGCTAGGGGCTAGTTCTGTACCTGTTGAGGTAAAGGCCAAGGTATTGACTTCAGTAACACAGGTTCAGGTAGAAGTCAAGACTGAGAAATGAAGAGCAAGCAATAAACAGTCATGGCAGAGGACTGACTCTGCAGGCAGGTATCACAAAAGTCATTGGGAGCTAAAAGAAATACTGTAGTTAAGATCAGTTACTACTTCAATTAAATGAGATCAAGGATCATGCAGTATCAGTGAAGATGCCAAACTATGTCACTTCCTTTAGTGCTTGCCAAGTTTTTTTTAACAGTACTTGGCTAGACAAAACTATATCATTAACTAATTGGTATGATGTATTCCTTTAACACTCAAGCTTCTGCGCTTGGCAGAATATTCATAGCATTATGAAAACTGTTATAGCAGGAATAACTTTGAACTAAAGATTATTTAGAGATTTATAATGGAATTAAAAACCTTCATTGGTGGATTTGTGAACTGTGATGTGATTTTGAGGTAAGCAAGCCTCATTTTCATATTTCAGGTACATCCTCTACACACACTTAAGTTATAGTATTTTATACAGTCTAAGGACCCCAGTGAGGCACAGCTTTTCACTGCACACCGAAGATCAGTAAGCACATGCTTCTTCATTGAGTTATCCAAGGAAGGATTTGCAACAGTCATTGCAAACATTTCACTGTTGGTCCAAGAATCACCTGTTACTCAACTACCCTAATGCACCTAAACCAACTAATCTCATCTCACAGCCATGATGGCCAGCTCCATCAGCCTGTCTGCAGGAGTGCCATGCCTGTAGTGTTTGCCTTTTCCTTTCAAGGAGTACAGTCTGTTCTTCACTTAAGGAAGAGGACATCTCCCTTCTGTGTGAGCCTTGGAGCAGATATCTGAGATTTTCAACTGTTTCCAGCATCAGAGGGTATTTTCCACACCGGCCTCACCCTCTATCCTATCCTGTGAATTCCCCAACAGCAGGTCATCTATTGACTAGGCACAAATTGCCCATTCATATACAGCAGAGTTAAACTAAAAAAGAGACAAAGTCCACTACAGGCAGATTTCCCATCATCTGCAGAAACACTGAGCTCACTGATGCCTAACATCAGACTTGAAATTCTGGCATGCTTGCTCCACATCTGCTGTACAACTATTTTGAAAGTCAGGGATGGCACAGGCAAGATCAATAGATGATGGGAGAAAACCAGCTATAAAGAATAGATTAACTTTACTGCACTGTGTCCAAATACATAGGAGCTGAAACAGTGCAATTTGACTGAAATTCTGGGCAGTGCTGCTGGAACATCAGCCCCCAGAAATAGCAGGCAATACATTTCCAGGAACACTGGTGGATGCAAGAAAAACAGTAGGGCAAATAGTTTGATTAGGATTAACTTAGTTCTTCCATAGTTTCTTAATAGGACTTTTTTTTTTGTCCAGCTAGGGCAATGATATCAAGTTCTCACAATACCAGCTCCTGCTTTTAAGCTGCAGCGCTGCGCCTAGGTGTTGCTAGTAAGCCTCCTTTATTTATTTTGGTTTTTGCTGTTTTTCTTAAGCAGTATAGTAGAACGAGTTATGCTTTCTTCATGTCACAGGCCTCCTGGGCTGATTTTGTACACACAGAAAAAGAAGCTTCTGGCATTTTTCACATTTCAACCAGCAGTGGCTTGGCTGCATTATCAAAGCAGGCCTGGCAGATACAGAGAACAGAGCATCCAAGACCCACCACAGACGCTGCCTGCACAGATGAACTAATAGCACAGATACCGCTGAGCCACAGCAAGGAGGCCAGGGGAAAAATAAAAGCTTATGGAGACAGGCTAGGCCATGGCTGTAAAGAATCTACTTTTCTTAGCAGGTGCTTTAAGTTCCAACATCTGCTGGCCATATAAATCAAAGCAGCTTCTACAACCGTTTACGCAAATGAATGACGTGAACATATAAATACACTGTAAGGTTTTTTTCCCTATTACTATTCTTGGCATTGAACCCATATAGATGTTTCAGCCATTTTTTGAAACTAGAAAGGTAAGCTTATGGTAAGAAAAATACCTCATCAACTGGTTTGTTGTTTGTGAAGGAATTCTCAAAGATTTTTTTAATAAAAGACTTAGAAAAAAAATAATAAGTACCTCAATGTATTTTAGAATAGGCATCTTTCCTACTTTTAGCTCTATTGTATATTCAGCTCCCAGAATTGATTCCTGACTTTATTCAAGTCAAAAGGAATTTTACCAGCTTCATTTGAAAGAGGATTTTGTTTCTTTTTATCACATGACTCAAGAGAAAAGGCAAAGCTTTCAAAACTCTCAGAACATCTCCAGCTGAACATCAGCAGCTGTCACGTGTGACAGTGTCACACAGTTGTGTTATTATTTGCCACCTAATTATACAATTCAAGCAAGTTCTTATAACCTGATTTTCTATTCTACATCTGCTCACTTATTCCCCTCTATTACTGCAGATGAGCTCCTCAGACCTTGAGCTGCCTCTTTTTGCACACCCTTACACAATACCTTATTCTTGTTTGGAAGGGCTCACTCTCTAATCACTACTTTGGCAAAAAACGTGTCTGCCAAACTTGTACACGCTTCTCTAATAAAAAATTGGCATTTAATTCTCAGTGACTTAATTATGCAAAAGTTATAACTAAGTTAAAGAAGTGTTCACTGATAATATTGAATAATGATCACTTTGCAGTGTTCTCCTCCTTTTTTCCTCCCCCCCAGTATTTCTGGGATAGCAGTTACTTACATGGCTTGTGCACACTATGCAGCCCCTCTGCTGACATGGCTTGAGGGAAAGGACTTTCCAGTAATTTCTGGCACAAAATGCTGGAATGGCTGCTTAGCCACTAGCACTAAACATGTCTTGCCCCATTGGATATTCACAAGCCTTGTTTTCTGCTGGACTTGCTTCTCTGAGACATAAGGATATGTAGACTGTATGTCCAAACCAAAATGTGGCAGTGACGTATTCACTTAAGCTTCACATTCAGTCCAGCAAGCTCCTCTAAGCTCACAGTGTGCCTGCTGTTCACTCTCACACTGTTAGTACCACAGAGCAATAACTTCCAGGGCTAACACTGACCACTTGGGTCTGGTCCTGCTGCTGCCCCCAACCAAAGCAGCTGAAGGAAATTAGTATGAGGGAGAGGAGGTCCCCCTTTTTATCACACACATGATCCAACTTCCACCAGTGCCCACAGCAGCATTTCAAGACAAGGGGAACCCAATTTTGATCCTACCTGCATCACAGTGAACTATGAAAATCCACCCTTACATTCCACATCCAGCCTCACCCCTGCCCCCCCCCCCCCCAAAAATCAGTCAGACAACATAAGTGCCACAATGGAATACCAGCTCCAGAAGGACTTTGGGTTTCATTGTTTGCTTGCTTTAGCCACATATACAACATGAGTGCCATTCTACAGGTTGAGAATGCTTTTGGACCTCAAAAAACCCCAATCGCTTGTCACTATATATGTTACAAGCAAATCTAGGATGCATACTCATAATGCATGTGAGCAAAAAGTGTATTTAGAGCAAAAGGAGAAACCTGAACCACCTGAGAGCAGTAAAACCATGCCATAGAAAATACACCGTAACAGAAAAATTTTATGACTTGATTTGCTTTCCCATTCTAATTAATGCAAGTGATTGAAAAAAACCCTGTGAGAATATTCTAAGAATAAAGTAAATAATGAAAAATGACAGTCTATCCCTAAAAGACTCATTCCTTTTATCTTAGTCAGACCTCACCAAAATATCATTGAACCAAAAAATTATAATAATGATTGATATTGAATCACTATTGCCCTGGATTTAACACAGCCCATTTTGCAATATATCACAGCAAAAAGTACTATAAGACTAGTGTAGAACAGCAATAAGTATTTAAATGGTACGTGATAGCTTTATAAAACAAGTGATGGGTCTGGGAAAAAAGTAAATCCTTGCAGAAACTAATAAGCTCCTGTCTGCACAGTGGAGTTCACAAAATGGCAATACTATGTCATTAGGCTGGTACAAGAGCTGAATCACTAATATACCATCAGCAAACCATGTGCAGAGTGAAGTCTTTGAAGTCAAGGACTCCTGCTTCATGCTTAGGCATGCTGAGAGGGTCTCAGCCCTCACACAGGCCAGGGACAGCCGTGCTAGACAGGATCAAACTTGTAGGTGACAAAGCACCTGTTCAGACTGACTCACATGTCTTGGCACCACCAAATGGGCTGCAGATATCCGCTCCATGTTAAGATCTTTCCTGTACCTCCACTGCAAAGAAATGGACAGATTCTGCACAGATTTTTGGCAGTTCCCTGTAAACTGGGGGGGGGGGGGGCAAAAAACCTGTACTGACCTTGGAGACTGGAGGAACACTCCATGTCTGTAGCCTCTTTTCAACAGCCATGATAACTGCTTTTACCACCAGCTTTCTCCTACCCATCACTGGTATCTACTTCTCTGTCCTCTGAATATTTATTTCCCCACCAGGTTTGATGCAGGGCACAGCCTCCCCTGGGTGTTCCTCAGATTTTGGAACAGAGCAAGTCCAAACCCCAAGTGCTGCTCATGTTTTCAGCCTCTTATGCAACCTGCTGAGCAGTGTGAACATGACCAGGACAAGCAACTGTTCCTGAGCTTCTCAAACTAGCCATGATTCCCACACAGAATCACTGGAACCAAAGCAATGTGTATTACATAGGCTGCTATCCAGGAGTAATGTGCTTTGCACCTTAATCTGATGTAATAAAAAACAAATACTAGCAAAGCAAATACTTAGCACTAGCAAAGTGCCTATATTACCATCGTCTTGAGCAAACAATGGCTAACAAAGATATTTCCTCCAAATCAAATAAGGTCAGATTAAATATTCAAAGGTTAGAACACAAAAGTATGCTCCAACAATTTTGAAGGTAAACTGATTAAGAATATCAACATGAAATAGGGCCTTTGGTCTAAAGGAAGAGCTTCTCTGTGAATAAAACAAGTGCAATACGCTAGCCCTAAAGGAGAAAAGTCTCAGGCTAGATCTGAATGATTAGAAATAAAAGGTCCCCAAAACGATTACATACAGAAATAAACATACTAGGCAGCCTTCCACTAGCATAAACCAAGCTAAAATTAGAACACATTTGTCTAGCTGAAATCAAATTATGCTTTCCCTCCTCAAATCAGCCTAGTTAACATGGTTTATTAGGATGTCATTCCTGGCTACTGAAAAGGCCTATAACAGGTCGGTGAACTCGGAACCTGTCCCCAGCAGTTCAGGTTCAGATGTAAAGCATATAGTCACCTCCACCTTGGAAGAGTTTAGAAAAAATTATGACAAGGATTTGGAAGCAAACACAGCCTGTAAATACCTTTCGATCAGGCACCTTTAAGACCCTTTTCTACTGTGGTTAATGCAAAACCAGTTTTCAAAGTTTAACACTGAATCTTAAACAGCCATTTGGATCATCTTAACCAGCTTTATGGTTTGTTTGGTCAAAGAAAGAATCCCTCAGCTACTGACTTCACAAAGCAGGAAATACAGATGCGTGGTGTATTTTATTGATAGATCTTTGAACATAAGTTAAAAGCTTCACTGAATATTATTCTGTACACATACTCTAAATACTATTCTGTACACATAGTCTAGTATCATACTTAATCTAACATTTCATAAGCAGATGGACTAGCAGTGCTCAAAACTATGTGCTGATTTCTGTAAACCAACTGCTTAAATGTTCAAGTTCAATTTAATTATATTTATAAAGATGAAGGGAAGAAAGCTTCCCTGGTGGAAGGTGCTTTACCAACGAACTAAATCAGCGCACTGCCTACCTTGCATGAAATCATTGAAAGATCTTCAAACTTAGCATATATGATGCTATTATTAGAACTCATTTGGCAAGATCTGCATGGGTAATGCATCCAGAGCCCTGCACTTCCGAGTGATGCAGCCAGTCCAAACTGACAGCACATTCCATCCATGCAGTCAAGGTCTGGAAGTTGCAAGGGTTATCGTTAAAACACTGCTATGTGCTTATACTGCTGAGGTTCTCCAAAGCCTAAGCATATTTAACTCAGGTGCTTGTTAGGCCAGAAAGTCTGTGATAGTGTCTACCATGTCACTTCTACACAAAAAATGTCTACATCATGACAAGAAAAAGAGGCAATCATTTTTTTAACCACTCATGCAAAACATGACCATTTCCTAAATGGTCGTAGCAGTGGATGTTACAGTATTCTGCCTACCTCACAACACAGAACAGACATACCCAGAAAGACTGTTCTGGTCTGAACCCAATTCATAAGTAAGTTTTGCCAATGTCTTGCCATATGGACATACAAAGTGATTTCTCTTACATCATAAAGTTTATAATATGAATTCAAATACAGCATTATTTCCAGAGCAAAAGGTGAGGCATAAAATCCCACTAAAAAAAGATTAAAAAAAAACAAACAAAACCACATCAAAACAAGCTGCCTGAGCAGAATTAGTTTAGTTAAAAGGTATCAACGTCATGTTTGATCTAGATCATTACCACTGCATGAAATCATGTTGCTTTGCCATCAGTTTCCTGCTCCTGCCACCATTTGCTTGAATGGCCTTGGTTAAGTCACTTAGGGTGACCACACACAAAGAGTTGTGGTCAATGGCAAAATGTCCGGCTGGGGACCAGTAACGAGTGGCGTCCCTCAGGGATCAGTGCTGGGACCAGTCTTGTTCAACATCTTTGTCGGTGACATGGACAGTGGGATTGAGTGCGCCCTCAGCAAGTTTGCTGATGACACCAAGCTGTGTGGTTCGGTTGATACCCTGGAGGGAAGGAATGCCATCCAGAGGGACCTCGACACACTTGTGAGGTGGGCTGATGCCAACCTCATGAAGTTTAACCATGCCAAGTGCAAGGTCCTTCACCTGGGTCAGAGCAATCCCAGGCACAGCTACAGGTTGGGCAGAGAAGAGATTCAGAGCAGCCCTGCGGAGAAGGACTTGGGGGTGTTGGTCGATGAGAAACTGAACTTGAGCCGGCTTCAGTGTGCGCTCACAGCCCAGAAAGCCAACCGTATGCTGGGCTGCATCAAAAGGAGCGTGACCAGCAGGTCAAAGGAGGTGATCCTGCCCCTCTACTCTGCTCTTGTGAGACCTCACTTGGAGTATTGTGTGCAGTTCTGGTGTCCTCAACAAAAAAAGGACATGGAACTGTTGGAAGAAGTCCAGAGAAGGGCCACGAGGATGATCAGGGGACTGGAGCACCTCCCGTATGAAGACAGGCTGAGAAAGTTGGGGCTGTTCAGCCTGGAGAAGAGAAGGCTGCGTGGAGACCTCAGAGCAGCCTTCCAGTATCTGAAGGGGGGCTATAGGGATGCTGGGGAGGGACTCTTCATTAGAGACTGTAGTGACAGGACAAAAGGTAATGGGTTAAAACTTAAAAGGGGAAGTTTAGATTGGATATAAGGAGGAAATTCTTTCCTGTTAGGGTGGTGAGGCACTGGAATAGGTTGCCCAGGGAGGTTGTGAATGCTCCATCCCTGGCAGTGCTCAAGACCAGGTTAGACGAAGCCTTGGGTGATATGGTTTAGTGTGAGGTGTCCCTGTCCATGGCAGGGGGGTTGGAACTAGATGAACTTAAGGTCCTTTCCAACCCTAACTATTCTATGATTCTATGATTCTACTCATAGCTAAAATATAATATTAAGAAAAAAGAGATACCTCAAGTTTAAGTTTTGCCTAGACCAAGCAAAAGAAGGAGCTTTGAGTGGCTTAGGAAAGAATCCCAAAATCTAAAATGATACCTGAGAAAATCTGAGGTAAATTACATGGTTTCCATTTATAGTTCTCTCAGGAAAAAAAAAATATCTCTGCAGGGGAAAAGAAAATGCGTTTCTTTCACCTCAATTCCTATCTAAAGCACCAAAGGAACACAAAGGACAGTGAAGGAGGGAGAGCAGGCTGGCTGCTGTCATGAGTAGTTTCTGTACAGTCATCACAGTCTACAGACCTCAGAGAGACTCCATCACGTTTATGAAGACCTGGGGTGCCTACTTTTCTGTCAGTGTCCTTGGACAAATGCTACCCATTTCCTACCTTTGAACCCATCCCTCTCCCTTTCCATTCTGGGGCTTGCAAGGGAGCATGTCTGCTCATTCACAGCTATAGTCCTTTGAAGTGCCCATTGATATTCAAACCTCGTGGAGCCTTCTGAATCGTAATGGCACCCTCAAACGTAACTCAGGCCACACTACAAATAAACTTGCTCTGGTGAACCTGCTAGCTGCTTCAGTGTGCTAACGTCAGCCTACCTCTGAGAAAAGGGCTCAGCAGCATAAGCATTGCAAAGGAAAATAAAATCCTCAGCATGGTGTCCCAGAGAAGAAAAACAGTGAGATATTTAAACCCAACCATTTCTTTTTAAATACTTGGGTGTTCTTCATAGAGGGAATTTCCCCCTCCCCCACTCGTCAGCAGAAGCGTCCAAAGTGTTACTCACTTTATTTACAGAGCTTTGATGTGAGCCTCCAAATTTTTAGTTCAGCTTTTAGGAATGTGAGGGTCAACTGATTTTTTTTTCTGGGGAAATTGGGCTGAATTACATACTACCAATTATTCCAAACAAGGAAGTGCATGGAGGAATCCTACTTTAATTCACAACAGTGTTTAAAATCTCCACCATCACAGAGTATGGGTACCCTACACCAAGTACACATGCATATACTGATTATGTCTATATGCAAACACCCACTGCAAATGAGCAGTATCACAAGATATCTGCTCTGAATGATCCAAAAGAAAACTACATCCCTCCTAAACTGAAGTTGGAATCATCACTTTCTAGAGGGAGAGAGTTGCCTGTGCAAAAACAGCAAGCCAAGAAGTGGCCAGAGTCCTTGGAAAAACAGTCAAGCTCAGCTTTCAAGTTGTGCACTGCAAGGCAATGCCTCCTCCCAAGGGGCCGTCACTGGAACCGTGCTGATCTGAGTAGGTTTTCCACCACAGGTAGGGCTGCTTCTACACGATGGATTTCCCTCCTTCAGGTAACAGTAATTGCTCTAAACTGCAGCAAGTACATGCTCATAGGCCCTGGCATTTCCATTTATTTATTTTGATTTACTGACTTCATTGGCTGGTGCTTGAGCCATTTTTCCCTGTGGTTACAGCAGCCTCTCAAGTATGACATCTTTCAGTGAGAGAAAAATTTTAATGGCATATTGAGTGCTCATTTGTAAAAGCAATTTTAGTCTCATTAAAAACTTTCAGCAGATGTATCTTCCAGAAAGCTCACAGCAATCATGACAACAAATTGTCTAATGAGAACAGCAAGAAGATCGCACGTACCTGAGCTGGGTGATTCTAGGTAAGATCAGTCAGGCACAAACACAAAAGCCTCCAGTATCTACTGGGATTTGAGAGAACATGTGTCTCTGTCCCTAGAGTCTGATAAACCATTAAAATGCAGCTATAAATCTAGAAGCTGACTTTGCAGAACTTCCTTACTTCAAATCTTCCTTCCTGTTGGAAAGCACTGGAAATGATTAAACACAACAGACTTTTTAAAACATCCGCATAGCACAGTGGAGCACTGCCTATAACCATTTCATATTCCCTAATACATTCTCTCAGGGCTCACACCTGCAGAATCATCCTACACACACAGCTCTGCACCAGACTTATCCCACTCCCCAAACCTGGAAGGGAAAGGGAACTGATGGAGTAAATGCCCTCAGATGGAGGTCTCACTTGAAGCACATTCACCTATAGAATGTCTGTATTTCTCTAGCTGACCACAGACAGATACATGTACCCAGCAATCTTTTGTATTGTAAGAACATTTATAACATGTAAATTTAAAGTCAACTGGTCCTGAAGAGTACTCCTTTCTTTGCTAGTTCATTTTGAGCAAGTGTCACCTTGAAGAAGAGGTGTCTTGGGCATTATCAGCAAAAAAATCCCCAAACAGTTACGCAAAATGTTCATTCCTGCACCTTCCATCCAATTCTCAGTCTATTTCCAACCAAACAGCACTCAAATTGACAATCAGATTAGTTCCTGCCCTGTGCTTTGAATAGGGCACACACTGAGCAGGTCATTAAGAAATGCACTGTAATCAGCAGAGTCCCCTGTGACTTACAAGCAGCTCTCTGCATTAAACTAATCTCACATCTGATGTTTATGTTACCTTTGCATAATGAAGGAGCAACCAGGTACATGAAACACAGACCACACTGGGGTTAAACACTTGTTACTTATAATCTCAGAGCATTTCACTACTTTACTCACTCAACAGAAAAACAATATCCAGTTCAAGCTGTGAAAGAGACACCAAGCTGGCCCCTGCCCCAGCAAACATGTGCTCTAGTAGCATTAAAATAACCAGATAATACAGTTTTAACTATGACTTGGTTTCAATCTATTTGGTATCCCAGTGGTTAAGGCTGAAGCTGCAACAACACGAGCCAACATTTTCAGATGTCTTCATCTACGCTTGGTTAAGAATGTAAGCTCACTCAAAGGGCCCAAGGTCACTCTTCATTTATTCTAGATACACAGTAAAATGCATTCAGGTGTTTGGCTTATAGACAACAGCTAAGATGCATAATTAATTTCTTCTCTGTTACTTAGTTGAGAGAGAAAACAGAATTCCTTAAACATGGATAACTTCCTGGTTTTAGAATTCCCAACTACTATGCACCTTTTGCACTTTATGTCAATGAAATGCAATAGTTTGTTTGGTAAGTATGTGATAATTATATAGTTTCGAAAATATGTACATTCACATATATGAAATTCTTTTATGCAACACCACTTTGAATCTCTGACAAGTAGAAACTTAAGCTAACTATAGCACTTGCGTGTTTATACAGAAGGTACAGTGTCACTCAGTTTAGCATCCCAATCCATGCTACTCTCAGAGTGTATGTATATATAGAAATATAATACACACACATTTTGCTACATGCTTAAAGTATTACAAGCAGATATCCATTTCATACCTGCTCCCCAAGAAAGGATTTCAGGCCTTGAAACCTGCAAAACCTTCTGTGTACACCTACTAAGGTAGGGAGCTAATTGTACATTCACCAGGTTTTCCTGCGAAGCAGAGTAATTGGCTGTGCTCTTTACAATAGCCTGGAATACCTAGAAATGAGCAGCTCACATGCTTTAAAGTACATTCATGTTTTCTCTCCCTATGCCTAATAGGAAGCATTAACTCCTGTAACAAACCATAACATCTTTATTTTTCTTCAATTCCTTTGAAGTTAGTAGTTGAATTTTTTTTTTTTTTGCATAATTTCAGTAGTGACCTATAGTTAGAGCCAGCATTTGGACAGGATTTTACAACAGCCAAAAAGGCTCAAGACCATATTCATTCCTTGTACATCTTAAAGTGATCAATAAAACAAATGTGAGTTCTACTAGATGATGTTTAACTTATGAGAAGGGCAAGGCAAATAATTAACTGTTTATGAAAGAAGCTTCTGTAAGAATTTGAAAGATGTCATTTGTTCTATTGAAAAACACAAAAGAAGTTGGACAATCTGCACAAGATGAGATACTGGAGTGAGCATGTACATTCTTGAGAAGCACCAAGCTTCTTAGAGGGTGACAAAAGGCACAGAGCATTCCTGAAGTCACCTTACAGCAGGAAGAGAGCTTTTTACAGTATATCATTTTCGGGTCATCCTCCTGGACATACTTCTCAATAGAAGAGTTTTGCCACGGACACCAACAGAACCAAGATAATCTCCCTAAAACCCAATGCCCTTTCAAATTAACTTTCAGTTAAGACAACAGACAACATTACCACCTGTTGTATTTGCTTGCAAACAACAAAATCCCAAACAAGCAAGCCACAGATTAGCAAAGCACAGCTCCAGTTAGACTTAAGTGCATGTCTAAATTCTGCATGTCTAATTATTTTGTCTTAATGTGCTTTTCAGGACACACTAGTAAGCTTCACAGTTTCAAAGAAGTCACACTGATGTAATTTGTATTTATTTTCATTTTCACATTGCCACTAATCCAGTAAAATCATTTGAGGCCCTGATCCCATAGAGATTTAAACACATGCTTAACTTGAAGCACTCGAACTTTCTCACTGACTTCTGGTGAATTATACTCAGTGATGTAAGCATGTTAGTTGGCCATTCACAGGAAACCAATAAAGATAAATTCATTAATATTTGTCTACAGCAGTGACAGTTGCCACAAAGAACAACTTCAGGAAATTATTGAATGCGTATTTATTGCAGAGTTTACATAACCCCTGGCAATGAGCCATCACTACAGGAAGAAATATTGTAGAGTTGTTTCACACTTTGTGTGCGGCTCATGCTGTGCACTGAAGCTGGTAGTATCTGGAAGAAGCAAACATGCTTTGATATAATTGAAACCCGTAACAAAATGGGAGCACACAGATACACACACACATTCACAGAGTACATGATTTAGAAGGCTGGGTTACCTTAAATATGGTATTTCTCAACTACCGAGATCTTGACTTTAAACCTTGGGAATATTGCTTTGATTAAAAATCTTTCAGGTTTGCTTGTTTTTCCTCCTCTGCTTTTTAATACGTTATACATTTACCACTGTAAAGGTAGTGTATTTGCAGTAAACCATGTGCAGTTACCTAAGTCTTCAACCTTGCTTCAGCACTATATCATCCAGAAAAGCAATTTATTGCTTCATATATTTCAACACCATGAACAATATACATTAAAACTCCATCTCATATAGTGACCACATTGCTTTATGCTTGGATTGCAGGATATTACAGCCTCTCCGAGACAGTGGATTACCCTTCTCTCTGCCAACATGAGACTCATTACAGCATCCTGTGGAACCCAGATTCCCGACAAAGGCTACGTATTCCCAGCTGTGGAAAAGCAAAACAAAACCAAAGCCAAAACAGTCTCTAGTTTAAGTATTCTTCCCTCACAAGGTGTAAACTTTGAGACAAGTCAGTGCTTGTTCTGGGAACAGAGGAACCACCAAATTGTTCCTTCAAGAATGACAACATAACTGTCTCAGAAGTTGCAATAACACCTCAGTGATAAATCCCATATGGAACATGAGTTGAAAGTCTCATAAATGTACCACATAAAATCAATTACAATGTCAGAAGCATTTAGCTTGTTTTTTCCCCTGAGCCTGTACATCTTGTTGAAATAAGAGCCTTTCAGTCCACTTTTAGCCAAATCTGAGTCTAATGGATATTGCTTTTTAAGACAGTAAAATCACTTTTATTTCTTTCTTTGACCATGTAGAGCAGGCTTTCATTAATGTACTGTGATTATTTTTTAGACTTTCTTCCTCCACAACCATTGGAAACAACAATTCAGCAATTCCCGCCTTTGATGCCTACAGCTCAAAAAGGTTTTACAATAAAAAATTACTATTACATGTTCAGTGAATTAATTTTTGGCCAGTGGTGAGAAAAGTCTGCCAAGCAATCCACTACCAGTGGCTTAGAAAGGTTAGCAAAACTAGTTTCTCTATCCGCAGCAACTTCGACAAGATTTACCACACCTTTTTACCTAAGAGCCTGATACTTCAATGCAGATAGGCCAATGAAAGTACAAAAAAAGGCACCTTGCAACAGGTATTTTGGAGATGTTTCTTCATGGGCAAATGCAGCAGGCTGAGATTCAGGGTGTTCCACCTTCCCAAAAAGAGGTCATTAATCTCAGTTTAGGTGACTACCACATTGGGCATTTCAGGCAGCTTTTTCAACCTTGGAGGTTTGGGCAACCTGCCAGTAATGAAGATGTATTAATGCTTAATGCAGCTTAATGTAATAGGTGTCATGTTCATAATTTACAGAAGCTCTTTCTAAAGCATTAAATTCATTTATACTCCTTAAAAGCTACTCAATCCTCAGGGCTAAGTTAGTTTGGTTGGTGGGAGGGGGCTCTTTTTTAGGATCAAATGATATATAAATTGTTAACATATCCAAACTCATCCATTAGTGCGTGTGAAAGCAATAAATGTGCCAAAGTAGCAATAACATGATCGAGGAAAGTCATTGTGGTCATTAGGGCTGAAAGGGTTTCATTTATGGCCCCAAAGAGAATGAAGGCTATAAAATACAACTTGGGAGCCCAGCACCAATTGTCACCATACAGACCCTGTAGTGCTGTGTCAGATTTAGAAATTAATACAAGGCACAAGCAATACGAAAGAGTGGAGCACGCAAATGCAGCGCTGATCACCTGCACCTTTCCACAGGAACTCAGAGACACCCTGAAGGGCTTGCAGCCACCTAGAAGGGCCACAAGACTGACAGGTGAGACTTGGTAAGCTCTGGGATGCACTGACCTGACAGCAGAGCTCTTGCTGATGTAAGGCAAGGTTTGTGCTGTCTCCAGACTGAGGCCTGAGTGGCCACAATACATTTCAGTCCCAGGACCTTCACTGAAAGTCCATACCTCAGATCCTGCTTTCCTCAAACACTGACTACAACAGCCACATTGCACTTGAGAGCACAGAGGAGCATGGCCCAAGGAGTCTTTTTGTCTCTTGTGTGTCAGTAACATATGACAGACCCTGACAGTGGAGATGTCTATGTGCTGCTAACAATGATCCCAACTCAGTAGTTCTCAAAACAGACCAGATCTTTTCTTGATGACAGCTAAAGCTTAATTCAATTTTGAATCAGTGACAAAACACCTCTGGGAACCCAGGATTTGACATTTTAGATCCCTAAAGAGCTGTCAAATCCATACTTGCAATACTGTAGTTGCAGTCCCCCTAGTGTCAGAAATCTCAGTGATTTACTACATCCTAAATTACAGCACTACCTTTGTTCTGATGCAACTGTAGGTCATGCTGTAGAACTTCGTATTGCAAATTAAAAACTCCACATGTTTTTGCTTTTTTCCTTTTTGTTTCCAAAATGTTTTCAAAAACCAACTCTCCAACTCTGATCCTGCTAGAGATGTCCAGCTGGGGTCAGACAAGTTGATCTGGAATCCTGCTGAGAGCAGAGTTTGACTAGGGACACATATGCTGAGAGAAGAGACACATATTTGATGCCACAGAAGACTCTACTACCCGCTCTTTGTCCACCTTCTCCTCTAGGAAGAGTGGCTATCCCCTAAAAAGGGTAGTGTTCACCAGATAACACAGAACCGGTCAAAGACCCCACCAGATCCCCAGCAGCAGAGCACCGGCCTTCCTTTTTTGTTTTTGCCTGGTTTTAAACCTGTGTTTCCCACCACAACTGAGAGCTGCCTGCAGCAATGTCAAGAATCCACACTGATGCTTTTGCCAGGCTAAATCTCTTAGTACATGGGTGCCCGTGCATGTGTTACATGACAGAGCCGAAGCTGTGCCTCCACATGCACCCTTATGAGATCAGACAGTGTGTCTAACAACCTGTAATTAAGTCATGTCATGTAGCCAGATTCGACTTGGAGAAAAATGCCTACAGTAATTGCATTTAGTTCATCTTGTAGCATGGTCCCCATCATAACTGCTAATTCAATTGTACGTTCATTCTGCCAGCTCATTGCCATTAAGCACACATTTAATTACTTCAATACAGGATTAATATGCAGCACACAAAAGAAAGGACATCATGCCTTGCCAAAGCACACAGCTGCCCCACCATTTAGTGAGGAGATAAAGAAAGAATATCATTGGGCAGTATAATCCTGTTACAAATACATCATTATTAGATGAACATTCTGGACTTTTATTTTCGTGCTTGTTATTCACCACTCAGCATACATATCTTTCCTTGGCACCAGAAAGAGTCATAATATGCAAGTGACAGCTCTGCCATTGTTGTCCCAGTGATGGTACTGCTGTCCCCCCTCCTCACTCCCCCACAAGCTTGTAAGGTTGCTCTTATCTCGTCTCCAGGCAAGGGCTTACAGCAGCTACATTACAACATCCTGAGATAAGGGGCCCTGCTTGACATTATTTCTGTCTGTGCTGCAAACAACTGACAAGCATGGCAAGTATAAAAAAGAGCAAGAGCAAGAGCAACAAAGGCAGCTGCCCCCCTGCCATGGCTTCTCTCTCCCCCCCTCAGAAGACAGCTCATCAATTCTCCAGGATGTACACAATCATTATTGTAGTGGAAACAAAGACCAGTGTCAATTGTGCAGTGTTATAAAGCAGTCCCTCAAATTAAAACCATGTACCTAACTGCATCTGATGGCAGAAGCTATTTAGCAGTGATATTTTACGGAAAGGCAATGAAAAGCAATAACTACTTTATTTAATGTATCTGTTCAATCCAGCTGCCTTGGATAGACCTTAATAGAAGCTGTCGATCAATGTCGGTGCCTTTAAAATAACTGCAGCAGACTGCAATAAACACGAAGGAAAGATAACTAAAGCTACTGATCAGCCTCTTGTTACTTTCCTGCACCCAGAGGTTTGTCATTTGTTTGTACTGCTTATAATAGCTGGGGGTGGATGATTGTCACGGGAGCATGGGGCTGCCACGAGTGCAAGGGGAAGAGTGAAGCCTGTTGGGGAGAGGCACTGACCAAAAAAAGTTTACTCAAGATACCGCAAATTTAGGTGTTGCATCTCTATAACACAGAGATCTGTTTTCCTCCTGTTTTCATTCAGGACATCTACACTGGTTCACAGAGAAACTCAAAAAACAATGCTAGGGGCAACTCATGTTTCTTGCTCACTTATGACTACTTCATATTAGCAGCACCCAGTTCTTCTAACTCAGGAATCCCTTACAATAATTACCAGAAAACTTATTTACATATTCAAACAAATGCCGAGGTAATGACATAGAAGCAGGTGATATGAAAGCATCTGACTTTTATGGCATAAACATGCACAAGTCAAGCCAGCCACTGCTTGGGAGAGAAGCCACAGTGCCCACTTGCCTGATCTGCTTGACTTGGGAAAGCAATTCATAACGTCCCCTTCCGCTGAACCAAGTGCCTTATCTCTTGGCGCTGTGCAGCAGCTACTCACGTGGGAGGATCAGACAGGCAAAAGCCCACAACCATTTGCACAAAGCAGCTTTCAATGGCATCAGCAGGGAGCCGAGTGTATTATTTTCCCAAAAGTAGATCAGTCTACATAAAAGTAAAGACTACAGTAGGGAAAAACAGACGTACTTCTCCCCAGCAGCTCCAGAATACGACTGCAACAGGAGGCAAAGACAAGACTTAAGCTTTGTATTGGCCCTTTCCTAACTCAGCAATGCAATGGAGACAATTATCAACTTTCAGCTGATCTGGTCAAGCCTTTCCCATTGGGTTTGAATGACTCTTTAAACAAGTTTTGATTATCTTGTTTTCTCTGAAGTATTTTAAAGCTTTAAGTTGGCAGCTTTCACAGCAACAAAATTTGTGGTCATTTTAGCTCTAGAGTCTCAACAGGTTGATTGTTATTTGTTTTGCTTCAAGGAGGCCAGGCTCCACAGGGCCCTGTAAAAATTTAAGAAAAAAAAACAGAACCCCAAAATTATTGTTCCCACTTTCTGCAGTGCATCAGTTTTACTGAAAGTCTACTAGAAGCTCCCTCAATACACTGAAAACTTGGTACCTGGATTTTCATCTGCTGGCCTCCAACGTAGAAAATTTGTATTACCAGCGAGTCTGTGACCATCATCCCAGTATTTCAGGTAAAACATCACCAACCTATGAAAGAATATCAGCAGAACCCAGGCTGCAATAATTGTATAACTAGACTAGGAGTTTCTCATTTTCTTTCTGGTATCCAAATACTATTAGGACAAAGTCTGAATTGAACTTCCATTAAATTACAGGTAAAGCTGTAAAGGTTTGCTTTGGGTGAGCATCCAAGTGTAAAGACAAAAGTTCTCCTCGGGAATTTTAGCTTGGCAGTTCAGTAACTTTATACAGATCTTTTTTTCATCTCATCTTTTAATTACACAGCCCTCACCTACACAAGCGGATTCTGAAATATATGTTTCTGTAAGAAAACAGGATCAAATACACATTATCACTTCCACTTTATAGGCAGAGAAAGTAAACCAAGCAGTAAGTGGAGTCATCCAAGGGCATGCAAGAGCTGCAGCAAAAAGCAGACAACTCCCGGATGTCAGAACTGACACACACAGCCCAGAACATGCCCATGGGTCCCCAGTAATGCAGCAGCACTCACTGACCTAGCATCCAGCTGCAGACTCCAGGGCATTTAATTGCAGCCATCACTTGGAGGGCAGTCTTTCATGCATGGATAGCTTACCTCCCACTACAGGAAATGGCACCTGAAACTCTTTGGACAAAGAATAGCACCTTCACACAAGTCCACAACACAACGTGACTCAAGGGAAGAAGGCAGCAAGGACAAAGTTCTGCTGACAGCTTGAGAGACCACATACCATTTAAGAGACCATTTAAATGTTTCCATTTGGTTATTACACCTGTGATGTACCATTGCTAGCTCCCTCCCAGCAGGGTGCCCTTTCCTTTCAGCTCAGCGATGTTACTTTCCAATCCATATTTTTTCATAACGTATGATTCACTGATAATATAGCCCTTCACAGTTAAAACACTTTTAAAAGTGTTTTTTGTTTCTTGCTCTTGGCTCTATATATGTGAAAAACAGATAAATGTGTGGTAGACTTATCTATCTCAGCTGTCTAGATGAAAGCTTGCTCTAAGTTTGAGCAGCAAACCATGCAATTAATAGCACTGCTCCTTTCCAATGCAAAACCTTCCTTCTCTGAGAAAACCAAAAGGGCCGTTAGACATGTCATTATGATCCAACTCATGCTATTTGTAATGTACAAACTCAAGCTATTTTGTAGTCTCAACATCTTCAGTGCAAATTTCTGAATGTTACATCGGGAAGAAGGCACACAAAATAACCCTAAGACTTGCAGCATAATTGAATATCCTGGACACATGCTCAGTTTCCAAACACTACTGTTTTAAGCAGGGAGTGTCTGACCCTAGCATTTACTTTTAAGATTTAGGGATCACACTGTCATTGCTGCCTTTGCATGTGGAAGGGTAACAGGGGTACTCAATGGCAATCTTCAATTCATACCCCACCCCAAACTTGCTCTAGCTGGACACCCCAGACCACAGGAGACAATGCCTCCTGTCTTTCCAAGGCAGAATTCAAAGCTCTTGATGTTCCCCTGATCCTTTTGGTGTGGGGATACAGAATGACTATGGGAAAATGGCCTGCAAGAACTCCAGCCAGCAGACGACAGCCCACATCACCGAAAGCCACAGTGAATTACAGAAGACCTCATGGGAGCTACCTGGCAGGCTTTGCTCAATGAAGCCTTCTCTGAGCAGTATATAAGTAGCACATACGCTGGGACTGTAAGAACAGCCTTATTGCATCCAATCCAGGTCTGCCAAGCCCAGGACCCTGTCTCCATAGTAGTCCATAGATGATGTTTGGGGAATAGCATGAAAAAATCAGAAGTATACTGGAGCTTCTCCCTGGAATAGTCTCTCAACTTCTGTTAGTACTTGGATTAGTCATTTCCTGGACCAGGAGTGGTTACTCTGTATTTAGTTGAACGAGCAACCAGGGAATAAGATTTAGAGCCTTCAAGTAAACATCTTGCACAAGCACTCACTGGAAGTCATTCACCAACCAACAATTTTCATGACCTCCATGACCTATCATTTAGAAAATTAGTTACCATTATTGCAGTATATAGAATTCTTGAGAAGCAGAGTTTTCTCCCCAAGATCAGTCGCTTTTATCTCATTTTATCCACTCAAAAGCCTGTATATGCACATCAGTAACAACAATTTATTTAAATTACATCAATCCTCTCCACTAATTGTTTTCTGTCAGATAGCCTCACCAGTTTCGACACATGAGCCTTGTCATTCACACTCATTCTAGGTACTGGATTAAGCTAAGCGAATCTCCATAACCACTTTTAAACCGGTGTTTATAGACACTTGTCTCACTAATGCCTGAATTAAGGCTTGTGAGTGTCAGCTGATTGAATATATATTCTGATATCACACTGAGAAGACAGCAAAGGATGGTGGAAATAAGCAGTGGCTTTCTGTATTTTCCCAAAACAGAGGGGCTTTGAACACCCTACAGGAGCCAACAGCATGCCCCAGTTCCAAGATCTCCATTACTTCTATCCCACTCACTATTTGAAAAGAGTGTGATGAATTGTAGCTCTTCCTCCTAAACCTGCAATCTGCATATCTTCCTCATCAGGATGCCCAGATATCAAGCAAATAAATCCTGATGCAGACCACACTCTGCAATTACGCTAATAATCCCAAGCACTGTCAAGTTGCAAAGCCAGGGCTCCGAAACACTGACCAAATACATGGCTCCTGCCAGCAAGAAGAGCCACATGCCCCCAGTGGGGTAATACTCTGCAAATAAGCTCCAGGCACTTAAGTGTTTAGCACAGGGGATCCAGTCTTTGCTCTACACTCAGAGGTAATCACTGTTACCAATCTGAAAGAAAATGGAAGTTTCTCAAATTAAGGGGAAAAGAAAACCTAAAACCATTGCAAATTGTGTGGAAAAGACTGCAGGGAAACTACTTTGAGACTAATTTTTATGTCCCACCTAGGGGCCAGGCAGCTGCTGGCCAGCTGCATATGGCAATTATGCCTACAAAGTCAGCCCACGGTGAGCGAGCTACGTGACTACGAGACCCAACTGTGGGCTGGTGGTACGGTCTACAATCTTTAGGCCATTAGCACAAAAACAGCCACCACGCACTGTCCAATCCTGTCCTGCTGCTGGGCTGCCCACTGCACTCCCACTTCAGTCCTCATGCAGGAGGAATTAAAAGGGCAGGAACTACACAATTTAGCACAGCAGAAATTAAAAGGGCAGGAAGTACACAATTTAACACAGCAGCAAACACATTTTCAAGACACCATGGCTCTTCAGGCTGGGAGGACAACTTATTTCTAAAGTTTTGCAAAGTCGTTAACAAACAAAAAGACCCCAGGAAAGATGCAATAGCAGCAGGTGGGTTTTGAAGCAAGATGCAAGAAGCAATTCCTGTAGCTAATTGAAGGAATGAGTGAATTTTAAGCTTAGTAATTGAGCAGATTACAGCCACAGACATTTAAACAGCTTCAGCTCTGCACAACGTTGACATTCTTTTTCTTCCCTCCCCCTTTTGTTTTGACTTTGCACTTGTTCACTTTCAAACCAAGAGCAAGAGAGCCAACAACATTGAGATCACTTTGCTTTAAACATTTAAGTATGAAAAAGCCATGCCAGGAGACTGAGCAAGCTAATAACTCATCACTGTAATTTAGGTGCCCACAACTTCCACCCAAAATTGGCAATTGCTAGAATGCAAAATTGAGGTATTTATTTTCCATCTCAGACCCATCAACATGAACAACAAACCCCTTTGGAGCCTATCAAAGATTGTCATCTACTAATCTTATGATCCACCCCTTGCTCATTTGTGCAACATTTACATCTCTACTTCCTCTGCTTAAAAATTCAAAGTTATTATTTACCCTCTTATCTCCCACAGCCTCTTCTTTTGTCCATCCTAATCACTCAAAAGTGTCACCCATTCAAATGATCTCACACATACACCACAACACTTCATGAAAACTTGATCTCACATCATAATTTTGCCCCGTCCACTCTTCTTCTTCAGCTCCACAAATGGTAACAGTGGTCTCAGAGGCTGATGCACTTCAGGACAATGCCCTTTAACCACCATGACATGGCCAAGCCCCAACATTATGACTTCTCTATCGGCACGACAGTTTTATACCTTAGGTACTGGTTCCCTGGAGATAGCATTCACATTTCTATTTGTCACAAGCCCCATGCTTTGAAGTTACTATTAGTGGTAGAAGTCATAGTATTTTGAAAGCCAGTATTACTTTCCACCAGTACTTGCTTAAGCATTTAGAGTGCATACTGGTCAGATTTCAGCCACAGCATAATTTCAAGAGAAGCTTTGTTTTGGGCAGCACTACAGTGGACCTTACTGCAAGTTCATGTGTTTGTTCAGGGTTTTTTTGACAATAAATAAGCAATAAGACAAAATACCTGGGAAGAATCAGCTTTGAACAGAACAAAGATAATGTCTATTTCCAAGTACAACTGCTGAGGCTGTCTCAACTGCCCCAGCCTCCCTGAAATCACTGCTGGCCGTTCCTACCATATCACACAATGACTTCATAACGTAGACAAATGTCCACTGGAGATTAGCCTGAGCTCACTAACCTCATTTCCACTTGTGACCCAAACCTGAATTGATCCTACTGTCTCAAGGGGTGAAAGGCTAACATACTGCATTAACCCAAAGAAATGGAGATATTTTTCCAATCGTCTCTTGCCTGTTTAAGTTTCTCGATTAACATGCAGCCTCTGTTCCTTGTGTTGGCCAAGGCGTCACATAAATCAGTTTTGCTTTCCTGTTTTTCAGAGATTGATAGCTCAGACTCTACCATATTCTCCAGCACTATGGTGCTTTCCTCCACTCCCCTGTGTGCTGAGACCTCCCAACTGGAAAACAGGATCTTTCTGTTCAGTCTGTCCAAAACTGTACAGCACTACCAATGCATAATACTTCATGTCATTTTTTAATTCTACACAAACAACCAAAAACCAGCAAGTATTCCACAGTGTTTCTACACCACATACAGAGCAGCACACGTGTGCTCTTGGAGGAACAGAATAGCATCCTGCACAGATGCTACTTCCATATTAACTTGCATGCATCTTCCTCCCTTTTAGAGGCCAGACTACAAAATCACAAGTGCCTTCCATTTAATTGTTTTTTTTCGTTAAGCAAGCCAGTGTTTGATCCAGCTTTTAAATAATAAGGTCTTATAAAGGAAAAACTAACATTGTTTTTCACATCTAGGGTGAAATCGGTGTGCTCAGCTCGCTCCCTGGAATGTCTGTACACCAATGCGCGCAGCATGGGAAATAAGCAGGAGGAGTTGGAAATCTGTGTTAAGTCAGGAGACTATGATCTGGTGGCAATTACAGAGACATGGTGGGACAGCTCACCTGACTGGAATATAGTCATGGAGGGCTATGTCCTTTTCAGGAAAGACAGGCCAGCCAGGAGGGGTGGTGGGGTTGCTCTTTATGTGCGGGAGCAACTACAATGCACCGAGTTCTGTCCAGGGACAGAAGACGCGTGAGTTGAGAGTCTATGGGTAAGAATTAAGGGGCAGGCTGGCAGGGGGGATACTGTTGTAGGTGTCTGTTACAGACCACCAGATCAGGGTGAGAAAGTTGACGAGGCCTTCTACAGGAAGCTGAGAGCGGCCTCACAGTCACAGGCTGTGGTCGTCGTGGGGGATTTTAACTTCCCTGATGTTTGCTGGAAGGACCACTCGGCAACCCAGCCGCAGTCCAGGAGGTTCCTCCAGCGTATGGATGATAACTTCCCCCTGCAAATGGTGGATGAGCCAACCAGGAGAGGAGCGCTGCTGGATCTCATCCTCACTAACAAGGAGGATCTGGTTGAAGCAGTAAGGGTTGAGGGCTGCCTTGGTTGCAGCGACCACGAGATGGTGGAGTTCAGGATCTTGTATGGTAGGACCAGTAGAATAGTAAGTAGAATTGCAACCCTGGACTTTGGCAGGGCAAACTTTGGCCTTTTCAAGCAATTGCTAGGGGAAATCCCATGGGCAAGGCTGTTTGAAGGTAAAGGGGCCCAAGATAGTTGGTTGACATTCAAGGATTGCTTTTTCCGAGCTCAAGATCGGAGCATCCCAACACGTAGGAAGTCAAGGAAGAGGGCCAGGAGACCTGCGTGGCTAAATTGGGAATTGCTGGGTATGCTCAAGTGGAAGAGGAGAGTTTACAGGTCATGGAAGGAGGGGCTGGCCACTTGGGAGGAATATAAGGCTGTTGCTAGAGGATGTAGGAAGGCAGCTAGGATGACTAAGGCCTCCTTAGAATTAAACCTGGCGAGAAGGGTCAAGGACAGCAAAAAGAGCTTTTTCAAATACATGGCAGATAAAACTAACACCAGAGGCAATGTAGGCCCACTGATGAATGGGATGGGTGCCCTGGTGACAGAAGCTACAGAGATGGCAGAGTTACTGAATGCCTTCTTTGTCTCTGTCTACTCTGCTGCAGGCAGTCCTGAAGAGCCCTGTACCCCTGAGACCTTAGATGAAGTCAGGTCGACGGAGCGGTTTGCCTTAGTCGATGAGGAATGGGTTAGAGACCAGTTGAGCAATCTGGACATCCATAAATCCATGGGTCCAGATGGGATGCACCCGCGGGTGCTGAGGGAACTGGCGGAAGTCATTGCTAGACCACTCTCCATCATCTTTACCAAGTCTTGGGAAACGGGAGAGGTGCCTGAGGACTGGAGGAAAGCAAATGTCACTCCAGTCTTCAAAAAGGGCAAGAAGGAGGACCCAGGTAACTATAGACCGGTCAGCCTCACCTCCATCCCTGGGAAAGTGATGGAACACCTTATCCTTGGTGCCATCTTAAGGCATATCAAGGATAAGAGGGTTATGAGGGGCAGTCAACATGGCTTCACCAAGGGGAAATCATGCTTGACCAATCTCTTAGCCTTTTATGAGGAAATAACACGGTGGATGGATGATGGCAGAGCGGTGGATGTGGTCTACCTTGACTTCAGCAAAGCATTTGACACAGTCTCCCACAGCATCCTCACAGCTAAATTGAGGAAGTGTGGTCTGGATGATCAGGTAGTGAGGTGGACTGCGAACTGGCTGAAGGAGAGAAGCCAGAGAGTTGTAGACTATGGGGCCGAGTCTAGTTGTAGGCCTGTAACTAGCAGAGTGCCTCAAGGGTCAGTACTGGGACCAGTATTATTTAATATATTCATCAATGATTTAGATGAGGGAATTGAGTGTACTATCAGCAAGTTTGCTGATGACGCTAAGCTGGGAGGAGTGGCTGACACGCCAGAAGGCTGTGCTGCCATTCAGCGAGACCTGGACAGGCTGGAGAGTTGGGCAGGGAATAACTTGATGAAATATAACAAGGGAAAGTGTAGAGTCCTGCATCTGGGCAGGAACAACTCCAGGTTCCAGCATAGGTTGGGGAACGACTTGTTAGAGAGCAGTGTAGGGGAGAGGGACCTGGGGGTCCTAGTGGACGACAGGATGACCATGAGCCAACACTGTGCCCTTGTGGACAAGAAGGCCAATGGCATCCTGGGGTGTATTAGAAGGGCGGTGGTTAGTAGGTCGAGAGAGGTCCTCCTTCCCCTCTACTCTGCCGTGGTGAGACTGCATCTGGAATATTGCGTCCAGTTCTGGGCCCCTCAGTTCAAGAAGGACAGGGAGCTGCTGGAGAGAGTCCAGCGCAGGGCAACGAAGATAATTAAGGGAGTGGAACATCTCCCTTATGACGAAACACTGAGGGAGCTGGGTCTCTATAGTTTAGAGAAGAGGAGACTGAGGGGTGACCTTATTAGTGTATATAAATATATAAAGGGGGAGTGTCACGAGGATGGAGCCAGGCTCTACTCAGTGGCAAACAATGATAGGACAAGGGGTAATGGGTACAAACTGGAACACAAGAGGTTCCACTTAAACTTGAGAAGAAACTTCTTCTCGGTGAGGGTGACGGAACACTGGAACAGGCTGCCCAGGGAGGTTGTGGAGTCTCCTTCCCTGGAGACATTCAAAACCCACCTGGACACATTCCTGTGTAACATTATCTAGGTGTTCCTGCTCCGGCAGGGGGATTGGACTAGATGATCTTTTGAGGTCCCTTCCAATCTCTAGCATACTGTGATACTGTTACAAAGAGGTCTGAGCCAAACCCATTTCTTCATTGAACTGGACAAGCAGAAGAAAAAGTGAACATATTACCACAAGAAGTTATGTACTATTCAATACAGTTTCTACTTCTCTAAATCACTAGTGGAAAACATGACTTCTGAAAGTACCTACTATGTATACATGCTATCAACAGCTAATATACAAAAGGCACTGACATTGTTTCGTAAAACCAAAACCAAACACTTGGCTATTCAAGGTAAATCATGGACAATCACAAAGATAGTAACACTCAATCTCTAGTTCTACCCAAGCAATAACACGCCTTTTTTCATCATGTCAGAGGAGAGAGAGGAAACATCTTGTAGGGAACTTGGGTATGATGATTTATAGGAGAACCTGAGTCTAGATGAGTAAAGATGGACAGGACACAAAAAAATTTCAGTTTCCTCATTTCCTTCTTCCTGTCAGCCATCTTTGCATATAAAAGAAACCAAAGTAAACAGGTTGGAAGATTCTCCCATATCTGATGAAACCATAGAAGAGTCACAAACCACATGAATCTTGATTTTTTATTGTTATAATAAGTATCCTTTAAACAAGGTGTTTACAAAGTTATTTGCAGTATAATCCCCATTAGTAGAGCACCTAAATACATATACAGCTTGTGGGATATTCTAAGAATGTGTCAAACAACCCAGGAAGCCCCACAATATTTTGTGATAAAAGTAGTCATCTTTGCCAGCCTGCAAGCAAGGAAACAAAGATGACTCTTTCCAAACTAGACAAATTTCTATACGCAATCATATCCTCTTTCTATAGCAGGCTAGGCTTTGGGGCATTTATCCTTCAGATGGATAGAAAATACTCCGCAGCACATTGGTAGACAGATGTCCCAGGCTATCTTCACACATTTGCTACTCTGTACATACAGCTTAAGTCTTCTCTTAGGCAAGAGAATATATCCCCGCAATTTCATTTCCACTGCATTTTGCTTTCTCCACCCAGAACTTTCACATCTCTGAGATTACTTTGTGCAAGAATCATTGCATATAGACTTAACTGCCCATGTATTAAAGCAAAGCCAACAAATCATGAATATTAGACAAGGAATGATAATGTAAATTTACCAGTACCTCTGGAGATGTAAGTAGAGTAGTCCCAAGGGGTGAACTAAGAATAGCATCAAAGAGCTTGGATAAGGTTATTGTCTTTAATGGACAAAATTGAATTGACCGCATACTGTCTGTAGTTAATGGCAAAAGTAAGTTAATTTACAGCAAATGACACCACAGTATGGTCCAAAATTGGTGTGATTGGCTACTGACAAGTCAATGACAGGCTGACCACAGAACACCACTAATGCAAAGACAAGCATTTAGGGAGTTCCAACGCTGCAGGACAGCAACAGCACAGCTGATCCTTCTTTTCAGGGACAACAGCAATATCCAAAGCTGCTTACTTAGCAAGTTTTGTGTCTATTGCTGGAAAATTACCTGTAGAACAAGATATTGCCTTCCAAAAAAAAATTAAAAAGATATTTAGAGTTCTCAGTTTGATTTGGATTGCATTTTATCAAGGTGTTTGGTAACATTTTTTATTTGCTTTATTAGAGAGCTGTACAAACAACAGTCTACACAAGTTTGTTGCTTCACTTGAAAACAGTGTGTGTTCACATGTAATTCAGGTCAGTTCCAAACAGCAACACCACAGCTACATTCAAGTTGCCCAGTGAGACTGATCCAGAGTTTTGAACTCTAAGGGACACATTTACTCAAATTACTGACACTCACTAAGGGGTTGTACTTGAGACCTGTGTTCTAAGTGGTGAAAGAAGCCAGGAGTTACTCTATTTGATGGTGACCATCTCTGAGCAGTTCAGTGCATCACCACACCTTCTTAAACTTCTGTGTGAAAAATACAGTGAACCTAAATTCACTGACATATGCACTGAAGTTTCCTATGGTTTCCACAGCATTAAGACTTCAAAAATCTTTCTCAAAGTCTATGAAATTCTTTCTTTCTAATGAAGTGAGTACTGCTGTATGCAGTAGCCTTCTCTGCCACTACAGCCTCTCTGATGGAAAAGTATGAGAGCACAACACAGAAGCAATGAGGCTGCTGAAGTGGTCTCTCCATGCTGCCCACCAGCAGAGACAGGCTTTCACACAGACATCTCTGCTAGTGCAGACTGCCAGCTGCAACACAGAGGCAGGATAGGTGGGGGAATTGTTGGGGAGAGAGCTGATTAAAGTCCTGAGGAACCAAATAGGGTCAGATTTAAGGTCCTGCATCACAAAGAAGGTCCTACTGAATTACTGACAATGTAAGGCCCTTTAATTGCAGTGCTTAAAAGTTCTCAACTAAAAAAAAAAAAAAAAAAGAAAGAAAAAAGCCTATGAAATTAGCTCTCAACCTCTCTCCTTTCCCTCACATACCCTATAGACATCTGGTAGCCACCCTTAACTGCCTTTTCACAAAGTTTTTATTTCAGTTGTATCACATCAGCTTAGGACCTAATTCTTGTTCCTCCTGACTGAAAAAAAAGCAGTTCCTGAAAAAGTGCAAACTTGGCACCATGCTTCCATTTGTAAAATCAGATGATTTACAGAGTGTGAAGATTTGGCCCCAAAAGCTTCACTTTACACTTAACATGCCCATTTCCCTTTTTTCAGTGCAGTTATGTACACACAAGATTTAAGCTCCACACTTAAAATTGCCAACAGCTTTCATATGCTTTCATTTTTCTGGTGTCCTCAATATAAAAAGGACATGGAACTGTTGGAACAAGTCCAGGGGAGGGCCACAAGGATGATCAGGGGACTGGAGCACCTCCTGTATGAAGATAGGCTGAGAAAGTTGGGGCTGTTCAGCCTGGAGAAGAGAAGGCTGCATGGAGACCTCATAGCAGCCTTCCAGCATCTGAAGGGGGCCTATAGGGATGCTGGGGAGGGACTCTTCATTAGGGACTGTAGTGATAGGACAAGGGGTAACGGGTTAAAACTGAAACAGGAGAAGTTTAGGTTAGATACAAGGAAAAAGCTCTTTACTGTGAGGGTGGTGAGACACTGGAACAGGTTGCCCAGAGAAGTGGTGAATGCTCCCTCCCTGGCAGTATTCAAGGTCAGGCTGGACAAAGCCTTGGGTGAGGTGGTTTAGTGTGAGGTGTCCCTGCCCATGGCAGGGGTTGGAACTAGATGATCTTAAGGTCCTCTCCATTTTGCAATTCTATAAACCACTGAGTAAACCACCTGTATCTCCAGACCATATTACATAGAACACCAAGGCTGTGCTCACTAGAGATGAAGTGGCTGGAAAAATGTAAATAAATAAATAAAAAGTCAGAGTACCTACAGTCCTTGCTGAGTCTTTACTTGCTAGATCACCTTGGAAAGCCACTTAAAGCATCCAGGGAAGTTGAAGTAGTGTTCTAGCTGTAATCTCTAATACCTCCTTCCAGCCACCACAACCTCTGAGGAATGCAGCTAGTGTCAAAGATTTAATGCTTTTTCACATTAGTGATGTCAGCACAAAATGGCCATCTTCTCTGAATAATTTATCTCCCCACTGCATAATTTTCTTATCTCTTTTTCCCTTTTGGCTTTTTACTGAAGATGGGAAGGCAAGCGGCTGTTAGTCCTCGAAAAAACCTATGGAGCATCCTTCCCATCAATCAATTAAAAAACACTTACCTTACACTCAACATGATTTATTTCTTGTTAATACAATTGTCTCACTATATCCTTCTATTATTATACCCTTAATTCCATTAGCCATTCACTTAATGCTCTCTTTAAAGCTGACCCCAGTCTGGGGAGAAGGGAAAGAAAAGTTCGTCTAATAGTGGCAATGCCAATAAAATTCTGAAGCTCTTCTCTTAAAATCCTGTAGGTCACAGGAAAGACAGGTCCAGGACATATCCTGCTTGCTCTACAGGAGAATATTTATTTTTAATTCCTTTTCAACTAAATGCTTTGTTGGCTCTGAGCTATTTGTATTTTCATATTTCACTACGTGCTGTACTCTTCCAACATGGGAACTTTGGCAGAGAAGGAAACCCTTTACCCATTCCTCCTTTAACAAATACAACTCTGGTTTGCAAAAAGGTGGGCCTAACAGAGCACCTCATCACAGCTCTTATGGCA
Source organism: Pezoporus wallicus (assembly GCF_028554395.1). NCBI lineage: Eukaryota > Metazoa > Chordata > Aves > Psittaciformes > Psittacidae > Pezoporus > Pezoporus wallicus. The sequence goes on along the minus strand of NW_026636884.1, from coordinate 403,174 downwards.
GTGCACTTAGTCACGTATTTCCCAATGAGCCAACGTTCCCATTAAAGCCTTTGCAATTGTTGGCTGAGAAGCATCAACTCATTCTTCAAGTAAAGTCAGAGCCTGTCACCCTGCTGCCCACCAGCCAACGCTTATTAAGGCGACACAGTTACAGACGGAAGTGTGCTTTCATACAATGCCTAACTACAGAGTCCTCACCAGGCAAGACTAAGGCTACCTGAGCACACTGCTTACATGACTGACACCATCCTCTTGCCAAACAAACTTCACAGCTTAAGACGTATATAACCATCAGATCAGTTCTTGGGCATGAGAGAGTTTACCAGCACCTCAACCACAAAAGACAAATCCACTGGTAATAGGTTGTTAGTTTGCTTTCCTAACAAACTCTCCCCCCAGCCATTTTTTCCATTCAGGTAAAGATTCTGCCTCCCTGAGCACCGAGAAAAGTAAGTAAACACCATGGCATTAGCCCTAAAGGCAGTTCTCACTGCCTGCTGTAGCATCAAGTTACAGTACTGAGTTTTCTTCTCTACTCCCATCTCCAGGGGAATCACAATGTCAAGTCTTGCCTGCCACAGCATCATGGTGATACTGTGCAAAATTAAAAGAATGGAAAGATATATCTATACCGAGCACAACAGTATTAATCTCCCACAAAATTTACACATACTACCTGGGGACAAGCCATCCTCAAAGAAGCACAACATACCCAAGCAAGAGCTGCCTTCAGAGGCCCATCTTCTCAAATCACTTTCCTTGTTCCGCCTGTACACCAAAAGCGTAACTGGCATAACTTGCCAGTAAGAACAGACAGGTTTCAATTTTTGGTGTCATTATTTTCTGATGTGGTCTCTTTAGTACTATGATGATCATTGACAGCAATTCAAGAGCAGAATGCTGTTCTTGGTTTGGGGTAGCACTCTGCATATTTAGCAGCTTTCAAAAATAACAAAACAATAAGAAGCAAATGTCATTCCCAGCACTTGCAAAAGCTTCAAGGCATTTAAAACAGGATTATTAAGCAGACCACACAAGTACCTTACCACAGAGCTTCCATTTCCACTGGCATCCATCAGCTGAGCCCTGCGTCTTGCACTGATATTTTCCTTTCTGTTGGGAGTCTCCTGCTCATTCTCCCCTGAAAATTCCTTATTTTAGCAGTCTATTTCATGAAAGCAGCTGTGGAAAGTGTGCATGTGTGTCTCATATCTGGTATCTGTGATAGTCCTGCAGGTGTTCTGCTACACCTTATTGGCATGTTAGGTGCAGGAAAGTGATCACAAAATAAATAGAATTCCAATTTGTTATTGATTTACTTTCAAACTTAATAAATGGCTCTAGTGTTGATAATCACCAAACCTCTGTCCAAATAAAACCATGACACTTCATAAATATCCAATAGAGCTAGATCTACACATGTCCCATTCTCCTCAGTATTTATAAATATATACCTTTAACACTGAATCTTCTGTTAGGAAATGTCATCTTGGTCATACCCAGATGTTTGATTTTAAACATGAATCTTTCCTGCTTTGACTAATTCAAACAAACACCCCTCTTACTGTAGGCCCCACACATAAAAAATGTTCTACCATGTGCATTCCTATGAGAAGTTATAGAAATAAAAGATGAAAAAAAAATAAATATATCAATCCCATGGTAATCCAATTGCTCTACTGGCCTTTATCATAGACTGACCCTACACCAGCCAGATCAGCGTATCTACACAGTCAAGGAAGTGATGTGCTACATCACCAATAGACAGGTTCTCAATTAACATATCATACAGGAATATTTGTGCCAAATAAGCAACTCAAATTTTTCCCTTCTATTTAGACTCAGTGTTCCTCAAGAGCACACAGACCAGTTCTCACTTATCATGGATGTTCATAACACTTCTTGTATACTTAAATGTTTGGCCACATTCCTTCTGCATGCCCCCAGGGCACAATAACCCACAGTCTAAAGCCCAAGCTTTAGCCTGGTTTGAGACCTAGTTTATACAAAAAGAAGAATTTCTGCCGTCTGCTCCTTTCAGCTAGTCCGAGAAGAAAGACAAAGTTTTTGAAACCACACAGCTCGATACCATCACTGGGATATTTGTTAGAGTAGGCAGACTCCTGAAGGTTGAAGGCTGCTGATGCCTCCCTTTCTCTCCAAGGAAAGCCCAGATCTCTCAGGCTAATAAACATGGGAACTGGACTGATCTTTGTACAGCCTGCCTATGGTGCTTATTGTTTAGACTAAACTGTGTTAACAGTAGGGGGAAAAACTTTAGATGTGTGGTGAAGAGGAAAGGGTATAAAAAGAAGGTCGTTTCTTTCCACACAACATGAGACTTTCCTGTACTATCACAGTGGAATGAAAAGGCATTTCTTCTGCCCCGATCAGTCATAACATTTAAACCACAGAGCTAGCCATGAAATACTATGCATCATTTAGATCATTGATGCTGAACTGACTTCATAGTAAAAATGCCCTGGCAGGGCTAAAGCACCTGCTGTCAAAGGGAAACACTGATTAGAGAGGTGGGTTGGGTTTTTTTAGAGAGCTCTGTTCATTTTCACAAAACCATGTTACCATAATCCCCAAGTTCTAGCTCTGATGAGTAATTACTCCTGCAGCATGGTTAGAGAACTGCTACTCCAAATCCTCATTAAAATACTCCTGCAGCGTGGTTAGAGAACTGCTACTCCAAATCCTCATTAAAACCCTTACATATTTTTTCTGCATTTGCCTTTCAGCTATTATCAATTACGATGATTTGAGTATAAATACACACTTTCCTTCTTGATTATTATCCCCATTTCTCCTGCCTGATTCATTCAGGAAGGCCACAGTTCAATGCTTTTGAGGCCACAATGGCCTCTATGGGAATTAAGTCTGACATCAGAAATACTGAATTGTGGATTCAGTGAATGAATTAAATTGATGGGTGGGGGGTGGGAAATCACACTGAATATCATTGAGAGCACACCTAATCACATAGCCAACGGCAACCTATTTACTATGGAATGAGATAAGGGCCTCACTAGGTAGAGCTCATTAAAATTAATTTTAGCATTTGGGACAAGTTTTTTCACTATTGATTTAAGAAGCAGAAGCAGAGCATAGTTACAAACACAGTGCTGCTTTCTGTTCATTGTGTAAATGTTCATAGGGTAGGATCTCCTCACCAGTGGGAGGAGCTATTAGGTTTTGTTGAGTTCACCTGTAGCATTATAGAATCAAAACCTATAAGCACTGTCCAGGAAACAGTCTTCTGCTTTTTGAATATAAATATATTCAAAGATGATGCAGCTGATATTGTAAATAAAAATATTGATGAGCACCAGGCTCATTTCCAGCTGTCTGAAATAAAAAAAATAAGTTGGTTAGTCCTCAATTTGTCATCTCACTTATCAGCTTCTTACTGAGAGAAGGCTGGGAGAGAAACACCTGCTTTGGAAAGGTATGCCAGGATTAATGGATTTTCAAAGGCAGAAATATTAGAAGCAAAGTTCATGTAGCTTTCATCTACCTGAGGCAGTGGCAATGGAAAAGCATACTGATAAAGCAAAGGAAAAAAGGAGAAAGAGCCAGGACGTCTGTGAGCCAGAAGATAATACAGATGCGTAAGCCTCAAAAATGGGCAGAAATATGCAACAAACACAGGGAAGTGAAAACCCATTGTAAGTTTGAGATAACCCCCAAAACTCTTAGAAGAAATTAATCTGTAAATCAAAGCAGCTTCTTACTCTGCTGGGTTTAGTCAATTTATACAACTTACTTAAAGCTTCCTTGGCCTTTCCACCTTCCTTTGGAGCAAAGGGATTGCACTGAGTTCCACTACCTCCTTATCTCCTCTGCTTCTTAGAAGGGAGGATAATACCTGTTTTCACAATAGATTATTAGAGGGGTCAGCACCTCCACAGGTAGCTATCTTTCTGTACATCTATGTTAGAAGAAGGGTCATGGCAGTATTAAACACTAACTCAGCTACCCAAGAAACTGGTTTAATACAGCCCCCACTTAAAGAGCAAAACAATATGGGTTTAAGATGCTCCAGTCAATACTCAGACACTTCAGGTCCATTCCCTAATCAAAGACTCTACACAAGCATAAGTTAATAAAAAAAACCCAAGCAGTGAATTTGAAGAGGAGGTGAGCTGTGCTGTAAAAATGGTTCACAAGCCATTCCACAGGAGTTAAGCCACTTGATTCCCAGTGAGTCACTCAAAGATGAATGTTAATAATTTAGTCTCAAATTGCTCTCAATATTGCTCAACTGCAATATTCAAACCCAAATGTCTATACAAAAAGAAGCATGAGGGGTTAAAATAGTAGAAAAACAGTTTATGTCCTTGCTCTTATTTTTCAAGCCCTAGAGAAAACAAAAAACCCCAACCCAAACAAAAAAAAAAAAAAAAACACACAAAAAAACCCACAAAAACCCAAATATCAAACCAAAATCAAACATAACAACCAAAACCCAGCAATTACTTAACTTGGAAGCTTTCCTTAAAAATCGCACGCTTATTTTCTGAAAAGTGAAATCTGAGTTTACCATTGCTCTTCAAATCCACTTTTTTACTCCAGCATCAAGGAAACACCTAGCATTAGAAAATCTGCAATGGGACACCAACACTTGGCAACATCTGGACTTAAAAAAAAATAAAAATAAAAATTACTTCAAAACCAAATTTGAAATTGTAGCTGAACTATGAAGAGCTCCCACCTTATACTGTACTAAACTCATCCAAAATAGCCAGAAGTGTAACCAACAAAATCAGAGATATAATTTCTCTGCATAACTATTTATGATCTTTCTAAGCAGGAGGAAAAGGTCAAAGGAGTAAAAAAACCCAAACAAACAAAAACAACATCACCCTACCCAAAGCACACAAACAAAATAACACCCAGGCATTCTCCCATCAGGAAGATTATTTACTTAACGGAGTGGGTGGCTTTCACTTTCTTGTAATACCAAAACTGACTGCCCTTTCAGTAGCTTGAATGGCCTTCATGGCCAAGGCAGTTGATGCACAGGCCTATTTGCCCATTTGCATCATAGGTGCATGCATCCGTTCTTAGAAATGCCTCTTATGATATTCAAATACACAAAATATAAAGGTGCACCTACAAATCAATAAGCAGACCATTGCTATTATATTTTATTTACAAGGTAAATAACCATAACCTGATCAAACAGGTAAGATCATAGAAAAACACTGAAAATGTTTCCTTTATGAAATAGGCAAGCAATCTGTGCAGGATGCTTTAAGATAAACGCCTTCAGAATGAGTAGTGCTTATTAGCACACAGCTTTCACCAAGTATTTCAGTCTAAGGAAACCTTGGTCATTGCCCTCACTGGCTGAGCAGCAGGTAACATAAACACTGGCACATCTAAGGACAAAGCCTTAAATACAGAGAAACTAGGTAGATTCTGGGGGGGTGAGGGCACACAGAGCTTGTGGCCAGCACATTTCCCAGGCTGCATGTCCCTGTGTACATTCAGGTGCTCCTGTTTTCAGTTAATTTTGCCAAAGACATAACCTTTGTGCTGTGTTAGGGCCTTCCTCACATTTTATTAACCAAAGTTAGACGAAGCAACAGACCCTTACGACAGTCACAAACAGCTGGAAATTAAACCTAATGAAGACAATCAATGACATTTTCTAGCTAGCCTTCCCAAGAAGTGGAGCTTCCTTGGGAGATGACACACTGTACAAACAAAGGGGATCATCCTCATGGCTCTCATGGAGCCTGAAGACTCTGTGCTGGTGTGATGAAATATATGGGCTTTCCTGGGTCAAACTGAATTGAGGCAATAAGAAGCTTTTCAATTACCACACAGAGCATGATAATGCCATTTAGAAACTGTTTAAAAGTATCACATGAGCAAAAACATTAGTCTGCTTCACCGACAAATAAATGCAATCTGTATCTCCACCTGAAGCTCTGTTAGTTTCAGTAAAGAAAAGGTATTGCACTGACAGGTCTAAGGAACGTACAGCAACTTCACAATAGGATGAGTGTCCCAGCATTGCTCTGCATGACTGAAAAAGTGCAATCTAGTTATATATTAACTATCAGAGACACTTGAACTAAAGCTGTAGCTGCATGATCTTTGTATAAGAATTCTTCAAACAGATGTTTTGAACACTATTTACACTTGTCTTCTTCTCAAGCCTAAATAAACCATAAAAGCTCTAGAAATTCAGCAAAGCCAAATATGGCCTATGAGATTCTAAATATCTTAAACTCTTATTAACGTAACAAACACAACATAAAATTACATTAGCAACATATTTTGCAATATCTGTTAGGGCAGCCGGAGCAAAGCTGCACACACCACAGGGTCAGGCAATTCAGGAGGCCAGAGAAGACGACAGCACTCAAAAGAAGAGAGCAGAGCAGGCTGGTAACAGCAACTAAGACCAGCCACAGTCCAGAAATCCTAAAAAAAAGCCTTCACTAAAAAGACACTCACCTAAAGAACACAAGATGCATCAGAAAAGAGTTAAACCTATTATCTTGAGCTTATATAGAAGTCCCAAGACCATGGGCGTGAGAGAAAGGGCAGGTTAGCTGGCTCAGGGCAATTAAAGCTCCAGGTGTCCTCAGGGCCTGAAAGAGCTCTGCTCAGACACTAATGATCAAATTATTCTCAGTTGGCCTTTGAGTGAGTTCCCTGCTACTAGTGACTGGCTGAGGAGGGGGGAGGGGAGACATTAAAGTCAGTCACTTAAAAGGTGTTAGACAAATCACCCTTTAGAAGCGTTTCTTCATTGATTCAAAAGATACCTGGACATCTATGAGACGTGCAGGCATCTAAATTTTGTGGAGACGAATCCTTTCCAATTACAAGTATGCTATGGAGAGTCCAGGCTCAGGAGCAAACACGGAAGATAGTCGGAACTTGAAGCGTCTGGGAACCCATTTGTTTCTTACATGGATTTTGCATGTTTTTAAAAGCATTTTCCTTTTTCAGGAAGCTGCTGTTTCCATAGGCCCCATACAGTGCCATAAGAAAAACTGTGTAAGGTTGTTTCTGACTATAACATGTTTACGGTTGTTGCCAAAGAGCTTCTGCTTTTGTGGACCCACAAAATGGCTGGGCCAAGAGCCATTTCTTGGCATATGGGCTTTTAGCAAGAAATTATTCCAAAACATATATTCTAGTCATTTTGTTGTGACTTCAAATCACGGTGTGGTTCATTCATGCTGGGGAGGCTCCCTAGTTTGGGCTGAACAAAATTGGGATTGTTTCAGAGCTAGAAATTGCTGTAAACTGTGATCATCTAAATGGGAGTATTATTTCATACCATGCTTTTTATGTGAACCCTTTTTCACTAACCAGTTAGGTAAATTGTTATGGCCACTGTATATTTTCAGCAGTCGTACCTCTAACTTAAAAATAATGGTGCTGTATTGACCACAAGATAACCCTTCTTCATTTTGAGTAACATCAGAGAATATATCTTTCATACGTTTTTGCTTTATTCAACAGTTTTTGGTGTGCCTGACCTTATTCTATTAATGCTAAGCAGAATTAATTAAAGCCACAGCCTTTTTTTTTTTCTTCTTACTGCAACACATTTTGCTTAAAAAAATAATGTATCACTGCCTGATTAATTTTTCATGACTTAAATTATTACCTTTTTCCCATGGTTGTCATTGTTCCATATTCTTTTTTATGAACAGCTATTTTTTTCAAGCATAAATTTAAACCTGCTTTGCTAATGTGAACAGCTGTTAGGCTTATATAGCTAAGGCAGGGCTCCCAGAAGCCTTGAGCTTGAAGTTTGGCGCTGAGACCAAAAGGCTATGGCTTTACAGCAAGATCATTCAGCACACTAAAGTGTGTGTTGCAGAATGGAAGGAGATATTTGGAGCCTGCTGGACCAAAAAGCCAGCGTTTTGGTGTTCACTCTCCTGTTCTCTAGACTTATTAGTCTTGTGTATCAAGGAGGACTTCTTTAAAACAAGCCGAACAAAGATATTTTGATACAGTAACTGGCACTGACAGTGGCCACCCGAGTTCGAAAGCCCTCATCCAGTTGAAGCCACAGTCTCCAGTTCCTTTTTGAACCTGCTTTTCTTATTATCAGAAAAAAAAATATTTTTTACCTCTCCAATGTGTTTAAAATTGTTCCACCACAATCACTGAAAGCAGTCAGCTATATT